>NC_077230.1:157817887-158456978 GCF_027887165.1 Monodelphis domestica
ACACCATAATGCAATGAAATAATAATCAATAAGGGCTTATGGAAAGGCAGATGTAAAACTAATTGGAAATCAATCTATTTCTGCAAAATTTGTTTTTCAAAGAACAAAACAAAGAAACAATTACTGATTTCAATTAAGAAAATGACAATGAGGAAACAATGTATCAAAATCCATGGAATGTAGCCAAAGCAGTACTCAGGGAAATTTTTATATTCCTGAGTGCATATATCAACAAATTAAAGAGGGAAGAGGTCAATGAAGTGGGCATACAACTTAAAAAAAAACAAACTAGAAAGAGAACAAATTAAAAATCCCAAATAAAAACTAAATAGAAAATCATAAAAAAATCGAAGGAGAAAATAAATTTGAAAGCAAAAATCTACCGAACTAATAACTAGCAGCTGGAATTTGAAAAAATATAAAATAGATAAAGTACTAGTTAATCTAATAAAAATAGAAAGAAGAAAATCAAATTAACAGTATCAAAGATAAAAAGGGTGGCCTCACCTCTAATGAAGAGGAAATTAAGGTAATTATTAAGAACTATGTTGCCCAACTATATGGCAATAAAAATGGCAATCTACTTGAAATGAGTGAATATTTACAAAAATATAAATTGTCTGGATTAATGAAAGAGGAAATAGAATATTTAAATAATCCCATCTCTAAAAAAAGAAATTGAATATATCCTCAGGACCATATGCATCCACAAGTAAATTATATCAAACATTTAAAGAACAATTAATCCCAATATTATACCAACTATTTGACAAAATAATCAAAGATGGAATTTTACCAAATTCCTTTTTATTATACAAATATGGTACTGTATCCAAAGCCATGCAGACTAAAAACAGAGAAAGAAAGCTACAGACCACTCTCCTGAATGAATGTAGATGTAAAAATCTTAAAAAGAAGACTAGCAAAAAGACGCCAGCAAGTGATCACTAGGGTTATTCATTATGATCAAGTAGGATTTATATCAGGAATGGAAGGATAGTTTAGTATTAGGAAAACTATCAACATAATTTACCATGTCAACAAGCAAACCAACAGAGATCACATGATTATCTCAATAGATGTAGAAAAAGCCTTTGACAAAACACAACAGCCATTCCTATCAAAAACACTAGAAAGTATAGGAATAGATAGGCCTTTACTAAAAATAATAAACAGTATCTATCTAAAACCATCAGCAAACATCACCTACAATGGGGATAAATTAGAAGCATTCCTAATAAGATCAGGAATGAAACAATGATGCCCATTGTCATCTCTATTATTTATCATTGTATTAGAAGCACTAACAGTAGCAATTACAGAAGAAAAAGAAATTGAAAATATTAAAATAGGCAATGAGGAAACCAAGTTATCACTTTTTGCAGATGATATGATGGTCTACTTAAGGAATCATAGAGAATCAACTAAAAAGCTAGTGGAAATATTCAACAATTTTAGCAAAGTTGCAGGGTAAAAATAAACCCATGTAAATCATCAGCATTTTTTTGTATTTCCAACCCAAACCAGCAACAAGAGTTGGAAAGAGAAATTCTATTTAAAATCACACTACACAATATGAATAGTTAGGAATCTATTTACCAAGACAAACACAGGAATTATATGAATACAACTAGAAAACAGTTTCCACACAATTAAAAATAGATCTAAATAATTGGAAAATATTAATTGCTCATGGGTAGGATGAGCTAACATAATAAAAATGACAATCCTACCCACATTAATTTACTTATATAGTACTATATCTATCAAACTACCAAGAAACGTTTTAATAGAATTAGAAAAAAATTATAACAAAGTTCATTTGAAAGAACAAAAGATCAAGATTATCAAGGGAAATCATAAAAAAATGAAGGATAGGGGCCTAGAAGTACCATTTCTTAAACTGTATTATAAAGCAGTGGTCATCAAAACAATATGGCACTGAGTGAGACAGAATGGAGGATCAATGGAATAGACTTGGGGTAAGTGTCCTCAGCAAGATAATGTACAATAAACCCAAAGATCTCAGCTTTTGGGACAAAACCCACTTTGAAAAAAACTGCTAGGAAAATTGGAAAACAGTATGGGAGAGATTGTGTTTAGATAAACATGTCACCCTACACCATGATAAATTAAGAATGGTAAATAAATATAAATAAGGAAGTTGTAAGTAAATTAGGTGAACATAGAATAGTATACCTGTCAGATCTGTGGGAAAGGCAAGAATTGAAAACCAAGCAAGAGATAGAGAATATTGCATCTTCAACTAACAAACCATACTCAGTCACATTCTTCTGTCACCAACTGCCAACCTGCACATCAGGGGGTCACCTTGGCAAGAACCACACCAGGGTATCTCTTATTAAGAAATCTTATTACATCTTTTCTTCCTAAATATAAAAAGTTAGAAATTAATAAAACTCTCTTAATACCAAAGTTCAGGAAAAAAACAAAGATATCTTACAATGAATAACCCTATTATTGGTGATCTATTTAATAACTTTATTATACTAATTAATTGTTCCAGGGGGTGCTTGCACTTGAAATTCTAAAGTGGAGCATGATTCTTATAATTCTTCTGAGCTCCTATCATGTGGCTGTGGTATTTCTCCTTGTCAAGGTGCCTCCTGGCTTTCTGTTTAAAGTAGCTCCTTAAGACCTTTACTGGAGAAAACAATCTGGTTATCCTCATTCCATGCCAGAGAATCCTTAGATTGTCAGTACACTGGATTCTCCTTTCAGAGCTCTGATTAAATGCCTTCCAAGGGTTCATTCTGAAGTATTCATCTTGTGTTCTAGTTTATTCTAACTTGTAACTTCTCCAAGTTTATATAAATAACAGGAACATACTTCTCCACAGGTAGATGTCAGTCACTCACCAGGCATACTGCCTTTAAAATGTGACTGCTCTCTCTTTTTCTACTGTTAATGGATAGCCACCATTGGTCTAGTAGAATAAGAAATATATGTCCTTAAATGATTCTTTTTTTCTTTCTTTTTTAATTAATTTTACTTTTTCCAATTATGTGTAGAAATAATTTTTGACAATTGTTTTCTAATATTTTGCAATTTAGATTTCATTTACTTCCTTCTCTCCTTTGTTCCCTCAAGTGATATGTAATCTCATATAGATTAGATATAGATTATTGCTTTCATGTAATACATATTTTTATATTCCCCTGTCATGACTGAAGACACATATCATATATAGAGTAAAAAAAAAACTTATGAAGAAAATAATGTGAAGAATGCTATTCATAGATCAGCAATCATATTCCAATGATTGCTTCCTTGGCTGTAAATAGCATTTTTGGTTATTTTGTTTTCTTTTAACATGAGTCCCTTAGGATGATCTTATTTTGCTGATTAATAATTTAGTCCTTCTTAGATGAGCACTGTACAATATTTCTGTTTCTGAATTCAGTGTTCTCTTGATGATGATCACTTCACTTGGCATCAGTTTATATGAGTATTTCTAGATTTTTCTGAACTCATCCAGTTCATCATTTCTATGAGGTGTAATAGTTTTCCATTATAACCATATGCCACAACTTATTCAACATTCCCCAAATGATGGATACCCCCTCTGTTTCCAATTCTTTGCACTAGAAAAAGAGAGGCTAACCCATATATATATATATATATGCAGGTAAGTTCTTTTCCCTTATCTCTAATGTCTTTGGAAACAGACCCAGTAGTAGTATTTCTGGTTTAAACAGTATGCATAGTTTTATGGCTCTTTGCATACAGTACCATGTTACTCTCCAGAATGATTTTATGAATTAACAAATTGAACAACAGCACATAAGTGTCTCAGTTTCCCACATCTACTTGAACATTTATCTTTATCATTTGTGGTCATATTAGCCATTCTGATAGGTATCTCAGAGTTGTTTTTATTTTCATTTCTCTAATCAATAGTGATTTGGAGCATTTTCACACATTTAAATAGTTTTAATTTCTTTATCTGACAAATATGTCTATATCCTTTGACCATTTATCATTTGAGTAATACTTTATATTGTTATACATTTGTCATATTTCTCTATATATTTGAAAAATGAAGGTCTTGTCAGAAACACTTGTTATAGTTTTCCCCCTGTCACTTTTCCTCCTAATCATTGTTGCATTGGTTTTGTTTGAACAAAAATTTTTAAATTTAATTTAAAAAATCAATTTCATTTTATATAATGTTCCCTTTCTTGTGAGGTCATAAATTCTTTGCTTATCCATAAATATGACAAGTACACTTTTCTATGTTACCCTAATTTATTTATGGTATACTCTTTTATTTCTAAATTAAGTTTACATTTTGATTTGTCTCACAGTGCATTCTATGAAACTTTGGTCTATGCCTCCTTTCTGCCATATTGTATTTTTTAATTCTCCAAGTAGTTTTTTGTCAAATAGTGAGTTCTTCCCCATGTAGTTGAGATCTTTAAATTTATCAAGCACTAGATTATCATGATCATTAAATACTATTAATTTCCTAAACCATTCCAGTGATTGACTACTCTGTTTCTTAGTTGATATAACATGGGTCTGACGATTATTGCTTCATAGTAGAGGTTGAGATCTTTCCATCATTTTTTGATGAAATCCATTGATTTTCTTGAGTTTTTTGTTCTAGATGATTTTTGTTGTATTTTTTCTAGCTCTAGGAAACAATACTTGGTTAGCTTGAGTGGTACGACACTGACTAGGTAAAGTAATTTAGGATTGTCATTTTTATTATATTGGCTTAGCCTAACCATTAGCATTTTTCCAATTGTTTAGGTATTTTGTAATCATATTAATATAGTTGATGGGTTTTGGTAAGTATAATGCTAGGGGTGAAGAGATTATGTCCATTTAATATTATACTAGAAATATTAGCTATAGCAATAAGGGAAGAAAAAAGAACTGAAGGAATTATAATAAGTAATGAAGAAACAAAACTATCACTCTTTGAAAATGATATGATGGTAAATATAGAGAACCCCAGAGAATTAGCTAAAAGACTAATAGAAACAATGAAACAGGGGTCTGCTGGGTATCTCAGTGGATTGAGAATCAGGCCTAGAGATGGGAGGTCCTAGTTTCAAATCTGGCTTCAGACACTTCCCAGCTGTGTGACTCTGGGCAAGTCACTTGAACCCCATTGCCTAGCCCTTAAAACTCTTCTGCCTTGGAGCCAATGCACAGTATTGGCTCCAATATAGAAGGTAAGGGTTTAAAAAAAAGAAATAATGAAACAAATTCATTAAAGTTGCAGAATACAAAATCCACTTAAATCATCCTTATTTTTTTTAGCACCAATAACATTCAACAAGAAGAGATAGAAAAGGAAATTCCAATTTAAATAACTGGATAATATGAATTACTTCCTTAACTCATTCTTGATTACTTTTTGTTGGATTTGTCTACTTCTGAAATGGGAGACTGAGGACCCCCACTAATAATATTTTACTGTCTGTTTCCTCTTGTTATTCATGTAAATTTTTCTTTAGGAAAATGGATGCTATGTCATTTGATGTAAATATCTATCTATCTATCTATCTATCTTTCTATCTACATATATATGTACTTAGTATTGATTTTCTTCTATTTTCTACTGTACCTTCTATTAAGATGTAATTTTCATCATTAACTATTTCTATTGGGCATTTTTACATTTTGCTTTGCCTGAGATTATGATTGCTAGTTCTGCTTTTTTTCTTATCTGAGGCCTAATAGATTCTTCTCCAGTCCTTTCCTTTTATGCTGTTTCCCTGCTTTAAATATGTTTCTTATAGATAGAATATTGTGAGCTTCTGTTTTTTAATCCACTCTGTTATCTTTTTCCCATTTACAGGTGAGTTCATCCCATTCATATTCAGTTATTATTACTAATATTGTGTTTCCCTCCATCTTATTACCCACCTTTATCATGCTTTCTTTTTATTTATGCCTTTCCCTGTAAATGATTTTTTTATCTACATATTTTTTTATTTTTTAATTAAACCAAAATTATTTTTCTAATAATCTCAGGTATCACAATTGTTATCTATGGCAACAGAAATATCTTATAATCTTTATCATATAATCCAACTCTTTCTTTACACAAAAATACCCTTTCTGCCCCTTTTAGGACCAAATAAAGTTAACTTTTATGTATAGATCTTTACTTTCAAAGAGATTACATTTTAGGTTTGTGACCTCCACAGGTCTTGGTGCAGGTAAAGTGATATCTTTTTTTATTTTTAAACATTATTTTATTTGGTCATTTCCATACATTATTCACTGGAAACAAAGATCATTTTCTTTTCCTCCCCTCCCCTCCACCTTTCCCTCTCCCATAGCCAATGCACGATTCCACTGGTTATCACATGTGTTCTTGACTCGATCCCATTTCCCTGTTGTTGGAATTTGCATTATAGTGTTCATTTAGAGTCTCTCCTCAGTCTTATCCCCTCCAACCCTGTAGTCAAGCAGTTGCTTTTCATCAGTGTTTTTACTCCCACAGTTTATCCTCTGCTTGTGGGTAGTATTTTTTAGATCCCTGCCAATTGTTCAGGGACATTGCAATGACCCTAATGGAGAAGTCCATTACCTTCGATTGTACCACAGTGTATCAGTCTCTGTGTACAATGTTTTCCTGGTTCTGCTCCTCTCGCTCTGCATCACTTCCTGGAGGTTGTTCCAGTCTCCATGGAATTCCTCTACTTTATTATTCCTTTTAGCACAATAGTATTCCATCACCAACATATACCATAGTTTGTTCAGCCATTCCCCAATTGACGGGCATCCCCTCGTTTTCCATTTTTTGGCCACCACAAAGAGTGCACCTATGAATATTCTTGTACAAGTCTTTTTCCTTATTATCTCTTTGGGGTACAAACCCAGCAGTGCTATAGCTGGATAAAAGGGCAGACAGTCTTTTATCACCCTTTGGGCATAGTTCCAAATTGCCCTCCAGAATGGTTGGATCAATTCACAACTCCATCAGCAATGAATTAGGGTCCCCACTTTGCCACATCCCCTCCAGCATTCATTACTTTCCATAGCTGTCATGTTAGCCAATCTGCTAGGTGTGAGGTGATACCTCAGAGTTGTTTTGATTTACATCTCTCTGATTATAAGAGATGTAGAGCACTTTTTCATGTGCTTATTAATAGTTTTGATTTCTTTGGCTGAGAACTGCCTGTTCATGTCCCTTGCCCATTTGTCAATTGGAGAATGGCTTGATTTTTTGTACAATTGACTTAGTTATTTATAAATTTGAGTAATTAAACCTTTGTCAGAGGTTTCTATGAAGATTGTTTCCCAATTTGTTGCTACCTTTCTGATTTTGGTTACATTGTTTTTGTTTGTACAAAAACTTTTTAATTTGATGTAATCCAGATTATTTATTTTGCATTTTGTAACTCTTTCTAATTCTTGCTTGGTTTTGAAGTCTTTCCCTTCCCAAAGGTCTGACATGTATACTATTCTGTGTTTGCCTAATTTTCTTATACTTTCCTTCTTTATGTTCAAGTCATTCACCCATTTTGAATTTATCTTGGTGTAGGGTGTGAGGTGTTGATCTAAACCTAATCTTTCCCACACTGTCCTCCAATTTTCCCAGCAGTTTTTATGAAATAGTGGATTTTTGTCCCCAAAGCTGGGATATTTCGGTTTGTCATATACTGTCTTGCTGAGGTTGCTTGCCCCCAGTCTATTCCACTGATCCTCCTGTCTGTCTCTTAGCCAGTACCAAATTATTTTGATGACCACTGCTTTATAATATAGTCTGAGATCCTGGACTGCAAGACCCCCTTCCTTTTTATTTTTTTTTTCATTATTTCCCTGGATATCCTTGATCTTTTGTTCTTCCAAATGAACTTTGTTATGGTTTTTTCTAAATCAGTAAAAAAAAATTTTGGAAGTTCCATGGGTATGGCACTAAATAGATAGATGAGTTTGGGTAGGATGGTCATTTTTATTATATTGGCTCGTCCTACCCATGAGCAGTTAATGTTCTTCCAATTGTTCAAGTCTAGTTTTAGTTGTGTGGAAAGTGTTTTGTAGTTGTGTTCATATAGATCCTGTGTTTGTCTCGGGAGATAGATTCCTAAGTATTTTATTTTGTCTAAGGTAATTTTGAATGGGATTTCTCTTTCTAGTTCTTGCTGCTGAGCTGTGTTGGAATTATATAGAAATGCTGATGACTTATGTGGGTTTATTTTGTATCCTGCAAATTTGCTAAAGTTGTTGATTATTTAGATTAGCTTTTTGGTTGAATGTCTAGGATTCTTTAAGTAGACCATCATGTCATCTGCAAAGAGCGATAATTTGGTCTCCTCCTTGCCTATTTTAATGCCTTCAATTTCTTTTTCTTCTCTAATTGCTACTGCTAGTGTTTCTAGTACAATGTCAAATAATAGAGGTGATAATGGGCATCCTTGTTTCACTCCTGATCTTAATGGGAATGGATTTAGTTTATCCCCATTGCAGATGATATTAGTTGATGGTTTTAGATATATACTGTTTATTATTTTTAGGAATGACCTTTCTATTCCTATGCTTTCTAGTGTTTTTAGTAGGAATGGGTGTTGTATTTTATAAAAGGCTTTTTCTGCATCTATTGAGATAATCATGTGGTTCTTGTTGGTTTGCTGGTTGATGTGGTCAATTATGTGGATAGTTTTCCTAATGTTGAACCAGCCCTGCATCCCTGGTATAAATCCTACTTGATCATGGTGGATGACCCTTCTGATCACTTGCTGGAGTCTTTTTGCTAATATCCTATTTAAGATTTTTGCATCTATATTCATTAGGGAGATTGGTCTATAGTTTTCTTTCTCTGTTTTTGACCTGCTTGGTTTTGGAATCAATACCATGTTTGTGTCGTAGAAGGAGTTTGGTAGAACTCCCTCTTTGCTTATTATGTCAAATAGTTTGTATAGTATTGGGATTAACTGTTCTCTGAATGTTTGATAGAATTCACTGGTGAATCCATCAGGCCCTGGGGATTTTTTCTTAGGAAGTTCTTTGATGGCCTGTTGGATTTCTTTTTCTGATATGGGATTATTTAAGAAAACTATTTCTTCTTCTGTTAGTCTAGGCAATTTATATTTTTGTAAATATTCATCCATATCACCTAGGTTGGTATATTTATTGCCATATAGTTGGGCAAAGTAGTTTTTAATGATTGCATTAATTTCCTCTTCATTGAAGGTGAGATCCCCCTTTTCATCCTTGATGTTGTTAATTTGCCTTTCTTCTTTCCTTTTTTAAATTAGATTAACCAGTACTTTGTCTATTTTGTTTGTTTTTTCAAAGTACCAGCTTCTAGTCTTGTTTATTAGCTCAATAGTTCTGTCACTTTCAATTTTATTAATTTCTCCCTTAATTTTTAGGATCTCTAGTATGGTTTTCTTCTGGGGTTTTTTAATTTGTTCATTCTCAAGTTTTTTGATTTGCATTTCCAATTCCTTGATCTCTGTCCTCCCTAATTTGTTAATATATGCACTCAGGGATATGAATTTTCCTCTAAGTACTGCCTTGGCTGCATCCCATAAGGTTTGAAAGGACGTTTCGCCATTGTCATTTTCTTCAACTAAATTATTAATTATTTCTATGATTTCCTCTCTAACTATCCGATTTTGAAGTATCATGTTATTTAATTTCCAATTAATTAGTTTTTAATAATGATGTTTTGTTTTTGATAACCACCTCCCCCAATTCAAACTGCCTTTTGTCCATTCACCCCTTTCCTTATTCCTCCTAACCTCCTACTTCCCTAGAAGGAAAGTTACATTTTTTTTTATAACTGTCTGTGAGTGTTATTCCCACTTTGAGCTGATTCCACTAAGAATAAGAGTCAAAAAACCTGTTACCCCTCACCCCCACAGACACAACATCTACTCTTCTGGATTGCGTCTTATGAACGTCTTCATGAAAGGTAGATTGTTCCCTCTATCCTTTTTTTTCTCTCATTTGTTCTTTACCATTCACTGATTTTTTAAAAAATCCATTCTATTTTGCTTTCTTCCTTCTTCTCATACACCTATTTTTGCTCTATTAGTGATAAACTTAAATATTTTAGATTTTTGTATATCTTAAGTACCTTAAATTTAACAAGTATCACAGATATCCTAATTATTTCCATTTTCACCTTTACAAGTATGAACACATTAATTTTCCTCCTTATTTCATTGTTTCCCACTTGAATACGTTTATTTAGTCAATTTAGAGCATTATTCCTTGGTTACAATAATCACATTATTTTCCTCCACCCACTCTTCCCATGGCCAACACACAATTTCATTGGATATTACTTATGTCCTTGATCAGAACCTATTTCCATGTTGTTGTTTACACTAGGATATTCATTTAGAGTCTACATCCCCAACTAAGTCCCTTTGACCCATGTATTCAATCAATTGTTTTTCTTTGGTGGTTTTACTCCCACAGTGTTTCCTCTGGATGTGGATAGTGGTTTTTCTTGTAGGTTCTTCTGAGTGGTTCAGGGTCATTGCATTGCCACTAAAGTAGAGGACCATTATATTCGATTGTAACACAGTGTATCAGTTAGTCTCCGTGTACAATGTTTTCCTGGTTCTGCTCCTCACACTCTGCATCAATTCCTAGAGGTTATTCCAGTCCCCATGGAATTCCTCCACTTTTTTATTCCTTTGAGTACAATAGTATTCCATCACCAACATATACCACAATTTGTTCAGCCATTCCCCAATTGAAGGGCATCCCCTCATTTTCCAATTTTTGGCCATCACAAAGAGCTCAGCTATGAATATTCTTGTATATGTATTTTTCCTTATTATCTCTTTGGGATACAAACTCAGCAGTGCTATAGCTGGATCAAAGGGCAGACAGTCATTTATCGCCCTTTGGGCATAGTTCCAAATTGCCCTCCACAATGTTTGGAGCAATTCTCAAATCCACCAGCAATGCATTGATGTCCCAACTTTGCCACATCCCCTCCAAAATTGATTATTTTCCTTTGCTGTCATGTTAGTCAATCTGCAAGGTGTGAGGTGATACCGCAGAGTTGTTTTGATTTGCATTTCTCTGATTAAAAGAAATTTAGAACACTTTTTCATGTGCTTATTAATATTTTGATTTCTTTAACTGAAAATTGCCTATTAATGTCCCTTGCCCATTTATTAATTGGAGAATGTTTATCTCTTCATAAATTTGAGTACTTAGACCTTTGTCAGATTTTTTTATAATGAAGACTATTTGCCAATTTGTTGCTTCCCTTCTAATTTTGGATGCATTAGTTTTTTTGTGTACAAAAACTTTAATTTTATGTAATCAAAATTATTGATTTTACAATTTGTGGGTTTTTTCTAGCTCTTGCTTGGTTTTAAAGTCTTTCCTTTCACAAAGATCTGACAAGTATACTATTCTCTGTTTGTCTAATTTGCTTATAGTTTCCTTCTTTATATTCAAGTCATTCACCCATTCTGAGTTTATCTTGGTGTAGGGTGTGAGATGTTGATCCAAACCTAATCTCTCCCATACTGTCTTCCAATTTTTGCAGCAGTTTTTATCAAAAAGTGTGTTTTGGTCCCCAAAACTGAGATCTTTGGCTTTATCATAGACTGTCTTGCTGAGGTCATTTACTCCAAGTGTATTCCACTGATCCTTTTTTTTCTTTCTCTTAGTACCAAATTGTTTGGATAACCTCTGCTTTATTTTAAAGTTTGAGATCTGGGACTGCAAGTTCTCCTTCCATTGCATTTTTTTTTCATGATTTCCCTGGATATCCTTCATCTTTTGTTCTTCCAAATGAACCTTGTTATGTTTTTTTCTAATTCAGTAAAAAAGTTTTTTTTTTTTTTAGTTGTTCAATGGGTATGGCACTAAATTAATTAGGGTAGGATTGTCATTTTTATTATGTTAGCTCATCCCACCCATGAGCAATCAATATTTTTCCAATTGTTTAGATCTAGTTTTAATTGTGTGGAGAGTGTTGTGTAGTTGTGTTCCTATATTTCCTATGTTTGTCTCAGCAGATAGATTCCTAAGTATTTTATTTTGTCTAGGGTGATTTTTAATGGAATTTCTCTTTCTAATTCCTGCTGCTAAAATGGGTTGGAGATATATAGAAATGCTGATGACTTATGTGGGTTTATTTTGTATCCTACAACTTTGTTAAAATTGTTGATGGTTTTGATTAGCTTTTTGGTTGGTTCTTGAGGATTCTTTAAGTAGACCATAATATTATCCACAGAGAATGATAGTTTGGTCTCTTCATTGCCAATTCTAATACCTTTAATTTCTTTTTCTTCTCTAATTGCTATTGCTAGTGTTTCTAGTACAATGTTAAGTAATAAAGGTGATAATGCGCATCCTTATTTCACTCCTAATCTTATTGGGAAGGTTTTTATTTGCAGATGATGTTTGGTGATGGTTTTAGATATATACTGTTTATTATTTTTAGGAAAGACCCTTCTATTCCTATCCTTTCTAATGTTTTCAAAAGGAATGGGTGTGGTATTTTATAAAAGGCTTTTTCTGCATCTATTGAGATAATTATGTGTTTTTTGTCAGTTTGCTTCTTAATATGGTTAATTATGTGGATGGTTTTCCTAATATTGAACCATCCTTGAGTTCCTGGTATGATCCTACCTGGTCATAGTGAATAACCCTCGTGATGACTTGCTGGAGTCTTTTTGCTAGTATTGTATTTAAGATTTTTCCATCTATATTCATTAAGGAAATTTGTCTAAAGTTTTCATTCTCTGTTTTTGACCTGACTGGCTTTGGAATCAGTACCATGTTTGTGTGATAAATGAATTTGGTAGAACTCCTTCTTCGCTTATTCTGTCAAATAGTTTTTATAATATTGGGATTAGTTGTTCTTTGAAGGTTTGATAGAATTCACTTGTTAATTTATCTGGACCTGGGTATTTTTTCTTAGGGAGTGCTTTGATGGCTTATTCAATTTATTTTTCTGATATGGGGTTGTTTAGGTAATTTATTTCTTCCTCTATTAGTCTAGGCAATTTTTATTTTTGTAAGTATTCGTCCATATCACCTAGATTGCCATATTTCTTGCCATATAATTGGGCACAGTAGTTTTTTTTAATGATTACCTTAATTTCCTCTTCATTTGAGGTGAGGTCTCCCTTTTCATCTTGGATACTGTCAATTTGTTTTTTTCCTTTCCTTTTTTTAATTAGACTGACTAGTACTTTGTCTATTTTATTTGTTTTTTCAAAGTACCAGCTTCTAGTCTTACTCATTAAATCAATAGTTCTTTGACTTTCAATTTTATTAATTTCTCCTTTAATTTTTAGGATCTCTAATTTAGTCTTCATCAGAGGATTTTTAATTTGTTTGCTTTCTAGTTTTTTAATTTGCATGCCCAATTCATTGACCTCTGCCCTTCTTATTTGTTAATATATGAACTCAAGGATATAAATTTCCCTGAATATTGCTTTGGCTGCATCTCATAGGTTTTGAAAAGATGTCTCATCATTGTCATTTTCTTCAATGAAGTTATTAATTGTTTCTATGATTTGTTCTTTAACTAACTTGTTTTGGAGAATGGTATTGTTAAATTTCCAATTAAATTTTGATTTACCTCTCCATGTATACTTACTAATTATTACTTTCATTGCATTGTGATCTGAGGTTGCATTTATTATTTCTTCACTTTTGTACTTGTTTGCAATGTTATTATGCCCTAATACATGGTCAATTTTTGTGAATGTACCACGTGCTGCTGAAAAGAATTTATATTCCTCTTTTGTCCCTATTTTTTTTCTCCACATGTCTACTAACTATTTTTTCTAAGTTTTCATTCACTTTTCTTGCCTCTTATTTATTTTTCTGGTTTCATTTATCTAGTTCTGATAGAGGAAGGTTCAGGTCTCCCACTAGTATAATTTTTATACTTATTTCATCCTTGACCTCCACTAGTTTCTCTTTAGAAATTTGGATGCTATGCCATTTGTTGCATACATATTGAGTACTGATATTTCCTCATTGTCTATACTGCCTTTTATCAGGATGCAATTACCTTCCCTATCTCTTTTAACTAGATTCATTTTTACTTTGGCTTTGTCAGATATCATGATTGCAACTCCTGCCTTCTTTTTATCAGTTGATGCCCAATAGATTTGGCTCTATCCTTTTACTTTCACCCTATGCATATCTACCTTCCTCATATGTATTGCTTGTAGACAGCATATGGTTGGGTTTTGGATTCCAATCCATTCTGCATTTGCTTGTGTTTTGTGGATGAGTTTATTATATTCACATTCAGGGTTATTTTTACTAGCTGTGTATTTCCCAGCATTTTGATTTCTACTCCTGATCCTGCCTTTTCTTCTTTCATTATTTACTTCTATACCATTTGTTTTTAATCAGTCCCCCTAGTTCCCACCTTTATTTTTACTTCCCTTTCTACCCCCTCCCTTTTTATTCCCCCCATATTTTCTCTGTAGTCTTTCTATAATTACTTCCCCAACCCTCTTTCTCCCTTGGACTGCTTCCCTCCCCACTAGTCATTTTATTACCCTTCTACTCCCCTATAGTGTTCAAATCCAATGGATTGGATTGTTCTTCCCTCTTTAAGTACTCCTTATTGAAATCTTTAAGCTTCACTTTCCATTTTTATGCTCCTCTTGAGTGCTAAATTTTCTCATCAAATTATTTTTTCAACTCTGTTTTTTAGGTCAAGGCAGCCTGAAATGCTTCTATTTCATTAAATGTCATTATTTTTCTTCAAATGCTTGCTTGCCATGTAATTTTTTTCTTTAGTTTCACAATATTTGAATTATTTCCTTCTGGGTTCTTTTCCCCTGCCTTGGAAGTTTTGGAATTTGCTTATAATAGTTCTGAGGTGTTTTTTTTAAGGACTTTTTCAGGAGAGGATTTGTGCATTCTCTCAATTTTTATGCTTCCCTCTTTTTTGAATATATGAGGGTAGTTTTCCCTGATTATTTCACATAAGATGGTGTCAAGGTTCTTTTTTTAAATTGTGACTTTCAGGTATTCTGATGATTCTTATATTATTTCTTCTGGATTTTTTTTACAGAATTGACATTTTCCTAGTAAAGTATTTTAGATTTTCTTCTTCTTTTTTTCTTCATTCTTTTGATTTTTGTCTTATTATTTCCTGATGTCTTCATTCATTAGGTTCTGTTTGTCCATTTCTAATTAGCAAGGAACTATATTCTCCCTTGAGTTTTCTGTTTCTTATTTCAATTGTTAAATTAAATCTGTATTGTTTAAAGAGTTGTTTTCTTCAATGGCTTATCTCTTCATTTTCATTTGATCAATTATTTAATAAGTTGTTTTCTTCTATTTATTTTTGTGTCTCCACTTCCCTTTGGCCTATTTTAGTTTTTAAGGAGTTGATTCTTTATTAAATTTTTTCACCTATTGATGTTTTCTATAAATTATTTCATTATTTGATTTATAAAATTTCTTTTCAAGTTCTTTCAGGGGTTATTTTATGGTCTAACATCTTTTCACAGTTTCCTTTGAGTCTTCACATCTTTCCTTTTTAATTTTATTATTGTATTTTGAGTTCATATTTTGGCCCTCCCTTTCACTAAAATAATTTTCTATTTTTTCTTAGTTTTCTAGGGTTTTTGTTTTGTTTTGTTTTGTTTTGTTTTCTTAAGTTTTATAGTTCCCCCCCCCTTTGCCTTATTGACCTTTTGGGTTTATTTTTATTCTTGGTTTAGATGGAATATTGCTCCAAGCTTGAGGACTATTCTTCTCTAGTACTTGGGATAGGCCTTGCTGTTTTTATTTCCCATAGTGTATACATTGAGAGGTGGCCTTGTTGGCTTTCTCTGGTATGTTTTGCTCCTATTTTGTCCAGCTAGATTCAGCACCTCATGTTAGTAGTTCCCCTGTTGTTTTGTGGGTTGTACTGGTCCCTGTTCTGCTGCTTTTTTGCCCTTGTGCAATGGTGTGGTCTGGGCAGGTCCCTTGTTCTGCACTCTGTTGCCTTAGGAACTCTCTTACTTTACTTCCTCATGCACTCTAATGTCATGTAGGAATGTGTAGATTTCTGCAATTTTTGCCTTTTGCTACCCATGAAGAGTGGTTTGACCTATGCCAGTTTTCCACTCTGCTTCTTTTCTACTTCAGGCACTCTGCTGTCCCATGAAAATGAGTAGGTTTCCTGCCATCTCTGACTTGGTTATCCTTGTGGTATGGCTCAAACTAGGTCAGTTCCCTGCCTCCCTATACACACTACCACCACTGTGCTGCCTCAAACTCTTCTGGCAAAGTACTTTATCTACTGTGCAACCAGTTATCTCTTATCCAACAAATGATTCTAAGAAAGAGTACTTGCATAGGGGGGAAGAGAACAAGGAGAAAGTAGTATCATGAAAATCTAAATGAAAACACCTATCAAGGAGTGTGTGATTGGCAATATCAAACTCTACAGTGACATTAAGAAAGATAAGAATTGAAAAAGGTAAGTTTTTGGCATTCTCTTCTTCCTGGTCTTAGTCTCTACACAGTGCTTTGCTGATCTGCTGCACATATCTGACAGCAGATGGTGCGATATCTCAAAAATGTCCACTTCCTGCTTCATCTGAAATCTGTGGCTCTCTTCCTCAAGGAAAAATCAAGCCTTATAAAAATTTGTAAGCTTAGAAATGTGTTAGTTTTTTCCACTCTGGAGGGCAATTTGGAATTATGCCTTAAGTGTTATAAAATAATACATACCTTTTGATCCCATAATAGCATTATTAGGTCTGTATCCCAAAGAAATAAAATATTGAGAAAGGACGTGTTCATACAAAAATATTTATAGCTGCTCTTTTTGTGGTGGCAAAGGATTGGAAACTAAAGGGATGTCCCTTAATTGGGAAATGAGTGAACAAATTGTGGTGTATAACGGTGATGGAATACTTTTGTGCTATAAGGAATGATGAACAAGATGATTTCAGAAAGATCCAGAAAAATCTATGTGAACTGATGCAGAATGAAATAAGTAGAACCAGGAGATTATTATTCACAGTTGCCAAAATATTGTGGAATGATCAATTGTGATAGACTTTACTACTAACAGCAATACGATGATGCTGGACAATTCAGAGGACATGAAAATAAATGCTGTCCACTTCTAGGGAAAGAACTATTGGAGTATAAATGAAGAAGAAAACATATTATTCATCATTTGTTTATTTGGATAAATATTGTGGAGTTTTGCTTCTATAAGGTTATTCACTTACAAAAATAACTAATATAGAAATAGGTTTTTTAGGATAATGCATGGGTAACACAGATTGAATTGATTTTAAGTTCTGGGAAGGGAGAAGGAAGAAGTTAGAGAGATAATATGGATTATATGACTTTGGAAAACTTATGTGGAAATTTGTTATTAAAATATAATTTTTTGAAAAAAGATATACTGAGTGAGTATATGAATAGGAAAAAGGTAAGGTTACTAAATGATAATTCATAGCTCATCATATCTTAACACTATGAAATTGAATGATGAATTTCTACAACAAAACAATCATTAGAAACATAAAAATTGTTTAAAAAAATTTTAGAATATATTTCAACAAATATAACTCTGATCATCAACATCATTGAAACATAAAGGCAGCACACACATGATATTTTCCAGAATGATTGCTACTTTGACAGATAAGATCCTATTTTGAAACTAAAGGGATGTCCATCAATTGGAGAATGTCTGAACAAATTGTGGCATGTGATGAAGTGATGAAAAGAATGATTTCAAAAAGAACTAGAAAGACCCACATGAAATGATGAAGGGTGAAATAACAAAACTAGGTGAAAATTGTATACAGTAACACTGTGCAATATTGTGCAATGATCAACAGTTATAGACTTGACTATACTCAGCAATGCAATAATCCAGGACAATCCTGTGGGATTAATGAAAAAGAACGGCATGCTCTTCTAGAGAAAGAACTGTTGGAGTAGGATTACAGATGAAACCATAATGCTTTTCACTTGTTTATTTGTGTATATCTTTGGGGTTTTTAGTTTTATGACTATTCACTTACAAAAATGACATATAAACATTTATACATAAATAAAGATAGATAAATGTCAGTTTAAAACCCATTTCAAACACTTGCTGAGAACTAGCAACCTTCTTCTTTTTCTGCTTTCTCCCCAAGAACTGTAGCTCCTAATACTCATCATTTCCCCATATGAAGACTCAACATCACCGACCAAATGAAAACAAGGATTTACCAGCACACAAATGTCTTTAACCTTTCCTTTGAAATACTCTTCCTATTCTACAGGTTCAGTTCCCTTTTTCAGAGACCTTGTCTAAGCTTATGAGTATATTTTAGCCTCTGAAAACTAGATTATAAGGGCAGAAATTGCTTTAGAAAGTAACTGAGTAATAGAATAATTTGTCCAGGAACTACAAAACTATTTCAGTTTCCCTAGTTTTCAAATTCATTCTGTTCCATTCTCTCACTTGGATGCACAGGCAGAGAAGACACTATGGATATATGCTGATCTCAGGGAACCAGATCATAGTGTCTTGTTTTGACCTACTCCTGAACTTTTTCAATGCAGATAGAGTCAGATAAAAAGTTCAAAGATGTTTAGGGATGCAATTTTATATTTCAATATCCTATTCTGTCCCAATTTTACCAAATAATCTTAATGCTTTAGATAAGTAGTATATCTAGGGAAAATTGTTGAACTCTCAGAAACATTTTCTTTCCTCTTAGATCATTAACTCTTGACACCTTATTCAATTTAGTTCATAAAAATATAAATACATTTAAATGTGAACTTATGTGATTTAGTATATACAATACATTTTTGGAATATTTTAGAGAAAAGGGAAAAATTCTCTCTCCATAGTTTTCTGAGGAGGAATCTGATGCTCAAATTTGGAAGCTCTGGATAATCCTATTTAAGCAGATTCACACTTTCATTTTCTCTACCTTGAATAAAAACAAAAATAATATGATATTATAGTTCTAATTTGATGGTAGAGTAGATAAAGTGCTGGGCCAAGAGTAAAGAAAACCTGAGGTCAACTCCAGACTCAGATGCTTGCTGTGTCACACTGAGCAAAATGCTTAACTCTGCTTCAGTTTCCTCATTTATAAAATGAGCTAGAGAAAGGATTGTCAAAACATTATAGCATCTTTGCTAAGAAAATCCCAAATGGAGTTGCAAAAAGTGGGACACAACTGAAATAACTAAACATCATCAACAACAAGGAATTCTAATTATGGTATACAAGTGATCCATATTAAACCTGACATATTGAAATAATATATCATCAAAATAGAAGAGATTCTATGAAGAATTTTGCAGGGAGAGAAAACATCTTGTAACAAAATTGAATAAAATTATCTTTGAAAAGTTCAGCTTTGTGTTCTTGCCAAAAAAGCAAGTTGTTAAAACTGAAACTTTCTCCAAGCTTTTCTTTGCATGTTGAAACGAGTTAGCTTTTGTATTAATTCAAACTCTGAGCAATATTGTTGAGTAGATATTAATTTTAATATGTCCATAATTTCAGTCTTTTAAATTGATGCATAATCTTTTCATATTTTAATATTTGGCATCTATTTATGGCATTTTCTTTCATAAGACTATCATTGAATCATAAGGTCTTGAGGACTCATTGAGCAGATCCCCAGGTTTGGAAGGAAGGCCTCCAGTATAGATTTTCTCTGTAATCCAGGCTATTTGGATGAGCCTAGAGGCTCATCAGGAGTGGATTTGGGGGATAAAAATCATAAAAATATCAGTCTTCTAAAGTATATATCTTTTCTAGTCCCAATCAGTAGAGGGAATACCCTTAATGAGGAAATCATAAAATTATGGTATACCAGAGAAATCATATTTTAACAACCACTTAGAAGTAACCTTTTGTGACTTCATGGTTTGTATATTTTACATATTTTGGAAAATTTTGTTTCAGAAAGATGACATATTTTACTTAGACAACAGCACATGGACTTTTGCTTTTGATTGGTCTTGTTCATATAATCAGTTTTTCATTAGAAAATGCAGAAATATTGTAAATATGTCAAAAAGCTTTGCTTGTAAGTGTTTGGAGCCACTATATGAATAACACACTGCAACTTTGTGTGCAAGTACTTGTGCATGTTTATCTTACAGCTGTTATTTCAAGAAACCAAGAAGGGCCAGGAGAGATGGGGAAAGCAGTACGGATTCCTAAAGATGACCAGGAGAAAATGAAAGAGCTGTTTAAAATCAACCAATTCAACCTCATGGCCAGTGACTTGATTGCTCTTAACAGAAGTCTCCCAGATGTAAGATTAGAAGGGTAAGTGGAATTTTGTTTTTAGAATTATATCTATTTGATACTCAGCAAATCATTCCCTGTTTTAATGTCTGAGAAAATATTATAGTAAACAGTTAATGTCATTACATTTTCAGACCCTTTTCTTTCAAAATTGCTTTGAAAGTTATACTAGAAATATTTGATGTGAAGCATATGTTTGAAAAAAGTAAACTAGTCATGCTGGTCCTGAAAAATGTATGATTTGCAACAATCTCAGGCAAAACTGGTTTAGCATACTTTCATAGGCCCTATGCACAGAATGCCTGTTCTGGCAAATTTGTTTGTCAGCATAAGAAAGGCTGTTTCCTTTTGCTTTGAAAAATAATCAGCTGAGCTATTCTAATATGGGAATAACCTATGGTGTGAGTGATTCCAGAATGCTCTTTTTAGTTCTATTTATTATGGCTATGAATAACTGGCTAAGCCATTTGCACACCTATCTATAATAAGAATACTTGGTTATCAGGCAAAAGTATATACGTGAAACTAATAATTTTACATGAAAATACTGTTAGAAAATTAAAATTGTGTTTGATTAATTGGAATTTTTTCTCTCTAGATTATACTGTATTATGTGAGTATATTGAGTATATTGTATATATTGTGAAATGAGTATAATTAAATACTTGAATATCTAGTACCAGTAGTTTCATTAAAGGAAAAATCTGAAAACCCCAGCATCAGGGGAAAAAATCAAAAAGTTCTGGAAAAATACATAATTTAGATAAATTTCAATATATAGTGATTGTTTTGATAGTTATATTTAGAGTATATAATTCCATGTTATTTATAAAAGCACACATGAAACATGATATTTTTTCCCTTTTTTGGCATAAATAAATATTGATAAATGTGATTTCAATGATGGAGAAAGATCCAAATTTTTTTTCTTTTCCAATGCAGATTAGTATATGTGGAGCAACTTATACTTTTAGAAGACATAAGGGGGATCCAGGAGATTTGAGAAACTGGACATAAACCTAGAAGGGACCTTCAAAGTCATATAGTCCAACAATCTCTTTTCAGAGCTATGCTATATAATGAAGAAGATGAAAAGAAAACTCTCATGTTTGTGCATTTATAGAGTAATTTTACAAATCAATTTCTAATTATACAAATTTAAAAACTTGAATATCCATGCCCTTTGATTTAGTCATTTAATTCTTGGGCCTATGACACAAAGATGTCATTGACAAGAAAAAAAAAACACAATGTCCCCAGATACACAAAAATAATAATAACAGCACTTATTTCTGATAACAAAGAATTACAAACTAATTGGATTCCCAACTATTGGAGAATAGCTAAACAAGTTGTGGGTCATAAACATAATAGGTATGATCATTATGTGAGAAATGACCCATCTGATGAATACAGAGAAATATAAAGATTGTTTACATTATCTGAATCAGTGGGAAGTTAACAAAGGCTAGAAGAAATATAAACAATGATCACAATACAAATAGAAAGATAATCAGAAGATAATCTGATGCAAATGTTGCAAATTATGAAGAAAAATTTTGGCTCTAAGATAGAGATCTGAGATGATACATACATCTCAACTTGCTAGAAAATGTAGAAGGTTTACCAGTTTGGTATATTGCAGATGTTTTAAAAGTTTTTAATGTTTTGCTAAATTTAATCTCCTTTCAATTTTCTTCCTTCTTCTTCCCCATGTCTCCCTTCTTTCCTTTCTTTTATTACTTCATTTTTTTTTCTAAAATTAGAAGTTGTAATTTGAAATGAATCTCTGGTTATGAGGGAGGAAATTTTGGGAAATTTTAGTGAATTAAAATTAAAATATATTCATAATTTTAATGAAAAATATCTCATCAGATTCATTTAAATTCAAAGATATTTCATTGCCCAAATTACATGCAATAATAACTTTAAACATGTGTTTTGCAAAAGTATAAGACTTAAATCATTCCCCCCTACTTGGGGTTTATAAGCAATTTGATCTGGACCATAAATGTATTAGCATACAAACTATCTTTCCATATTGGTTATTGTCATAAAAGCACATAAAATTCTCCCATTTCTGCTTACTTTGCTCTACATCAATCAGTTCATATAGATCTTTCCATGTTTTCTGAAATCATGCTGTTTATCATTTCTTAAATAATATTATTATATCACCAACATATAACATAATTTGTTCAGCCCTTCCCAAATTGATGAACATCCCTTCAATTTTCAATCATTTGTCACCACAAAAATAACTGCTATAAATATTTTTGAACAAGCATGTTCTTTTTCCCTTTTTTATTATCTATTTGGGATACACACCAAGTAGTTGTATTATAGAATCATTGGGAATACACAATTTTATCACCCTTTGGGCGTTGTTTCAAATTATCCTCCAGAATGGCATTCACAACTCTATCAACAATTCATTAGTATCCTGCTTTTGCCACATCCTCTCTAACATTTATTACTTTTCTATGTCAATATGATAGGTTTGAGGTGGTATATCAACATTGTTTTAATTTGCATTTCTTCACCAGGTGTGATTTATAATGTTTTCCACATGATTTAAGATAGTCTTGATTTTGTCAACTGAAAATTTCTTTCTCATATCTGTTGACCATAAATCAAGGAATCACATGTATTCTTATAAATGTGAGAAAATAGACCATTATCAAAAACATTTATTATAGCTTTTTTCCAGTTTGCTGTTTCCTTATGAATCTTGGTTATTTTGGTTTTGTTTAAAAAAAGCTTTTTAATTTAATATAATTAAAATGATTTATTTTACATCATATAATGCTCTCTATTTTTGGTTTGGTCATGAATTTTTCCCTTCTCCATACATATTTCAGGTAACTATGCTATGCTGCAATAAGTTACTTATGGGATCACTCTTTAAATCTAAGTAACATACCCATTTTGACTTTATATTGGCATAGAATGTGAGATACTATTTTTGCCTAGTTTCGGCCATACTGTTTTCCAATTTTCTCAGCAGTTTTTGTTAAATAGTAAGTTCTTATCCCCAAAACTGAGGTCTTTGAATTCATCAAAAACAATTATCATTTACCCCTGTATATTATGTATCTAATCTATTCCATTGATCTACTATTCTATTTCTTAGCCAATACCAGATTATTTTGATGATTTCTACTTTATAGTAGTTTGAGATCTCTTACTGCTAGAGCATCTTCCTTCACATTTTTTCCATTAATTCCCTTGATATTCGTGACCTGTTGCTCTTACAGATATATGAGGTTATTATTTTTTTCTAGTTCTATGAAATAATTATTTAGTTGTTTGGTATGACACTGCATAAGTAATTTAATTTGGGTAAAATTGTCCATTTTGACATATTGGCTCAGTCTACTCATGAGCAATTAATATTTTTGCCACTTTTTAATGCTGACTTTATTTGATGAAGTGGTCATATAATTGTGTTCATATAATTCTTGTATTTGTTTTGACAAGTAGATTCCAAGGTATTTTATATTATCTAGAGTTATTTAAATGGAATTTCTCTTTCAATATCTTCCTGCTAAACTTTTTACTATATAGAAATGCTGATTATTTATATGGACTTATTTTATATACTGCAATTTAATAAGGTATTATTTCAACTCTTTTAATTGATTCTGTAAGTATGACATCATATCATCTGCTAAGTGTGATAATTTAGTTTCCTCATTGCCCAATTTATTTCCTTTGATTTCATTTTTCTTTTCTTATTATTAAAGTTAGCATTTCTAGTGCAATATTAAATAACCACAGTGATAATGGGCTTCCTTGATTCAACTCTAATATTAATGCAGATGATACTCCCTTATGGTTTTAGGTACACAGTACTTATTTTCAGTTATGACCCATTCATTTTTATGCTATTCTTGTGCTTTTAATAGGAATGGATATTGTATTTTGTTTAAGTATTTTTTCTTCATTTTTTGTGATAATCATGTAATTTCTGTTAGTTTTGTTATTTATATTCTGATAGTTTTCCTAATATTGAGATAGCCCTGCATTCTTGGTATCAATCCTATCAATCCACCTGGTTATAGTGGATAATTCTTGGGATTTATTGTTGTAATATTCTTGCTATTATTTTATTTCATATTTTTGCATCTATGTTCATTAATGAAATTTCTTTATAATTTTTGTTCTCTGTGCTCCTTCTGGCTTGGGTAATTGTACCATATTTGTGTCCTGAAAAAGAATTTGGTTTGATTCCTTCTCTATTTTCTCAAATACTTTATATAGTATTGGGATTAATTGTTCTTTGAATCCTTGATAGAATTCACAGGTGAATACATTTAGCTCTGGGAATTTTTTCTTAGGAATTTTGTTTATGGTTGGTTCAATTTTGTTTTCTGAGATGAGATTATTTAAGAATTCTATTTCTTCTTTTGTTAACCTAGGTAATTTATATTTTTGTAAATAGTCATCCATTTTGCTTAGATTTACATATTTATTGGCATATAGTTGGACAAAATAACTCCTAATGATTGCTTTAATTTCCTCTTCTTTGGTGATGAAATACGTGGCTAAAATGGATGGAAAGGTTTGTAGACTTGTTCTTTCACAGTTTAGTATATCACTCAGCGACTACGCCGACAAGGATGTGCAGTCCTGAGAAGCAATTTGTAGGCCAAATATTATCTGATTAGTTTACAACTTGTTAAAACATTAAATTAGGTTTATTATTATCAAAGTAAAAGAGGAATGAAGGAGGACCAGGATAGGAGTCCCTAAGCTATAAAATCTGGATACTGCTCCCTCCTTCTACAGGCTTCTCACAAAGCCATCTTCAAGTTCTTCTGGCTGCCTTTCAATACTTTATCTCTCTGTAAACCTCAATGCTAACTATATAATCTTGATTTAACTTGTCCTCCAAATTACTGGTAGGCAAGTTAAAAGTTTGTCATATATATAATTGCTTTACCTCTTGGTGAGATCACCCTTCTTGGCCAAAAGCCAAGGTGATTGGGCTTTTCTTACTGACAGGGTTTCACTGAGTGATGGCAGGTCTCTCTGCCAGTCATGAAACTCTCAGGATACAGGATCCTACAGGAACACAAGTAGATGGAAATAACTGGATATCATGATCTCCAGATAGCTGGAAAGTAGGTTTCCTTCAGCTGCCAGGGAACAGGTCAGTCTACTTCTGTCAGGTTTAGACAAACCCTAGATTCTAGAATGGGGCCTTCTAGTTCAATGCATGTGGTCAGATCCTCCTTGCAAACCCTTGCCTTAAGTCTATTTTGGAAAAATCCTGCTTTCTTTCATTCTCTCTTACAGTGGTGAGTTGATACTTTTTATTATTGATACTGATTATTTGATTTTCTTTCTTTTCTAAATCAGATTAATCAATGACATTAAAAAATAACTTCTTTTTCTTCTTCTTCTTCTTCTTCTTCTTCTTCTTCTTCTTCTTCTTCTTCTTCTTCTTCTTCTTCTTCTTCTTCTTCTTCTTCTTCTTCTTCTTCTTCTTCTTCTTCTTCTTCTTCTTCTTCTTCTTCTTCTTCTTCTTCTTCTTCTTCTTCTTCTTCTTCTTCTTCTTCTTCTTCTTCTTCTTCTTCTTCTTCTTCTTCTTCTTCTTCTTCTTCTTCTTCTTCTTCTTCTTCTTCTTCTTCTTCTTCTTCTTCTTCTTCTTCTTCTTCTTCTTCTTCTTCTTCTTCTTCTTCTTCTTCTTCTTCTTCTTCTTCTTCTTCTTCTTCTTCTTCTTCTTCTTCTTCTTCGTGTGAAACCAACTCCTAATCTTATTTATTAGTCTGGTGGCTCTTTTAATATTTAGGATTTCCAATTTAGTCTTTAATTGGGGATTTTTAATATCTCTTGTCAGATTTGGAAAGATTAGGTAGGTATATGACATTTTTGAAAGCTGATGTTAACTTGGAAATTTTTAGTAGATATTTATACCTGTGAATAATATTAATTTTATTTCCTTATAAAATAGTTCTCTACTTGGCAAAATTTTTATAATTTTTTTATTTTGTTATTTTTGTTTTCTGTTTTGCCCTAATTGTATGATTTCCAGAAACCTCCCTATTGTGGACAGAAATCCCCTTCACTACTTTATATCAGTATCTTTAAAATTTAGAGTTTCAGAATTGCTTTCTGAAGCACTGAAAGTTTAAGTGACTTGTCTCCAGTTACAGTAAAACTAGTATACAAAATAGCACTTAAGTTTCCTACTCGTAATTTTACTTTAAGAATAAAGTATCAATGAGATATGATGGAAAAGAAAATCATGCTAAATCTATAAAATTTTAATGGATTAAATTTTAATATTTCATCCTTTGAAAATGATTTTTAAATTGCATACTTTGTAATATATCTAAAGCAGAAAATTTGGAATCATTTTAAGACAAGTTGGGTTAAAACATAACTTTAAATAATACTGGAAATCACCATATGAATATTTGTTTGTTGTTTCTTTGTTTTAATATCTTTGAAATTATGACCCTTTAGTGACAGAAAGAACTAAATTCTTGCTTATTTTGTTTGGCTTGGCAGCACATTATGTCTCAAAATATGAATCACCATCAAGAATAAGATAATGAGATAAATTTCATAATTTGGATTAATTTTAATAGTAACAAAAATAAATGCTTTTTTATGAAAATGAATGAATGGCTAGACACAAGTATAATAACAAAACAATTAAATATTATAATGAAATATTATTTGTTTCAGATATTAAAATTCTGTATTTAGTTTTGTTTAATTTTCCCTTGTAAATATTGAGATATTTTTCTATTTGTTTTGTATTAAAAAATCCAGAAAATTATCCTTTCTGTACTTGACTTTGGTCAGAAAAGATAGATGTTGAGAAATAAAGCACACAATTTAATGAAGATATAATTAATCAAAAGAAATACTGGGATTATTATATTCCTACAGATCCAGGACAATTCTGAGGGACTTATGAGAAAGAATACTATCTATATCCAGAGAAAGATTTGTGAGAGTAAAAAAACAGAAGAAAAAAACATTTGCTTGATCATATGGGATATTATAGGGATATTATCACTCTATTACAAATATTAATAATATGGAAATGGGTATGGATCAATGATACATGTAAAACTCAGTAGAATTTCTCATTGACTATTGGGGAAGAGAACATGAATCATATAACCATGGAAAAATATTTTAAATTATTTTATTAAATAAATTTAAAAAATATTTATTCCTATGGAGAGGAAACTATGGAGATATTTTGGTTTAATTTTTTCACAATGCTGAAACAGTTAATTGTGCCCTTTAAGAATTTTATTTCCAAAACATCAAACACTTGGTTTTACCGAATATTTTACCGAATTTATTAAATTTGTCATATGTTATAGTGCTACATTTTTGCCTTAATAGATATTTTCAGATATTTTAGAAGGCTCTATGTTCATCATTTTTGTTTCCTTAGAAAATAACAGAGGGAACCAGTTGGTGCCACATTGAAAAATGCCATAACAGACTAGAGGGACAGCTTATAGAATTTCTGGGTTTAGAAATATTATTTCTACAGAAACCATTATATTCTTTGGTTATTTTTAGTTTAACCTTGATTAGAAGCTGGAAAGAAGCCTACATAGCCTCTAACAGTCATCTTCTTTGGTAGTTATATGTAAAATATTTTACAAAATACTTGAATGTTTTCGTGACTAGATATAAGATGGTTATGCTCAAGTGTTTTATTTGGGACATTTGGAATATGAAGTGGTAATGAGATTTTGGTGCAAAAATATTAATTAGTAAGTTGGAAATATGGGATTCAAGGTCAGTTTTAGAGATCTTACCATAAAGTGATAGTTGAATTCATTAAAATAAATGGGACTTATGGGCCATAAAGTAGAGAAATATGAATAAACTTTCTATTTTCTTAGGAGGAATTAGAGTCTGAATGCAAATCAAAACATAATATTTTTTAATTTTATATTTGTTTCTTTTTCATCTCTGCTTTATTTAACATGAATATTATGTAAATATTTTGAATGACTGCACATATATAACTAAAATCAAATGTTCTGACTTTTCCATGAATTGAGAAGGATGAAAGGGATAGAGAAATTTTAGGACTCAAAAAATTAAATTTGTTTAACCTGCAAGTGGAAAAATATTTAATTTAAAAAGTAAAGGGAGAAAAAGAAAAAGAAGGTGAAATAATATAACAGTAAATTCCTCATTAAGAATCAGGCAGGGTAGTCATATTTTAATGATTCTATGATAGCAAAATTATTATAGTTATCACTAGTAGCTCAAATTACCTATAATAAAAAAATTCTTTGTGGAAAAAAGCCAATCAATCAGAAAATACCTAAGTAATGCCTATCATTTATCTTGCTCTTTTCATCCAGAAAAGGTTTCTAAAGTTGAAAAGAAAAAGGAGGCAGGAGAAGTACAATCAATTACTTAATACTTT
Organism: Monodelphis domestica; assembly: GCF_027887165.1. NCBI lineage: Eukaryota > Metazoa > Chordata > Mammalia > Didelphimorphia > Didelphidae > Monodelphis > Monodelphis domestica. The sequence continues at coordinate 157,846,537 of NC_077230.1, forward strand.
TCCTGGCCATATTCAGGAATTTTAGGGATACAGAAACTAAAACTATAGACAAATTTTCCATTTAAGGAACTTATATTCTCCTAGAAAAATACAATCCATTCACAGGTAAGTAAATACAAAATTTACATAAAATAAATACATAGTAAAAGGCTTCTAACAAGTAGGAAAATAAAGTAAAGATCTGTTAAGAGATGTGGTCTATGAATTGAGTCTTGAAGGGAGCTGTGGACTCTAAGAAGTAGAGATGAAGACAGAGGACATTCTAGGAATGTGAGATAGGCATGGAGCTAAGTTTTAAATTTAATTTAATTTAATTTAATTTAATTTAAGTTTTAAATTATTTCTGGGGTATTGCAAGCTTGTCAATCTGACTGAAAACTTTTCAGGAATCATAGCTAACTAGTGACCTAGTCTGACTCTAGAATTAGTGGTAATTTCCCTCACTTAAAACCTAAAATAAAAGATGGGTCAAGTGATTCGTTTTCAGATATATTCTGAGATGGATATAGATAGATAGAAAAATAGATAGACAGACAGACAGATAGACAGACAGACAGATAGATAGATAGATGCATAGATAAATGCTAACATATGTGTATATAAAATATATGTACATATCTATACATAGGTGATATTTAAATGATAGATAGAGGTATATGCTTAGGTTTGCACATATATATGATAGTGGATGCATGCATACTTACATTCATAATTTATTGCATATTTATTGTTACCAATACTGTATTAAGCACACAGTACACAGATATAAGAAAACAATACCCTTAAGAAATTATTTTGTATTGGTTAACAAATTTATTGCCCAATTCCAAATGACACCTTCACATTAATCATAATATCATCCTCACGAGAATTCAATATGGAGTATATGTAGCTTCTTTTTTCTCTTTATTCTGTTTTAATTTTTTTGAGCTTGCTAACATTTTCCAATTTAAATTTAAAATTTTAAAATTTTCATGAGGGATATATGTGCCTATGTATATCTATATACAATGACTCAAGCTTATTAGCAAATTATTCATTTTTGTAAAATAGCAATCCTTTAAAACCAAATCCCTAAATCACATACCCTTATAAACAAGTGATAAATCACATTTTCTTCTGGATTTATATTCCCACAGTTCTTTCTCTTGATGTGGATATCATTCTTTCTCATAATTCCTTCAGAATTGTCCTGGATCATTGCATTGCTATTAATAGCAAAATCAATCACATTTGACCATCTCACACTGTTATAGTCTTGGTGTATAAAATTCTCTGGGTTCTGCTTATTTCACTGCATGTAGGTTTTTCCAGTTCCTACAGAAATACACCAATTCATCATTCCTCATAATACAATAGTATTCCATCCACATCTTATACTACAATTAGTTCACCCATTCCCCTATTGAGGGACATCAGCTCATTTTTCCATTTTTTTGCTAACACAATGAATTCAGGCATGAATATTTTTGTACAGACAGCTTCTTGCCCAGATCTTTTTTAAGGCTTTGTGATATAAACACAGTAGTGGTATTGTTCGATCAAAGGGAATGCATTCTTTTAAAGCCCTTAGAGCATGATTCCAAATTGCCTTCCAGATTGGTCAGATCAATTCACAACTCCACAATGCATTATTGTCCCAACTTTGCTACATCCCCTCCAACATGTATTATTTCCTTTCCTGTCATATTGGTCACTCTTCTAGGTGTAAGATGGTACGCAGAGTTGCTTTGATCTTCATTTCTCTAGCAATGAGGTATTTAGAACATTTTTAAAAATTATTATTTATAGTTTTAATTTCTTAATCTGAAAACTGACTATTCATATCCCTTGACCATTTGTTAATTGGGGATTGATTTTATTTCTTATAATTTTCATTTAGTTCTTTGTATTTTTGAGAAATTAGACCTTTGTCAGAGAATTTTGTTATAATTTTTCCCCACTTTATTGCTTCTCATCTAATTTTGGTTGCATTGTCAATTGAATATAATCAAAATTATTCATTTTACATTCATCTTGTAATATTCTCAAAAACTTGCTTGATTTCAAATTCTATTCCATAAATCTCACAGGAATATTATTCTACATGCTCCTGTAAAAATTAAAATAGTATCTAGTAATCAAATATTATATATTTTGAGGTTTATTAAGGATTATTACAAACCAAGGAATAAAGAAGATACAGAATAATAATCATGTGCCCATGGCTGATTAGCCAATTCAGAATCCCACACATAGCTTACTTACTACCTCATTGCAATAGAATGGAAGAGAAAGAGGGAGGCATTACAGCCAGTTAAATACCAATTGTGATCTTGCCAACCTGGGGACTCAGGTGAGATTATAGGGAATTCTGGGAAACACCAAGGACTTCTGGGGATTGAAGTCTGTAAAGATTAAAATTTAGGAATATGGGGAGACTGAGGCAGGTAGAAATTAGTTTCTCTCTGCAAGGAGTATTATTTTTTTAGAGGTTTATTAAAGGTTAAAGATTAAAGAAAATACAGAATAAGAAAAAACACATGCCTAGGCCAGAGGCCTAAGCCAGATAACCTCATATCACAGAAGAGACCCATCTGCTCCAAAACGGAAGTCCAAAAGAAAACCCAAAAACCTTTGCCACCAACTTAAATCTTTCCTCAATCTTGGCCCACCTCAGAATTCCAGTGAGATTACAAAGCATTTTGGGGAAGTGGAGTAAAGGCTTGTGGGGATTGTAGTCGTGTATTCGAGTCTATTTTTTACATCCCCCTGTTTGATCCTCTGGGAAGAAGTCCTTCCCCAAAGGATCATAAAAACATAATCAATTTAAAGATTACAATAATTTGAAGATAAGAAAAAAAAACAAACAAAACCAATAATTACTGGACACATTGACAGAAAGCCAGTTAGGGGGCAGTACCCTTTGTCATAAAAGTTTACATACAGATAAATGTTCAATCAACCATACCAAAAGTTCAATTTTGTGCAACTTGTGGTCTGGAAGCTTCTTCATGATGGCTTCTCCAACAGTTCAGTTCTGGATTCAGAAAGGTAGCATCTTCTTTACCTAAAATTCTTCTCAAAAGGAATTTAAACTTTTCAATTGAAATAATGATATTTTTTACATTCCCCCCATTAAGAGGGTGATTGACAAATACAGGATCACTTAGGGATGCATTGCTGAGGTATGAGGTATATTTATCAATTGGCAAGAGATGTTAAAAGACATCAGAAAAATTGAAATAATAAAAGAAAAATTTCTGGATGAAAATATAGACTATCAAAGTCTTATGTGTAAAAATTCCAAGTAAAAGAAAAATAAATCTATAACAGGTCCTTGAATCAGGGCCTAATCAAAATGATCTAAGCAATGATGCATTTACCCAGTCAGTAGCCAGGACTACAGAAAGGTACCACACTATGAGAGGCAGAAAAGAAAGGCACCAGATTATAGAAGTCAAGTGGGAGCCAAGTTTGGCTCACATCTGTGAGTATCTTCAGAGTGAGTGTGGACACAAGGAAAGCCTATGTCTAGCAATGATAAACATAGTAACCTTGAGTCTTCACACTAGTTTCAAGACCTTTGTATTGGCCTAGATGTGCTTCAATCCATCCTGGATTTGCCTTTCTTTGGCTCTGTGCAATGGCTTTTATGTGTATATCTTGTCCTGGAATCAGACAGAATCATTAAGCAAAGTCCCATAATTTATTTAAATAATTAGTGGCATTGTTTTTATAGTCACAAGCTTTTTAGGGCATGCATTAGCAAATGTATTTCAAACTTGTAGCACTAAAAAGTCAAAGAAAATCTTAATGCTGGTGACATGTGCTTCAAATATAAAAAGGAGAAAAAATAATAAAAAAACTGAAAAAGTATATTGCACATGCAAGAAAAATATAATTAAAAAGAGCTTTAAAAATTCAAAAATATAGCTTATAATCATTGACACTCTGTGTCAGCTAAGAAAATATAGAATACAAGGCTTTCTCACCAAAAATGAGACCCATTTCCTCTTAATATCTGGCCATGCTCACTGTGAGTAGAAGGCGAATAAATTGAACAAGGTTAACAATTTTTTCAATTTTAAAAATACAGTAGTACAAATATAGTTATCAAAATCCCCAAAATTCTCAATAGCCCAATTAATTACAATAGCAAACAAATGCACTTTCATATTTCACATAATTTGCTGTATGATGTTTTTAAAACCTATGAATTGATGGATATTTGTCACAATTTTTACAAACAGAGCAATCTTTCAACCTTGGTATTTAAACATAATTTTTAAACAAAGTAAAACTCATCTCACCTTGGGTTAAGAACATAATCAAGAAATCTGGATATCATTCTCGTGCAAGTAAAGTAGTGAGCTGAAGAGTATAAATAAAGGGGTGCTCCTTTTGGAGGCTTTTAGGGATACAAATGCACTAAAATTAACTGCCTAACTTCCATTCATATGTGGGAAGGTTGGGGTTTATAAAATGTATTTCACTTCAGCTACTAGAATGGGCCTTACCTCATGGTAGGGGCAGGCAAAAATAACCAGATTGTTAAAAAAAATTCCAAAAATCATATTTAAAAAACCCTTAAAATCAAATCATTTGAGGTATTTAGCACATTAAATTTTTCCAAGGTTGTTAATACAATTATAACCAGTTCTGAAGTCCATCTATCCTCAGCAAAATAGAAAAAAAAAGCTGTTTTTTCATATATGGGCTTATTCACAATAATATTTGTTCAATAGTTATAGGGGAAAAACAACAGAATTTTTAAAACTAGGTACATTCAAAATAAATTCAATCAACCTTCAGTTCAAGCAGAATAATATTTAATCCAGTAATATATGAACTTAAAATCACAAAGTTAAACCATAACAAAAAATGCAATAGAATACAGAGATTTTTATAAACCATTGGAGTCTGAAATGCATTAGAATATAGCCTTTAGTCTCTTCAAAGGCCCCACAGCTGGCAAGTATCTGAGGCCAGATTTTAACCTAGGACCAAATGTCCTCAGGTCTGGCTCCCAGTTTGTTGAGACACTCATTTGCCCCTTCAAAGTTCAAGTTGAATCTTTGGGCTGAATCTGCTCCCTGACAGGCAGGTAAAATCAATGAAATTACCAGAAGAGTCAAAAGGTATCCTTTTAAACAGCCCATTGCTTTTTAAGTTTCTGTTTGAAAAAATCTGTTTCTTCTCCTCTCCCTTTTCTCTTTTCTCTGCTCTGATACCTCCTCTTGCCCCAGTCCACGTGGAGCCCAGGCTGACCACGTGGAGCCAATACCCCCTCCATCCCCACCCCCATTTTGTTACCCACCAAGGATCTGTGTTTGTTGGGCAGGCAGGTCATTGGGTGATTACAATCTTGGTTGAATCAGGTGGGCCAGGTGAGCAAGAGAAAGACTGTGGGGTGGGCAGGCCCGGGAGCCATATTGCTAAGCCACCATTCTTTACATTTTTTTTCATCAGTTCCTTTGATTTTCTTGATCTTTTTTCTTCCAAATGAACTTTGGTATAATTTTTTTGTAGTTTGATAAGTACGGCATTGAATAAGTGAAGTGATTTGGGTATGATTGTAATTTTTATTATATTAGCTCATCCTACCCATGAGTAATTAATGTTTTTCCAACTGTTTAGATCTACTTTTATTTGTGTGAAAAGTGTTTTGTAGTTGTGTTCATATAATTCCTGAGTTTGCCTTTGCAAATAGATTCCCAAATCTTTTATATTTTCTAGTGAGATTATAAATGGAGTTTCTCTTTCTAACTCTTGCTGCTGAGTTTTGTTGGGGATGTATAGAAAAGCTGATGATTTATATGGGTTTATTTTGTATTCCACAACTTTGCTCATTATTAATTATTTCCATTAGTTTTTTAGTTGACTTTCTAGTATTCTCTAAGTATACCATCATATCATCTGCAAAAAGTGATAATTTAGTTTCCTCATTGTTTACTTTAGTCCCTTCAATTTCTTTTTCTTCTCTGATTGCTACTGCTAACATTTCTACTCAAGAAACTGGATGAAGACAACACATAAAGAGGTGTTTTGGGGTGAAGAAGCTGTGGGAAGATACTTTTACTGTTGAAAAATAGTTGGCATAGAAGAGGGAAAAAGAAGACTTCCAGAGAGTTGAATCATAAGTGATATGAAAAAGTATGGCTGAGGATTTTTCTGAGTAGTGTTTAAATATGACACTCACCAATCAGGAGAGTAAGTTCAGAAGGTTTTTTGGTTGTTTTTTTTTGTTGTTGTTGTTGATTTCAGTTTAGCAAGATAGAGAAGATCTGTAGATAGGTAGATGGATAGATAGATAGGTGTGTAGATAGATAGATAGATAGATAGATAAATAGAGTTATTTTTATGTTTTAAGAACTATAATAAGTGCTGGCAATAAGAAAAACAAGAAAGCAGTGCTGTTGATAATCTCAAGATATCTACATTTTAATAAGGGATGTCAAAAGGGAATAGGGAATTAGAAGAGTAGGAATATTCAAGAGAGTTAAGCTGTAGGTGTTAAATTCCCTCCTTATCCAATTCTTAAGTTTCTATGATTCTTTGATTCTATGTGTGATACTATGTGTTACATTGCTTTTATAATGTGATTGCATTTATAATCCTATGTCTGTATTTATACTCCTGTACCACAGACCTTCAAAATTTAAAATTCCATTTAGAAATATCCTTTTATTTCTCTGTGCTACATGGACACTAGAATGTTAATATGGATATTTGGAGAAGAAAAACTTCTCCCTTTCATGTTTGGCTCAATATTAGGGCTTTTAGCATATTTTTCAAGTAACTTTTAAAAAATCCTTTATAATACAATTTTACTGGTTTTTAGAAAAATAATAGGACCACACATCATAAAATAAAGGAAAAAAGGAAAAGGGAAAAAATAAAATAACAAAAGCAAAAGGTATTAGAAATTTAATTATTTCTGACTCAAAATGATTTTCCAAATGGCACTGAATTCTACACCCCATTAAACAAAAACCACATCTTTTATTATAGATGATTTAGTATTATGATCAAATTGGGTTTTGGTCATGTATATTATTTCTTCTATTTATCCTGCTACACAGAGCAATTTAAGTTGAAATATATTTTACTCATTTAGTGCTTACTAAAAGATAAAGAAAAAGCAAGCAGAACATAAAAACAAATGTGGACTCAGTAATAACTACAGAAATATTGAACAGCTTTTACAAAAACAATAGGTACATTCATGCACTGTGCAAATCTGTATAATAATAATATTAATAATAACAACAATATTATTTGTAAATATTGGCCCTCCTAACTTACCAGGGTATGTCTTGGAAATGTTTTTATTAACTAATAGGTATGTGGTTGACTGGGCAAATGGGTCAAAATATTCATTCTTAAAGGATTTATATATTATTGAATACTATGTCTAAATCTATGTTTGTCCTTATTGGCCATACTTTCCATTTTTTAAAATTGTGTAAACCAAACTCCTTCAAGAGACCTAGTGAACAATGCTAGCCTTCACTGATATATCACCATATAAAGAACTTCTCCATTGGGCATAGAAGGGCAAAACTATTTAAGCTACAATTGATTCATTTTTTATGAAAATATTTTCACTGTGTATCACTGGGATTCTAATGAATGTGGATCCTTTCCTAGTCACACATAGATCTTTGTCCACATGGAAAATTGAATTTTTTCTTTTAAAGCTCTTCTTTCAATTTATGGTTTCTACCTTGGCTCCCTATTTCTCCCTTGTTTCCAATTTTTCCAAAATAATCTCCCTAAAAGATTATTCTGTTACACTGTTTAAACTACACTATAACTTCCTATTTCTAAAATAAAAGATCCCAAGGTTGGAATTTAAATGCCTCCATAACATGTCTCCAACCAATCAGTCAATATGCTATTCTCAGAACACAAAATTATATCTTCTACTTATGTGCCTTTGAACAAATTTTCTCCCAGGCTTAGCATTTATACTCTTCTTATTGCTACCTTTTCTAAATCTTTGCTTCCCTTAGGTGCTATCTTATTCACAAAGCCTTTTTTTCTGATTTTCCAAATTATTGGTGATCTCTTTTGCATATCATATTTTTATTTGATTTAATTGTTTATCCAGCATCAAAATTTAATCTCCTTGAGGGCAAGGAGATTAATCCTTTTCATTTTTGTCTTTCCGTATTTCTATTCAATAATATCCTTTTCCCATGGTAAGTGGGTGACCAATGTTTATTGAATTTTGAATTTATTTGTATTGGTCAAGTGCTCTCATCTGCTATCTGTAATATACTTCTCAGTCTCACACCACCTTTTCTAGAGGGCTCCCAGGGTCACTACATCCATGATTATCAGTCCTGTGCATCTTTCAAGATAAAGTGTTCCTTTCTTCTGCTTCTTCTACCTCTTAGACCAAGCAATTGATCTAGGAATCAGAGTTGATTCACACACCAAATTTGATTGCATTCTTAATTACATCATTAATTATCCATAGTTCATGAAATATAGAAGCACAAATTGATGAGGCACAGACAAACACACACAAACACACATCTCCATCAAATAATGCAGCATCTTCTCATAAGTGGAATTGTATTCCTAACAATTGACTATTTCTGTAATTAGAGAATTTTAAGTTTTAAAGTGTTAAATGATTTTTCCTGATAATATCTAATTCCAGTGTCTGTAGCACTATAAATTGAGACCTATTAAATTTTATTTAACCAAATTATAGTGGCAATTATTTCATTTGATTATTATATATTATTAATATATCAATTTATTATCTAAACTCCAAAAAGGGAAACATAAAAAGGAAGTTATATATATATAGATATGCATATACATATAAACATACATATTTACCTTTATCTTTTAAATTACTTTTTAACATTATAACTAAAACTTGATAAAACTTTTAAAATTGTCAAGTAGCTTTTTCATTTTATACCTTTTGTAGATTTAATAACATTTCCACTTTTTAGTAGCAAACTACTTGAAAAGTATTTGTGGCTGGCATTTATATATATGGCATTTAAGCTGACAAGTTCATAGACTTAGAACAGAAAATGTTGAAAAGCATGAAAGTAGAAAATCAGTTTTAGCTCTATATGAAATCAACAAAATCAATTGTTCATATATGGGAATATTTACAAACCTATATGAAGAAAAATATTTAGGCAGAGCTGCATTTTTAGTGTAATAATAGAAACAGTATGTAAAGTTTATAAAAGTTTCTTTAAGAAGATGACTAGATGATATATCATATAAAATTAAAATGATATAGAGCAGGTATGTTTTTCATTGTCTAACTTTGACACATATCTTACAATTTAGTGTGAATCACCCTCAGAATGAATTAAAATGGGATAAATGAAGTTATAGATTTCATGAAGAAATTAGCATTAATTGAATTCCTAATCTCTGTGCCATATATGTCTTCTTTTTGATTTGAGAATTACATTCACTTTTTGGCACTGACTAAAATCTTGTTTGAAAAAATAATGATAATAATTACAAAAATATCTTTGACATTTAATATTCTCATCTCTGGAATTTGAAACACCTCTCAGGCTAAATGAAATAATTGAGGCATATTGTGGATATGTGTGATTATCTATATGACAGTAATTCTATTACCTATTATTTATATAGCCATTCTATGTGAAAAGTAAAAGGAGAGTAAAACAAGTCTGAACTTGACATATTCTTGGGCTTTAAAGTATATATAAGTGAAGTTACAAAATTATATTTGGTATTATCATCTATTATTTTAAAATTAATTGTGGTTGAAACTTTGATTATATTAATTAGGTGGTTTCCAGGTTTTTAATTTCTAAATCCCAAAAGGAATTACTAAAGTAAATGGAACTCATGTTAGTTTATTTACAATATTTACACTAGATGGAAGATATTAAGGAATGAGAGAGAGAAAGAGAGAGAAAACTCTGGCTTCTTATGATACCAGTTAGAATCTCTAAGCCCCAGCCAGGGAAAGAGAATCTCAAGAAAATGGGCCTTACCTGGAGGATTCATGCCTCCAGGAAGGCAGGGTCACTAAGTCAGCTTTTCACTCACCAGCAGTAACAGTCTAAAAAAGAAGTCTGGGTTTCTGCCTCTTCTGTACTTCATTCCAAACCCAGGTGACTGACTCACCTCAGTCTTTTTTTCTTCTATTTTAAAACCTTTTTCTCTTGTTTCCCCTTCTCTAAAGTTTCACATCTACCAATCACAGCAGACACTTTTCTCCAGGACTGCCCATTCTTTGGTTCTCACCTTCTTTGGTTAGATTTTTTCTAGGACTGCCCATTCTTTAGTTCTCACATTCTTTGTTTAGATTTTATCTTTTTGGTTTACTTAAATCTTCTTTTGTTAAGTTCACCTTTTGTAGTTACTAACACATATTTGTAGATAAAATCTAAAAATAGATTGTAGCTTACAATTCTAGCTTCACTATAAAGGAAGACGTAAGTACCTTCATTGTTACAATCAGGAAATTACAATTTTATCTTCATAATAAAGAGAGTTAAGTGTCTTCATTATTTCAATCAGGAGATAGCTAAATCTAATCTTCACACTATACTCCTCTTAGTAGTCTACCATTCAAACTGATTTGTTGTCCCTATTTTTGTCATGTTGTATATATATATTAAGCTCTTTCTGAGTTATTTTTCATTATTAACTGATTTTCATTCATATGGCTGTATAATGTTCATATGAAAGTGTGTATCTTCATAGCTTTCATTATTGATGAATGTTCTAGAGTAGAAGAAAAGTGTGAAGGGTTAAATTTTGGTGGTAGGAGTTCGAACAAAAGTCAGGAGAGCAACTTCTTAAACACAAAACACTTATTTCATTATTATGAAAACATAGGTAGGAAATAAAAGGAAAGTGAGAGTAATCATATAATATCTTATAACTATACCTAAAACCCCAATCCAAATTCAATCTTCTAGAAAGTCCAAATATTTTTTTATTATTTTTTTTAATTTCCATTTTCTGTTTATTTATTTTTTGTTAATATTTTATTTGATCATTTCCAAGCATTATTCATTAAAGACATAGATCATTTTCTTTTCCTCCCCCCTACCCCCCATACCCGACGCGTAAATCCACTGGGCATTACATGTTTTCTTGATTTGAAACCATTGCTATGTTGATAATATTTGCATTAAAGTGTTCATTTAGAGTCTCTCCTCTGTCATGTCCCCTCAACCACTGTATTCAGGCAGTTGCTTTTCCTCAGTGTTTCCACTCCCATAGTTTATCCTTTGCTTATGAATAGTGTTTTTTTCTCCTAGATCCCTGCAAATTGTTCAGGGACATTACACCGCCATTAATGGAGAAGTCCATTACGTTCAATTATACCACAGTGTATTAGTCTCTGTGTACAATGTTCTCCTGGTTCTGCTCCTCTCGCTCTGCATCACTTCCTGGAGGTTGTTCCAGTCTCCATGGAACTCCTCCACTTTATTATTCCTTTTAGCACAATAGTATTCCATCACCAACATATACCACAATTTGCTCAGCCATTCCCCAATTGAGAGGCATCCCCTCGTTTTCCAGTTTTTGACCACCACAAAGAGCGCAGCTATGAATATTTTTGTACAAGTCTTTTTGTCCATTATCTCTTTGGGGTACAGACCCAGCAGTTCTATGGCTGGATCAAAGGGTAGATATTCTTTTGTTGCCCTTTGGGCATAATTCCAAATTGCCCTCTAGAATGGTTGGATCAGTTCACAACTCCACCAGCAATGAATTAATGTCCCTACTTTGCCACATCCCCTCCAGCATTCAATACTTTCCTTTGCTGTTATGTTAGCCAATCTGCTAGGTGTGAGGTAATACCTCAGAGTTGCTTTGATTTGCATCTCTCTGATTATAAGAGATTTAGAACACTTCTTCATATGCTCGTTAATAGTTTTGATTTCTTTATCTGAGAACTGCCTATCCATGTCCCTTGCCCATTTATCAATTGGAGAATGGCTTGATTTTTTGTACAATTGATTTAGCTCTTTATAAACTTGAGTAATTAAACCTTTGTCAGAGGTTTCTATGAAGATTTTTTCCCAATTTGTTGTTTCCCTTCTGATTTTAGTTACATTGATTTTGTTTGTACAAAAGCTTTTAAGTTTGATGTAGTCAAAATTATTTATTTTACATTTTATCATTCTTTCTATGTCTTGCTTGGTTTTAAAGCCTTTCCCCTCCCAAAGGTCTGACATGTATACTATTCTGTGTTTACCCAATTTACTTATGGTTTCCTTCTTTATGTTTAAGTCACTCACCCATTTTGAATTTATCTTGGTGTAGGGTGTGAGGTGTTGATCTATTCCTAGTCTCTCCCACACTGTCTTCTAATTTTCCCAGCAGTTTATATCGAATAGTGGATTTTTGTCCCAAAAGCTGGGATCTTTGGGTTTATCGTATACTGTCTTGCTGAGGTCTCTTTCCCCCAGTCTATTCCACTGATCTTCCTTTCTGTTTCTTAGCCAGTACCAAATTGTTTTGATGACTGCTGCTTTGTAATATAGTTTAAGGTCAGGGACTGCAAGGCCCCCATCATATGTGTTTTTTTTTTCATTATTTCCCTGGATATCCTTGATCTTTTGTTCTTCCAAATGAACTTTGTTATGTTTTTTTCTAAATCAGTGAAGAAGTATTTTGGTAGTTCAATGGGTATGGCACTAAATAGATAAATAAGTTTGGGTAGGATGGTCATTTTTATTATATTGGCTCGTCCTATCCATGAGCAGTTAATGTTTTTCCATTTGCTCAAGTCTAGTTTTAGTTGTGTGGTGAGTGTTTTGTAGTTGTGTTCATATAGTTCCTGTGTTTGTCTTGGGAGGTAGATTCCTAGGTATTTTATTTTGTCTAAGGTAATTTTGAATGGGATTTCTCTTTCTAGTTCATGCTGCTGAGCTGTGTTGGAGATATGTAGAAAAGCTGAAGATTTATGTGGGTTTATTTTGTATCCTGCAACTTTGCTAAAGTTGTTGATTATTTCAATTAGCTTTTTGGTTGAATCTCTAGGATTCTTTAAGTAGACCATCATGTCATATTCAAAGAGTGATAACTTGGTCTCCTCCTTGACTATTTTGATGCCTTTAATTTCTTTTTCTTCTCTAATTGCTACTACTAGTGTTTCTAGTACAATGTCAAATAGTAGAGGTGATAATGGGCATCCTTGTTTCACTCCTGATCTTATTGGGAATGCATCTAGTTTATCCCCATTGCAGATGAAATAAGCTGATGGTTTTAGATATATTCTGCTTATTATTTTTAGGAATGACCCTTCTATTCCTATGCTTTCTAGTGTTTTTAATAGGAATGGGTGTTGTATTTTATCAAATGCTTTTTCTGCTTCTATTGAGATAATCATATGGTTCTTCCTGGTTTGCTTGTTGATATGGTCAATTATGTGGATGGTTTTCCTAATGTTGAACCAGCCCTGCATCCCTGGTATAAATCCTACTTGATCAGGGTGAATGATCCTTCTGATCACTTGCTGGAGTCTTTTTGCTAGTATCCTATTTAAGATTTTTGCATCTATATTCATTAGGGAGATTGGTCTATAGTTTTCTTTCCCTTTTTTTGACCTGCCTGGTTTTGGAATCAGTACCATGTTTGTGTTGTAAAAGGAGTTTGGTAGAACTCCCTCTTTGCTTATTATGTCAAATAGTTTGTATAGTATTGGGATGAACTGTTCTCTGAATGTTTGATAGAATTCACTGGTGAATCCATCAGGCCCTGGGGATTTTTTCTTAGGAAGTTCTTTGATGGCTTGTTGGATTTCATTTTCTGATATGGGATTATTTAAGAATTCTATTTCCTCTTCTGTTAGTCTAGGCACTTTGTATTTTTGTATATATTCATCCATTTCTCCTAAGTTGGTGTATTTATTGCCATATAATTGGGCAAAGTAATTTCTAATGATTGCCTTAATTTCCTATTCATTGCAGGTGCTGTCCCCCTTTTCATCTTTAATGCTGTTAATTTGCTTTTCTTCTTTCCTTTTTTTAATTAGATTGACCAGTACTTTGTATATTTTGTTTGTTTTTTCAAAGTACCAGCTTCTTGTCTTATTTATTAAATCAATAATTCTATCACTTTCGATTTCATTGATTTCTCCCTTAATTTTTAGGATTTCTAGTTTGGTTTTCTGCTGGGGGGTTTTAATTTGATCATTTTCGAGTTTTTTCATTTGTATTTCCAATTGATTCATCTCTGCTCTCCCTTGTTTGTTAATATAAGCATTCAGGGATATGAATTTACCTCTGATTACCTCTTTGGCTGCATCCCAAAAGGTTTGAAAGGATGTCTCGCCATTGTCATTTTCCTCGATGAAATTATTAATTGTTTCTATGATTTCTTCTCTAACTAAAAGGTTTTGGAGTATCATATTGTTTAATTTCCAATTGGTTTTAGATTTGGTTTTCCATGTACCATTACTAATCATTATTTTTATTGCCTTGTGATCTGAGAAGGCTGCATTCATTATTTCTGCTTTTCTGCATTTGTGTGCTATTTTTCTGTGACCTAATGTATGGTCAGTTTTTGTGAATGTGCCATGTGGTGCTGAGAAGAAGGTGTATTCCTTTTTATCCCTATTTATTTTTATCCATATGTCTATTAATTCTTATTTTTCTAAGATTTCATTCACTTCTTTTACATCTTTCTTCTTTATTTTTTGATTTGATTTATCTCAATTTGATAATGGTTGGTTTAAGTCTTCTAATAATATGGTTTTACTGTCTATTTCTTCCTTCAATTCTCCTAGTTTCTCCATTAGAAATTTGGGTGCTATATTATTTGGTGCATACATGTTGATTAATGATATTTCCTCATTGTCTAAAGTCCCTTTTAACAAAATATAATTACCTTCCCTATCACTTTTGATCAGGTCTATTTTTGCTTTGGCTTTATCAGATATCATGATTACCACTCCTGCCTTCTTTCCATCAGTTGAGGCCCAGAAGGTCTTACTCCATCCTTTAATTCTGACCTTGTGGGTGTCAATCTGCCTCATGTGTGTTTCTTGAAGACAACATATGGTAGGGTTTTGGATTCTAATCCATTCTGCTATTTGTCTACGTTTTATGGATGAGTTCATCCCATTCACGTTCAAAGTTATGATTGTCATTTGTGGATTCCCTGGCATTTTGATATCCTTCCCTATTTCTAACCTTTTCTTCTTTGGCTCTACCTTTTAGTCCAGTTATTTACTTTGAATCAGTCTCCCTTGTCCCTTCCATTTTTAGTCCCTCCCTTTTTGTTCCCTCCCGCTCCCCCCTCTCTTTCCCTCCCTTTTTGTTTTCCCTCTCCCCCTCCCCCCCTTGGTTTTCCTTTCTCCCTACCCTTGTTGGGTAAGATAGACTTCAAGATCCCATTGGATCTGGATGTTTTTCCCTCTCAGAGTTGATTTCCCTGAGATTAAGTTTTAAGTAAAAAACCCTCTCTTCCTCTCCTTCTTATAGGAGTTTTCTTCCCCTCCCCTTCCCATGTGAATCTTTGTGTGAGAAAGATTAATCAATTTCGTCTTTCTTTACCCCCTATTTATACATTACATTTTCCCCACATGTTAGTATACATAGATTGATATAAATGTAGTCCTTATAGAAGAGAGTTTGAGTAAAAGAAGAAGATAACATTTTTCCCCTTTCCTTAATATTTACCTTTTCAGGTATTCCATGCTCTTAATTTTTCGGAATCAAACTTTCCACAGAGCTCTGTCTTTTCTTTGCAAAAAGTTGGAAGTCTTCAATTTTGTTGAATGCCCATACTTTCCCTTGGAAGTATATAGTCAGTTTTGCTGGGTAGCTGATTCTTGGTTGAAGACCTCGCTCTCTTACCTTTCTGAAGATCATGTTCCATGCCTTACGATCATTCAGAGTAGAACTTGCAAGGTCTTGTGTGACCCTGATTGGCATTCCTTTATATCTATATTGTCTTTTTCTGGCTTCCTGTAGGATTTTTTCTTTTGTTTGAGAGCTTTGGAATTTGGCAATTACATTCCTGGGAGTTGTCTTTTGGTGTTTTGGTGTAGAAGGTGTTCTGTGAGCTCTGTCAGTGGCTGTATTGCCCCCTTGTTCTAGAATCTCTGGGCAATTTTCTTTGATTATATCTTGTATCACCATGTCCAGTTTGGTGTTTATTTCTGGCTTTTCTGGGAGTCCAATTATTCTTAAATTATCTCTTCTCCCTCCATTTTCCAGATCTGTCACCTTGTCGGTGAGATATTTTATGATCTCTTTTAATTTCTTGGTATTTTGGCTTTGCTTTATTTTCCTTTTCAGTTTGGTCAAACTGGTTTTGTAGATGTGTGAATTTCTTTTGCATTATTTCCCATGTTTCCTCCCATAAGTCTTCAATCTTTTTGGTCATTTCTGATTCAAATTCTTCATGGGTTTGTGGAGAGTTTCCATTTCCTTTGGAAGGTTTTGGAGCATTTTCTTTTGTATCGTCTTCTATCTCTTCTGTATTTTGTATTTTGGCTCCGTAGAATGTTTCCAAAGTCACCCCTTTCTTCTTATTTTTCTTGGTGTTTTGGGGCTTCTGTGCTTCTGTGGAGTTTGCCATTTCTGAATGTGGAGGATTAGCTTTTCTTATCTCTGTCTGGTGTTCAGAGGCTTTAGTCCTGTGCAGATTGTCGGTTCTATGAGCTTTCCCTGAGTTAAGCTGAGTATGCCTTCAGGCAATGACTTTCACTGGAACTGGAATGGAAGGGTCGGACCAGGGGGCCACACTCTCCCCTGGTTCTCTCTGTTTCCCTGCTGCTAAGGTGCCCGCTCGACTGGGTAGGGTTGCTTTCGGGAAGTTGCCTTCAGAATAGCTGGCCGTGAGGCTGTTTTGTCGGCCCTGAAGGTTGCTGTTGTTTCAGAGTACCCTGCTCTCTGCGGGGGAAAGGGCCACGGCTTCCCGGGAGGGCAGTGACTTTCACTGAGACTTGGATAGCAGGATCCAGCTGGTGAGGTGGTCTTGCCCACCCTGAGAGTTGCTGTTGTTTCAGATGACCCTGCTCTCTGAGGGTGGCGTGGCCGCGGCTTCCAGGAGTCTTGGACTCTGCACTCCTACCCCTTAGGTCTGAGTGATCTCGGCTTCTGGCTTTTGAGGGGGGCCGTACCTTTTGATCCAGGTCCAGGTCCAGGAGGAGGATTCCCAGGGTCTATGCTGTTGATCGTTTTGAATTTTGGCGCCTTAGGAGCTTATAGTTTGAGATTGGTCGGGAAGGGTTTTCCGGAGATCTGAACTTTAGCTTTCTCTATGCCGCCATCTTGACCGGAAGTCCGAGCTAGAAAGTCCAAATCTTATCTGGCTTCGAGGGCAGTGCCTTCTGCTGGGTCTAACTTTTCTACTCTGATTATTTAATAATTTACCCACTATCTATATACCTAGCTACCCAAGATAATCAATAATCAATAAGTCTCTTAAGGTCTTTAATCTGTTTCTCTGAATCTAAAAGTCCCAGATAAATCAAGCCACACACACACTCCTCTCCCCAAGAGACCCAGAAACAAAAACTTTCTTTCCAACTGACTGCCATCCCTAACTGGCTCTCAGCCACACCCCTCTAACTGTCACCAACTACCAGTTTGTACAGCAGGGGTTGGAGAGGCTCTTACTTAGAAATCTTAATCTTCCCTTGCCTCTTATATAGAAAAAGGGAGAAATTAAGAAAAACTCTCTTAACAAAAGACATTCTCAATTAAGGGAGGTCAAAAAATGGATGATACTAAATATAAAAAATACTTATAAACATATACATAAATACACACATATAATGTAGTAGAAATAATATAAAGTAGAAAATTTTAAAGTCCAACAATTCATGAACAAATGCTGAGTTGTATAGTATATATTATTAGTTCTGATTTTGGTAAATAGAATTTTTATAGGCGTATATTATCTATTCTGATGGCTCCCTTACATTCAAATTCAAGGGTTTTTCTCAGTCCTATTTCTTTTAACTCTGTAATATCAGATGAGACATATTGCTTCATTGATAATTTTTTTTCTTTTCATGATGTTTATAAAACCAATTTCTTTTCAATCTTTACATGATTTTCCTCTTCCTAACCATTTAAACTGGGTTCTGCTTTTCATTCATTCACAGCTTTATATCCTGGGTACTGGAAAACTCAGGCATTTTCATAACTTCAACTCTTACCCAGATGGAGATGACTTCTAAACCTATAGCCCTTCTTCTTATCTCTCTCTTGAAATTCAAAAACACAGTTTCTCCTGCTCTCTAGACACAAGATTCCTGGAAGCACAAAACTTAACATCATTCAATTCTAAACTTATCATCTTTTCCCCAAAACCAGTTATATCCTTTGAATTATCTATGGACAAATAATAAATATTCATATAGTAAAAGGATCTGAACTGAGAAATATCTTAGAAATTATCTAGTATAAAACTCCATTGCAAAGATGAGCTAAGGAAAACTCAGAGAAGGTCCTACTGGTGGCAATAGAATTTAGATACAGATATCAATAATCTCATTGTAAATCTTACAGTATGCTATTTTAAAAAGTGTCTTTCCTTTGATCCAGCCATTTCTCTGCTGGGTTTGTACCCCAAAGAGATAATAAGGAAAAAGACATGTACAAAAATATTCATAGCTGAGCTCTTTGTGGTAGCAAAAAATTGGAAAATAAGGGAATGCCCTTCAATTGGGGAATGGCTGAACAAATTGTGGTATACATTGGTAAAGGAATACTATTGTGCTCAAAGGAATAATAAAGTGGAGGAATTCCATGGGGACTGGAACAACCTCCAGGAATTGATGCAGAGTGAGAGGAGCAGAACCAGGAAAACATTATACAGAGAAATTGATACATTGTGGTACAATCAAATGTAATGGACTTCTCCATTAGTGGCAATGAAGTGACCCTGAACAATTTGGAGAAATCTATGAGAAAAACCACTATTCACATTCAGAGGTAACACTGTGGTAGTAAAAACACAGAGGAAAATAATTGCTTGAATACATGTATCGAAGCGATATGGTTGGGGTTGTTGGGGATGTAGATTCTAAATGAACATCCTAGTGCAAACATCAACAACATGGATATAGGTTCTGATCAATGACACAAGTAATACCCAATGAAACTGTCTGTTGGATGCAGGATGGGTTGGTGGAGGGGAGGGAGGGAAATAATGTGATTATTGTAACCAAGGAATAATGTTCTAAATTGACTAAATAAACTTATTCAAATGGGAAAAATTAAAAAAAATTAAATTAAAATTTAAAAAATCCACTTCCACAGATCTGATCAGGAAAAACGTGAGAGAGAGGCAGGGCAACACAAATCTTATATCCTCCCTACATTAGCATGTCATGTGAGAAGGAACATGGAATGCTGGGGGAGAGAGAGAACAGATTCTAATTACACACATCCAACCTGATTTTACCTGTGTGAGAGATGTTTATACTGGAGTGTGATCATTACACATGCTAAACCTTGTTGGGGCCACAGATGAAAACTTACTGACAAGTGGACATGTAAAGACAAAGAATAGTACTGAAAAGCATTCAACCCTTCACCAAAGTTCTAGGAAGACTTTATTATTTAGAGTCTGAAGGTATCTCAGAGATAACTAACCTTAAAACTCACTGAGATTTGGTGCTGCAAAGGCCCCCATTTTATATATGAAAGTACAATTCAAAGTCAAGAGCTCTTTAACTCCATATCCAGTGTCCTATCCATTACAGAATCTGTGGCCCATAATAGCACTCTGGAATGATGTTACAATCAGATGAAAATGTAAATGGGAAATAGTTATCAAAATAAATGACAATAAAATAGAAAAAAAATGATGCTTTGGAGTTTTTCCATTCTTTTATCTCATATCAATCAGTGGTTGAATTCCATTTTTTTATCTTTTCAATTTCTCTCAAAACCATCATTCTGTTTTCATAGCCATTAAAATATAATATTTTTAGGATCCTACATTTTCTTATTTTCTTCAGGCTGTACCATGTCCACTGTATTATCAGATACAAATTTTATAAATTTTACTTGTCTGATTTTTGCAAGTCTTATCATTCTGCTCTTTTCATTAAAGTTATTCAATGATTTCATATTGCCTCTTGAATATTAACACAGAAGAATAAAGTCTATTTCTAAAGCATAACCTTTAAAGCCCTGGATAATCTGGTGTCTATAAAAGAAATTGCATAGAAAATGTGGGAGATTAGCTGGGTGGTAAACAAATATAATGAGCAAGACAAAACTGAGTTGGTTTCTGTTTGATGAGTAGCTTTATGATCAAGTATGAATAATGGTTATCAAATACTTTAATACCCCCACCGAACCTTGGCAACTTTTATAACTCCCATTTTCTGTTTGTTTACAGGCTAGGCAATTATAACATCAGAAAAACTGTGGATGTGATGAATCCACATAAAATTTCTCTTGTCCTTTTGGATAAGACAAATGAAGATCATATAAACCATGTTGTATAATCTACCAGAAATGAAACAGATAAGAAAATCAAATCTAAGAGAAGGGATTACTATCTCTGAGGAAATCGGTATGCATACAAACACTACTATATATATATATATATATATATATATATATATATATATATATATATATATATATATATATATATATATATATATAGTACTGTTACTTCTTCCTATGCACAAATATCATAATTTTACTTCTTTCACCAAAGCCATTCAATGGTTCAATGCCATTCAATGATTCAATGATTTCGTATGGGCTCTTAAATGAATTCTATCTCTCTACTGATATTTAAATCCCTGGATAACAAGATGGCTTGGCATTTTTAAAATCTTTATCTTGAAAGTTCCACTCCATTTTCAGTACTTTTCAAACACACTAGAATATTCAACACTTCTTGCACACATTAAGCACATTCTTGCTTTGTTATATTAGCATACACCATGTCAGTGAATGTGCTTTCCCACTCATGTTTATCTAGGAAATTCTTAGATACCTTTCAAAATATACCTTAAATAGGGCTTTTTCACAAAGCTTTTAGTGATCTACATAGTGAGAAATTGTCTTTCATTTCTTGGATCATATTTAGCATTTTATATTTCTATTATGCTATTATAAGAGATAGCATTGCATAGTAGCCAATCTTAAAATCAGGAAGAATTGGTTTCAAATCTTAGTTTTGAAGATAGTAAAGGTGTGGAATCAGCCAAGTCACTTAGTGTCTCAGGCAACTCTTTAAGATTAAATTTTAAGGAATGTGATTATCTGCCATTTAAAAGATGTTTCCTCATTCAAGTGACCTATACTAATGAAATGAGTACCTACCTATCCTTATTTTATGCTATCACATTCTGTCCTGTTTTATAATCACTGAGGAATGAGACCTAGCATGGCATAGTAGAGTGAGGACAGAAATTAAAAGCAGTATATTCAAGTGCTGCCTCTGAAAAATACTGGCTGTATGACCATAGATGGCATGCTTACCATCTCAGGCCCTCAGCCAACTTCCTTAAAATGCAAGTTACAAATGGATTATGCATCTGTATGAAAAAGCAAATTTCTAGCAATCAATTTGCAATCATTTTTAAACATCTGCTATGTGTCAGGCACTGTGCTCTGCCATAGGAACTCAAAGAGAAAAATGGAATAATTCCTGCCCTAAAGGAAATTACATTCTATCTGATGATACAGTACATAGATATATAAGTATATACCAAGCAATGACCAAGTGAACAAAAGATAAATTTGGACAAGAAGTTATTAGAAGCTAAGGGAGCTAAGAAAAGCCTTCTGGAGAAGGTGGAACAGAATTTTGAAAGAAGCCATGAAGTCTAAGAAGTATAGATCGAAATGGAAAACATTTCAAGTAAGACTAAATCCAGTGCAAAGCTGAGAGTTTGTGTGTGATGAATGACAAGTAGCCCAATGTAGTGGGAACACAGAGCACATTGTAGGGAGTAATGTGTAAGGAGACAGAAATAGAAAGGATGAAGATTTCTAAATAGCTGAAAGATGAGTTTATATTTGAATGAAGTTATAAGGAGAAATTTAAGTTCATTCAATCAGAGGTTTACTTGATAAGCTATCTGGATGCAGTGTGGTAAATAAATTGGATTTGGGAAAGTTTTAAGACAAAGACCAATTAAGAGACTATTAAAATAGTTAGAGAGCTGAATTGAAACTGAACAAAAATAGTGACTGTGCAAATAGAGAAGAGTATGTATACAAGAAACAATTTAGAGTTAGAAAAGACAAGATTTTGAAACTAATTGATTATGTATGTATGTGTGTGGTGTGTGTGATTTGGTGTGTGAGTGAGCTTGAGAAGGCCAGAATGACACCATTTTCAAATGTAGGTAACTAAAAGAATAGTGGCTTCTTCAAATTATTTAGGAGAAGAGTGGTAGAGGGTTCTTTTTTAAAGAAAAACAATGAATTCCATTTTGATATGTCCTCAGAATTCTTCTAAAATAAGATCAGTCGCTATCTTTGAAATTGGGTGCCCAAAATGAGGGTACTGGGGTAGAATGTTCTCTTTCATTTCAATTACTATTATTTCCTATAGACTGTTTTATCTTTTCTCTTCTCATTATTTAGCATTGAAACAACTCTGTTACTATAGAAAAGATTGACAATTAAAGATTCTTAATGATGAATTAAAGAGAAATACATATATTCCTTGTTATTGCATTGCCTTAGAGCACCTTGTATTTATGTCCTGAGATGTTAAGAACACATTTCTAGTCCACATATTAATATACCAATTGCTACATGTTATTTAAAACTTAGAGATAATTAATACTAAAGGAATAATGTGAAATTAAATATTATAAATTATTAAATTAACCTTAATTATAAATATAATAATTATATATGTCTAAATTAAGTTTCAGTATTTTATTTTAAATAAGTTTTCTATAAGAACCGTCTAATTTTTAAAAATTATTTCGTCAATTTAGAACATTATTACTTGGTTACAAGAATGATATTCTTTCTTTCCCTCCCCTCCCCGACCCCTCCTGTAACCGAAGTGCAATTTCTCTGGGTATCACATGTGTCCTTGATCAGATCCCATTTCCATGTTCTTGATGGTTGCACTAGGATGTTCACCCAAAATTTACAACCCCAATCATATCCCCCTCAACCCATGTAATCAAGCAGTTGTTTTTCTTTGGTGTATCCACTCCCACAGTTTTCCCACTGAATGTGTATAGCATTCCCTCTTGCAGATCCCTCCAGATTGTTTGGGATCACTGCATTGTCAATAATGGAGAAGTCCATTACATTGGATTGTACCACAGTGTATCAGTCTCTGTGTATAATGTTCTCCTGGAAGAACCATCTAATTCTTAAAGAAAACATAATTATCTGATTCATACATATTTTCTGGTTAAGGAAATAGACAGTTTCTCTAGAAAGATGCTTTTTTTTGTACACATAATGAATGCCTTAAGGGAACATTAAACTGTTGTGATGCCAAATTATGTTGAATTTATTCTGTTTTGTTTTTGACTTAGAGTAAATCTGATATGATGATTAATATGTTCAGCATAAGAAAAATATTATTATTATTAACACAGAAGATTTTGGCACTGTCCAAAACATTTTCATTAGTTAGCATACAAATAAAATTTTAGGATGGAAGTCATTACATTTTATGAATCATTATTACTTTAGTAAGGATCATTATTTTGTGGTGTCAGTTATACATTTTGATCATGCCAATGAAGAAACTTTATGGCTATAAAAATCATGTTGACCAAAGGGCATAAAAGAATATTAATTTCATTCTCTCTTCTTAATCCCAAGTATTTTTGGCCTTTCCTTTCTTATACCCTTTGTACAAATATGTCCTCTCAATTCCACTTGCTAAGTATCACATTCGTTCATCCTTCTTTCCATTAAAATCATTAGTGCCCTACTTTCAGACTTATCAGTATCTCTGGAATAAATTATGATAGTAAATTCCTAATACCTTCCATTTTTTCCTCTTCTAGTATATCTTATATATCTCTCAAAGTAATCTTCCTAATGTTCAGCTCTAATTTATCACTGCTCTGCCCCAAAAGTTTCACTGAGAATATCTGAGTATAGAACTTGACATCCATTATTTAATTTGATCCTCACAGTAATTACAGGTGCCACTATCTTCCTTCTGAAAATGAGAAGAATGAAGCTCTGAAAGACTATCTCTAGTTCATAGTCACCAAAGTTTTAAAAATGGGTGATAAGGATTAAATCTAAGTTGTCTCCATTTGAGGAAATGACAAGCCTCTCCCATATATTTGCCAACATAACCCCAAATGGGGTCATAAAGTGTTGACATAAATGAAAAAGAACAGATCAACACTTTATTGTTGGACTAATGAATAATTCCTATACTACTTAGCCTGATTAACCTGTAAACCAACTTGCCAATCAATAGGCATTTGCTAATCATCCATTATGTACCCAGCACTGTGATAAGCACCAGGTTTGAAACTAAGACAAACACATGAAACAGTCACTGATACTGAAGGTCTTATAGTCAAAGCATGGACGTCAGGAAATTTATAGAAAATATATATAAAAGAGAAGAAAGATAATAAGGGAGACAGTGTTAGTATAACTGGTGGACATCAAAAAAGACTTGGAAAGGTGGTACTTGAATTGAGCCTTGAAGAAAACTAAGGATTTGGAGAGATATGGTTGAGGAGGAGGGAGAATTGAATACATAGGGTGTGAAAATGCAATTAACTGTCCCCTGATTGTGAAGATTAAATTGACTCTCCTCTGACCATTCTTAGATTTAATCACAAAAGTCTTATACACCTGTTAAATTTTTATATGGTTGGACTTAATATTTAATTTGGTTGGACTGAATATTTAATTGGTGGTTGCCAGGGATTTAATTTCTAAATCCCAAAATGAATTACTAAAGTAAAATGGAATTTATGGTAGTTTATTTTACAATAGAGGGAAGATACATTAAGGGAGAGCAAAAAGAGGAGAGAGAACTCTGGCTTCCTCAGAGCCAGGTAGAAATTCTAAGCCCCAGGCGGGGGAAAGGAGTCTCAAGAAGATGGGCCTTTCTTAGAGGTTGGAAACTAAGTAAGGCTTTCACTCCCCACAGTGACCATCTAAAAGGAAAGCAATCTAAAGTCTCCTATACAAGCTCCTACAGGGGTCCAGTTCAACAGCCAAGATTCTTCACTCCAAGATTGAGTGTCTGTCTTCCAGTCTCTTCTCAAGTGTCTTTCTTTCAGTCTCTACTCCCAGTGACTCCTATTCATTCTTGATTTATCTATATCCTTGTGTGCCTCTGTTTCCTATATTTAAAGACCTTTTTCTCTTGTGACACCTCCCCTAAATTTTACATCTACCAATTACAGCAGACCTTTTTCTTCAGGTCTACCCATTCTCTCACACATGGGTCAAAGAACTCCCATTCAATGAATAAAATGGATATTCACACCTTTTTGTGGTTAGTACACAAATTTTTTGTAGTTAGTTCACACCTTCTTGTGGTTAAAATGGGTAGATCTTCTTTAACTACTGAGTGAACATTTTGGGGATTAAAATCTAAATACAGACAGGTGATTCTAATTTTATCTTCACTGTCAAGGAAGAGCTAAGTATCTTTGTTGTTATAATCAGGAGATAGCCAAATCCAATTTTCACACATCCCAGTCACAATTGAGTGGTGGTGGTGGTGGGGTATCTGTGGCCCAAGTGTGGGATAGTGAGTGATGAATCAGAATTGATTGACTGCCCCCCAGCAGTCCTAAGCAAACGCTTTAACTATAATTGGTAGACATCAAATGAAGGAAGCCACAGGAAGTGACAAAAACAAATGGTCTTTAAAAATGCCAAGACATTTCCTGTGAGAGCTCTCTTCTCTCTTTGGTCTTTGATCTGACTTTGGATAAGCTCAGGCTTGAAATCTCAGACTGCTTCCCTTTGTACTGACACGTGGTGAGTGAAAGAGGCTGACTCCTTTCTGGGATTTTAAGAAGAGACTAGCCTCAGGAGAGTCATACTCTCTTGAGAGAGGCTCCCTGCAACCCCAGGTCCTTGGCTGAGGCCCATTCAACTAAGGACTAAGTAGCCCTGCCTGGGTTGAGCCATGGCAAGAGAAAAATACTTGGTGTGTAGCCTAGATATCTTACCCTATCCTCTCTCTGATTTTTTTTTTTTACTTTCACTCTTCTATAATTTATAAATAGTTAAAATAAATCTCTTTGAAATTAATTAAATTCCTGGTGACCCTGCTCAAAGATAATCCAGTTCAACCTCTTATAAAAACCCTTCACATTTCTACACCCTTACAACAGTAATAGTTTATTCAGTAGAAGGAAGGCAAGAGATGAAATGCCTTGTATAAGAAAAATAAGAAGGTCAACTTGCAATAACTCTATTGTGCATAGAGTGAAGAATACATAAAAAGGCTAGAAAATGGTTAGTGCCAGTTTGGAAAAGGAATGTTGAAACTGCAGATAGAAATCATGGATTCTAAATTTTAATCTGCTACTTATTAGCAAAGTATTTTATACTGGCAAATCATTTTGTGTCTCTGAATCTTAGTTTCTTTATCTAAAAAAAGAAGTATTTAGAGTAACAGAACTCTAAATTCCTTTCCATAACTAATATTCTATAGTTTATAATACTCTTCTACATGTATTATGTTTCACCCAATTGAAATTACTCAGTTTATTGAATTTGTTCTCTTCTTGCTTGTTTTCACATGTTTGCTTATACAATCACACTCTTTGTATCCCAGGGAAGCACTCCTTCTGTATCCCATTTCCCCTATATCTTCTTTTATTTCCACCTTTTGAGAATATTTCTATCTTTCAAAACCAAACTCATCACTCATTTGTGAAGAAGGTGTTCTCTCCTTTGCTTTCTTAGAGAATATTCATTTATACTTTTCCTGAGAATAACTGGATGAAGCTCAGATTTGTTTCTTCCTGCTGGATTATAAAAAGCATTTACAGAAAGTCCTTGACTGGTTTTAATCTAACACAGAGAATTTTTGAAGCATTTTTCTGGCTATTTGTGATGTAAGGTGGTACTGTATGATGATGAAAAGTTTTCTTATTGGATGCTATAAAAATAAAGAAATCTTTGGACCATAATTCAGCTGAAAACTGACTTTATTATTGGGTAAATATAGTAAATGATCTCAAAACATCCTGTCTGTAATGAAAGACATCTTGTGGAGGTTTAGAGTTGTTTTTATAGACTTTTGACAGTTCAGACAAATCTACATAATCAAAGTATGTTAGTTACCTAATAGTTGATAAATTCCAATGCAAGATTCAAGCATTTTATTGATCATATAGTGGATATCCTCAGAAAATAATTCTTAAGAAGAAATATGAAGATATATTTTAAAATAAAATAATCTCATAAACTTTTAAGATGTATCTGTGACTCAGATATTAGAAAAGGTTGTTAGTTAATTGTGTATAAGCAGTGCTAAATAAAGAGAATATTTAGCTTAAAAGCTCCTGTGATCAACTTTGGAATGCTAGTTTTACAAATGTTAATTATGCAAAAGAAAGCAAAACATAAAATGATGAGGCTTTATCTCAGTCTCTTTCCTTAGTGACTATGAAAAATCAAGTTTTTTAGATCTGGAGATTTGAAAGAACAGCACCAAAGTGATCCCAACTAGTTACTTGGAATATATTGGCCAGTAGCATATTAGTCACCTTTATATTTATTCTTGATGTTAGAAGAATTGGTCTTCAGAGGTAGATATGCCCACTTATCTACCTTGTTAATTCAGGATTTCCAAAGTTTTCATCATCAGCCAAAGCTAGTTACAGATTAGGCAATTGAATCCTATCCAATTGAACAAACATTTATTAAGTGCCTAGTATGTGCCATGTGTGCCAAGTCCTGGGGATACAATTGATAACAATGGAGACAATCAATGCCCTCATGGAGCTTACAATCGAAATAAGGAGACAACACACAAAAAGAAGCAGAATAGAAGGGGGGAAAACTTGGAGATACCCAGTTGGGGTGTAATATTCTTCAGATTTGAAACCAAGCAAAGCAACAGATGCAAAATTGGAGGAGGTGAGATTTCAGTTTCTGTTCTGTATAAAAGGTGGTTTGGGGAGTACTTTGGTATTATTCTTTCCTGCCCTCCAATCAGAAGGAAGACAAAGCTGAGGGAGGTAGTGTCAATCAAAGTTTGAGTTAGTAACATGCTGCTGAGCTTAGAAGAGTGATGAGTTTATCCTGGAGGAATGTTTTGTTCCCTGTAGTTAAAATCAGGCAGAACAGCAGATGCAAAGTGGAAGCAGGGATATTGTGAAAATTATAAGATCTAGAGCAGTGGTTCTCAACCTTTCTAATGCCGTCAACACACAATACAGTTCCTCATGTTGCAGTGACCCCAAACCAAAAAATTATTTTGGTGGCTACTTCAAAACTGTAATTTTGCTACAGTTATGATTCAGAATGTAAATACCTGATATGCATTATATATTCTCATTGCTACAAATTGAGAGGTTGAGAACCGCTGATCTAGAGAGATTGCAGGATAGCATCTGAATGCCAGCAAAGTAGGCTTCCTAAAATTAACAAAGTCTGGCGTGATGCCAATGACTTTTCCCTTTTTCAGGACATAAAATCTGAATATAGAGGAGAAACCAACAGCAGTGGAATTGCTCAGTTTAGTGTAAATAAGTCCTGGCCCAGGAGCAGAGACATTACCTCTGCATCAGAGAGGTATAACTAAGGAGAACTTCATAAAGGAAGAAAATAATTCCCTGGGCCATCAGATATAAATTATCTCTTGAATACATATATTTTCTTTTTTTATACTTTTAAACATTATTTTATTTGGTCATTTTCAAACATTATTCATTGAAAAAAAGATAATTTTCTTTTGTTCCCCCCCATAGCTGATGCATGATTACAATGGGGAATACATATATTTTCTACAGTTATGCCCCACTATTGTACCTTTCTTTGGGGCTAATGTCCCCAACAAAAGCATATATAGTCAAGGAAACAGTTTATCTTGATTAGTAGTAAATATTTTGTACCATTTGTGAATTTTACCTTCTTATTAAATCACTCCCCTAATGGGAAACTTTTTAAAGGGAATTTTGGAGCTGCAGAGCTAAAAACCCTACCTTTTCAAACTTATCAGAGAATACTGAGAAAAAAATATCTTCACTTACCTTCTATCGACCTGATTTGCGATGTGAGTGGGAGTTGATGGCACCAAAGAAGTTATTACATATGCATTTACCATACCCTGATTTATACTATTATTATTCATATTTTTGTTCTATGTTCCCCAAATGGATCACAAGTACCCTGAGTTCAGTCATTCTCTACATACATAATGAAAATGTGGAAATAAGAAAAGATAAAGTTGTATCTAAGGTCAAGAAGCATTGTGATTTTTTCAGGGAATGCAACCAAATAGACATGATTCTTAGCTCCAAAAAGCATTTTTACTCAGGCAGGCAGACATATCACACCTGATTTGGGACAATAAAATACTAAATTCTTTTATGTATGACATGAAATTGAAAACAATTTACATTTATTCAGCATGTTAAATTTAGAAAAGTTTTTTTTTCTCTCATTAGCCCTATGAGATAGATAATGCATATGTTATTACTATTTTATAGATCAGGAAATTTCAGTAGAAATTAAGTCCTTTGACTATGGCCATAGAAAATATGGGTTAGAGCTAGAATTTGGTGTTCTCACTCCAAGACCTGTGCTTTTTCTACTTGCCACAAAATTTCAACATAAGAACATATTTATATGACACTTTTTGCTATTTAAAAAGGAAAGGATGAGTACATATGTTTACATAAAGCAATTACTAGTCAAGATATCCTATTACACTGAAATCAAGTTTAAAATTTACAAAATATTCTGAATCCTTTAAAAATCATCTTTGAGGCAACAAGTCAGTTTTCCCAAGAGGTCAGATATTACTTCACCTTCTACTTCATTATTTGAAACTATTTATTAGAATTGGGAAGAATAGCCCAGTAATCCAGATTTTTGTCATAAACTAAACTCCTGCCTGTTCCTTTTAAGTATAATATGGAATCACATAGTGATCATGCAACAGAAAAATTATTATTCATTCAATAGATTTTCTGGCATTAAAGTGATACTCTAAGAGATAAAGATACATTAAATAAGTCACCAGGCAATTAAGAGCTCTCAGTATCTAATTCGCTAGGTTTCAAAGAAAATTCAGATATTCTTTAGCATAGTCGGGAGAATGGTTTCTAAGGATGAATAGCACTAGAGGCTTGAGTTCTAAAGGGAAAAATAAGCAGAAGTTAACAGCTTTCCCATTAAGGTAAGTAGTTATTGATTAAAAAGTGGCAATAGTTCAGAGATACCTCTAAGTACATGTTCATTTCCTTTAAATTCTTTACTTCCTAAAGCTTTTACAAATAAAAATGATTAATATTCATGCTATTGTATAGTAATACTTATGATGTCTTACATGTTTATGGGACCTGAAAAGTGTTTTTATGTTTTGTACTTACTAAGTTCCTTGGCAATATTTTACCTAAGTGTCAGCTAAGATCACACCTTCTTACAAGAACCCTTTTAGTGTCCTTAAAGTTAATGCCTTCCCTCTGAGATTGTATTTGATTGAACCTGAATAGAACTTGTCAGTATGTACATTTTGTAAAGATACTTTATTTTACCATTTACACACATTTTTCCACATAAGTTTTCTGATTCAAATTCCTCCCTCCATTCCCTTTTTCTTCCTGGAGCTAGTGTAAGGTTATTTATATATTATTTCCAGCATCAGATTGTTAGCTTTTTCAGAGCAAGAAGTAGTCTTTTTGCCTTTCTTTGTAGCCCCAACACTTATTATCATGACAGACACATGGTGAGCATTTAATAAATGTTAGTTCACTTGAATTTATTTTTATACATGCAATTTTATGTAGTATCATAGTATCTCTTGTATTGAAATATATTTTTTAAAGGTGACATCTTGGAAATTCATAAACTATTTTTGTTCATAAGGAGTAAGTTGATCTAATTGACCTCTCCAATACAGAGCAACAATAAGCATGACTACAAAGGTTTATTTTGATAATTAAATTGAATTATTTTTACTTATTTTCAGTATATATGTATATTTATTATAAGATAATAATCAGAATAATAATTTTCAGTTCCCACAATCATTCCTAATGTTACTACAATGATCAAAACTAAATATGTTGGCAAATGATATTTCATGAGAAATTGTAAAATCTTGAACATATGTTGATCCATTGTATAGTTCCACTTTTTCAAAATTATTATCCACTTTTTTTTTTCAGATACATATGAAAAAAAAATTGACAATTGTTTTTCTGGCACTTTGCAACTCAGACTATCTCTCCTTCCCTTCCACTTTCCCCAAGGTGGTAAATAGTCTGATATGCATTATATCAATATTTTTATATACCAGAAATTTCCATATTTCCCATGCTGTGACTAAAGGCACCTATCACTTAAAAAAAAAAAAACTCAGGAAGGAGATAATGAAGGGTGACATGCTTCAATTTCTAATAAGATTCCAAAAATTCCTCCTTTGGTTAGCACTTTGGATAGCACTATTTTTTTCATTATGAGTCCTTGGGGCTATCTTGAAACCTTGCTTTGTTAACATAGTTTAGTCTTTTACAGTTGATCATCAAATGATATTTCTGTTATTATGTACACTGTTTTCCTGGTTCTAATCACTTCACTTTGCAACAGTTCATACAAATCTCTCTAGATTTTTTTTTAACTTATCCTGCTCATCTTTCCTTATGGTACAACAGTTTCCCATTACAATCATATGCCATAGTTTGTATATTCATTCTTCAGCTGATGGACAACACTTCTATTTCCAGTTACCTGCCACTTTAAAAAAAAGCTGCTGAAAATATATTCATACGAATAGATCCTTTTCCCCTATCTCTGATCTCTCCATTATATTCAGCTTACTCTCTGCTCTTTCTCTGCTCTCTCTCTCTCTCTCTCTCTCTCTATATATATATATATATATATATATATATATGTATAATATATTTATATTATATTATATATATTTGTATGATATACATGTATATATATATGTGTAATATATTACATTATATATATATATATATATATATATATATATATATATATATATATATATATAAAAACATGCTACTTTACACATCTTAAGTACTTTACTTTTTTTTTCCTTCAAGGATCATAGATATCTGAAACATCTTGGTTATCACCTTCTTACTAGTAATGCAATCAATTTAACCCCATTATTTCCCTTCATTACTTTTAAAATATCTTAAATGCCTCTCATGCCATAAGTATCTTAAGTATTCTAGTTATCACCTTTCCATGTAAGGAATGTTATTAGTTTAAGACCATTGTTTTCCTTTCCTATATAAGTATAGTCAGTATTTTAGGTCTGTCTTATACTATAGGAATCTTTTAAATGTCCTATTTAGGACTTTCTCTTGCAAGATGTGATTAGTTTAATCTGATTGATTTCCTTAGATAAATTTATCCCCCTGTTTACCTTTTTAGCTCTGGCTATTTCATTAAGAATGATTGGAATTCCTCTATTTCATTAAATATTCATTTATGCAGCTAGAGTATAAAGTTCATTATTGCTGCGTTGGTGATTTTTGGTTGTAGGCCTAAATCCTTTGCCTTGCAGAATATCATATTTCATGTCTCCTGATCCTTTAATTGTTAAGGTAAAATTTAGAGTTGTTGACTATGTATATTATATTAGTGATCACCAGGGATTAAAATTCAGTCCCAATAAAATACTCAAGTTTGTTTGGCATTTTATGGTGGTTTAATTACAATAGAGGGAAGAAATTAAGAAGGAAAAGAAGGGAAGTGCGTAAGATTTTCTCTGGCCTGGAGAAGACAAGGGAAGTTTAGAGGCCTCAGCCAAAGGGCCTTCTCAGAAGATTAAATCTAGTTCGGCTTCTAGCCACAAGGTCTCCTGCAAGATGAGGGACTGCTTCAAAACATAGTACCTTCAGGAAGTAAATGAAAGGAGGAGTCAGCCTTAATCACTCACCAAATCAGATTCAGGGAAAATGCCTCACCTAAACCATGCTACAGAGCTACTCCCAGTGACCTCTACTGTCAAAGTCCGCCAAACCGCAAGCACTCCAAATGCTGCCAAAAGCTCCCAATGCCTTAGAGAGTGCGTTCACAGGCAGTGACACAAAATATATTGTCAGTTCTTTACATTACTTCAAACTTGGATTAGGACAGCCCAAGGTGTTAGTCAGTTGTTTCTGATTTGTCACTTGCTAGCACATGCCAGTCATAGGCCATCTTCCCCTACTGTTCATCCTTAAGTTGGGGTGTATAAATTCCTTGGTTGCTAAAATTCTAAAGACTAAGCAGGGTGGAGTAAATCCAAAATTCACATAATATAATCACTACTAGATCATCTATACTTGTAATTATGGTTCCATAATATTTGAAATTTTTCTATCTGCTTGTAGCATTTTTTCTTTAATTTTAGAGTTTTGGAATTTGGTTGTAATGGTCCTAGGAGTTTTAGTTTTGGAATTTATTATTAGAAGTGATCAGTAGATTCTTTAAATTATTATTTTCTCCTCAAGTTCAAGAACATCAGGGCAATTTTCCCTGGTAATTTCTTTTTTTTAAATTATTCTGTTGATTATTTTTTTAAGTTATTTTAAAAGTTTGTTTATTTAATTAATTAATTTAGAATGCTTTCTCATAGTTACATGAAGGATTTTCTTTCCCTCACCTCCTCCCAACCCACTCCCATTGCCAAAAAGCAATTCCACTGGGATTTGTATCATTGATCAAGACCTATTTCCATATTATTAGTATTTGCATTAGGGTGATCATTTAGAATCATATCCCCAATCATATTCCCATCAAACCATGTCTTGATCAAGCGGTTATTTTTCTTCTGTATTTCTACTTTACTTACACAGTTCTTTATTTACATGTGTATAGCATTCTTTCTCATATGATAATTTATTTTAATATGGTTCTTTTTTTATATGACTTCCAGGAAATGCAATGATTTTTATATTATCTCTCCTGAAACTATCTTCTTTGTCAGTTATTTTTCCATGGAGAGATTTTCAGTTTTCTTCTAATTTTTTTTTATATTTTTAAATTTTGTTTTGTTGTTTCCTACTGTCTCATGAAGTCATTAGCTTTAATTTGTCCAAATCTAATTTTTATTATTTGATTTATTCTTTGAGATTTTGTACTTTCTTTCTTGGGGAATTATTATCTTGTTTAAATTATTATCTTGTTTAAATTATTAAATTATTTAAATAAAAATACATATGTATATATGTATATATATATATATATTAGGAAACTTTTCTTCAGCAAGTTTTTGATCTAAGCTCTTGATTTTTATGTCATTCTCTTTGATATTGTTTTCTTCTAAGTTTCTGATTATTTGTTTTTCTATCTTTTTTAATAGATTTTCAAGAGATTCATTTAAGGATATACATCATTTCAAATTTCCTTTTGAGACTTCACACATTTTCATTTTTGTATTGCTGTAATCTTCTGTTGTTCTATTTTGGTTATCTCTCTTGTTGAAATATTTTTATAGAATCAATATTCTTCTCTCTTTTGTTCACTTGGTTATTATTTTTCCCTTAATTTTGTCTATGTGCTACAGCTTAACTCTATTCCTTGGATGAATGGTACACTATGATTTTCTTATTTGTCTGAGCCTAAAATTGAGCAATCTGCAGAGGTGGCCTGGTTGGCTTGGTATGTAGATGTGTGTAGAGGTTTAACTGATTGGAATTGGTTCCTGCCCAATTCCAAAAGGCTGGGCCTTGATGAGCCAAGTTCCTCCAATTAATGCATGTGCTGGGTCAGGTAATATATCATGTCCAAATCCTGCTGAGGTTTGTTAAGCACTCTCTTCACATACCTCAGGGAGATGAACACTCTTCATTGTCTGTCAGTGTTATTCTGGGCAGGTGCAATGCTTTATCCCTTCTTCAGTTGTTTCTTCTATTTCAGTATTTAATTTTAGGCATTGTATTAGAAATATAATCTGAGGAGATATTTCTGTTAGTAATAAATGAGATATGCTGGCTTGACTAGAGAGATACTAGGGGAAACCTGAGGGTGCCTAGTTGTAATGGAGATAGAGATACTTCTGAGAGATAGACAGATACTACTAGAGGGGATACTCTGGGGTTGACTATTGATCACTACTGATGATCAAGATATTTCCTACCATCCACTCTTCACCTCCCAGTTTTCCACCCACACCCTCCTGCCTCCCTTCCCCTCCCCTCTGTTAGTCAGCAACCTTTCTATGTAACTCTAAGGTGAACTGTGAGGTTTAAAGAAGATAATTTTTTCCTCTTTCTCAGGTAAAGAGGTTTATTGGGAAAAACAGGACAAGGAAGGAAATTGAGGTGAGAGGGATAGGGTTGTACCTAATCTATGAGGAGGGTTAGGAGGATTTCAGAAAATATCAGTCCTGTCACAACTGTGACACAAAAGTCTGTCAGGGAGATGGGAGGATAACTGTTTAATTTTCTTTCTTCTTCCTTCAACTCAAAATCTCAAATATACAATCAATTCTTCACACTCTAAGCCACCAACAAGAGTTAATTTCTTCTCAGCCTGGCTCCAGAAGCCCCCACCCCCTCCCCAAGGGTCCTTCAGCCTAGGACAGAAGCTAACAAGGGATCAGTTCAGAGCTTCTTCAACTGTCTTTCTTGGGAACATTCTATTTGGAAAGTTCTTTCTTCATTGACAGCTGAGGTCCTTTACTTTGTTTTGCATGCATGAAATTCTCTCTTCCTTCATGCCTCTTCCACAGCATCTTTTTCTTCAATGGTCATTTGAATGGTAGTTTGGGGGTCTTTGAGTGTTTCATATTTCATCATCTTGGCCTGTTTGCTCCTCCTGCTTCCTGCTTCCTGCTACTTCAGCTTTTCAGGCAGCAATTATGGTGTCTGCCACCATTACCTCTCATATAGTTTGATTTTAAGAGAACAACTGAAATTAAAGCAAGAAGAATGAAAGATCCCATCAGGTTGATACAAATATTCCCCTTCATATGACTTTGTTATGAAATGACTGTTTGCCCCATCCTCAATTGCTTTTTTTCAGTGAGCAACTGCAAATTAGTAATGTTTGTGTTCAGTGATATATGTATACACTAAGTTTTGTTCATATGAAACAATTCAGTGTTGTGTTTTGGTTCATCAAATAAAGCTAATTATAATGAGATATGATGACACAACAGGTCAGTTGTTTTTCCAGAAAGATATTTAAATTTTTCTTAGATTGTTTTTCCTCCTATTTAAATTTTTCTTCTATTGTTTTATTCTTTTGAATTTGTTTAATTGTTCCCCACTGTCTCTTAAAGTTACGAGCTTCCATTTGTATAATTCTCAGTTTTAGAGAGAGAGAGAGTGTATATATATATATATATATATATATATATATATATATATATATATATATAAATTTAGCTCCATTCTTTGAGTGGAGAGAGTACTGTCCTGTACTTGCACTGTTCATGGGGTCAGTTTAGCTGTCTCAGTCTCAGACTGAGCACTCCACAGCAGTGTTCTGGCTGGCTTGCTGTGTGGAAGTTTGTAGCTATTCACTTCAGCTCATTCAAGATGATTTCTTCCCAATCCAATCCCATCTACACTGGACCATATTGGTTTGAGTTCTTCCCACTACTGCCTATATTGATTTACACTTAGCCTTTTTTCTGATTGGACTATGCAGGGCTTTTATTCTTTCACTGCTATTTGTTTAGTATTGCATTGGTTTCTGCTCTGATCCTCCTGAGCCTATCGTGGATGAGTTGTGCTCTTTCCCCACTAATTGTATTATATTGCATCTGACTTCTGCTTAGGCTTGTGCACTACTTTCTCCTCACACCTGTAGAATTTTTGTAGATTATACATTTTTTTGTAGAATTCTATATATTTGTAGAAGCTCACCAACTAAAAAAAAATATAAAGGGGAGACCCCAACCAAGAGTGGATAGAATACTTCCCACTTAGGGATTCCCTTGAATGTCCAGCCATGGTCTCTGACTATTCTAACTTTTGGTTAGTGAAAATGAAACAAAATCACATT
Organism: Monodelphis domestica; assembly: GCF_027887165.1. Classification (NCBI taxonomy): domain Eukaryota; kingdom Metazoa; phylum Chordata; class Mammalia; order Didelphimorphia; family Didelphidae; genus Monodelphis; species Monodelphis domestica. The sequence goes on from NC_077230.1 coordinate 157,883,619, forward strand.
CTCTCACTGGTCCACTTGAGCAAATGTCTTGGAGACAATTAGTATCTAAAAAAATCCTATCTCTTTTATTATAAGAGGAGATACAAACTGAGTATCAGAACAAGGGATCTAGTTAGTTCCCCACAATCCTCTACATTCCTCTCAAGAGGCAGTCTTCTCATCTTCCAACTAAATTACCAGCTCCTTATTTCTATGTAGGTGTTCCCCCAAAACTTACTAAGCTACCTATCTATGACCCACAGTACTTGGTTAGAGCTATTTTTAAAGCTGTCTCTGAAAACTGTTATGATTGATCTCAAATGGCTAAGTACACCCCAGGGGGTCTGACCACTGAAGTAAAGCATCAAAGCCAATCTGACAAGACTTTTAGATAAAATTCTTCTGGAAAGCTCAGTAGGTATGGCCAGGTCCTTTTCTAGGTTTTTCCCAGTCAAATAGAATACCTCCAAAGATGATTTAGGGGTTTACTCCTTCTCCACAGTCAGGTTGAGGTAGATAAGCTCCACCAAGTGTGCTTTTCCTCCACCCTTCCAGACAGGAAGAGCACACCATCCTAAAGGAAGTCACTACTCTAGCAGTTGTCACTTCCAAACTGTTCCTCCTCTGCCTACTGCCTGCTAAAATCCTTTCCCTTGAGTTCCTAGTAGGTGTCTTAAAGACAGCCTTCCACTTCTCTTAAATCTTATCCTATCTCTGTCCTTTTTTCATTACATACCCCAAAGAGATGAATCCTCCTTGCTGTCTCACCATTCTCCCCCCCACACACACACACATATACAACATTGCTTTAATCTGTCTCAGAGGGCCTTTTGTTGAAAGTAAAAAATACTATTTTGTTAAGAAGTTTCATGAACATTTGACTATAGAAAAATCACTTGGTGATAATATATTATTTGGTGACTGAATGGGGGGAAGGCAACATAAATTGTAGTACATGGATTATTGAGATATTGTACTTTAATAAATGATGAATAATGAATAAAGATATTATTGACAAGATTTTTATGAGATAAGGTAGAGATAAGCCAAAAGATCATCACAATAAAAGAAGGTAGTTTTCCAAATTCTTTTGGCATTAGTTAACATGCTCACTTGCATGGAGTGCATGCTCAAGTTTCAGTGGCATGTATTGAAATTCAATTACTTTAATGATGTGGCTAGACAAAGGGAGAATACTAAATGACATTGCAGAACAAAAATGACAGTATGGTTTTTTTCTAAATTATTATTGATTTCTATCAAAGCAGATAGATTATAATTAGTGTTTTGAGAATTATATTCAAATATTTTGGAGATAATTAATGCATTTTAAATTTCAGGAATCCAAATTAGTGGAATTAGGTATTAAATGACATAAAACATATAATTGATTGTTATTTGTGCCAGACAATTCTATATGCTGCTCGTCATAAATTTTTATATCTCTGTGTACCCTTGTAGCAGCCGGAAAAATTCAGAATTTTATTCTATTTTTTAACAAATGAATTTCACTAAAATTATTTTTGTTGAACTATTAGGGGCAACTTGGTATTCTCAAATGTTATACCAACAGAATGAAATTTTGACTTTCTCAAGTAGAAAAGAATTTTAGAACTGACCTGGTGACAGACTGTGTTGTTCAAAGGCCAGCTTACTTAAGCTCAAAGAAATTAATCAACAGATGGCTGGTCACTAACTTATGATTTCTCTGACCATTCAAAACAATTCCTTAAACTATTTATCAAATTGTTGATGTATGGTGATATATAGATGAAAAGAGAATACTCATGCACATGGAAAAAGGTCTCCATAAACTATAGAAATGGAGAATTCCGATTTCCTCTTCAAAATATATTGCCACTGAGAAAAAGAAGGTATCCCCCAGCCCAATTTTGAAAAACCAGGCTAGAATGAGAAGGTAAATTAAGTTCGTTCATCTATTTTTGATCAGCACAAATAGTAAAAGACATCGGAAGTCTCCATTCTTTCATCATTTATTCAGTGGGAACAGAGTAGTAGTAGTCTCTCAGTAACTGAGAATGATGATTGTCTTTGTGTGCTTTCATCTGTGATGTAGATGAGTGTGCACAAAGACATTTGTGCATGAAGGAGATTTAAGTGGAAAAGTCGATGCACAGAGACAGTCCCACTCTCTCAGTGTTGGAAGCCTGGGTCCAGTGGCATGAAAAGTCATTACACCTGGAGACTTCCTCAGCTGCATTGGATGGCCCTGTTGTCTTTTGTGCTCCAACATGCCCTAAGCACTCCACAGTTCTTTGATGCATCGCCCTCTCAGCCGTTGAACCGAAGCAGTCTTCACATGCTGGGTGAGCAAGGCCCTGGTTCACCAGGGGTCTATTACCTGATGGCTACCCTCACAAGGTTTAGCTGGCCTGTGGAAGCTGTTGTCCGGGGTGTGGCCGTTGCCGCATGCTAGCAGCTGCTAGGAGCCACAAGTGAGAGCTGGGTGTCAGGTGAGGGTCAGAGGTTGGAGAGCTGCCCTAGAAGGCCATGACAAGCCCTCCATACCAGAGATACTACCCCTCTCTGAGCACCCCATACACCACGGGAACAGAGTAGGGAAGATCATAGGATCATAGATTTATATAAGAACATAAAGGGGTCCTTGAGTTCAATCTCTCATTACATCAAGGTAAGAATTGCTTAACATGTAAAATAGAAGAGTTTATAATTGATCCCAGAGATAATAGGGCACAAGAAATTTTCATTGATTATGTAGGTTTTGTGATTGTATGTGTGTTTTAAGAATACCCTTTTGGAGGGGACAGCTGGGTAGCTCAGTGGATTGAGAGCTAGGCCTAGAGACAGGAGGTCCTAGGTTCAAATCTGGCCTCAGCCACTTCCCAGCTGTGTGACCCTGGGCAAGTCACTTGACCCCCATTGCCTAGTCCTTAGCACTCTTCTGCCTTAGAGCCAATACACAGTATTGACTCTAAGACGGAAGGTAAGGGTTTAAAAAAATACCCTTTTGGTAGCTAGGATGAAATGAAATAAGGGAACACTTGAGGTAGGGAGACCAAAAAGAATAGTATTCCAGGTAGCGAAAGATAAAGAACTAAATTAGGGTGGCAGTTGTATAAGTAGAGAGAGGTATGTAGGCAAGGATGATCAGATTCAGAAACTGATTGAATTTGTGGACTAAGAAACAGTCAAGGATGATAGCAAGGTCATATACCTGGGAGACTATGAATTTACTAGAACTTTAATATAAAAAAGGAGGAAACAATGTGAGATAGTGAATGTAATTCAGGAGAGAGGTTAGGCATTGACATGGTATGGAGCAGAGAGCCTCAAAATGAGGTTGATAATTAAACCTATGCTATCTAATGAGGCTATAGAGACACACAGAGGAGAGACAGAGAGACAGAGAGAGAGACAGACAGACAGACAGACAGACAGAGACAGAGAGACAGGGGGTGGGGTGGCATGTAGGCAGAGTTTTATTGGTGAAAAAGGAAAATAAACACCAGAGAAAGTAAACACCTGAAGAAGCATAGCACTCACATAGCAGAGGAAGAACAGCAGAATATATTGCAACTTCCTTTCAATTTGCCTCGGTTTTGTGAACTCCCTTATTGTAGAATTTGTATGAATATAGAATTTTTCTTCATACAGTTGGCCATTTTTCTCTTTGGTCATTTCCACACTGATATCACAAGCAAGGAAGTCCATTTTAAGTGATGAATGAGGAAGGGAATTTTTTTTTATTGTAAGAATGGAAAATCTATCTGATTTGGAAAATGGTTAGCATATGTTATTTTTACTTAGAAAAGGCAATGTGTAGAGAAAATCTACTATTCTTAGATCATAAAAATAAACTCACTAAGTTGCAAAATGATGTCTTATTATTGTTTCAAATAGACAATGGACCCCTAAGGTAAATTTGAAAGTGTTTTTATTTTCATCTGACATATATTATAAATAGAATAGAAGTAACTTTCACATTACATTTCATTTCTGGAAAACTAAAGAGGTTTCTAAGGTTGTTTTTGCTCAGTCATTTCAGTCATTTCTTTATCTTCATAACCCCATTTGGTGTTTTCTTAGAAAATTTAGAAAAGTGATTTGCCACTTCTTTCTCCAGGTCATTTTACAGATGGAGAAATTGAGGCAAACAAGATTAAGTGATTTACCCAGGGTCACACAGTTAAGCAGTGTGTGAGACTAGATTTGAACTAACATCTTCCTGACTCCAGGTCTGTCACTCTATCCATTGTACCACTTAATTGCCCCAAAGTTGTCAAGTTAGGACATTTTATATTTACATTAATATTCTGGTTTCTTGGGCTTCTCTTTCTCAGTGGAAATTTTGGAAAGAAAAGTTTTGGCTATCTCTATGATAATTCTATTTGTTACATTGAATGTATATCTAATCAGATACTTTGGGAGGTAGATATTTTTGGACACAATTGATCATACCTTACTTCGAGTGTTCATTATGTTATTTGCTTGATTTAAAAAAAAAATTCAAAGCAAAATTTGTAGAAATTTGCTGCTTAGCTTATAGTTCAATACACATACTCAGCATGAATACCAATTTATGAAGGTGTCATCAAATTGTTTAAACCAACCTAAACATACATAATACAGATGGCACTGAAGGCATCAATGCCTTAGAAATCATTTGTAACATCTGTAGCCTTTCTCATAAAATTTTCAGCGCATTTTTTTCTTTGCCTGCTTTAAACTATTTAAAAATACATGCAGACTCTAGTCACCAGTGCCAGAAGCATTGGGAAATTTGCATTTTCATTCTACTAGAAAGCTTAGAATATTTTAAAAAATCAATATCAACTTATCCTCAGAAATGTTAAAACTATTAATTTATTAGTTTTTAACATATTTCTTTAATTATTTAATGAAGAACAAATAAAATCATGTTAAAATGTCTAATTATGTGTATTTATTACTAACAAATCCATTTCCATTTAGGGATATCATAATCAAAAATGTTCATATTGTTTTGACTTCCAAGCATACCAAGAATATCTACAAAAACAATGCAATTATTAAAGAAAAATAGAGAGATGCATGAAAATACACCTAAAAAGTTATGTATTTTATAAGGAAATCTTATTTTAGAGAAGAATAGAATATACTGATACATTAAACTAAAAAGGATTTTCTTTAGCTATCACACTTACATCAAGGTCTGATTTGCATTAGCATTTACTTCTTCTACTAGGTCTTTTTAAGTAAAAAAAATTGGTGACACAACTAGACATTAAAATGAATAAATGCTATTTGCCCTATGACAATTCTGCATCTAAATCTAAATTAGTAGTTGGTACACTATTAAGATTTTTGTGTGATCACAAGATTTTGTATTAGATTTTACATAACATTTTTAAAAGAGGATATGAAAATGGTGACTTACTCTTCCTAGGGTAAGTTGCTACTATGAAACAGTCCAAATTGGCAGTAATTTACTCACTTTCTTAATACAGAAAAATCAAGAATTAACATTCTTTCTGAATTTCTCCTTAAAGTTTTCCCTAATGCCTTTACTGTGTACCAAATATTGAATTATAGATAAGGTACTTAGTATTAATATGATTTGTCCATTCTCAGTTACTGGGCAAACTTGAATGTCAACAGAACTATAAACCCTCATCAAATGTATTTTCCTCATGTAATAACTATTTGCCTGTACTACTGGGGACCCATAGTGGATGGGATGCTATTTCATGGAGTTTTAGCCAAAAACAAATTTGCCAGAAATGTTATGAGGCCTCTATAAAATTAGGCTTTGGGAGAAGTTTGGTACTCATGTATCTAGATTTTCAGAGGGGAGAGGTAACTAAGTATTAGTTGAGATATTGTTGACTATCAAAATCAGAGATAACCTGCTTGGGGATGAAACTTTAAGCAATTATCTCATAGTGGGTAAGGAAAGAGTGTGTGTAATGGATGGTATTCCATGGAGGCTTCAAATGAAATTGATTTTCAGCTGGGTCACTTGCCAATTTTTAATGTTAGAACTTCATTACATTTAATATTCACTGGGGTGGGGATCTAATTGCTTTACTTTTTTAGTTTTCATAAAGAAACTTGAATCTTTGGGATTTTCCCTATAGCTATACAAAGAGGTTAGGATTCATTTCCTACTCATCTACTTCCATTTAATCTTATATATGACCAATGTTTTTAATTTTGATGGTTCTCATAGTCTCCCATACAACAACGGAATTTTACAAGTCCAATAGTGAGATAAAATCCTGATACTGAATTCATATCAAAAATAATTTATTAAGTACCCTCTGTGTGACACACCTGGTGAGTATATATTGACAGAAGTGAAGCAATAGTATGCCTGGAGGAGCTTAAAGTACATTGGAGAAATAGCATGCATATAGAAAATCAGTAACAAATGTGCAGAAAGTAATTTATGAGAATCAGTCAAGAAACATTAATAATTGCCCACTAAGCACCAGACACTTTGCTAAATTCTGGATATGCAGAAAAAGGTGAAAGAGAGTTCCTGCTCTCAAGGAGTTATGAGTATAAAGTACGGAGTTGGAGGAGAGACAACATGAAGATGAGTAGATGCAAACAAGGATGAATTTGAAATAATCATCAGAGGAAGACATTAGAATTGAGGAGGTTATCTATTTAATATGAGGGCAAATTTATAAACATTTCTTCCAAGTGGAAAATTAGAAGATACAGGAAGGCTAGCACTGATGATATTTGTGTTTGAGGGGAGTAAAGAACTGTGCCTTGGGAAAGAATCTTGGACCTAAGAAACCTATCATTTAGGATCCTGGTGATTCTGTAAGGAGAAAGAAAACATGAGATAGGCACATACCCCAAGAAGTAGTGGTAATATTGCTTTTGTTATAAATCCCTGGACAAGAATCATGAGGTGTATATTTGTATATCAACATTATAGATAATGAGTCTTGATTCCTATGTGATTCTTAAGAGATCAGTGGAATCCTTTGGCCTGGTTTCAAATTACTGGCCAAATCAATCCTCTTCCAAGGCCAATATATATTTTAAATTTAAAAAAGAGCTAGTTTTCTGTATTCTACAAGGAAAAGTTAGAAACTATTTTCTTTGCATCAAAGTTTTACTCATCATAAAATTACTCTTTTCTTTTCTGAGATTCCTTATAATAGGGGTACAGTGTAATTATGTTCTGCTGTCATAAGGGGAATTTTTTTTAAATACCAGGATTATAGAAAGAAATAATTAAATTCCTGAGTTGTAGGAATAAAGAAAGCAAAATGTATTCCTAGGCAAAATGCCAATAGGAAAAGTAAAATGCCAAGTGACAATGTGTGGGCAAATTTGAATATCTTTTTAAATATTTATATAACTCTTACCTTCTGTTTGAGAATCAATTCTAAGTACTGGTTTCAAGGCAGAAGAGTAGAAGGGCTAGGAAATTGCAATTAAGTAACTTACTCATGGTCACATAGATAGAAAGTGTCTGAGAGAAGATTTGAACCCAGGACTTCCCATCTTCAGGGCTGACTCTCTATTTAGTCATCTATCTGCCCCATCTCCTTTTCCTTAATTCCCCATGCTAAATTACTATCTTTGCCCCATTCCCAAGGTGTCTTAAATATCTTATTTCCAGAGACCTTTTCTCTTGGTGGTTTCATCATTTCAAATGTGTTAAATAATCATATCTATTCAGATGGCTCCCTATTCTCTTTATGCACCCCAAATGCTTCTCAGAGTCAGTCTTGTAGCATCAGATGCCTGCTAAGAATTTCTACCTGGAGGTGTTTTATATGTGCCTTTTGTCTTAAGTTCAATTAATCCTTAATGGAAGCTTTAATTTTGATTCTCTTTAAAACTTCTCTCTTCTTGTTGAGAATACCAACATGCTTTCTTTCATTTAGGTCCAGGACTTCACAGTCTTCCTTGTCTTGTCAATCTGTCACTCCATATCCTATCTTCTTCCACATTTTGCATGCCTGTCCCTTTCTCTCCTCTTACTCCAATATCATCTGAGTTTATTGATATTTCTCTTCTCCAGGATTAACATCCTCATTTCTTTAATGATTTTAGTGGACATTATCATCAACATGAACTTGACTTATCACACTCCTACTTGGTTGCTACTGGACAGTCACAACCTTTACATTTTCTGTCTAAAATCTCTGGTGCATCAAATTGAACACTGTTTCTCGGTTTGAAGTGATTTGGAACTATCATGTCCATATTTTTGAAAATTATATCTTGACAATAACAGGGACTGGCCAGGCAGTGTCCTACCGGTGACAACAGTCTGGGGTATCTGGAGGTGGGAAGATGAGAAAAATGAGAGGAACCAGGAGGACAAAGATGCAATCAATCGCACTTTATTGAAAGTAGTCATGAATTTTTATGAGGAAAGAAGGCAGGCTGGAGTTTCTACCCAACCTCTCTGTACACAAACAGGTCATGTTCGCATGGTAACAGGTAATGATTAATAGAGAACCTTTAAGGATCACAATGAATTCTGCTGTACATCAATGATTTATTGGATGCATCTCATATAGGGATTGGAGGTTCTGGGTGTGTCCATGGGTTACATGATATAACCCAAGAATTTGCATAGGTTGCATGATATATACACAAGAGTTTTCTTGCATTTGTAGGGTAATGAAAACAAATATAATCTAACTGTAGAAGAGGAGAAAGGAGGGAGAATGTGGCTGTGGATTTTCTACTTCATGGACCTTAGCCTTGCTGAGAGTCTTCAGACCCGAGGGTCCCAGGCTTCCACAATGCCTCTCAATCTGAACCAATAACACATTAATTATTTTTTCTCATTATAGCACAGCTTCATAATGAGTTTGTAGTCAAGTATAATCCAAAACCCAGAATTTTATTTAGAACAACTTAAAATACAATTGGTTATGCTCAATTTAAAAATGAGGAAAAATCATAATAAATTCTTAATAAACAGTCAGAAAGCAAAACCATTATTGAAAATTATAGCAAAAGAAATAACTAATAGTGATGTGAAAACTTAATGAGTAAGAGGTAAAAAGCTTAGCAAAAATATCAACAAATTTGGCTTATTTTTTTAAAGCAAAGATGCTACTACTCCAAGAAATTAAATTGCACTTGGTAGATAGCTGAAAAGAGAAGTTGAATCAATGAAGGCAAATGCTCAGAAATGGGGAAATAGACATAGAGATCATTTTTTATAAAATCAGAACATAATTCTCAGATGCTTAAAATTTTGTCACATTAATAATATTTTATATGCTGAATGTATTAATGATGACAACTTCAGTAATAATATACCCGTTCCAACCCTTTCCCATCATTATTTTAGAACACAAGGTAAATAACCTATATTACTCTCAAATTTCTATCAGATAACAATTAAAAGCAATTATACTGACTTTGGTTTGTTTAGTAGGAGAGGAAAATATGACATCTATAATGGAGATCTAAAAGTAGGGGAGAGAGTGTTAAAAATATTATATTCATTAAATAAAAAGCACTCTTTAGATTATATGTTCTCAATGTGAAAGTTTAGGAGATAAAAATAACCCTGAATCAATGTATCTAGTTAGGTGGCACCAGGGATAGAGCATTGAACTTGAATTCAATAAGACGTAAATTCAATCTGTGTTCTGATACTTACATTAAAGCTTTGATAACTTAATTTCCTCTACTATAAAAAAGAAATAATGCTTTCTTAGTGAGTTGGGAGGTTAAATGAAATAATATTTGTAAAGTGCTCCTCTGTGTACCTTATAGCACCACATAAGCACTAACTACTATGATTACTTCAGATTTACTGATTGTCCAAACCTGATAACATTGTTCACACATTCTTTTCCTTCCACATAAACCCCAATGTCAAAGTATCAAAGATTTTGGTAGAATTCAGTTGCAAGTATAATTATTAGGTGTCTACTTTGTGAAGAATGTTGTTGCTAGGTAATATATTGCTTGGATAAGATGTATTTTTATTTTTCATGATAAATATGTAAAATTTTGATTATAAGAAGCTGCTTCCTCTGGGACATCATAGAGATGATTCACAAATAACAGAAACCACATGTCCCTTCCTTTACCCAAAGATGAGATGATAACATAATAGATTAATCCATATTTGTATAGATTGTACTTTTCATTATGTTGTCTAAGTCCCAACTGTTTCTAAAATAGGCCAAAATTATCTAAAAACACTTTCTTTGTATTGATTTCTTAATTAGTCATACTTTTGTTCCTTTAAATAGCTATTCTTGGGGGTACTCACTTATGGTCCTTACTGCTAGTCAAAATGAAAGGGAACTACTCAAAAGGCATGTTAAAAATATAAAATACCACAGTGCAATGTGAATTAAAATTGGAAGTGAAAAAAATTACATAGTGGTATTCAAAATATTTCATCAGTATATTTTTGGAACAATTACTTAAAATGCAAAATAAATAAGTATTTTATAGGCAAGAAACATGCTATGTTTTAGTCATTGTTGGGATATATATATACCTTTCTGAATGACCAAATCCTTCCTCACTTTTCATTGAATGTTCCCTGAAGACAGAGAAAAGTTATTCCTGAACATTTTTCTTCAAAATAGGCAGCCATGTTAAATTTATCACATCCCCCAGGGGGAAGTCAACAGTTGCTGGTAATTAGGGAAATCACTGAGAGCTGAGGAAGAAAATATTTTTTAATGAAAAAAAAGGGGTCCCAATCAGTGTTTAACTGAGTATGAATCAAATGACAGGCAGACTAAAACCTGAATCCAAGGGTCTGAGAAAGAGGTAAAAGTCATGCGCTGTGTAAGATTAGGCAGACCAGTTCTGCCAGCATAGGGTTAGGAGCAAGCTGCAGAGAAACTGAGCAAGTTGATTTTCTCCAAAGTCTCCTGCACCAAAGCATCAGCCTGAACTGATATGTCAGCATTTTCCCTGTCTGGCCCTGCTAATTCTATTCCCACCTTAGCCATCAATGGCAAGTTATAGGGTTGGACAGTAACGTTTACTTGGAACATATTCAAGCATTTTGAGACCCTGACTTGTTTGAGATGGTTTTGGTCAGGGACTTTATCTCCTTCTAAGAATGCAAATTGTTCACTAACTCTGATTCCTCTCCTCAGACACCTGCTTCACCCCACTGGTCATAATAACTCATGATATTTGATTTTTTACTTGTTTATATGGGGATTGGCTGTGGAATTTTGTTTTCTAAAAGATTATTACAAAAATGAATAATATGGAAATAGATATTGAGCGATAATACATGTGTAATCCAGTGGAATTGCTTGACAGCTCTAGGAGGGGGTAGGGGAAAAAGGGAGGGAAATATCATGAATCATGTAATCATGGAAAAATACTTAAAAATTTAAACAATAACATATTTTGCTGTCATGATCACTAGTATATCAAGCAATCTCATTTTCATAGTAAATAACATTTATTTAATTTTTAAGATTTGCAAAATATTTTATAAATGGTATCCCAATTTACACTCAGAAGAAAAATCATAGTAGATTAGTGTTACAATTTCCATTTTGCAGATGGAAAAACTAGCAGTCAAAGGATCAGTGACTTGCCCAGGGTCACACAGCCAGTAAATACTAAGGCTAGATTTGAATTCAGATCTTATAGACTCTAAATAAGATGCTTTCTTGATTGTGTCACTTAATCGCCACTTCAACATCCTAAACAGGAAAGATCCTATAGCCTCTCCTGTCCTTGCAAAGATAAAATACTACCCATCAAGACTTAGGGGAAACACAAGCTTAATAATATGAGGTATAGGAGTCTATTTGAAGCTGACCTTTCCTTGAAGTCAGTTTTCAATATGATGGAGACTCCTGTCTTAAACTGTGAAGGAATCATAGCAATAGACAACACATTACTTTTTCTCTAACTTGGCTCTTTCTTTAAGGCCAAGTATCTCAGACAAGATCATCCCTTGGACAAGAGATATCAAACCTCCAAGAGACCTGCGAAAAGGTATGAACTAGACTAAAATATAATTGGCAAATATGTGACAAAAATTAATAAAAAATACAATATGGAATAAATGATGTTAAAGTACATTTTATTTAAGTCAGTCTTCTGTCTGCTAGAATCTCTAGTGGAGTTTAACACCATTGTCCTTGACTTAAAATGAAACAGCTCTGGTTACTACTGTGACCTAGTGGCACACTAAGATTAGCACAGGTCCTGTATGTCTTTTAAGAGAAAAGCTTCTAGACACTTATTTCTAGAGTATGGCCCTTTGAGAATCAATAAGAAAGGAAGGGTAACTAGAATACCTCCTTCTTATTGGGTCCCTGCTTAGTTCTCACTTGAGATTCATATTATATATGAGATAGTTTTCAGCTACTAGAGTCAGGATTTTCTCTACGTAGTTATTACTTCCTTATTATTTGTGTGCAAGACAATGTTCAAAGCATAAACCTAAGAAAAGCCTTCAAGAATGACAGTATTGTTTTAACAGTTGGTACATTTCCATTGTTTGACTTGTGCTTCATGCAAACACTCACTGATATTGCTGTGGATGTTTTGCTAATCTGAAGTGTTATCATAAGAGACATCTGCTAAGGATGAATTTGCTTGATCCTTCTTTGCATCTGTAATGTTCATTCACATTCAGGGAAATGAAGGCTAACCTGATCATGAGACACAGTATCACTAAACCAAATTTACAGAAAATGTTCATTGTATTTGATGTTATATATGTGTTATATTGGTACATATAAGAATTAAGCTGGACTCCATAATCAAAACTCAAGTTTAACATAGACTGGTTTCAATTTTGGAAACATCTCATTAAAAAGAAACATTTGGGATTCATGCTCTACACCTGATATTTCCCCTGACAATTAAAGAGTTTAGCTCCCAACTAGGTCAATACAAAAAACTGGTTTCAACCTCTATTCAATTTCTATGGCCAACAAATTAGGATATTTTTGATTGAAGTCTCACACAACAGAAAGTACCTAGAATCAGGAGAGATTTGGCCTCTCTTATTTTGGTATTTCATTCTCCTAAAAATCTATGAAATCACTTACAGAATTCTACCCACTAGGAAATAGCACTCATTTGTAGTGACTCTGTGTCTATGTGTACATTTCTATCTCTGTCTTTTTGCCTCTATCATCTCTCTCCACTTTGGGACATCATTGCAGCTAGGGAATCCTGTTATATCTGCTTTTTCAATGCACTCTCCTACTCTTGACAACTGCTCATCCAACCCTTTTTATCCCTTCTCAAATGTCTTGTGACTTCCCCTTGCACCATATTCTTAGCTGAGAAATTGGCCTCATATTCAACATAAAGAAAATTGAGGCTATTTACTATCAGCTCCTTTATCTTTCCTCTTCTTTGTTTCACATCACTCAAATGCTTTCTCCCATTTATCTTCTACTTTTGTTTGAGTCTTACATGATTAGGAGGCTTTACACCTCTACCACTGCTAAATCCTCCACCTGTTCAAACAATCCTATTCTATCCTGTCTCCTTCAATAGATTGCCTCTTTTACTTTTGTTTAATTTTTCCCTGTGCACTGGATCACTTTCTACCAACTACAAACATGTGCATGACTTCCCCAAGCAAGAAAAAAAAAACAAACAAAAACCTTACTTGACTTTTCCATCTCTTTTTCTCTTTATCTTTTAAAAATTTATAATATTTTCCCCATGGACACATGATTCATGATTCCCCCACCCCCATCCCTAACCCCATTATATTTTAATATCTCTGTATTTTGTGGTTAAACTACATTAAATGTCCACCTAAAATCAGTATCTCCATTTTCTCTTTTCTAACTCATTCTTTTTCAAGCCCTTATAATTCAGTTTCTATCTGGGTCATTACACCAAATCTGCTCTCCCCAAAGATAAAAATTGTCTCAGTTACAATATTGAATGGCCTTTTCTCATTCTTCGTTCTGTGTGAATTCTATACAGCCTTTGATATCTTCTACTCCCCAATACCTCCTTTTCTTTCTAGGGTTTTTGAGTACCATTCTCTCCTGGTTTTCCTTCCAATCTGATTATTTCTTTTCAATATCCATTGTTGGCCTATCAACCAGATCAAACCCTTTAACCTTAGATGCTACATAATGAGAGAAAGAAGATATAAAAAAATTGATGTCAATAGTGAAACATGATGAGGGGAGAAGGTTGGGAGGAAGGGAGAGAACATCGATTGAAAAATGTCAGATAATGATTATTAAAAATTGTATCAACATGTAATTCTTTTTTATAAAAAGGAGACAGAAATAGACACAAATATAGATACAAAGAGAGAATATGAAACAATTAACATTCATTATGCACCTTCAATGTTCCAAACATTGTCTTAATCTCCCTAAAAGGGCTCATTTTCTAATGGTGGTGACAAACATAGAAATATTTTCAAAAGGAGAGTAAACAGTGAAGCTCTCAAAAATATGTACAAACCATCCAATCAACTTTGTGCTCAAATTAAAATTCTCTAAAAGTAAAAATACTGCCCATCTCCTATAATTCCAGTCTTCTTAAACCTTCCTCCCTACTAAGAACTCTTTGATCCAGTGATATTGGCATCTTTGGTGATACACAAACAAGTCACTCCACATCTTAACACCAGGAGTTATCTTTAGTTATCCCTCATGCCAAGAATTCTCTCCCTCCTTATCTTCACTTAATACAATCCCCAGATACCTTTAAATATTAAATAAAATTCCATATTGAACAGGAAGTCATTTGTAACCCCTCTTAATTATAATTAATTTCTCTTAATAATTTAATATGTAATATGTATTATAACTTATTTCTACAAATTTTTGAGAGTTGCTCTTTATTCTCCTTCTGAAAATATTTGTATGCTTGCTGTCATCATCAGATAGTGAGCTCTTTGAAGGAGATTAGTATAATGCTTGGAACTGTCAATTTGAAATCTGGAAAACCCAAAGTTTGTCCCTGCTCCCTGAGGGAGGGGGAGGTGATGGGGGGGAAGGAGAGTCTCAGACTCACCATTTCAGAATGAACAATAGACCTTAAAGTGATGGATAATCCTAGATTAGGTGGGGCTAGTTGATCTAAACAAATTCTAAATATCCTTTTTGTAAAAGAAGTTTCCCCCATTGTATCAGAGGTCCCTTCCCAAGAAGACCAATATGTGGACAGGGACTATCCTTTTAATATCTATTGTAATTAGGCCACTCCCTGATACCCCAGCCCTTGGTTATGGTTCCTTTCCCAAGCCTGATTGTATCTGGTTAGTGTAGTTTGGACACTCCCATTTCCTTGTAGCCATGGTAAAGTCAATCAATCATGCTTCCATGCCCTCAGTTCCCCAAAAGGAATATAAGTTTCCCAAATTCTGTTGTTCCTTGGAAACATCATCTAGCATGGTGATACTTCAAGGATAAATCCCAGAGTCCTACAGTGAAGGACTTGTAAAGTTCTCAGCACCGGACTCTATAGAGCAGCCAAATATTGGACCTATCCCTTGTCTGATTAAAGACTTGGTTCTGACTACTTAAGTGTGTTTTTTTCAAGTTAGCAGAACATAGAAAGTGCACAATAAATGTTTATTGATTAATATTCTCCCTTCATATCTCTACCTATATCTATTTCTCCATATCTTTCTCTTTTATAAGAAAATTACAAGTTGATACACTTTATAATAATCATTTTCTGACATTTTTCAATAAATGTTCACTCTCTTCCTCCCACCCTTCTCCCCTCATCATGTTTCACTATTACTATCATTTTTTTTTATATCTTCTCTTTCTGACTCTGTTTCTGTCCCTGTTTCTCTCTATCCCAACAACAAGTCAAAAACATTGGATTCTTATGGCTTCATTCAGAAACATCCATTATACTCCCCTTTTACCCTCTGTATTTTCACATTGTTGGAATCTCCTCTCCTGAGGCCATGGTTCCTCTAATACAACTTGTATATGCAAAGATACCCGTCTTCTATCTTTAAATCCCTAAAAAGTATTTATGCTCTTGTGCATCTGACTTGGTTTTCTTATCTTACTTATCATTCTCTTTGCACTACTTTATTTGTTCTTCTTTTAAAAATGCTAAGACTTAGGTATATAGCTAGTTGTGTAGTACTGGATCAATCAATCATCCTCAATTATAGCAGCAGTGATTATTTTTACAATTTTCATAAGGAGATATAACCATTATCAGAACAAAAGCCTAAATGTGAAGCCTTATGTAAAAGTATTAAAATTCGACCATGATCTTCTAGGGCAAAATGTCAATACATATATCCAAATACTTCCAGATTCCATTTACTGTGTAACCATGAAAAATATGGGTTTCAAGACTGTGAATTGACAAAACTGTAAAGATAATTTTAGTGTCTTGATTTTTATAAAAAATAAGTGGTCGCCATGGGAAAAATTCCCAAATATGCAATACCAAAATCAGCTGTGTTTTATGGATATTTTAATTAATATGAATGGAGGAATTAAGGGAAGGGAGAGAGACAGAGTAAGAGGAAATAGTAGGAAAAGGCCTAGGCCAAATGGCCTAGGCCTAAGCCTTGAGAGAAACTAGTCAGGCTTTTATCCACTCACCACAAGATTTGTCCCAAGCAAAACTCCAGCTAAGATCAGAGAGCCAGCTCCTCTACACAAACTCCAAAATTCCACCATTCAAATTCAGTAAGTCCCTCCCTTTTAAAGAAATTTTCTCTTGTGTCACCTCCCCTAAATTTTCACATCTACCAATCACAGTAGATGCTTTTCGCAGGACTGCCCATTCTTAGTTCTCACCACTCTTTAGTTCTCACCTTCTCTGGGTAGACTAAAACTTCACACCTCTTTTGTTAAGCTTGCTTTTTGTAAGTTGCTTGACCTTTTAGTGATCAATTTAACCTTTATAGGTACTTAGCACCCTTTTTTATTAGATCTAAAAATAGACCTAGGTTAGGGTTTTTGCTTCACTATAAGTATGAATTGGGGACTTTTTCATTGTTCCATCAGGTGTTTACAACTTTATCTTCCCTTAAAGTATGCCTAAGTATGGGTAGAGTAATGTTAAAATTTCCAATACATTCCTGATCAAGTACCTTCATTTATTACAATAAGGGGATAACTTAACCAAATCTTCTAAGGTACAGTCTGAGCAGTTTTAAGATTCACAATCCCCCCTGATGATCATGGGGAGACTAGTCTCCCCATTGATCATTTAACATCTTGTAGTTCTAAAAGCACTTCTATCTACAGATATATACAATATTCAATTTTCTAAGAAGAAATTACAATAGTGAGTGAGGAATAGAAAAGAAAGAAAGCAAAACCAATGTTTTGATGACCCATTGACAGAAAGCCAAATTAGGGGCAATCCCCTTGGCATAAAAGTGTGCATTTATAATAAATGTTCAATCAAACTTCAGTTCAATCAACCATATCCAGAGTTTGTTCCTGATCTTCTTGATGTAGTGTGGATTTTCTGGCATCTTTCTGCAACAGTTCATTTTCTCTGATTTAGGAGTTATCAAACTTCTTCTTTGAAGACCTTTCTCAAACCCAAAATTCAAAATCTTAGATTTTATATTAAAATACAATCTCAAACAAAAATACCAAAAATCTTGGATTTTATATTAAAATACAATCCCCCACTGAAGTGGGTGTTAAAAGAAACATCCAGTTCAGCTCAGGATGTAATATTGAGTTATGGGGGTGTATGAGTCAATTATCAAAAGAAGAGAAAAACACAAACAAAACATAAGGAAAATAAAATTCAAAATAGGCCCTTGTGTAGGTCCAATTTAAAGTAATTTCTATCCCACAAGTCTGTAGGACAGAATGCAGTAATATTTTACTTACCCATTTGTAGCCAAGACTACAGCAAGTTGCCATAATATAAGAAGTAAAGGAACTAGAATTCTATTTTGATAGGGAAGCATCATTACCTCATCCAATTTTTTCATTCTCAGGGATATGGGGAGCTAGCATTATAGTCAAACTTTGTACTTGTATGAATACTTTGCAAAGAGGGTAGATACAAGGAAGTCCTATGACTTAACATATGTCAAGCATCACCACCTTGAGTCCACATTGGTAGTTCCTGTGTGCTCTTTTTTGCACATTTCAGGTTAAGTCTGTGCTCCTTATTTTTATCCCATTTTTCTAGAATCAGATACAAACATTAATCACAGTCCCATAATATTTTATCAATAAATGGCAGATTCCCACAGTCTAAAGCTGTTTGGGTATGTTTTAATAATATAGCAAGTATGTATATTTAAACTTATATTACTGCAGAAAAATAATATTAATTGTATATACCTTTAGGGCAAGAAATGAGAAAAAAATGGACAAACATCAATTATTCTAATCAAAATAAAAGAAAAGGCAATAACAAAAACAAGGAAAAAAAATCAGGAATTCAATGTGTTCTTGAAAAACAGCATTCATTTGTCTATGGATTATTATCTCCAATGCATATGATAGGATACAGTCAATCAATCTCAACAGAAGATGCTTTCTTCACATGTGAGCAATGAATCCAAGAGTCCTTTTCTCCAACCTTTATAGATGTTGGATTGTCAACAATATTTGGAATGGTCCTTCCCAGGAAGGCTGAGTTGCTCTAGTACACTTGAAATTCTTAATATACACTTTGTTTCCTGGGTTCAGGTCATAAAGAGAAAAATCTAGTGATCAGGCTTGTACTGCAGCTCCAGTTCATGCAGTTTGTGCTGTAATTCCTATATATAGGAAGCAATAGTGATATCTCCCCCTAATAGTGATGTATATGCAGGGGGAAAAGGTTTAGCCTGTATAGGTGGATGTTCAAAAAGGATCTCAAATGGTGAGATATGTAGGTCTCCTCTAGGCCTGCTTCTAAGATAAAATAGGGCCAGAGGGAGAATTTCAGGCCATTTTACATGTGTCTCAGTGCATAATTTTCCAGTCATACTTTTAAGTTTGTTATTCATCCTCTCAACTTGGCCTGAGCTCAGGGGATGATATGGAACATGGAATTTTGGAGTTATTCCCAAGCAAGAATATATTTGGTTTAAGACAGAATCAGTAAAATGACTTCCTCTATCTGAATCAACAAGTGCTGGCAGGCCAAAGCAAGGAATAATTTCTTTTAAAAGTACTTTAGCAACAAAAGCTGCTGTGGCTCAGGTAGCAGGAAAAGTTTCCGGCCATCTGGTCAGTTGATCTACTATGACTAGACAAAATTTATAGAGTCCAACCTTTGGCATTGTTATGAAATCTATCTGTAGATGTCAAAGGTGTGTAAGCCAAAGGATGCCCACCAAAAGCTTTGCCATGAAATGCATGTTGATTATATTCTTGGCAGGTAGAGCAGGCTGAATATACTTTAGAGGCTATAGTAGTTATACCAGGGGCTATCCATACTCTCTTAACAGAGTCAATGATGCCCTGAATGTCAAAGTGACCATTCTTATGAATAGATTGGCAAATTTGGTGATAGAAACTTCTAGGGAGCAGTGGTTTTCCTTCAGATGACACTCATACTCCATTAATCTGTTCTGCTTTGAATTTTTGTTTCCATTTTTCCCTCTAGGGGTCCTACAGACACCATTCTAGGGGGAATTTTTTTAACTCATTGGGGTATTCCTGATACTCCCACTACCCTTTGTGGGTCAACTGAATAACAATTTAAATAAGGTATATTCTTTAATACATACCTGGTAGCTCCAGTGTCTAAGAGACAATCATTATAGGTATTACCCACATTTAAGGTAACATGGGGTTCATTAGTATGGGGAGCACAGTTGATAGAGACAATGGGTAGTAGGAAATCAGGGTGCAGAAAATCAAAGGTTGTATCCTCTGATTTCTGTGCCCCAGACCCTCCCCCAGACACCTTTGTTGTGTTTGGGACATTCCTTGGACACCCCCCTATAGGGTACCCCTCTGAGGGGCATTAGCACCTCGAGTATTTTTCAGATGAGCACCATTTCTTATATATTGTTGTTGGGTATTATCATTTTCTTCATTTGGAGCATTGTCATTATTTTCCCAATTCCTATTTCAACAACTTTGGTTTCTAAAGTTATTATTTCTATAGTCATTATACTTCTTTCCATAATCATTATTATAATTGCTAAAATTTCTAAAATTCTGATTTCTATGATTATTATCATCATTTCAATAGTTATTATTTCTAAAGTTGTTATTAAACTGCTTATTTTTTCCAATAATCTTGAGAAAAGTTCTACATTCTATCATTCTGTGGCCCTTCTTCCCACAGAAGTGGCAGGTTACTGATTTATCTGTGGATTCCTGAAAAGAGGCTATAGTCTCTCCTTTCTTTTTAAATTGTCTCTTTAACAGTTCAATTTCTTTCTTTAAGTCTTCCACTAACTTATTGTGTTCCTCAGGACTTTTTACATGACCTTTATAAACAGGTTGCTACTCTCCTCAATTCTTCAAGGACCATAGAGTCCCAATTAGGACAGCTTCTTTTAAAGTAGTCTTTTATCACCGAACAACAATTCTCAATGAATTGTCTATGTTTTTGCCTAATGTCCCTTTCTCTGGATAAATCAAGGTCCATATATGTATTTCCAAATCAATAAGTCTAACCATAAACTGGGAGGGGGTCTCATCAATTTCTTGTCAGGTTCTTTCAAATTTTGACCATTTTTCAGGTCTATCTGAGCAAGCTCTCATGGCTGTCAATAATGTTTCTCTGGCCTGATATAGTTTTATGTGATCTAGTTCAACATTGGGGTTCCAATGTGGATCTTCAGTTTGCCAATAATGTCCTATCCTACCTCATTTCTGATTATCCATAGAGATGATATTGGTTTTTTTTTTCTCTTTTTGTTAAAAATGTCTCTAACAAATTCTCAACATCCATCCAAGTGGGGTCAAAAGTTCTGAATATGTTATCTAATTTTTTTATAATTAATATTGGTTCTTCCTCACATGATGGAATATCTTCATTAAATTTATTTAAATCCTCAGGGTTAAGAGGTGTGTGATGTCTTACAGCTAGCAATTATTAAAAGTGGGTACTTCCCTTAAAGGAAATAACCTATCTGAATTATTTAGTACTCTTATTTCTGTTTCTATGCTTCTTAATCCATTCTCAATGGGGTAGGAATGAGAAAAAGAAGAGTTGGGCACATTGAGGGAGAAGGTTTGTTGTTGTCCCATAGTTCCAGAAGGATGAGAGGTAGGAAGGATCTGGGAATTGAATTGGGCAGAGTGGGAAGGAGGGGCAAAGGAAGAAGGGTTAATAGCTGGGGGGAAAGATGCAGAGGTGTTAGGGTTAGAGGAATGAGTAGGGTGTGAAATTAGGGTGGAGGCATTAGGATGGGTGTGGTGTGAATTTAGGGTGGAGGTGAAAGGGTCAGAAGCATGGGTGGGCTGTGAACTTAGAGTGGAGGGTGTATAATTGGAAGCATGGGCAGGAGGAGGGGTGGGTTGGTCAGGAGCAGGGGGTTCTGAGGCTGAGTTGGCAGGGGGAGCAATGGGTTGACTAGGAGGGTTAGTGTCCAGAGCAAGGTGAGACGAGATTCTAATAATATTCTTATCTCTCTTTTAATGTTTCTCACAAAAGCTAAGATCGCCCCCTGACTTTCCTCTATAATCTCAAGCTGAGTATTTATTTCTGCATTTTGTTGAATAGTAGAAGGAACATTTGGTTGGTTTGACTGAGAAGTGGGTTTTGTAAGGAAAAACAATATTATAGCTATAACAATCAAAATCCCAAGGTGGAGTAGCGTGTCAGTTATACTTTGCCATAAGCTCCATGATATCAGCAATTTCAGAGGGGCAACAAATGTGAATTTTACAAGTTTTTTCATTGAGCTGATGAGCCAGTTGTTAAATACATTGTGAACTGGTTGTATCCACATATTTCTAAAGTAAACATGCGGGGAGCAGGACAAGGCCAAAAGCTTTTCCCAGGTTTCCCTTAATCCTAATTTTAGGCAGTTGTTCCCTAAAGGAAAGGATATTTAGAAAGAGCTTTCCTAGCCAGGACCTTACGGCCCTGTTGATAAGATTTAAAACAGCTGTGTTCTATTTAATTTAAAGAGAAATCGAAATGTTTTTTACTCACCCGTTCTTGCAGCTGTGTTTTGAAGCTGAATTAGCACGTTTAAAAAGACTGACTGAAAAAGCAAGTGATAAAGACAGAAAGGAAGGAAATTTCACAGAAATTTTTGAGGGTTTCCTTCACAAACTTCATGGTTGGCCATAAACTGTAACCACAAAATATATGGGTTTCAAGACTGTGAATGGCCAAAACTGTAAAGGTTTCGGCCAAACTGTAAATATAATTTTTGGTATCTTGATATAAAAATCTAAAATTAAGTGGTCACCATGGGAAAATTCCCAAATATGAAAATACCCACGTCAGCTGGGTTTTATGGAAATTTTAATTAATACAAATAAAGGAATTAAGGGAAGGAGAGAGAGAGAAAGAGAGGGAGAGAGTAGCTAAGTAGTAGGAAAGGGCCTAGGCCAATGACCTAGGCCTGAGCCTAAGGGAGAGCGAGTCAGTCTTTATCAATCACCACAAGATCATTTTCAAGCTGGGTTCTTCTACTACAAATTGAAATTAGCCTCCAAAATGAATACAAATTTTTTTTTTAGTTTTTTTAAATAATATTTTATTTGATCATTTCCAAGCATTATTCATTAAAGACAAAGATCATTTTCTTTTCCTCCCTCCCCACACCCCCAGCTGACACATGACTCCACTGGGTATCACATGTGTTCTTGATTCAAACCCATTATCATGTTGTTAGTATTTGCAATAGAGTATTCCTTTAGAGTCTCTCCTCTGCCATGTCACCTTAACTGTTGTAGTTGGGCAGTTGCTTTTCCTCGGTGTTTCTACTCCCACAGTTTGTCCTCTGTTTTTGAATAGTGTTTTTTCTCCTAGATCCCTGCAGATTGTTCAGGGACATTACACTGCCACTAATGGAGAAGTCCATGACGTTCGATTATACCACAGTGTATTAGTCTCTGTATACAATGTTTTCCTGGTTCTGCTCCTCTTACTCTGCATCACTTCCTGGAGGTCGTTCCAGTCTCCATGGAATTCCTCGACTTTATTATTCCTTTTTGCACAATAGTATTCCATCACCAACATATACCACAATTTGTTCAGCCATTCCCCAATTCATGGGCATCCCTACATTTTCCAATTTTTGGCCACCACAAAGAGCACAGCTATGAATATTTTTGTACAAGTCTTTTTGTCCATTATCTCTTTGGGGTACAGACCCAGCAGTGCTATGGCTGGATTAAAGGGTAGACATTCTTTTATCGTCCTTTGGGCATAGTTCCAAATTGCCCTCCAGAATGGTTGGATCAGTTCACAACTCCACCAGCAATGAATTAATGTCCCTACTTTGCCAAATCCCCTAGAGCATTCATTACTTTCCTTTGCTATCATGTTAGCCAATATACTAGGTGAGATGTGATACCTCAGAGTTGTTTTGATTTGCATCTCTCTGATTATAAGAGATTTAGAACACTTCTTCATGTGCTTATTAATAATTTTGATTTCTTTATCTGAGAACTGCCTATCCATGTCCCTTGCCCATTTATCAATTGGAGAATGGCTTGGATTTTTGTACAAAGATTTAGCTCTTTATAAATTTGAGTTATTAAACCTTTGTCAGAGATTTTTATGAAGATTTTCCGCAATTTGTGGTTTCCCTTCTGATTTTAGTTACATTGGTTTTGTTTGTACAAAAGCTTTTTAATTTGATGTAGTCGAAATTATTTATATTACATTTTGTGACTCTATCTATGTCTTGCTTGGTTTTAAAGTCTTTCTCCTCCCAAAAGTCTGACATATATACTATTCTGTGTTTACCCAATTTATTTATGGTTTCCTTCTTTATGTTTAAGTCACTCACCCATTTTGAATTTATCTTGGTGTAGGGTGTGAGGTGTTGATCAATTCCTAATCTCTGACACACTGTCTTCCAATTCTTCCCAGCAGTTTTTATTGAATAGTGGATTTTTGTCCCAAAAGCTGGGAACTTTGGGTTTATCATATACCGTCTTGCTGAGGTCTCTTGCCCCCAGTCTACTCCACTGATCCTCCTTTCTGTCTCTTATCCAGTACCAAATTGTTTTGATAACTTCGGCTTTGTATTATAGTTTAAGGTCTGGGTCTGCAAGGCCCCCATCATTTGTGTTTTTTTTTTCATTATTTCCCTGGATATCCTTGATCTTTTGTTATTCCAAATGAACTTTGTTATGGATTTTTCTAAATCAGTAAAGAAATATTTTGGGAATTCAATGGATATGGCACTAAACAGATGAATAAGTTTGGGTAGGATGGTCATTTTTATTATATTGGCTCGTCCTATCCATGAGCAGTTAATGTTTTTCCAATTGCTCAAGTGTAATTTTAGTTGTATGGAGAGTGTTTTGTAGTTGTGTTCATGTAGTTACTGTGTTTGTCTCAGGAGATAGAATCCTAGGTATTTTATTTTGTCTAAGGTAATTTTGAATGGGATTTCTCTTTCTATTTCTTGCTGCTGAGCTGTGTTGGAGATATATAGAAAAGCTGATGATTTATGTGGGTTTATTTTGTATCCTGCAACTTTGCTATAGTTGTTGATTATTTCAATTAGCTTTTTGGTTGAATCTCTAGGATTCTTTAAGTAGACCATCATGTCATCTGTAAGGAGTGATAACTTGGTCTCCTCCTTGCCTATTTTGATGCCTTCTATTTCTTTTTCTTCTCTAATTGCTACTGCTAGTGTTTCTAGTACAATGTCAAATAGTTGAGGTGATAATGGGCATCCTTGTTTCACTCCTGATCTTATTGGGAATGCATCTAGTTTATCCCCATTGCAGATGATATTAGCTGCTGGTTTTAGATATATACTGTTTATTATTTTTAGGAACGACCCTTCTATTCCTATGCTTTCTAGTGTTTTTAATAGGAATGGGTGTTATATTTTATCAAAGGCTTTTTCTGCGTCTATTGAGATAATCATGTGGTTCTTGTTGGTTTGCTTGTTGATGTGGTCAATTATGTGGATGGTTTTCCTAATATTGAACCAGCCCTGCATCCCTGGTATAATTCCTACTTGATCATGGTGGATGACCCTTCTGATCACTTGCTGAAGTCTTTTTGCTAGTATTCTATTTAAGATTTTTGCATCCAGATTCATTAGGGAGATTGGTCTATAGGTTTCTTTCTCTGTTTTTCACCTGCCTGGTTTTGGAAACAATACCATGTTTGTGTAATAAAAGGAGTTTGGTAGAACTCAATCTTTGCTTATTATGTCTAATAGTTTCTATAGTATAGGGATTAACTGTTCTCTGAATGTTTGAGAATTCACTGGTGAATCCATCAAGTCCTGGAAATTTTTTCTTAGGAAGTTCTTTGATGGCTTGTTGGATTTCATTTTCTGATATGGGATTATATAAGAATTCTATTTCTTCTTCTGTTACTCTAGGCAGTTTGTATTTTTGTATATATTTATCCATATCACCTAAATAGGTGGATTTATTGCCATATAATTGAAAAAAGTAATTTTTAACGATTGCCTTAATTTCCTCTTCATTGGAGGTGAAGTCTCCCTTTTTGTCTTTGATGCTGTTAATTTGCTTTTATTCTTTCCTTTTTTTAATTAGATTGACCAGTACTTTGTCTATTTTATTTGTTTTTTCAAAGTACCAGCTTCTTGTCTTATTTATTAAATCAATAGTTCTATCACTTTTGATTTTATTAATTTCTCCCTTAATTTTTAGTATTTCTAGTTTGGTTTTCTGCTGGGGGGTTTTAATTTGATCGTGTTCATGTTTTTTTATTTGCATTTCCAATTGATTGATCTCTGCTCTCCCTAATTTGTTTATATATACACTCAGGGATATGAATTTAACTCTGATTACCACTTTGGCTGCATCCCAAAAGGTTTAAAAGGATGTCTCGCCATTGTCATTTTCCTCAGTGAAATTATTAATTGTTTCTATGATTTCTTCTCTAACTAATTGATTTTAGAGTATCATATTGTATAATTTCCAATTAGTTTTATATTTGGTTTTCCATGTACCATTACTGATCATTATTTTTATTTCCTTGTGATCTGAAAAGGCTGCATTTATTATTTCTGCTTTGCTGCATTTGTGTGCCATTTTTCTGTGACCTAATGTATGGTCAATCTTTGTGAATGTGCCATGTGGTGCTGAGAAGAAGGTGTATTCTTTTTATCCCTATTTATTTTTCTCCATATGTCTATTAATTTTAATTTTTCTAAGATTTCATTCACTTCTTTCACCTCTTTCTTATTTATTTTTTGATTTGATTTATCTAAATTTGATAATGGTTGGTTTAAGTCTCCCACTAATATGGTTTTACTGTCTATTTCTTCCTTCAATTCTCCTAGTTTCTCCATTAAAAATTTGGGTGCTATATTATTTTGTGCATACATGTTGATTAGTGATATTTCCTCATTATCAAAAGTCCCTTTTAACAAAATATAATTACCTTCCCTATCCCTTTGGATCAGGTCTATTTTTGCTTTTGCTTAATCAGATATCATGATTGCCACTCTTGCCTTCTTTCTGTCAGTTGAGGCTCAGAAAGTCTTACTCCATCCTTTAATTCTGACCTTGTGCGTGTCTACCCACCTCATGTGTGTTTCTTGAAGACAACATATGGTAGGGTTTTGGATTCTAATCCATTCTGCTATTCATCTACATTTTATGGGTGAGTTCATCCCATTCATGTTCAAAGTTATGACTGTCACTGGTGGACTCCCTGGCATTTTGATATCCTTCCCTAATTCTAACCTTTCTTCTTCAGCTCTACCTTTTAGTCCAGTGATTTACTGTAAATCAGTCGCCCTTGTCCCTTCCCTTGATATGGTTCCCTTTCTAGTCCCTCCATTTTTCTTCCCTCCCTTTCCCCCCCTCTTCTTCACTCCCTGTTTTGTTTTCCCTCCTCCCTCCCCCCTTGATTTTCCCTTCTCCCTTCCCTTGTTGGGTAAGATAGAATTCACGATCCCAATGGATCTGGATGTTCTTCCCTCTCAGAGTTGATTTCCCTGAGAGTAAGGTGTAAGTTAAAACTCTCTTCCTCTCCTTCTTATAGGAGTTTTCTTCCCTTCCCCTTCCCGTGTGAATATTTGTATGAAAAAGATTATTCTATTTGGTTTTTCTTTTCCCCCTATTTACACATTATGTTTTCCCCACATGTTAATATACATAGATTGATATAAATATAGTCCTTATAAAAGAGAATTTGAATAAAGGAAAAAGAAAACATTTTTCTCCTTTTCCCTTTCCTTCATATTTACCTTTTAAGGTATTCCATGCTCTTTGTTTTTAGATATCGAACTTTCCACAGAGCTCTGGTCTTTTCTTTGCAAAAACTTGGAAATCTTCTATTTTGTTGAATGCCCATACTTTCCCTTGGAAGTATATAGTCAGTTTTGCTGGATAGCTGATTCTTGGTTGAAGACCCAGCTCTCTTGCCTTTCTGAAAATCATGTTCCATTCTTTATGATCATTCAGAGTGGAATTTGCAAGGTCTTGTGTGACCCTGATTTGCCTTCCTTTATATCTAATTTGCCTTTTTCTGGCTTCTTTTAGGATTTTTTGTTTTGTTTGAAAGCTTTGGAATTTGGCAATTGCATTCCTGGGAGTTGTCTTTTGGGGATTTAGTATTGAGGGTATTCTGTGAGCTCTGTCAGTGGCTGTATTGCCCCCTTGTTCTAGAATCTCTGGGCAATTTTCTTTGATTATATCTTGTATTATGTTGTCGAGTTTGCTGTTTATGTCTGGCTTTTCTGGAAGTCCAATTATTCTTAACTTATCTCTTCTCCCTCTGTTTTCCAAATCTGTCACCTTGTCAGTGAGCTATTTTATGTTCTTTTCTAATTTCTTGATCTTTTGGCTTTGCTTTATTGATTCTTGCTCTTTTACCTGCTCTTCGTCTTTGAGTTGCCTAATTCTGACCTTTAAAGCCTGCTTTTCCTTTTGTGTTTGGTCAAACTGGTTTTGTAGATGCGTGAATTTCTTTTGCATTATTTCCCACTCTTCCTCCCAGAAGGTTTCCATGTTTTTTATCCTTTCCGATTCAAATTCTTCATGGGTTTGTGGAGAGTTTCCATTTCATTAGGAAGGTTTCGAAGCATTTGCTTTTGTTTCCTGTTCTGTCTCCTCCTTATTATGTATTTTTGCTCCATTAAATGTGTCCAAATTTGCCCCCTTCTTCTTGTTTTTCTTGGAATTTGGGGGCTTTTGTGCTTCTGTGGAGTTTGCCATCTCTATCTGAGTGGGGAGGACTAACTTTTCTTTTCTCTGTCTGGTGTGCATAGGTTTTAGCCCTCTGCAGATTGTCTGTTCTATGTAGTTGTTGTTCTGTCTTCCTAGGGAAGCCAGGAATTGTTGGTTTTTCTGTGTTACTACCCTCCTCAGTTCCTTCTCGATGCTTCTTTGTTGCCTTACTTCCACTCTCTGAGCCTGGCTCGGCCCTTTCTTCAGGGTGTTTGTTTCTGTACATTAGCTGACCAGGAGAGCCAGCACTCTGAGGGGGGAGGGGCCTTCGGCTTCCTGGAGCTTTGAGGGCTCCTGATAAGATTAACTTTCTCTGGGTTGAACTGAGTATGCGTTGAGGCAGGGACCTTGAGATTTGGATGGAAGGATCCAGCCAGGTGGCTGCAGGCTCCCCCATCTCTTTCTGTTTCCCTGCTGTCTGGGTGCCCCTGCGACTGGGTCAGGTTGTTTTCAGATGGTGGCCTTCAGAATAGCTGGCTCCTGAGGCCTTTTTGCCAGCCCTGAGGGTTACTGTTGTTTCAGAGGACCCTGCTCTCTGAGGGGGGAGGGGCCATGGCTTCCTGGAGCTCTGAGGGCTGGTGATAGGATTAACCTCAGACTGAGTATTCCCTGAGGCAGGGACCTTCCATGAGATTCAGATGGAAGGATCTGGTCAGAGGGCTATAGGCTCCTCCTGTCTCTCTTTGTTTCCCTGCTGTCTGGGTGCCCCCTCGACTGGGTCAGGTTGTTTTCAGGAAGTGGCCTTCAGGATAGCCAGCCCTGATGCTCTGAGGTTCCCTCTGCTGCCTCGGACTCAGCTCTCTGGGTGGGGGGGATGGGTCCTGGGACCTTCCTTCTGCTTACCCCTTAGGTCCGAGTGATCTCGTGTTCTGGCTTTTGGGGGGGGAGCATACCTTTTGATCCAGGTCCAGGTGCAGGAGGAGGATTCCTGGGGTCTATGCTGTTGTTTGTTTTGAATTTCGGTGCCTTAGGAGCATGTAGTTTGAGTTCGGTAGGGAAGGGTTTCTGGAGATCTGAACTTTAGCTTTCTCTAAGCTGCCATCTTGACTGGAAGTCCTAAATTCAAATTTTAACTGAATTCAATTGCCCTGAACTTGCTCCTTTGCTTCCTTTTAAAGACAGTTTTCTCTTGTCACCTCCCTTAATTTTTCACATCTACCAATCACAGTAGATGCTTTTTCCCAGGACTGCCCATTCTTAGTTCTCATCTTCTTTGATTCTCACCTTCTCTGGTTAGAAAAAAACCTCTGAGTATTTCACACCTCTTGTTAAGCTTTCCTTTTGCTTGACCTTTTAATGACTAATTTAGCCTTCATAGGTACTTAGCACCCTTTTGTATTAGATCTAAAAATAGACCACCTAGCTTAAGGTTTTTGTTTCACTATAAGTATAAGTTGGGGACTTTTCATTGTTCAATCAGGAGTTTGCAACTTTATCTTCCCCTCAGGCACTGTCTGAGTAGGGTGGAGTAATTATAAATTTCCCAATATGTTCCTGATCAAGTACCTCCATTGTTTAAAATGGGGAATAGCTTAACCAAATTATCTAAGGTACAGTCTGAGTAGTTTTAAAATTCACACTAGGCAATTGGAATCAAGTGACTTTCCCAGGATCCATAGCTAGGGAGTGTCAGAGGCCATATTTGAACATGGACCTCCCATTTTTGTCTTGATCTCTATTCACTGAGCCACCTATGTGTCCTTACTTCTATTATCTTTTAATAGAATTACCATATGTAAGGTGGCTATTGATAAGTTATAATTTACCAATTCAAATTTAATTAGAGAATTCAATAGTTTTATGTATGAGACTACTAAATTATATAGTTTTTCTAAAGATTTTTCTGGTAGTTTGGACCAAATGGACAGAAGCTAGGTAGCATACAAAAACTATGGTAAACATCAGTTTACTCTCTTTCCTTGGATACCATATGAACCTAGAAACTAGTGGTTTTGATTGAGGAATTCTACAATTATATAAATGTTCTGATATTTTATTGCTTCAGTACCTCAAAGGAATATACATTCGTTCTACCAGGATCATGGTTATCGTAGTCTGTGGAATAATATAAGATGTTGTAAACTAGCAGGTGGCAGGATCAAGTGTTTCCTTCCAGGGTGTCTTGGGTAGTCTCAATAATTAATAGTATTCTGAGACCTTTAGAATGTTCAATTAAATTAAGGAGTTGATTCAGGTAAAGCTAGAAATATAAAATGTAGAGTTGTCCAATAAGAGATATAAATAAGCAATCATCGAAATTATTTGAATAAGAAATACATACAGAAAGGGCTTGTTTGATAGACAAAATTTGTGTTTTTACCATCCTTAGTTTCTAGGATGTTCTCATTTCCAGGTTCTGCTTCTACTCTGCTTAATACCTCTCTTTATCCCAAAAATTTCAATAATGAGAACTAGACACTAGATAGCCAGATAAATGAATGATATTTTAATAATTAACTTAATTTTGTTCACCTAGTAAAGTTCCATTTTTGAAATACATGTAGAGGAGAGATGTGGATCTATTTTCTTCTTTCTGTCAAGGTCTTTATAACATAATAATAAAATTAAAGAATAGGCAAAAATTAAAAAAGTTGGCAATATATTCACATCTAATTTTTAATACCAGTACCAATAATAGCAATACCAACCCTTTCTATTTTATTAGAAATTAAATCATCTGGCAAGATTCCAAACCCACCTACTTATTATCTAACAGATTTTAGGGACAATTAATGGGTTAATAACAGAAACATAACTGTTCAGTTGTTACTAGAAAGAATGATGAAAGGAAAAACCCTGATATTATTTATATAGTTCAAAGAAGGGAAAACAAAACAAAACATCAAAACTAATATTGTGAGAGGCCTCTGATAGAGATTCAAATATAATTTGAACTTTTAAGACATTTGGCAACAGTATGTGACAGGTTAGTGTCTGCCATAAAAACTCATGAAACAAACCATTTTCAAACTAAAATGTAGGATCATAAAAGTATTGTATCTGCTACATTTCAAATCTGTTTCTTTTGAGTCTCTCATCCTCTGGTGAAATACTCTCAAATTCTGATATTGATGCCAATCAGAGGCAGGCTTGCTCTCAGCAGAGTCTAAGATGTGAACTGCCTGTGACTGGATTTTCTGATTTAATAGTACAGGCTTATTCAAGCATGAAATTACCTCCTTCATGTAGGGCAATCCCCTTTGCCTGGCAAGTCAAGGCTCAAAAACTTGATATCTACTGTGATTACAGCTATTGACCCAGCCAATTGTTGGTAGAAAACAGAGTCAAACTTCTCTGCCTTCCACTTTGGAGCGAATAACCTCTCCTAAAAATCAGTGACATATTTCAGAATCATATTAGGCAATTAACATGCTGGGTTAAAATTCACTGTGTATAATTATGGCACAGCTGGGGAATGGTATCCTAGAATTTCTATATAGTTTTTAATAAGCCACAAAATAATAGAAAAAATAAAATCAAATGAAAATGAATATAAATTGTGCAAAAATAGCAGATGTCACTTATCTTAAAATATAACAATTCCAAACTGAAGACTTTTAAGAAGTCAAGAAAAACATGATTCTCTTCTAAAATAGCCTTTGACAATGTCCCTTCATCTCTGAACATATTCAGTGATACTAATCTATAGTGATACCATCACTATATTGTTGTTGTTCAGAAGTGTTCAATTCTTCATGACTCAATTTGGGGTTATCTTGGCATAGAGTTGTTTGCCATTTCTTTTATCATATCTTATCATATCATACCATGTATAATTTTTTCATCATTATCATTCCATATCATTTTAGAGATGACAAACTGAGGCAAAAAGGATTAAGTGACTTGCTCAAAGTCATATAACTAGTGTCTCAGGCCAGATTTTAACTCATGAAGTTGAATCTTTCTAATTCTAATCCTAGGACGTTATCTATTGGGCCACTTAGCTACTGGAAAATATCTTTGGCTCTCTCTAATTGTTGGAAAAATCTCCCTTATTGTGAGCCAAAAATCTGCTTCTGGGCAGTTTTTACCTATTCATCATAGATATCAAAGGTAGAACTTTGGAATGTGAATTCATTTCCACCTTCTTCTCACCTGAACCTTAGCAACCTCCCCTATAACTACATTGGGATCCTAAGAGGCCAGTTTGGGATTTATCTTAACTGTTATCAGGCATCCTTCATAAACTTGCAGGCCAAATAACAGCTGTGCTGCATTTTGATTTCTTCCTCCAACTCTTCTTGGTGCTCAGTACTCAATGTCTGTCCCCATAGAAATATAAGTTCCCTTATAACAGGGATTCTCTTGCTAGCTTGCACTTGTATCCCTAATGATTGGCACATTTCCTGGCCTAGAGGAAGGTCTTAATACATTCTATATACATCTACTTCAACTCTTTTACTTTACACTTGGGGAAACTGAGTATAAGAAAGGTTAAATGATTTTTTCAATCTTTCATAGCCTTCAGTTTCCTCAATTTCAACTTTAAAAGCCAAGCTAATCTTTGCCTAGATGTACATTTTTCATTAGCCAGTGCGATTTTTTTTAGCACTTGTGACCATTTTGTAATTCAAGATGTTCTCAAAATATGCATTTCTCCCTATTAAAATGAGAGAATGCAATAGACTGAATAAGTTCTAATACTATTACTTACCATCACCTTTGGCAATTCTTCTGAAACAGCTACTAAGTACTCCATTTGAGGAGACTCCTTTCCTAAGAAAAATTGATGAGATAGGATTTACTGTCATCTCTTTTGCTTGCATATTGAGTTAATAAGTTTCTTTGAGGATAGCTGCTTATAGCTTTATAAGTCTGAATGCCAAAAGTTCAACAATTCTTTCTTTTCTTTTCACAGTTTTCAAAAAGCTTCTAAGTTTTTCTCATGTGCACAGACACATATATGCATATTCTAAAACAGCAAGTCTTCGTCTTTGCCATAGTGATAGAATCTTTCAGTTTAAAAGGAAACTTTGGCAGAAACACCATTTTGAAATTCCCTAAATATGATACTTAAAGTCTGTTGACAAACAACATGAGGTCCATTTTAATTTTATTTAGGGTTTCTCTCAGCATCATTTGAAAACCACTTTTGTTAGGCATCAGTAGCTTCATTCAAGTTTTGCCTAAGGTTCTTTATGAGTACCTAAGCTAAGTAGGATCAATGCCCTAGGAAAACAACCACCTCCTAGTTTCCCTGGATGCATTTTAACCTTAGATTATTTATGAGTCATTGTAACATTTCCTCAGGGAAAAAAAAAGGAGCCCATAAATGAGGCCACTGAAAATATTGACTATGTGTCAGAACCTCTGTAGGTTGAGAATTCTTTATCTACCTGTTTGTGAGGGGTCCTTCCTTGTAGACCTTCTCCCCACATTTTCCATGAATTTTCTATTCAACCAGTGATAATATGTATCATTTAATAAATCACACATTGTATCATTTATTTATTTTTGCTTTCTAGTAATGTGGAGATAAAATGTTTCCTATAACTATTCATTTTGAGAATATTTAATGGCAACTAAGTGACTCCTCAATGTATCCAGCACTGGACCTGGAGACAGGAAGACCAGAATTCACATCTAGCCTCTGTGATAGTGGACAGATCAGTTCCTCTCAATTTCCTTGAGTATAAATGATCAGGAGGGACTGATCTTTTCTCAAAAATCCTGGAATCAGTGTTACAAAACTATAGCATGTTTTTCTTTAAGTCTCCCCCCACTCCATAATTTAGTGACAAATTACCTGAATGAGTTACAAATAAGAAATAGTAATCTATTAATATAATAGATAAAAGCACGAGCAAATATCTAGATGATCTGCTAGGATAGTCTACCATCATGCAGATTGCTCCCATTTTGTTTGTGTCCATTGTTCAAAACAATTTACATGTTGCTAATGGTCCCCCCACCACACACACACACACACACACACACACACACACACACACACACACAGAGGCTCCTAATGTCTTTGCTCTTAAAAGCTAAAGTCCAAAGAGGATGAAGACTATATTTAGAAATTTTTGCACCTGAGGGAATTTACTTGAGCTACTTTGATACCATGGATGTAATGACATAGAGGACATGACAATAGATTCATTTGAACTAGACAAAGAGATGAACTGTCCCTTGGAATGAATGATCCCTTCTTTAATCAAGGTTTTAGGGTAAGGTAGCCCTGAGATATGAGCACTGTGGTAACAAGACCTGGAGATTAGACTACTGACAATGATTCCCAGCCCACTACTTCAGTCCAGTTAAAAACTATGAGGTGAGTTGCAGGGATGGTGGTCACTCCTCAGCAGAAGTATACCACTGCCCAAATATTATTGCTGTGGAGCAAAGCACATGATTCTAATTGTAACCCTGGTCCATCTCAAACTTTCTTATCAAATTGAATACTGATTTACACAGTAAAATTTTTCAGTAATTCACTCTACTCAAGAGCAACTCACAGTCCACAGAAAGAGGACTTGATAGAGGGCTCTTTCTAGTTGCCTCTTGTGTCTTCTATTTGATTCGACAAGTGAATGCTCCCTGTTTTCTGCTATGTATTTACTGTAACCTTTGAAAGCATTCCAAATATAGCTCAGATTGATAAGAAGCCAATTGTTACCAAGGAAAATATTATTTGTCCATCTGAGATGTGGTAATGACCTTTGAAATACAGTTTTATTGTCTGGTTCTTACTCTCTTTTAACTTCTGAGAACTGTCAACCACCACTATCAATCTAAATGTTCTTTTTTCTCATTGCTCCAATGATGATTCTCTTCCTATTTTAATTACTATTATATACTAGTTCCCTTATCTGCATTTTTGCCTATGTCCCAGCCTTTAGCCATGAATTTCTTTCCCAAGATCTTTTAATTTCTTTCTCTATACTTTCTCTTGATCCCCTTAATAAGTTCAATTGCATTTATGCAATGTTCATCTCCATGAAAATCCCTTCTAAATCTATATATCTAGTCCAAATTTCTTTCCTATAATCTAGTCTTGTATTAACCACTTCCTCCTGAACATCTCCACCTAGAAATCCTAGTTTCATGCACAACAGATCCAGAAAAGGATTCATTATTTCTTCAATACTAATAGAATTCATTCTCTAAACCTTCATATTTTTGTTAAGAACATTTTCAGTTACCCAGGTTTGTCACTTCAGAATGCTATTTATTTCTTTTTTATACTGTACCACCTATATTCAATGAGTTATAAGGCTCATCGAACCTGTCTGCACAATATATCTCAAAATATCTCCTTCTGACCACTCACTAAGACATATCATACTTAACATTTAATCAGCACCTGTGTATTCTAGTGAGCAACAAGATGGCAGAAAATCTCCCTCTACAAATCACTTTAACTTTTCTGCAAAGAAGTTGTAGATGTGGAAAATCCTCTACATAATAAGACAAATCAGCCTAGTAAAGTTAATTTTGTAAATTATCACTGATATGTTTCCATGCTTAAAGAAATTAGTAAGCAATAGGATACTTTAGCACAGAATTACAAACATTCAATTCAATTCAATTCTATAAACTTTTGTTTGTAATCTACTATATGTCAGGCATTTTGTTGAGTGTTGGGTATACACATTTCAATTAATAAATTATTGAAACATTAATCCACATGGGAAAATCTCTCCAAAGAAGTGAAAAGAGGACTAAATAATTTGGAGCACAAATATATCACAATACAGGATTAAAAAAAAAGAAATAAAGGCAACAAATATAATTGAATATATTTTAAAGCATAAAATGACTGTCCTGGAAGTCAAGATATGAATAAATAACTTAAGAACAATAGATCTTCCTGAAGAATATGACAAGCAAATGAATATTATCATGCAGGAAATAATAACAGAAAACTTTCTGGAAATTTTGAATATACTGGAAAAATCATTAGTTGAAAAAACCAAGTTTAAGGAGGAGGATAGACCAAAAACCAACTGCTAAAATTTAATTTCCAAGTTATATAATAATTAAATCAAGCAATTTCAATAATAAATAAATTTTACAAGCAGCAAATGGAGAGACTTCAAATGCCAAAGAAAGCATTTCAAATACCATATTATTATTCTACATTTATAAGAAATTGGAAAGGGAAATGAAATATATTCTTAAAGGGCAGTGGAGTTCAAACTTCAATGCAAAGTACTTTATCCTGCAATCCTGAGCCCAATTGAAAAAAGATAATTCAAAAAACAAAGGAAGTATTTGAAGCATTAAAAAAAAGATCAAGGAATGGACAAGTTATTTAATCTGTAAACATCTCACACTGTAACACAATAAAAATAAATACATATATTGATCAATAAAATATTACATAAAGAAATTACCTAATGCTTTGTATTATTGCTTATATGAAAAAATGGCCTATAACCTATAGAGTAAATATAGAATAAATGAGAGATTATTGAGGGGTAAAGGGATTTAAGAGTATAAACAATTTGAAGGGATCTTTACATAGGAGAAGCAAAGGTGGAAGAAATTGATCTGAAGCATCATGTAGTTATCTCCTAGCCTCCTAAAGGGGAATGAATGTCTTTTTTGTTAAGGAATATTAGAGTAGGAGATAAATTAAAGAAGGAAATGGAAGATAGAAAAGAATAGGTGATGTACTACTGCTAGGTACAGTTAAATACTGAGCATAACCAACAGGATTCAATCTACTCAATGAGTTAGGGAGGTGTCTACCCAAGATATGTGAAAAAAAATTTTTTTTGGATTGGAAGGGATAGATGAGAAAAAAATTTTTTTTTCCAACAGCCATGAAGACAGCAGAAGTGGGCACTGTGGAGGTCTTAAAAGTTAATTAGACAAAGAAGAAGCAAAGATTAGCTACTGCATCCCAAGCCATCACCAGCACCCTTACTTTTGTCTTACCACTGGACTTTGATGACTCTGGAAGAGAAAAAGAAATTACTACCTTATACAATTCTGCCTTACTTAAATCCAATTTACATGTGAGTCAAAAGAAATGTCCAGTACTGTAATTTTGATTCTCTTTTCAAGTATGAAGGACAACAGCCAGTTAAGTACTGAAGGGATGGTGATTTCTATTGCTAATTGGAAAGAATAAGGAGCTATGCAAAATGAGGGTGGAGTCTGCATAAATTAAAGACTGGGAACTAGAGGATCAAAAGGGAAGACTTTAATAGATTTTTGGTTTGAAAAATGAGCAGTGGGAGGTCATCCTCTTTGAGATGATTCTAGTGCTAACAAAGTCAGTTTCTGCTATCAGTAGAGGAGCATTTCCCTAATCAAAGTAGGAAACAAATCTAAGAATGGAATTATTGAGTCAAAGGATATAGATTTATAACTTTTTTTGTTTATTATTCCAGAATACTCTGCAAAATGGTTGGATCAGTTTATAGTTCCATCATCACTTCATTAGTGTCACCATTTTTCCATGTCCCCTGGAATATTTGTCATTTGAACTTTTATCATTTTAGTCAGCCAGATAGGTTTGAGATGATGCTTCAAAGTTATTCTGATTTGTATTTCTCTAGTCAATAATGATTTAAATCATTTTTGCATATAGTTATAAATAGCATTGACTTTTCAAAAAAAATGACTTTTTATATGTTTTGACCATTTAATCAATTGCATAATGGCTTACATTCTTATAAATTTGAAAAAAAAAAGTACTCTTTAGATTTTAGATATAATGTATTAAAATTATCAGTTTTACATCCCACAGTTCTCTTCATCTCTTGTTTATTCATGAATTCCTCTCTTACCCATGAATCTGATAGCAATCTATTCCCTGTACTTCTAATTATTTTTCCTAATTTGGTTATAGTATATCCCTTTATGTTTAAGTTCTATACACATCTTGATATTATCTTGGCAAATTGCTTAAGGTATTGGTCTATATGAACTTTATGCAAGACTATTTTCTAATTTTCCCAACAATTTATACAAAATAGTGAATTATTTTTCCCCAAAAGCTTGAATATTTTCATTTGTCAAACAAAGGACTATCATAATATTTTACTATTATTTGTCATATGTTTGTCCTGGCCCACTGATCTAATTTTCTATTTCTTAGTAAGTATCATAGAGTGTTGATAAACATTGCCTTATGTAATAGTTTAAAACCTAGTAGTGCTAGACCTCATTCCTTTAAAACTTTTTTTTCATTAATTCCACTGGTATTCTTAAACACTTGTTCTTCAAAATAAATTCAATTATTCTTTTTTTTAAATTATATTTTATTTGATAATTTCCAAGCATTATTCATTAAAGACATAGATCATTTTCTTTTCCTCCCCCCCAACCCCCCAACCCCCATAGCCGACGCGTAAATCCAATGGGCATTACATGTTTTCTTGATTTGAACCCATTGCTATGTTGATAACATTTGCATTAGACTGTTCGTTTAGAGTCTCTCCTCTGTCATATCCCCTCAACCACTGTATTCAGGCAGTTGCTTTTCCTCGGTGTTTCCACTCCTATAGTTTATCCTTTGCTTATGAATAGTGTTTTTTTCTCCTAGATCCCTGCAGGTTGTTCAGGGACATTACACCACCACTAATGGAGAAGTCCATTACGTTCGATTATACCACAGTGTATTAGTCTCTGTGTACAATGTTCTCCTGGTTCTGCTCCTCTCGCTCTGCATCACTTCCTGGAGGTTGTTCCAGTCTCCATGGAACTCCTCCACTTTATTATTTCTTTTAGCACAATAGTATTCCATCACCAACATATACCACAGTTTGTTCAGCCATTCCCCAATTGATAGGCATCCCCACGTTTTCCAGTTTTTGGCCACCACAAAGAGCACAGATATGAATATTTTTGTACAAGTCTTTTTGTCCATTATCTCTTTGGGGTACAGACCCAGCAGTTCTATGGCTGGATCAAAGGGTAGATATTCTTTTGTCGCCCTTTGGGCATAGTTCCAAATTGCCCTCCAGAATGGTTGGATCAATTCACAACTCCACCAGCAATGAATTAATGTCCCTACTTTGCCACATCCCCTCCAGCATTCATTACTTTGCTGTTATGTTAGCCAATCTGCTAGGTGTGAGGTGATACCTCAGAGTTGTTTTGATTTGCATCTCTCTGATTATAAGAGATTTAGAACACTTCTTCATGTGCTTATTAATAGTTTTGATTTCTTTATCTGAGAACTGCCTATCCATGTCGCTTGCCCATTTATCAATTGGAGAATGGCTTGATTTTTTGTACAATTGTTTTAGCTCTTTATAAATATGAGTAATTAAACCTTTGTCAGAGCTTTCTATGAAGATTTTTTCCCAATTTGTTGTTTCCCTTCTGATTTTAGTTACATTGGTTTTGTTGGTACAAAAGCTTTTTAGTTTGATGTAGTCAAAATTATTTATTTTACATTTTGGGATTCTTTCTATGTCTTGCTTGGTTTTAAAGCCTTTCCCTTCCCAAACGTCTGACATGTATACTATTCTGTGTTTACCCAATTTATTTATGGTTTCCTTCTTAATGTTTAAGTCACTCACCCATTTTGAATTTAACTTGGTGTAGGGTGTGAGGTGTTGATCTATTCTTAGTCTCTCCCACACTGTCTTCCAATTTTCCCAGCAGTTTTTATTGAATACTGGATTTTTGTCCGAAAAGCTGGGATCTTTGGGTTTATCGTATACTGTCTTGTTGAGGTCGCTTTCCCCCAGTCTATTCCAATGATCTTCCTTTCTGTCTCTTAGCCAGTACCAAATTGTTTTGATGACTGCTGCTTTGTAATATAGTTTTAGGTCAGGGTCTGCAAGGCCCCAATCATTTGTGTTTTTTTCCCATTATTTCCCTGGATATCCTTGATCTTTTGTTCTTCCAAATGAACTTTGTTATGGTTTTTTCTAAATCAGTGAAGAAGTATTTTGGTAGTTCAATGGGTATGGGACTAAATAGATGAATAAGTTTGGGTAGGATGGTCATTTTTATTATATTGGCTCATCCTATCCATAAGCACTTAATGTTTTTCCAATTGCTCAAATCTAGTTTTAGTTGTGTGGCGAGTGTTTTGTAGTAGTTTTCATATAGATCCTGTGTTTGTCTCGGGAGGTAGATTCCTAGGTATTTTATTTTGTCTAAGGTGATTTTGAATGGGATTTCTCTTTCTATTTCTTGCTGCTGAGCTGTGTTGGAGATATATAGAAAAGCTGATGATTTATGTGGGTTTATTTTGTATCCTGCAACTTTGCTAAAGTTGTTGATTATTTCAATTAGCTTTTTGGTTGAATCTCTAGGATTCTTTAAGTAGACCATCATGTCATCTGCAAAAAGTGATAACATGGTCTCCTACTTGCCTATTTTGATGCCTTCTATTTCTTTTTCTTCTCTAATTGCTACTGCTAATGTTTCTAGTACAATGTCAAATAGTAGAGGTGATAATGGGCATCCTTGTTTCACTCCTGATCTTATTGGGAATGCATCTAGTTTATCCCCATTGCAGATGATATTAGCTGATGGTTTTAGATATATACTGTTTATTATTTTTAGGAATGACCCTTCTATTCTTATACTTTCTTGTGTTTTTAATAGGAATGGGTGTTGTATTTTATCAAATGCTTTTTCTGCGTCTATTGAGATAATCATGTGGTTCTTGCTGGTTTGCATGTTGATGTGGTCAATTATGTGGATAGTTTTCCTAATGTTGAACCAGCCCTGCATCCCTGGTATGAATCCTACTTGATCATGGTGAATGATCCTTCTGATCACTTGCTGGAGTCTTTTTGCTAGTATCCTATTTAAGATTTTTGTATCTATATTCATTAGGGAGGTTGGTCTATAGTTTTCTTTCTCTGTTTTTGACCTGCCTGGTTTTGGAATCAATACCATGTTTGTGTCGTAAAAGGAGTTTGGTAGAACTCCCTCTTTGCTTATTATGTCAAATAGTCTGTATAGTATTGGGATTAACTGTTTTCTGAATGTTTGATAGAATTCACTGGTGAATCCATTAGGCCCTGGGGATTTTTTCTTAGGAAGTTCTTTGATGGCTTGTTGGATTTCATTTTCTGATATGGGATTATTTAAGAATTCTATTTCCTCTTCTGTTACTCTAGGCAGTTTGTATTTTTGTATATATTCATCCATATCTCCTAAATTGGTGTATTTATTGCCATATAATTGGGCAAAGTAATTTCTAATGATTGCCTTAATTTCCTCTTCATCGGAGGTGTTGTCCCCCTTTTCATCTTTAATGCTGTTAATTTGCTTTTCTTCCTTCCTTTTTTTAATTAGATTGACCAGTACTTTCTCTATTTTGTTTGCTTTTTCAAAGTACCAGCTTCTTGTCTTATTTAATAA
Organism: Monodelphis domestica; assembly: GCF_027887165.1. Classification (NCBI taxonomy): domain Eukaryota; kingdom Metazoa; phylum Chordata; class Mammalia; order Didelphimorphia; family Didelphidae; genus Monodelphis; species Monodelphis domestica. The sequence continues at coordinate 157,925,087 of NC_077230.1, forward strand.
ATCAATAGTTCTATCAATTTCAATTTTATTAATTTCTCCCTTAATTTTTAGGATTTCTACTTTGGTTTTCTGCTGGGGGGTTTTAATTTGATCGCTTTGGAGTTTTTTCATTTGAATTTCCAATTGATTTATCTCTGCTCTCCCTAGTTTGTTAATATAAGCATTCAAGGATATGAATTTGCCTCTGATTGGCTGCATCCCAAAAGGTTTGAAAGAATGTCTCACCATTGTCATTTTCCTTAATGAAATTATTAATTGTTTCTATGATCTCTTCTTTAACTAAATGGTTTTGGAGTATCATATTGTTTAATTTCCAATTGGTTTTAGATTTGGTTTTCCATGTACCATTACTAATCATTATTTTTATTGCCTTGTGATCTGAGCAGGCTCCATTCATTAGTTCTGCTTTTCTGCATTTGTGTGCTATGTTTCTGTGACCTAATGTATGGTCAATTTTTGTGAATGTGCCATGTGGTGCTGAGAAGAAGGTGTATTCCTTTTTATACCTATTTATTTTTATCCATATGTCTATTAATTCTAATTTTTCTAAGATTTCATTCACTTCTTTTAGCTTTTTCTTCTTTATTTTTTGATTAGATTTATCTAAATTTGATAATGTTTGGTTTACGTCTCCCACTAATATGGTTTTACTGTCTATTTCTTCCTTCAATTCTCCTAGTTTCTCCATTAGAAATTTGTGTGCTACATTATTTGATGCATACATGTTGATTAATGATATTTCCTCATTGTCTAACTTCCCTTTTAACAAAATATAATTACCTTCCCTATCCCTTTTGATCAGGTCTATTTTTGCTTTGGCTTTATCAGATATCATAATTACCACTCCTGCCTTCTTTCTGTCAGTTGAGGCCCAGAAGGTCTTACTCCATCCTTTAATTCTGACCTTGTGGGTGTCAATCTGCCTCATGTGTGTTTCTTGAAGACAACATATGGTAGGGTTTTGGATTCTAATCCATTCTGCTATTAGCCTACGTTTTATGGGTGAGTTCCTCCCATTCACGTTCAAAGTTATGATTGTCATTTGTGTACTCCCTGGCATTTTGATAGCCTTCCCTAATTCTAACCTTTTTTTCTTCGGCTCTACCTTTTAGTTCAGTGATTTACTTTGAATCAGTCGCCCTTGTCCCCTCCCTTGATATGTTTCCCTTTTTAGTCCCTCCCTTTTTGTTCCCTCCTCTTCCCCCCTCTCTTTCCCTCCCTTTTTGTTCTCCCTCTCTCCCTCCCCCCCCTTGGTTTTCCCTTCTCCCTACCCTTGTTGGGTAAGATAGAATTCAAGATCCCAATGGATCTGGATGTTTTCCCCTCTCAGAGTTGATTTCCCTGAGATTAAGGTTTAAGTAAAAAAAAAAAACCTCTCTTCCTCTCCTTCTTATAGTAGTTTTCTTCCCCTCCCCTTCCCATGTGAATCTTTGTGTGAGAAAGATTATTCTATTTGGTCTTTCTTTACCCCCTATTTATACATTACATTTTCCCCACATGTTAGTATACATAGATTGATATAAATGTAGTCCTTATAGAAGAGGGTTTGAGTAAAAGAAGAAAATAACATTTTTCCACTTTCATTAATATTTACCTTTTCAGGTATTCCTTGTTCTTTGATTTTCGGTATCAAACTTTCCACAGAACTCTGGTCTTTTCTTTGCAAAAAGTTGGAAGTCTTCTATTTTGTTGAATGCCCATCCTTTCCCTTGGAAGTATATAGTCAGTTTTGCTGGGTAGCTGATTCTTGGTTGAAGACCCAGCTCTCTTGCTTTTCTGTAGATCATGTTCCATGCCTTATGATCATTCAGAGTAGAACTTGCAAGGTCTTGTCTGACCGTGATTGGCATTCCTTTATATCTACATTGTCTTTTTCTGGCTTCCTGTAGGATTTTTTCCTTTGTTTGACAGCTTTGGAATTTGGCAATTACATTCCTGGAGTTGTCTTTTGGGGGTTTAGTGTAGAAGGTGTTCTGTGAGCTCTGTCAGTGTCTGTATTGCCCCCTTGTTCTAGAATCTCTGGGCAATTTTCTATGATTATATCTTGTATCACGATGTCGAGTAGGTGTTTATTTCTGGCTTTTCTGGAAGTCCAATTATTCTTAAATTATCTCTTCTCCCTCTATTTTCCAGATCTGTCACCTTGTCTGTGAGATATTTTATGTTCTCTTCTAATTTCTTGGTATTTTGGCTTTGCTTTATTAATTCTTACTCTTTTATATGATCGTTGTCTTCCAGCTGCCTGATTCTGGCCTTTAAAGCCTAGTTTTCCTTTTCAGTTTGGTCAAACTGGTTTTGTAGATGCATGAATTTCTTTTGCATTATTTCCCACTTTTCCTCCCAGAAGGCTTCCATCTTTTTGGTCATTATTTTTCTTGGGATTTTGGGGCTTCTGTGCTTCTGTGGAGTTTGCCATCTCTGAATGTGGAGGATTAGCTTTTCTTATCTCTGTCTGGTGTTCAGAGGCTTTAGTCCTGGGCAGATTGTCGGTTCTATGAGCTTTCCCTGAGTTAAATTGAGTATGTCTTTCGGCAAAGACTTTCACTGGAACTGGAATAGAAGTGTTGGACCAGGGGGCCACACTCTCACCCGGCTCTCTGGTTCGGGTTGCTTTCAGGACGTTGCCTTCAGAATAGCTGGCCGTGAGGCTGTTTTGTTGGCCCTGAGTGTTGCTGTTGTTTCAGAGGACCCTGCTCTCTGGGGGGGAAGGAGCCGGGGCTTCCAGGAGCTCCGAGGGCAGTAACTTTCACAGAGACTTGGATGGCAGGATCCTGCCCGTGAGGCTGTCTTTCCCGCCCTGAGTGTTGCTGTTGTTTCAGACGACCCTGCTCTCTGAGCGAGGTGGGGCTGCGGCTTCCCGGAGTCTTGGACTCTGTGCTCCTACCCCTTAGGTCTGAGTGATCTCGGGTTCTGGCTTTTGAGGGGGGCTGTGCATTTTGATCCAGGTCCAGGTCCAGGAGGAGGATTCCCAGGGTCTATGCTGTTGATTGTTTTGAATTTTGGCACCTTAGGAGCTTGTAGGTTGAGATCGGTCGGGACGGTTTTTCAGGAGATCTGAACTTTAGCTTTCTCTAAGCCTCCATCTTGACCGGAAATCTCTATTATTCTAGTTCAATTAAATATTTTTCATAATTGCATTGAGATGCTATTGGATAAGATTAGTCTAGATAGTATTTTTATTTTAATTTTGTTGGCTCTGCCCATCAATTAACAATTAATATTTCTCTAACAATTTATATTTGAATTTATTTGTATAAATGTTTTATAATTTTGTTCCTGTAGCTCCTGGATTTGGTTTGGGAAGTATATGCCTAAAATTTTATATAGATATTCATTTTATTATTTTATTAGATCCCTTTGTGAACAAAAATGACTGTGTCATAAGAAAAGATAAGTAGAATAAATTTGGAAAAAAAAAACTCCTCCATGAAATTTTGAATAGTGAAATAAGAAGAACCAAGAAGAATCAATTATTTACAGCAATAGAAAAAAATAATTGAAGTATAACTTGTGTATACCTACCTCCAGAGAAAGAACAGATAAATAGAAACAAGGAAGGCATAATTGTCTATATACATATATCTTTTTTGTCAAGAAATGTCTTATATAGTGTGGAAGTGTGTTAAGTGTAAAAATTAGGTTTGTTGACTGACTATCTTATAATAAGGGTCACCAGGGATTAAAATTCAATCCCAATAAAAAACTCAAGTCAATTTGGGATTTTTATGGTGGTTTAATTATATTAGAGGGAAGAAATTAAGAAGAAGAGAGAGAAAAGGGAATTGGACTGCTCTGGCAAGCCAGTTAGGATTTGGAGGTCAAGGGACAGGAGCAAAAGAGGAATCAGCCACCTAATCAAGGTCACTCAGGGAAGATGCCTCACCTAACCCACACTACAGAGCTTATTCCAGTCACCTCACTGGCAAGCCACAAATGCCAAACTACCAGCAAGAGTTAGCAACCTCCAAGTGAGAGCAAGAGCCCCAGAGTCTCCTCAAGAGAGAGCTAGAGTGAAAGCCCAGTGAGAGTAAGTGACACAAACTATATAGACCACTCTTTACATCACTTCCTGCATCTCACATGTACTAATGGGAGCTTAAATTGACTTAGGACAGCCCAGGGGGTCTCAGTTGTTTCCTATTTGTCACTTGCTAGCCCATGTCAGTCATAGGCTAAGAACAAAACAGGAACTCAGAGGAAGATAAGACTAAGCAGGGTGGAGTAATTTAAAATTCACAAGTGAAGGAGGGATATAGCTAGCAATTTAATGTAATAGAGATAAATTTAAAAAGAAAAATATAAAAGTGTTTAACAGAAACAAAGCCAGAAAAAGAGCCTTCTGATACTGTACTCTGGTCATCCCTAATGGATGAGGTCAGCACATTAATCACCTATATGTAGATATTGAGATTCATCTAAAAGTGAATTACCATTCAACTAAAATTTCCCCATGCTCCTTTTGTACACATGTATTGTGAGAGAATTTGTCAAATCTCATATAGATAGATAGATAGATAGATAGATAGATAGAAACATGTAAAGACATATACTGAAGTTTATAGTCATTGTATATATAAATGGATCTTTATATATATAGTTCATTTACATAAATAGTTTAATATAGTTATATGTATACAAAAATATTTGTATTCTTTTAATATATTTTAGTATCTACTTGGAAGGAGGTAATCATTGAATTATTTCAATTTTTATCTTGATTTCTGAATCTGAGATGTTATGGCAGTTTTTGTTGATATTTCTTGAAATATGAAGTCTAGACTTTTTCATTACAGCTTTTAGGTAGTCTATTAAATTATATTTCTTTGATCTGTTTTCTAGCTCAGTTGTTTTTCTGATGATATATTTCACATTTTAATTTTTTAAATTCTCATGATTTTTGTTTTATTGTTCTTTAATGTCTCATGTAGTCATTTGTTTTCATTGCCCAGTTGTTAAATTCTAAAATTTAAAGCATCATTTTTTCCATTGAGCTTTTCTATTTACTTTCCCATTCTCTGTTTTAAAGTAGTTTTCTTCAATGATTGCCTGTGCATTTTTTGCCATTATACTAAATCTGTTTCTTAAATTATTGTTTTCTTCAATATAATCAATTTGTGCCTCTTTTAACAAAGTTGTTAATTCTCTTTTAATTTTTCCTGTACAGCTCTGATTTTTTTCTCTAAATCTTCCAGGAATTCTTAATAAATTTGCTATTTCATTGGTGTTTTAATTGGAGGTTCCAGTTGTAGTTATTTTCATGTTATAGTCCTGGTTTTTGTCTTGTTTTTCTATTTCACTGTTGTAACTTCTTGTGATCAAGTTCTTTTGTTCTTCTTGTTCACTCATTTTCTACCTTATTTCTTAACTTAGAATTTAATATGAAAGTTGGACTATTTTCACCTGTGCTGTGAACAGTGTCCCAAGCGTCATTATGTTTTTATGCTGCTATATTTAGAGCTAATTCATAGGTTTTTTGGTTTTATTTATTTATTTATTTTTAGTTTTCAGTGCTTTGGAGCATTTTTTTTCTGTGCTTTACCCAGGAAGAAAGAGTCTTATACCCTGCTCATGGCAAGTGCTAGCATTTCTGTTGGTTCAAGAACTGTGTGATCAGTGCCCTCATACATTTGTGACTGATCACAAGTGCTCATCTTCACCATGCCTTACAGAATTATAGATAAGCAAGAGATTTGCCATTAAGTGGCACTTGAACTCATTGCCATACACAATAACCCTGTAATCTCATTCTGATTAGTTGTCTGAGTACCTTCTGATCTCTGGGTTCAGAAATCCTGAATTTGCTATTTCTTTAGCAGCTATTGCTATAGTTAAATGTGTACACTATGGGCAGGCCTCCATACCTCTTAAGTTTCTTTAGACAAGAAAAATGATTCACTCTGACCTTTTGTTGGCTCTACATTCCAAAATTTGATTTAAGGCATTACTAGTAAGTAGTTTGGAAGTGAATGTTGAGAGAATTCAGCTATGTTGCTGCCTTTAATCTGTCATCTTGGCTCCCACCAGCCCACATTTTTTTCAATTTCATGAAATATTTTATCACTATTATATTTTCACTATTTAGCAAAGATTTTAGTTGAAATGCAGATACTAATTTTTCTTCTTACCTGATCAGTTAATCTTGAAACTAATCAAAAGATATAGCACTTTTACATTGTGTTTTGTGTTCTTTTTTCAGTAAGGATCTGAAAGCACTGAAAGTTTTCATGTGATAAATTTTTAAACAGATTTAAAAAATACATAGTTTACAGAGATTTTTTAGTGTACAGAAATGGGAGCTTTTACATATGACACATTTACATTTTAGGCAATAAAAGGTTTTGTTTTTGAAAATATCTTTCTTATTGTTATGCATTAACATTGTCATTAGCTAGTATCTCAAGGCACAATATACACTCCAAACAAGGTTTAACATTAACAAAAGCTGACACAATTACACACTTAAAATAAATTTCCTGATGATTTAAACTATTTACTTCTTTTTTTTTCTTTTTCCTAAACCCTTCTTTTTTAAAAAATAATATTTTATTTGATCATTTCCAAGCATTATTCATTAAAGACAAAGATCATTTTCTTTTCCTCCCCTCCACCTCCCATAGCCGACACGTGATTCCATTGAGTGTCACATGTGTTCTTGATTCGAACCCATTTCCATGTTGTCAATATTTGCATTAGAGTTTCGTTTAGAGTATCTCCTCTGACATGTCCCCTCAACAGCTGTACTCAGGCAGTTGCTTTTCCTTGGTGTTTTCACTCCCATAGATTATCCTTTGCTTATGAATAGTGTTTTTTTCTCCTAGATCCCTGCAGGTTGTTCAGGGACATTACACCACCACTAATGGAGAAGTCCATTACGTTCGATTATACCACAGTGTATTAGTCTCTGTGTACAATGTTCTCCTGGTTCTGCTCCTCTCGCTCTGTATCACTTCATGGAGGTTGTTCCAGTCTCCATGGAACTCCTCCACTTTATTATTCCCTTTAGCACAATAGTATTCCATCACCAACATATACCACAATTTGCTCAGCCATTCCACAATTGATGGGCATACCCTTGCTTAACAGATTTTGGCCACCACAAAGAGCGCAGCTATGAATATTCTTGTACAAGTCTTTTTGTCCATTATCTCTTTGGGGTACAGACTGAGCAGTGCTATGGCTGGATCAAAGGGTAGACATTCTTTTGTAGCCCTTTGGGCATAGTTCCAAATTGCCCTCCAGAATGGTTGGATCAGTTCACAACTCCACCAGCAATGAATTAATGTCCCTACTTTGCCACATCCCCTAGAGCATTCATTACTTTCTTTGCTATCATGCTGGCCAGTCTGCTTGGTGTGAGGTGATACCTCAGAGCTGTTTTGATTTGCATCTCTCTGACTATAAGAGATTTAGAACACTTCTTCATGTGCTTATTAATACTTTTGATTTCATTATCTGAGAACTGCCTATCCATGTCGCTTGCCCATTTATCAATTGGAGAAAGGCTTGATTTTTTGTACAATTGATTTAGCTCTTTATAAATTTGAGTAATTAAACCTTTGTCAGAGGTTTCTATGAAGATTTTTTCCCAATTTGTTGTTTTCCTTCTGATTTTAGTTACATTGGTTTTGTTTGTACAAAAGCTTTTTAATTTGATGAAGTCAAAATTATTTATTTTACATTTTGGGATTCTTTCTATGTCTTGCTTGGTTTTAAAGCCTTTCCCCTCCCAAAGGTCTGACATGTATACTATTCTGTGTTTACCCAATTTACTTATGGTTTCCTTCTTTATGTTTAAGTCATTCAACCATTTTGAATTTATCTTGGTGTAGGGTGTGAGGTGTTGATCTATTCCTAGTCTCTCCCACAGTCTTCCAATTTTCCCAGCAGTTTTTATCAAATAGTGGATTTTTGTCCCCAAAGCTGGGATCTTTGGGTTTATCATATACTGTCTTGCTGAGGTCTCTTGCCCCCAGTCTATTCCACTGATCTTGCTTTCTGTTTCTTAGCAAGTACCAAATTGTTTTGATGACTGCTGCTTTGTAATATGGTGTAAGGTCTGGGACTGCAAGGCCCCCATAATATATGTTTTTTTCCCATTATTTCCCTGGATATCCTTGATCTTTGGTATTCCAAATGAATTTTGTTATAGTTTTTTTCTAAATCAGTGAAGAAGTATTTTGGTAGTTCAATGGGTATGGCACTAAATAGATAAATAAGTTTGGGTAGGATGGTCATTTTTATTATATTGGCTCATCCTATCCATGAGCAGTTAATGTTTTTCCAATTGTTCAAGTCTAGTTTTAGTTGCGTGGAGAGTGTTTTGTAGTTGTGTTCATATTGTTCCCCGTGTTTGTCTCGGGAGATAGATTCCTAGTTATTTTATTTTGTCTAAGGTGATTTTGAATGGGATTTCTCTTTCTAGTTCTTGCTGCTGAGATGTGTTGGAGATATATAGAAAAGCTGATGACTTATGTGGGTTTATTTTGTATCCTGCAACTTTGCTAAAGTTGTTGATTATTTCAATTAGCTTTTTGGTTGAATCTCTAGGATTCTTTAAGTAGACCATCATGTCATCTGCAAAGAGTGATAACTTGGTCTCCTCCTTACCTATTTTGATGCCTTCAATTTCCTTTTCTTCTCTAATTGCTAGTCCTAGTGTTTCTAGTACAATGTCAAATAGTAGAGGTGATAATGGACATCCTTGTTTCACTCCTGATCTTATTGGGAATGCATCTAGTTTATCCCCATTGCAGATGATATTAGCTGATGGTTTTAGATATATACTGTTTATTATTTTTAGGAATGACCCTTCTATTCCTATGCTTTCTAGTGTTTTTTTTTTAAACCCTTACCTTCCGTCTTGGAGTAAATACTATGTATTGGCTCCAAGGCAGAAGAGTGGTAAGGGCTAGGCAATGGGGGTCAAGTGACTTGCCCAGGGACACACAGCTGGGATGTGTCTGAGGCCAGATTTGAACCTAGGACCTCCCGTCTCCAGGCCTGGCTCTCAATCCACTGAGCTACCCAGCTTCCCCCTTTCTAGTGTTTTTTTTAATAGAAATGGGTGTTGTATTTTATCAAAGGCTTTTTCTGTATCTATTGATATAATCATATGATTCTTGTTGGTTTGTTTGTTGATGTGGTCAATTATGTGGATGGTTTTCTTAATACTGAACCAGCCCTGCATCCCTGGTATAAATCCTACTTGATCATATTGGATGACCCTTCTGATCACTTGCTGGAGTCTTTTTGCTAGTATCCAATTTAAGATTTTTGCATCTATATTCATTAGGGAGATTGGTCTATAGTTTTCTTTCTCTGTTTTTGACCTGCCTGGTTTTGGAATCAGTACCATGTTTGTGTCATAAAAGGAATTTGGTAGATCTCCCTCTTTGCTTATTATGTCAAATAGTTTGTATAGTATTGGAGTTAGTTGTTCTTTGAATGTTTGATAGAATTCACTGGTGAATCTATTAGGCCCTGGGGATTTTTTCTTAGGAAGTTCTTTGATGGCTTGTTGGATTTCATTTTCTGATATGGGACTATTTAAGAATTCTATTTCTACTTCTGTTAGTCTAGGCAGTTTGTATTTTTGTATATACTCATCCATATCACCTAAATTGGTGTATTTATTGCCATATAATTGGGCAAAGTAATTTCTAATGATTGCCTTAATTTCCTTTTCATAGGAGGTGCTGTTCCCCTCTTCATCTTTGATGCTGTTAATTTGCTTTTCTTCCTTCCTTTTTTAAATTAGATTGACCAGTACTTTGTCTATTTTGTTTGTTTTTTCAAAGGACCAGCTTCTTGTCTTATTTATTAAATCAATTGTTCTATCACTTTCAATTTTATTAATTTCTCCCTTAATTTTTAGGATTTCTAGTTTGGTTTCCTGCTGGGGGTTTTTAATTTGATTGCTTTCGAGTTTTTTTATTTGTATTTCCAATTGATTGATCTCTGCTTTCTTATTTATTTTTTGGTTTGATTTATCTAAACTTGATAATGGTTGGTTTAAGTCTCCCACTAATATGGTTTTATTGTTTATTTCTTCCTTCAATTCTCCTAGTTTCTCCATTAGAATTTTGGGTGAAGAAATCCAAAGAAATTTGGATTTCTTAAATAATCCCATGTCAGAAACAGAAATCCAACAGGCAATCAAAGAACTTCCTATGAATAAACCCCCAGGGCCTGATGTATTCAGCAGTGAATTCTATCAAACATTCAAAGAACAACTAACTCCAATACTATACAAACTATTTGACATAATAAGCAAAGATGGAGTTCTACCAAACTCCTTTTATGACATAAACATGGTACTAATTCCAAAGCCAGGCAGGCCAAAAACAGAAAGAAAATTATAGACCAATCTCCCTAATGAATATAGATGCAAAAATCTTCAATAGGATACTAGCAAAAAGACTCCAGCAAGTGATCAGAAGGATCATTCACCATGATCAAGTAGGATTCATACCAGGGATGCTGGGCTGGTTCAACATTAGGAAAACCATCCACATAATTGGCCACATCAACAAGCAAACCAACAAGAACCACATCATTACCTCAATAGATGCAGAAAAAGACTTTGATAAAATACAACACCCATTCCTATTAAAAACACTAGAAAGCATGGGAATAGAAGGGTCTTTCCTAAAAAAAAAATGAACAGTATATATCTAAAACCAGCAGCTAATATCACCTGCAATGGGGATAAACTAGATGCATTCCCAATAAGATCAGGAGTGAAACAAGGATGTCCATTATCACCTCTACTATTTGACATTGTACTAGAAACACTAGGACTAGCAATTAGAGAAGAAAAGGAAATTGAAGGCATCAAAATAGGCAAGGAGGAGACCAAGTTATCACTCTTTGCAGATGACATGATGGTCTACTTAAAGAATCCTAGAGATTCAATCAAAAAGCTAATTGAAATAATCAACAACTTTAGCAAAGTTGCAGGATACAAAATAAACCCACATAATTCATCAGCATTTCTATTTGTCTCCAACACAGCTCAGCAACAAGAAGTAAAAAGAGAAATCCCATTCAAAATTACCTTAGACACAATAAAATACCCAGGAATCTATCTCCTGAGACAAACACAGGAAATATATGAACACAACTGCAAAACACTCTCCACACAACTAAAGCTAAACTTGAACAATTGGAAAAACATCAACTGCTCATGGGTAGAATGAGCCAATATAATAAAAATGACCATCCTACCCATACTCATCTATCTATTTAGTTCCATAACCATGGAAGTTCCAAAAAAAATTTTTATTGATCTAGGAAAAACCATAACAACGATCATTTGGAAGAACAAAGGATCAAGGATATCCAGGGAAATAATGAAAAAAAATACAAAGGAAGGGGGCCTTGCAGTCCTAGATCTCAGACTATATTATAAAGCAGAGGTCATCAAAATAATTTGGTACTGGCTAAGAGAAAGAAAGCAGGATTAATGGAATAGACTTGGGGTAAGTGACCTCAGCAAGACAGTATATGACAAACACAAAGATCCCAGCTTTGGGGACAAAAATCCACTATTTCATAAAAACTGCTGGGAAAATTGGAGGACAGTGTGGGAAGGATTAGGTTTAGATCAATACCTCACACCCTACACCAAGATATATTCAAAATGGGTGAATGACTTGTACATAAAGAAGGAAATTATAAGAAAATTAGGCAAACAGAGAATAGTATACATGTCAGACCTTTGGGAAGGGAGAGGCTTTAAAACCAAGCAAGACTGAGAAAGAGTCACAAAATGCAAAATAAATAATCTGGAATACATCTATTTAAAAAGGTTTTGTAAAAACAAAACCAATGTAACTAAAGTCAGAAGGGAAGCAACAAATTGGGAATCAATCTTCATAAAAAACCTCTGACAAAGGTTTAATTACTCAAATTTATAAAGAGCTAAATCAATTGTTCAAAAAATAAAACCACTCCAATTGATAAATGGGCGAGGGACATTAACAGGCTTTTCTCAGCCAAAATCAAAACTATTAATAAGCACATGAAAAAGCATTCTACATCTCTTATAATCATAGAGATGCAAATCAAAACAACCCTGAGGTATCACCCCACACCTAGCAGATTGGCTAATATGACAGCAAAGGAAAATAATGAATGCTGGAGGGGATTTGGCGAAGTAGCGACATTAATTCATTGCTGGTGGAGTTGTGAATTGATCCAACCATTCTGGAGGGCAATTTGGAACTATGCCCAAAGGGTGATAAAAGACTGTCTGCCCTTTGATCCAGCTATAGCACTGCTGGGTTTGTACCCCAAAGAGACAATAAGTAAAAAGTCTTGTACAAGCATATTCATTGCTGCGCTCTTTGTGGTGGACAAAAATTTAAATACGAGGGAATGCCCTTCAATTGGGCAATGGCTGAACAAATTGTGGTATATGTTGGTGATGGAATACTATTGTGCTAAAAGGAATAATAAAGTGGAAGAATTCCATGGAGACTGGAACAACCTCCTGGAAGTGATGCAGAGTGAAAGGAGCAGAACCAGGAAAACATTATACACAGAGACTGATACACTGTGGTATAATCGCAGGTAATGGACTTCTCCATTAGTGTCAATGTAATGTCCCTGAACAATCTGCCAGGATCTAAAAAACACTATCCACAAGCAGAGCATAAACTATGGGAGTAAAAACACTGAGGAAAAGCAACTGCTTGACTCCAGGGGGGAAGGGGGTACGACTGAGGAGAGACTCTAAATGAACCCTCTAATGCCAATACCAACAACATGGAAACTGGTTAGAACCAAGAACACATGTGATACCCAGTGGAATCATGCATCGCCTATGGGAGAGGTGGTAGGAAGGGTGGGGGGGGGAGGAAAAGAAAATGATCTTTGTTTCCAATGAATAATGTTTGGAAATGACCAAATAAAATAATGTTTAAAGTGAAAAAGAAATAAAAAGACAGGGGTGGGGATAAAGGAGAATAAGAGAAAATACGTGGAGAATAAGAACTAAGGTAAGTGGAAAGGTATAAGGGAAGGACTTTTCTAAGAATGAACTGATAGTAATTGCTGGGAGAACTGGAAAATAATTTGGGAGAAACTAAGCATAGACTAATATCTTACAACATCACTAAGATAAAATTGTACATCTTATAGACCTAAAAGGAAATATCATAAGCAAAATAGAGGAACAGGGAATATATTATCAACAAATTATCAGATTTATGGAAAGGAGAGGTATTTATAAGTAAACAAAAAACTGAAATCATTATGAGATATAAAATGAATAATTTGGGGCATATTAAACATAAAAATTTTTGTACAAATGAAACAACTGCTGTTAAGATTAAAGGGAAACAGAAGATTGGGGAAAAATTTTTCAGACTATCTTTTGGATAGAGATATCATACCTAAAGTACATAGAGAACTTTGTTAAATTTATGAGAATAAGAATCATCATCCAACTGGAAAATGGGCAAAATATATGAAAAACTTTCAGATGAAGAAATCAAAATCATATAAGTATGTGGGAAAAGACTCCAAATCACTACCAATTAGGGAAATGCAAATCAAAACAATTCTAAAATATCTTCTGACAAATATCAGAATCTTATATGACAAAAGAACAAAATTACAAATCTAGGAAGGCATGGGAAAAGTGAGGCAAATAATACTCTGTTAGCAGAATTGTGAACTGATGAAACCATTTTGGTGAATAATTTCGGATTACACATGGAAAATTAAAAAAATGTATATACCCATGAACCCCAAAATACCATTGTTAAGTCTATTTCTCAAGGAGATAAGGGGAAAGAAAGAGAACCCATATATTCCAAAATATTTACAACAGCTTTTTTAATGGTGGCAAAGACCTGAAAATTGAGGGGATGTCCACCAATTGGGAAAAGTCTAAACAAATTGTGATTTGTAATTGTGATTGAATATTATTGTGCTATAAGAAATGATGAGTGGATTTTTTTTTAATTGGAAAGAACTACATGAGATAATGGAGAGTGAAATGATATGTAGCTACAGATTTAATATTTGAAGAATAATTTGTGAATCTCCACCTTCAAAAATGAACTGAAAAATGTAAATCCGAAAGATGTAATGTATATTATACATTTCTGTTTGCTAAATGTAATGATTAAAATTGGATTGGTTGCCAACTGCAATAGTTAAAAATTTGGTTTGACAAAAATAATAATAATTAAAAAAAAGAACTGTGGTCACCTTATTTAAAATCAACTCCTTGAGCCCTAATCCTAGTGCCTACTGTCCACAAATGCGAAACTCACCAGAATCCAAAGTCCAGATTAGGAAGAAGAAATCCAAAGAGCCAAAGATGCTGAAAAATCTACAGAGAACCTTGCTGTGCAGGGTTACCCAAGAAGGATAGGTCATAGAAGAGTTTTGAAAAAAAATGATATACTGGAGAAGGAAATGGCAAACCACTCCAATATCTTTGCCAAGAAAACACCAAGGGCACTATTAAAATGACAATTGGAAAAGAGGCCTGTAGGTTGGAAGGTGTCCAACATACCACTGGAATGGTGTTAAAGACAACTACAAGTAGCTCCATAACTAATGAAGTGGCTAGGCCAAAGTTGAAAGGAAACTTAGCTCTTCTTGTTTCTGGTGACAAAAGGAAAATATGATAGTATAAACATCGTTATTGCAAATGAAATGGTATATAAAATCTGTGAAACAAAATACAGTGTATATGATCAAGTAGGAGATGGAACAATTAAACACTGACATATTAGGTGTCATGAACTTAAGTGAATGGGATTGGGTGAATTTAATTCATGCAATTATTACATATATTACATATTTACAATTATTATATATCTGTTGGCAAGAATCCTTTCAAAGAAATGGAAAGATTCTCAAAGAAAGTTAGAAAGTAAAAACAATGATACTGGAGTATAATTTCAAATGCCACAGAATGGCATCTATTTGAATCCAAATCAAACTATTCAAAATCATAATACAAGTTTATGCTCTATCTACTAATGCCTAAAAAAACACAAAATTAACAAATTCTATAAAGGCCTTGTCTTGAAATAACATCTCCCCACCAAATAAAAATCATATTAATCATAGGATTTGGGGAGGATATAGCAGAAAATTCAAAAATTTGGAATAAAAATAAAGATTGACCTTGCAGTACAAAAGGAGCAGGGAAGACACTAATAGGATTTTGTCAAGGTAATTTATTGGTCATAACAAACACCCTTTTTCAACAATCTAATAATATTGAAATAAAATACATTCAAAGTAAGTTATGCTATGTGATTATAATGTAATATTTTTGTGCCATAAGAAATGGCAAACAAGATGGTCACAAAAAACCTATAAAAATGTTTATGAAGTGATGAAAAATTAAGTGAATATAACCAGGTGGACCTTATACAAAGTGAAAGCAATAATGTATGAAGATTAACTGTGAATGACAACTATTATCATCACTGCAAAGATCTAAGACAACTCTAAGGGATTCATGACCAAAAAGATTAACCATTAACAGAGAAGGAACAGATAGAGTTTGAACAGATTGAAGCATATCATTTTTGTTGTTTTATGTTGTTCAAGAACAATTTAGAAGCCTGGCACAAAAGATCTATTGTACCAAAGCTGTACAATAAGGTTGGCCCCACCTCAGCAACAAGCTTTGGAGGTGACTTCTGGAGTTCTCAGAAACAGACATAAAGAATGATTAGATAACTTCTCAGAAGATTACAGGGGTCCCTTTGCTGTATCTCAGGGTGAGAAGCACAAGCATATATTAGTGCTTAAGGCTACAGGGGAGCAGGGGAACCTGGTCACAGTTCCTAGGGGGAAGAGACTGCTTGTGGTTACTCCCAGTAAAGAGCACAGGCTTAGAGAGTATTAAACACACCTCTGATTAAATAATACCACCTTGGGTGAACTAAAGGTTTATAGATCCCCGAGCTAGCTCTGAAGTCTGCCATATAAATAACCTGAAGCTTGAAACAGAGTTCCTTTAACCATAGTTATAAAACCAACTTTAACATTTAAGTTAAAAAGTGAAAGGCTTAAAAATAAAAGGAGAAAATCAATAGAGAAAGTTATTTTGAGGACACCTAAGAACAAAACAGGAACTAAGAGGAAGATAGGAAAGTAAAGACTGCTTGAACCCAAGATTACTTTTTTTAATTTTTTTAAACCCTTACCTTCCATCTTGGAGTCAATACTGTGGAATATCTTTCAGGAGATGATTGGTGGATTCTTTCAACTTCTTCTTTGCTATCTGGTTCTAGAATATCAGGACAGTTAACCTTAATAATCTCTTCAAAGTTTATGCTTAAGGTTTTTGTTTTTGAAAGCACAACTTTCAAGTAGTTCACCAATTTTAACATTATTTCTCTTGGATATATTATTTAAATCAGTTGTTTTTTTCCAATGAATTATTTCATGTTTTCCTCATTTAAAAATATTTTTCTTTTGTTTGATTATTTCTTGATCTGTCATGTGGTCATTATATCCACTTTGCCCAATTCTAAATTTTAAAACAATTATTTTTCTCAAGTAAGTTTTGTGCCTCTTTTTCTATTTTGGCTCCAAGGCAGAAGAATGGTAAGGGCTATGCAATGGGGTTAAAGTGATTTGCCCAGGGTCACACAGCTGGGAAGTGTCTGAGGCTGAATTTGAACCTAGGACCTCACATCTCTAAGCCTGGCTCTCAATCCACTGAGTCACCCGCCTGCACCCCCCAAGATTTCCAAGAAGAAAAAAAAATCAATCTCAACTCCAAAAATAATTAATAAAATATTGCAAAAAATTTTTTTAAATCAAATAACAAAGTGAGAAGAAAAACAGAAAAAAGGAATAATCAGAATGAAATAGTATGATCATAAAAAAGTCAATAGCTTGGTAAAGGAGACATCAAAAACTCTTAAGAAATTAATGTTAAGAACAGAATAGGCTAAATGATAAAGAGCCACAAAAATCCAAGGAAGAGAAGAGTTTCTAGAAAAGAAGAATTGACAGTATAGAAAAAGCAGTAAAAATAGGTAAGGGAAAAGAATTCTTTAAAAGTTAGAATTGATAAAATAGAAAAAGAGGCACAAAATTTACTTGAGAAAAATAATTGTTTTAAAATTTAGAATTGGGCAAAGTGGATATAATGACCACATGACAGATCAAGAAATAATCAAACAAAAGAAAAATATTTTTAAATGAAGAAAGCATGAAATAATTCATTGGAAAAAACAACTGATTTAAATAATATATCCAAGAGAAATAATGTTAAAATTGGTGAACTATTTGAAAGTTGTGCTTTCAAAAACAAAAACCTTAAGCATAATCTTTGAAGAGATTATTAAGGTTAACTGTCCTGATATTCTAGAAGCAGATAGCAAAGCAGAAGTTGAAAGAATCCACCAATCATCTCCTGAAAGATATTCCAAAACAATAACTCCAAGGAATTTCAAAACTCTCAGATCAAGGAGAAAATATCGCATACAACCAAAAAGAAACAACAAATAACAAATTGCAGTACATGTACTTAACAGAATAACATGTATGTAACAGAATATGACTGCTATTGGATGAATGAATATAAATTTAGAGAAACAAACATACATGAATTTAAAGTAAAGTAAGCAGAATCATGAAAACAATATACAGAATGACTACATAACTTCACACCTAGCAGATTGGCCAATATGACAGCAAAGGAAAGTGGTAAATGTTGGAGGGTATGTGTCAAAATTGGGACACTAATAAACTACTGGTTGATTTGTGAACTGGTCCAATCAGTCTGGAGGGCAATTGGGAATTATCACAAAGGGCTTTAACAGAATGCCTACCCTTTGATCCAGTCATACTACTGCTGAGTTTGTACCCCAAAGAGATAATGAGGAAAAATACTTGTGTAAAATATTTGTAGTCACACTCTTTGTGATGGCAAAAAAAAATAGAAAATGAGGGAATGTCCATCAATTGGGGAATGGATGAACAAATTGTGATATCTGATGGTGATGGAATACTATTGTACTGAAAGGAATGATGGACTGGAGGATTTCTATGTGAACTGGAAAGACCTCCAGGAATTGATACAGAGCAAAATGAGCAGAACCAGGAGAACATTGTACACAGAAAGTGATGCATTGTGACAAAGTAGAATACAATTGTCTTTTCTACTAGATGCAATGTAATGATCCAGGACAATCCTGATGTACTTATGAGAGAGACCACTATCCACATCCATTGAAAGAACTCTTGGAGTAGAAATGCAAAAGAAAGGTATATGTTCAATCATGTGGTTTGATAGGGATATGATTGGGGATTTGGCATCAAAAGATCACTCTATTATAAATATTAATAACATGGAAATAGGTTTGGAACAATTATACATGTATAACCCAGTGGAATTTCTTGCCAGCTCTGGGAGTAGGGAGGGAAGAGAGGTGGGAAAAATAATGAATTATATAACCATAGAAAATATTCTAAATATATATTTTTTAAAAAGAATGACTAAATCAGTCTTATTAGCAATATCAGGAAAAAATAGTAAAACAGATGAAATGGTATGGTGCACAATTATAACGATCAATAATGACACCAAAAGAAGATATGAAAATACAGTAATACTTACATTTTCATTTACCTTGGTTATTTTTGCTCATGGTTTTCATAGATTTTACCCATGAAAATTTTGTCTTGGTTTTCATTAGTTGCCTTGGATTTCATCGGAGTTCATACTTGACCTTGATGCTAATCTTGTGAAAACAAAAGATGACTGGCCAACATGTTCTCCTGCTCAGTACGAGCAATACATGTATTGAAAAGAAAATAAATCCATTGATCCATGCAGGTAGCAAACAAAAATCAGGTGAAGCATATGGAGGAGAATATATATCTGGCAATATACAAAATGAATGATCTTTCTCAAAGGAGTGAGATCTCGTCTCAATCAAGTAGAAATTCCACCATAGTATCTCAACTGAGAAGAGGGTAATAATCAAGGTAACAACTCCTCTTTATGTCAGCTTCTTTCCAAAGTATTTCTAGCCTTGATACCTAAGGTCTTTATGGAGAGGGATTCCACTTCCAAAAAAATAACCTCTCTCTCTCCCCTCCTCACCATCTTCCATATGTCAAGGAGAGTCTTCAGAAAGGTAAATGCTATGTTAAATGTTCATTTTTTCTTTACCTTAGTCTTTTATATTTATTTTATATTAATTTCTTATTGTTTTTAGTATTAAACACTATACTTTCTATAAATGTATTTTTGGTATGCATTTTTGCAATGTCTAGAATGAAATAATTGGATTTACATTGATTCATATGGAAATGATTTCCTCAGTTTTCATTGGTTTCAGATTTTGCAGATTTTTTAGATGTATTATCAATGAAAACTGAGATATCACTGTAATTTTGCCACTGCTACTTAGCAGGAATGAGATATCTTGTGTAACATTGTCTAGACTGTCAGATGTTTATTGTAGTTTAATAAATTTTGTGAAATTCTCAAATAGTACAAAATTATTTCCCAAAATAGTTACATATTTTTTACAGTATTTGAATTTTTATGACTTAAAAATGTTAATTGGTTGCAGTTCTATTTTCTTACAACATAGACAGACACATAAATCTTGTCACCACTTCTAATATTTTTTGATGGAAATAAAACTTCCAAATAGCTTTTTTACAAAGGAGTTTTAGAAAGATCTACCCATATGTATATGTTCACATTTGTGAACATGCATACATACATATTCATATATATCCATTCTGGTATCTATGGTGATGGCTTCTAAAAAGTATTTAGTCCACTTGATTAGTGGTAGGCGTAATGGAACACCCATAGACAGATGTCACAAACATTAATGATGCAATTTACAGCTCATTTATGGCTGCTCATTTATAAAACCATAATAATGGTAGGCAATAAAGACAACAAAAACTTTTGCATAAAAGTGTGTGGATGACAATATAAAGGGATAATTTTTCTCTAGGTACATTTGAAAATCCAGATGTGATAGAAAATCCATTTGATTTGTTGCTGTTACTTACTTGACAGAAATTCAATTTAAAGAAGCTCTAAGACTTCAGCATTTGTTACCTGCTTGGTGAAGCATGGCATTGAAACTGTCTTACACATATTAGCAAACACTGAGAGATGACTAAATGGCACACATATCTCATCATTTTCTAGCCTTATTTAGAATAGCACAAGATCATGCCACTTACATAAAAGTTAAAAAATTCCCTTAGAGACTGTCAAAGCATTAACATAAATGCTTAAATTCCAAAACAAACTTTCAATTGACCCTAGGCAAGTCAATTACTCTATCAGTGTCCTGGACCACTCTCAAAGACTAAAACTTTTTATAAAACAGTTACCAATTGCACTGAGGGAAGGAGTTTCTTCACTAGAAGTTCCTTTCATCAGTGAAATAGTAGGTGCAAACCAAAAAAAGCAAAAACAAAATAAAAGATTAAAATATAACAAAACTTAGAGTTCTTACATCATTCTCTGTATCTCCTTTTAAAAAAACATTTTTATAATCCATTTCTCTTATATCATTCATAATACTTTTTTGCTTATTCTATACTACGTAATATGTTGAGAGTTAAATTTGAAAATTTGGTTGGAGATATATCAGTGTTTATATATGAATATACCTTAGATATCAGTTAAAACTAGATACTGATGTAAGGAGAAAGATATTGCATCTTTAAGCTAGTGCTTAAAGATGGTGCTTACTGCAATTTTGATAACTTCTTTAAGAAAAAGTCTGACTGAGAAGAAAACAAAATTCTGACTTATTTTCATATAATCACACACTTAAATATGACATATACATGTATGCTCAAAGGTACATACAGAGTACATACCATTTCCTTCATGAAATAATGGAACATATAAAAGCATAAATCTACTCCTTTGAAAGAACATTGACATATTTTAATACTCTTATGAATCTGTTATTTATGTCAAATTTTCTTCCCACAATGCAGATCATAACCAATCCATCCCTATGCATCCCTTGTGATTATATATATACATATATATGTGTGTGTATACATATTTAGAATACTTTTCCATGCTTATATGATTCATGCTCTCTCTCTCTCCACTCTCAGAGCTAACAAGCAATTACTTTGGGTTATACATGTATTATTGCTCAAAAGCCCTAATCATATACTCATAGAACCACATGATAAATCATTTGTTTCTCTTCTGCATTTCTAATCCCATGGTTCCTTCTAATGAGTGATTTTAAATGGAATTTCTCTTTCTAACTCTTGCTTCTGAGTTTTGCTGGAAATATGTAGAAATGCTGACAATTTGTATGGATTTATTTTGTACTCTGTAATTTTGCTGAAGTAGTTATTTTCAATGGCTTTTTAGTGATTTTCTAGATTTCTTTAAGTATATCATCATACTGTTTTTTTTTAATAACCCTTACCTTCAGTCTTGGAATCAATACTGTGTATTGGTT
This sequence comes from Monodelphis domestica, assembly GCF_027887165.1. NCBI lineage: Eukaryota > Metazoa > Chordata > Mammalia > Didelphimorphia > Didelphidae > Monodelphis > Monodelphis domestica. The sequence goes on from NC_077230.1 coordinate 157,946,551, forward strand.
CAAAGACAGAAGAGTGGTAAGGGCTAGGCAATGGGAGTCAAGTGACTTGCCCAGGGTCACACACCTGGGAAGTGTTTGAGGCCAGATTTGAACCTAGGAACTCCTGTCTCTAGGACTGATTCTCAATCCACTGAGCTACCCAGCCACCCTCCATATTGTTTTCAAATAATGATAGTTTAGTTTCCTTATTACCTACCACAATCCCTTTAATTTCTTTTTCTTCTCTAATTGCTACCGTTAGCATTTGTAATTCAATATTAAATAACAGAAGTGATAATGGGCATCCTTGCTCTACTCCTGAACTTATTAGGAAGGTTTCTAACTTATCCCCATCGCAGATGACAATTACTGATGTTTTAAAATACATACTGTTTATTATTTTGAGAAAAGGCCCATTAATTCCTATATTTTCTAGTGTTTTCAATAAAAATGGTTGTATTTTGTCAAAGGCTGTTTCTGCATCTATGGAGATATGTTTTTGTTAGCTTGGTTGTTGATATGGTCAATTATGTGAATGCTTTTCCTAATATTAAACCACCAATGCATTCCTGGTCTAAATCCTACCTGGTCATACTGAATAATCCTTGTGAAAACTTGCTGTAGTCTGTTTGCTAGAATTTTATTTAAGATTTTTGCATCTATGTTCATTAAGGAGATTGGTCTATAGTTTTCTTTCTCTAGTTTTGGTCAAATAGTTTGTATAGTGTTGGGATGAGTTGTTCTTTAAATGTTTGATAGAATTCACTTTTGAATCCACCTCGCCCTGGGGATTTTTTCCTAGGGAGTTCATTGATGGCTTTTTCAATGGCTTTTTCTGAGATGAGATTATTTAAGTATTTTATTCCCTCTTTTGCTAATCAAGGCAATTTATATTTTTTGTGGATATTCCCCAATTTCACCTAGATTGTTATATTTATAGCCAGATAATTGGGCAAAATACCTCTTTATTACATTAATTTCCTCTTCAATCGAGATGGGATCATCCTTTTCATTTTTTAAAGATTGATTACTTTATTGATTCGAACACAGCCACCCACCCACCCACCCACACCCAGAAGACTCTTGGGATTGCTTCTTCACAGGTGCCTCAGATTTGGCCCCTGGCAAGTTTGTCATCTAGCAGAGTTGTATTTAAATTATGTATAAGCCATAGCCTGAGTCATGTGGATGGTGAGCAATTCTATACAAAATAAATGTTTCTGCATTGAGGTATATTAATTAAAACACAGCTGGCTACTTGTATGGCAGGAAAAGTGTTGACTTGTTCATTGACATTGACCCATGAAAGAAAATGGTAATGATTATAGTACCCCCCACTGAATTGGGAAAGAAGCTTGAATCTGGTTCCTGAGTGCATATAGTTACTGAGGCATTCTGGGGATCAGTAGTTTTTCTCCTGCTCTGTCCTGCAGAGGCATCATCACTCTGACACTCTGGAGGTTGACTGTGGAATCTGATAGGCCTTGTATAGTAGGTCAAGGAGCTCCTTTTTCTCATTGTCTGGAAGGAAGCTGGACTTGGCTGCATTGATATTCAGTTTTATAAACTCTTCCTCAGTTAAGCCCATTTCTGTTTTAACCATGCGGTAATCTGTGTCAGTGGTAGACTTGAAGATGAGGGGGTCATCGGTGTTGAGTGAATAGTTAGCCTTATTTTCTTTAAATCCTTCTACCGCATGCTGTGTGTCTGGTTTCCAGGCTCCTGTGAGATAGCTCGACCAGGGACATACCTCAAAATGCATGTCCTCCTTCAGCAATTTGTTATACAGGATAGGGTCTTCCAGAGTGTGGTAGCCATGGTCTATCCTCTCAGCATGGAGAACATCCAATGCTTGCTGGACAACCTTGGGTGGCCCCACTTCTCCAGCAAGAACTGTCCGATGAATCCCATTTTTCACAGCTTCCTCATAGGCCTGTAATGCCCAGGAAAGAGGCTACTATCCTTAATGGTCTCATTTCCAGACAGGTCGATGGCCACCATAGTCTGGTGGCTATACTTCTTACACAATTCCACCACCTTAGGGGACCAATTTGGTATATGGCGCATGCAGTATAGAATAGACCTGACTTTAATGCAGGCTCTTGTTGACAAGAGACACAATTTCATCAGAAGTGAGGTCGCCCTCAGCCTGATTCCAGGGGATGGGTTCCACTTTGGAGTTTGCCAGCAGGTAAGGGCTGTACCAAATCTCCACATACACCACACCTTCCTTTGCTTTCATCTCCACAAACTTATAGGCCACTCGTTATATGGCCTCCCAGTCACCCACAATAGCTGGAATGTAGTAGTCAAATTTAGCCAAGAACTCTGGGAGGCTCAGGGGCTTGTCCATGCCAATGATATCCTGGAGTTTCTCCACTGTGTTGGCAGGAAGTGGGATTCCTCTCCTCTGGCCATAATACAAGATAGTTTCAGGCTTGATGGCTCCATCCAAATGGACGTGAAGTTCTACTTTAGACTTGTCAAACACTGGTGGATGGTTCTTAGTGATTGTCTGCATTCTGGCACCCTGCCAGTTCAACTACTTTTCTGCTGGGGGTTCCTGTCTCCTACCCTTTTCATTTTTGATACTGTTAATCTGATTCTCTTATTTTTTTATTATATTAACCAGTATTTTATCTATTTTATTTGTTCTTTCAAAGAACTGGCTCCTAGTCTAATTTATTAGTTAAATTGATTTTTACTTTCAATTTTATAATTTTCCTTTGGTTTTTATCATTTTCCATTTAATTTTTATATGGAGATTTTAATTTGTTCTCTTTCTAGGTTTTTAAGTTGCATACCCAATTCACTGATCTCTTCCCTCTCTATTTTGTTGATATAAAATTTCTCCTAAGTAGTGCTTTAGCTGTATCCCAAAGATTTTGATGTGTCTCCTTATTGTCATTCTCTTCCATGAAATCAGTAATTATTTCTATGATTTGCTCTTTGACATTTCAATTTTGAAGAATTAGATTATTGTTTCCAATTAATTTTAAATTTGCCTGATGAGCCCTTACTAATTATAATTTTTATCACATTATGATCTGAAAAGCATATTATTATTTCTGCTTTTCTATATTTGTTTGTGATTTTTTAATGACCTCATACCTGGTCAATCTTTGTATATGTACCATGTGCTGCCAAAAAGATGATATATTCCTTTTTTATCCCTATTCAATTTTTTTGCTGATATCCATTAGTTCTATTTTTTCTAACTTATTTTTCTCTCTCTTATTTACCTTTTTATGATTCTCTTTCTGTTTGGGCATCAAATTTTCTCTTTAAATCTGGTCTTTTTTTCAGAAATGCATGAAAATCTTCTATTTTATTAAATGACCATACTTTCCATTAAAAGAATATAGTCTTTTTTCTGGGTAATTGATTCTTGATTGTAGACCCAGTTCCTTTGCTTTCTTGAATATCATATTCCATGCCAGCTGGTATTTCAGTATGGATGCTGCTCCATAACATATGAATTGTTTATTTCTTTTTTAAAATTTTAAAGCATATTTAAAATATTTACATGATAGATTTTCTTTCCGTCCCTTCTTCTCTCCTCTGTCCTGGAGCTGACAAGCAATTCCACTGGGTTATACAAATGTTATAACTTGTTACCTATTTCCATATTATTCATTTTTGCAATTGAGCAGTCTTTTGAAACAAAAACCCCAAATTGTGTTACAAGCAAGTGATAAGCCATATGTTTTTCTTCTAAATTTCTATTCCCACAGTTTTTCTTTAATGTGGATAGCATTTTTTTTCCTCATAAGTCCCTTGGGATTGTCCTGGACCATTGCATTGCTACTAGTAGCAAAGTCCAAGATATTATATCAATTCATAATGTTTCATTTTATTTGTACAATGTTCTCCAGGTTCTGCTTATTTTACTTGGTATTAGTTCATGGAGGTCCTTCCAGTTCATAGAGAAATCCTGCAGTTCATCATTTCTTACAGTACAATAGTATTCTATCACCATCATATACCTCAATTTGTTTAGCCATTCCCCAATTGAGGGGTATCCCCTCATTTTCCATTTTTTAAGACCACAAATAGTGCAGCTATGAAAATTTTAAAACTTTTTATTTCCTCTTTGGGGTACAAATCTAGTTATGGTATTGCTGGAACAAAGGACATGCATGAAATCTTTTAAAATCTTTTGGGCATAATTCCAAATTGCCTTCCAGGATGTTTAGATAAATTCACAACTCCATCAGCAGTGTATGCATCCTGATTTTGCTACATCCCCTCCAACATTTGTTATTTTCCTTTACTGTCATATTGTCCAATCTGCTATGTGTGAGGTGGTACATGAGAGTGGTTTTGATTTACATTTTTCTAATCAGGAGGGATTTAGAACACTTTTCTTGCAATTATTTATAATTTTTAATTTCTTCATTTGAAAACTATTCATATCCTTTGACAATTTGTCAATTGGAGAATGGTTTGATTTCTTATACATTTAACTTATTTCCTCATATATTTAGGAAATTAGGTCTTTGTCAGATAATTTTGTTTTACAATTTTTCCCTCAGTTTCGTGCTTCACTTCTAATTTTAGCTACCTTAATTTTGTTTGTGCAGAACCTTTTTAATTTAATATAATCAAAGCTTTCCATTTTACATTTTAAAACATTTTCTATCGCTTGGTTGGTCTTAAATTCATTCCTTTCCCATAGATCTGACAGGTATACTATTCTATGTTCACCTAATTTAATTATGATTTCTCTCTTAACATTTAATTCAGCTTTTCCACATTTTTTATCAATGTTTTTGTTCCCTAGTACATGGTTAATCTTTGTACATGTACCATATACTATTGAAAAGTGGGTATTTTTTAAATCTCTTTTCAGTTTTCTACAAATATCTATTAATTCTAATTTTTTCTAACATTACATTTGTTCCTATTAATTATTTCTTATTCATTTTTGGCTCTATTTATCTAGTTCTGTTAGGAGAAGGTTGAGGTCTCCTAATAGTATGGTTTTAATATCAATGTCCTCCTTAAGCTCTTTGAGTTTCTCCTTTAGAAATTTAGATGCTATACTATTTGGTACATAAATGTTTAATATTAACATAACTTCATTGTTTAAATTACCTCTTAGCAAGATGTAAATTCCTTTGTTCTCTCTTTTATTCAGATCAAATTTTTACTTTAGGTTTGTCTGGTATAAAGATTGCTATTCCTGTTCTTTTTTTTTTAACTTTAGTTGGTGCATAATAAATTCTGTTCCAGTTTTTTATCTTGAATCTGTATATGTCACTCTGCCTCAAATGTGTTTCCTGTAAACAACATATAGTAGGATTTTGGTTTTTAATCCACTCTGCTATCTGTTTCCACTTAATGGGTGAATTCATCCCATTCACATTCAGAGTTATGATTACTAACTGTGTATTGCCTTTCATCTTATTTTCCCCTTTTGATAGTGGTCTGTTCTCTTTCGATCTACTCCTCCTTACCAGTGTTTTTCTTTTTATTATCCCCTCAACTTCCCCCTCCCTCCAATTTCCTCCCCTTCCCTGTTTCTTATTTCCCTTATACTTCTCTATAGGGTAAGATATAATTCTATACCCCAATGACTATATTTCTTTTTCCTTTTCTGTGTCAATTACAATGAGAGTAAAGTTTAAGCACTGCCTGTCACTATCTTATCCTCCTCTCTCCATAAAGATTTTTCATGTCACTTTTTGTTGTATATATATTTTTTTATTTTATTTCTCCCTTCCTTTTTCTCTCAGTGCAATCATATTTTTCACATCTTTATTTTTATGTATCATATCACATATATAAACATATCATTTTATATAATCACATATACATATAGATCATATCATCAAATACATGGTATCATCAAAATCAGTCTTTCTAAGTATATTCATTCTATCTTCTCTACTACTAAGAGTTGCTCATTTTTCCTACCTTTTTATTGATAGTCTTTCTTTTCTGAGAGGTTAAGTTACCCTCTTAAACTTCCATCCTTCCTTGGTGGTACCCTTAGTTTTTTTTTTTTTTTCTGGGCTTCTGCCACTTTTGATGGCCTGAGGGCTGAGAGCTCAGAAAGCCACCTCCCAGTGCTGATTCAAGTAATCCTTGAGATGCTCATAGCTTAAACACTTTGTGTCAGGCTTGGATATAAGCTTGTGGTCTTACTCTGAGATGGATCAGGTCAGGAAGTGCTCAGATGCTAGCCCTAGGACTCAGCTTTTGCTGCTTATAAGTGGCCATATTGACTCTGCTCCACCAATATATATATATTGTACCACCTAACTACTCAGTCTTTTTATGCCTCTCACCTATTCTTGACTATTACAATGCCAGTGAAGGACCTCCTGTAATCTTCTTTTGACCAGTTGTCTGACCCTCTAACTGGTGGCTGAGAGATCTAGAAGCTGCCATTGTTCATTTAATCATCTCCACAATTTGCAGCTGCTGGTGGGCTGGTGTACTATCTGTGCCAGACTATACTCTATTCTTACTCCAATGATACAGTCCTTTCCTGCTGACCATCTCTGTAGTATTTGGTTCAAAAATTGTTGAAATCTATATTTTATTTTTAAATTCTGTCACTCCAGAATTCATTTTCAGATGTTATTTTAAAATTGTTTGTAAGGGAATTTAGGAGAGCTCTGAGAGAACAAATAAAGAAGGGATGGGTTCCAGGCATGAGGAATACAAATTTATGAAGGTAAAGATCTATCTAAAAGTTGAACTGTTAGTACAGAACATTTAATAATATGGTTTATCTAGAAAGTAGATTTCACAAAGTAACATGAAATAAAATATTGAATGTCATGGTTAAAATCTCTCACAGTCTTTAAATATTTCATCAAAGAATTTGTCTGAACAAAACAGTAACTGTGTTGGTATTACAATAAGAGTACAGGACAACCAATGGAGAGTCAATATACTTCATTTGTGTCTTCATAAGAACAGTTAACATTCAGGTACAATAATTTTTAAAGCTCATAATATATAATAAAGACTGTGCTGGGTGTTGGAATACAAAGAAAAAATAAAATATAATAATCCTTGCTCTCAAGGAACTTAAAGTTCAATGGATTATATCATAGGAAAGAGAAAATTCCAGAACACAGTGAATAAACACTCAGTTGTGATTTACGTGAAGAAATTGAAAGGTTTATAATAGAAAGAGAAGGCATAAATGATGTGTCGTGCTGTGCATCAGGAAATATTCACAGTAATGAAATATGAGTTCATTAGAATATTTGAATATATGCAATGGCAATAAATCTTCTACTCATCCTCCTTCTTTTAAGATTCATAATTTCAATTTAAAATTACCTTACTGAATTTTAACACATAAAATGTAATAAAAACTTCTGAGTCTTTAAATCTCTATCATGATTCTTTATTCATGCATTCCAATTCATTTTTTCTTTCATACAATCACAAATGGATAATTTGTTCTTCTGTTTAAATTTTTGTATTTTTAAGTTTACATTCATCATTTCATAAAGATTTTTCAGATTTATTTGTATTTCTTGTACCTATCAGTCTTAGTTATACAAAGTAAATGAATGTATAATGGCTTATAAAACAATTCCACTAGGGAACTTTATAATATCTAACCTACATTTGTAAATTCTTGTGAAGTTAATTCCAGGTTAGGGCATAATACATCCAATATTAATACATTTATAAAATATTGTATGTCATTTATTTAGCATTTGAAAATCTTATGAGAATCCCAGAAGATTTGCAAATATATTTTTATATGAGCTTGTGTGCATATCTGTATGTGTTGGGGAGAAGGGAAACTGCTTGCTGCAATTATTATAATTTCTTAAGTCATTTTTAGCCTACCAGGGGAACTAAGGTATCATTAGAAGAATCTACTAATGGGTAAGGGATTATTCCCTTTTCCTCCTCTAAATGAAGAAATCAATTAATAAATACTCTCCTTACATACATTTTGGAGGGTCTATGAAAGTCTTCTTACACTTTAGTCTCCATTACTTACTCTTTGATTGAGTATCACTGACCTACTGACTCTTCCATGAACAAGATACTGCATCCAATTGCTTTGGGTAGTTTTCTCTCCCTGTCTCCAATTCCTGGAAAATTCTCCCTCCTCAACAATACCTACTAACTTCCCTGGCTTTCATTAAATGCCAACCAACATTACATTTTTTACAGGAAGACTTTCCCAACTCTGACTTTAATTTTTCCAAAAGGTAAACAATCCATCCATCCATCCAACCATCCATCCTTCCATCCATCCATCCATCTATCTATCCATCTATCTACCTATCTCTTTTTCTTGTTTCCTTTGTTTTCTCTCTCTTTCTCTTTACACAAAGGAAAAAATATTCTGGAAATCACAAACTCAGCACCAACTACTTATATAGTAAATAGAATGTTGGGACAGAACCCAGGAAACCATGAGATCAAATTTACCCTTTATTACTTATTCTCTTTATAATCCCAGTAACTAATTTTTGTTTAGTCATTATTCTGATGAGAGATTTTAAGCAGATAATTATATTGGGTGAAAGGGAAAATATCAGGAAAATAATGTCAAAAATATGAGCTTATTATTTTCTCATTTTTAATATTTGTATACTAGAACAGAAAATAATACAAAATAATTTATATTGTTGAAAGTTTGAAATTGTGAATTCACAGAGGATTTGTCAAACTAAACATTTTGGTTGACTAGAGCTGTGTCCCTATACATTCTTCAAATTGGATATTTTAGAATAATGAATACATTTTGTTTCTCAGCTTGTCCTTTAAACTTCAATAATGAGTGCTTAAATATTAAAGAAAACATCTAGTAAGTCTAACTCTCAAGCATCAGAGCAAATTCTTAAAAAGGTTTTACATAAAAAAAACTGATTACATTTTATTAATTATGTTCCAACTATAAAATGTTCCTTACATGCATTCAAAATGGACTTTGAGCTCACACTGAAGTAAGAATAGGGGTATAGATATGTAGTTCTTAAAGCACTGGGAATATAGAACTGTCTATTTTAATATTCCTGAGCTTTGAGATTCTAGTAACAGGTATTCTACAATTAAATAATATCCCAAGTCCTTATGCTATATTTAGTTTTGTAAGCCCCTAAGGAAGATCTGATATCAGATACTACATTCAGAGTATGTCATCATTATGAACTATGACAACTGAAGATGTGAGTGGAGTGAATGTCTTTGTTCTTGTGAACTGAAAACCTATTTAACATGTATAATGCAACATGATAGATCCATTTTCTTGACATGTTTCAACATTCATCATTTTCTAGATATCAAAATTGATTGATTTTTGAGTATTTTGACTCAAAATTAAATGAGACAGTAAAGATGCTTTTGTTTTAGAATGTTAACTTTTCATGAAATAAATTCTGTATTATGTTCTTATGCAACACAGAATGGTTATGAATTAAAAATTAAAATGGATTCCATTTGAAAACTTGCCAGAATTATATTACTGTATTGATAAATTGAGTTAAAAGTAGAATATGCAAATGTAATAAAAAGAAATACCTCTTTTTATTTACTTCTTATCCAAATTCCATAGCAATGGATAGGGTTTAAAATTTGATGAATATTAACAATTCCTTCTTCAATGTCTTTAGGATTAGGTTCCATTTACTATTAAGAAAAAATATGATATAATATTAACAAAATATCTTTCATTAAAATTTCACTTCATGACAAACTGTTTCTTTTTTCTATATTGTTGATTCCATTTTACTTTTTAATTTCCCATATTTAAGTTAAAACTCATTATTTTAAAAATCATTCAGATTTTATCATTCTTACAGAAATTAATTTCTCAAAAATATTATTGCACTGCTCTGCATTTTTCTGAGTGAATACCTAGCTACTACATGTGAATTTGGGATTCAGATGACAATCATAAAATGTTTCTTACCTACATTTTACCTATTGTTTTGAAACATTAGATTGATAAATAATGTGTCTGAAGGCAATCTGATCTAGCCAAACTCTGGAAAGTCAGAAAATGTGTATATATCACAGAAAAGCATGCTTAAGCTTGCTATAAAAATACTAATAGCGGGACTTCCGGTTAAGATGGCGGCTTAGAGAAAGCTAAAGCTCAGATCTCCTGAAAACCCTTCCCGACCGATCTCAAACGATAAGCTCCTAAGGCGCCGGAATTCAAAACGATCAACAGCACAGACCCTGGGAACCCTCCTCCTGGACCTGGACCCGGTTCAAAAGGTACGGCTCCCCTTAAAAGCCAGAACCCGAGATCACTCGGACCTCAGGGGTAGGAGCGCAGAGTCCAAGGCTCCCGGAAGCCGCAGCCAGGCCGGGCTCAGAGAGCAGAACCCTCAGGGCCTTCTACAGTCCCGGTGAAAGTTACTGCCTGGGGCTTCCGCTGCAGAGAGCTGGTCAAAACAACAGCAACCCTCAGGGCGGGCAATTCAGCCTCACGGGCTGGATCCTGCTATCCAAGTCTCAGTGAAAGCCCTTGCCCGGACCTTGGGAAAGCTGCAGCCCATCCCCCCGCAGGCCGAAGAAACAGCCTCACGGCCAGCGATTCTGAAGGCAACTTCCGGAAAGCGAGCCGGGGGGAGAGTGTGGCCTCGTGGTCCGACCCTTCCATTCCAGTTCCAGTGAGGCATATTCAGTTTAACCCAGGGAAAGCTCATAGAACTATCTGCCCAGGACTAAAGCCTCTGAACACCAGACAGAGACAAGAAAAACTAATCCTCCACATTCAGAAATGGCAAACTCCACAGAACCACAGAAGCCCCAAAATACCAAGAAAAATAAGAAGAAAGGGGCGACTTTGGACACATTCTATGGGGCCAAAATACAAAATACAGAGCAGACAGAAGATAATATAAAAGAAAATGCTCCAAAACCTTCCAAAGGAAATGGAAACTCTCCACAAACCTATGAAGAATTTGAATCAGAAATGACCAAAAAGATGGAAGCCTTCTGGGAGGAAAAGTTGGAAATAATGCAAAAGAAATTCACGCATCTACAAAACCAGTTTGACCAAACTGTAAAAGAAAACCAGGCTTTAAAGGCCAGAATCAGGCAGCTGGAAGACAACGATCATGTAAAAGAGCAAGAATCAATAAAGCAAAGCCAAAATACCAAGAAATTAGAAGAGAACATAAAATATCTCACCGACAAGGTGATAGATCTGGAAAATAGGGGGAGAAGGGATAATTTAAGAATAATTGGACTCCCAGAAAAGCCAGAAATAAACACCAAACTGGACATGGTGATACAAGATATAATCAAAGAAAATTGCCCAGAGATTCTAGAACAAGGGGGCAATACAGCCACTGACAGAGCTCACAGAACACCTTCTACACTAAACCCCCAAAAGACAACTCCCAGGAATGTAATTGCCAAATTCCAAAGCTATCAAACAAAAGAAAAAATCCTACAGGAAGCCAGAAAAAGACAATTTAGATATAAAGGAATGCCAATCAGGGTCACCCAAGACCTTGCAAGTTCTACTCTGAATGATCGTAAGGCATGGAACATGATCTTCAGAAAGGCAAGAGAGCTGGGTCTCCAACCAAGAATCAGCTACCCAGCAAAACTGACTATATACTTCCAAGGGAAAGTATGGGCATTCAACAAAATAGAAGACTTCCAACTTTTTGCAAAGAAAAGACCAGAACTCTGTGGAAAGTTTGATACCGAAAATCAAAGAGCAAGGAATACCTGAAAAGGTAAATATTAAGGAAAGGGGAAAATGTTATCTTCTTCTTTTACTCAAACTCTCTTCTATAAGGACTACATTTATATCAACCTATGTATACTAACATGTGGGGAAAATGTAATGTATAAATAGGGGGTAAAGAAAGACCAAATAGAATAATCATTCTCACACAAAGATTCACATGGGAAGGGGAGGGGAAGAAAACTCCTATAAGAAGGAGAGGAAGGGGGGGGGTTACTTAAACCTCAATCTCAGGGAAATCAGCTCTGAGAGGGAAAAACATCCAGATCCATTGGGATCTTGAATTCTATCTTACCCAACAAGGGTAAGGAGAAGGGAAAACCAAGGGGGGGAGGGGGAGAGGGAGAACAAAAAGGGAGGGAAAGAGAGGGGGGAGGGGGAGGGAACAAAAAGGGAGGGACTAAAAAGGGAAACATCAAGGGAGGGGACAAGGGGGACTGTTTCAAAGTAAGTCACTGGACTAAAAGGTAGAGCCGAAGAAGAAAAGGTTAGAAGTAGGGAAGGCAATCAAAATGCCAGGGAGTCCACAAATGACAATCATAACTTTGAACGTGAATGGGATGAACTCACCCATAAAACGTAGACGAATAGCAGAATGGATTAGAATCCAAAACCCTACCATATGTTGTCTTCAAGAAATACACATGAGGCGGGTTGACACCCACAAGGTCAGAATTAAAGGATGGAGTAAGACCTTCTGGGCTTCAACTGATAGAAAGAAGGCAGGAGTGGTAATCATGATATCTGATAAAGCCAATGCAAAAATAGACCTGATCAAAAGGGATAGGGAAGGTAATTATATTTTGTTAAAAGGGACTATAGACAATGAGGAAATATCATTAATCAATATGTATGCACCAAATAATATAGCACCCAAATTTCTAATGGAGAAACTAGGAGAATTGAAGGAAGAAATAGACAATAAAACCATACTAGTGGGAGACTTAAACCAACCATTATCAAATTTAGATAAATCAAATCAAAAAATAAATAAGAAAGAGGTAAAAGAAGTGAATGAAATCTTAGAAAAATTAGAATTAATAGACATATGGAGAAAAATAAATAGGTATAAAAAGGAATACACCTTCTTCTCAGCACCACATGGCACATTCACAAAAATTGACCATACATTAGGTCACAGAAACATAGCACACAAATGCAGAAAAGCAGAAATAATGAATGCAGCCTTCTCAGATCACAAGGCAATAAAAATAATGATTAGTAATGGTACATGGAAAACCAAATCTAAAACCAATTGGAAATTAAACAATATGATACTCCAAAACCGTTTAGTTAAAGAAGAAATCATAGAAACAATTAATAATTCAATCGAGGAAAATGACAATGGCGAAACATCCTTTCAAACCTTTTGGGATGCAGCCAAAGCGGTAATCAGAGGTAAATTCATATCCCTGAATGCTTATATTAACAAACAAGGGAGAGCAGAGATCAATCAATTGGAAATGCAAATTAAAAAACTGGAAAGCGATCAAATTAAAAACCCCCAGCAGAAAACCAAATTAGAAATCCTAAAAATTAAGGGAGAAATTAATAAAATCGAAAGTGATAGAACTATTGATTTAATAAATGAGACAAGAAGCTGGTACTTTGTAAAAACAAACAAAATAGACAAGGTACTGGTCAATCTAGTTAAAAAAAGGAAGGAAGAAAAGCAAATTCACAGCATTAAAGATGAAAAGGGGGACAGCACCTCCAATGAGGAGGAAATTAAGGCAATCATTAGAAATTACTTTGCCCAATTATATGGCAATAAATACACCAATTTAGGAGAAATGGATGAATATATACAAAAATACAAACTGCCTAGACTAACAGAAGAGGAAATAGAATTCCTAAATAATCCCATATCAGAAATTGAAATCCAACAAGCCATCAAAGAACTTCCTAAGAAAAAGTCCCCAGGGCCTGATGGATTCACCTGTGAATTCTATCAAACATTCAGAGAACAGTTAATCCCAATACTATACAAACTATTTGACATAATAAGCAAAGAGGGAGTTCTACCAAACTCCTTTTACGACACAAACATGGTACTGATTCCAAAACCAGGCAGGTCAAAAACAGAGAAAGAAAACTATAGGCCAATCTCCCTAATGAATATAGATGCAAAAATCTTAAATAGGATACTAGCAAAAAGACTCCAGCAAGTGATCAGAAGGATCATTCACCATGATCAAGTAGGATTCATACCAGGGATGCAGGGCTGGTTCAACATTAGGAAAACCATCCACATAATTGACCACATCAACAAGCAAACTAGCAAGAATCACATGATTATCTCAATAGATGCAGAAAAAGCCTTTGATAAAATACAACACCCATTCCTATTAAAAACACTAGAAAGCATAGGAATAGAAGGGTCATTCCTAAAAATAATAAACAGTATATATCTAAAACCAACAGCTAATATCATCTGCAATGGGGATAAACTAGATGCATTCCCAATAAGATCAGGAGTGAAACAAGGATGCCCATTATCACCTCTACTATTTGACATTGTACTAGAAACACTAGCAGTAGCAATTAGAGAAGATAAAGGAATTGAAGGCATCAAAATAGGCAAGGAGGAGACCAAGTTATCACTCTTTGCGGATGACATGATGGTCTACTTAAAGAATCCTAGAGATTCAACCAAAAAGCTAATTGAAATAATCAACAACTTTAGCAAAGTTGCAGGATACAAAATAAACCCACATAAATCATCAGCTTTTCTATATATCTCCAACACAGCTCAGCAGCAAGAACTAGAAAGAGAAATCCCATTCAAAATCACCTTAGACAAAATAAAATACCTAGGAATCTACCTCCCAAGACAAACACAGGAACTATATGAACACAACTACAAAACACTTGCCACACAACTAAAACTATACTTGAACAAATGGAAAAACATTAACTGCTCATGGATAGGACGAGCCAATATAATAAAAATGACCATCCTACCCAAACTTATTTATCTATTTAGTGCCATACCCATTGAACTACCAAAATACTTCTTCACTGATTTAGAAAAAAACATAACAAAGTTCATTTGGAAGAACAAAAGATCAAGGATATCCAGGGAAATAATGAAAAAAAACACATATGATGGGGGCCTTGCAGTCCCTGACCTAAAACTATATTACAAAGCAGCAGTCATGAAAACAATTTGGTACTGGCTAAGGAACAGAAAGGAAGATCAGTGGAATAGACTGGGGGAAAGCGACCTCAGCAAGACAGTATACGATAAACCCAAAGATCCCAGCTTTTGGGACAAAAATCCACTATTCGATAAAAACTGCTGGGAAAATTGGAAGACAGTGTGGGAGAGACTAGGAATAGATCAACACCTCACACCCTACACCAAGATAAATTCAAAATGGGTGAGTGACTTAAACATAAAGAAGGAAACCATAAGTAAATTGGGTAAACACAGAATAGTATACATGTCAGACCTTTGGGAGGGGAAAGGCTTTAAAACCAAGGAAGATATAGAAAGAATCACAAAATGTAAAATAAATAATTTTGACTACATCAAACTAAAAAGCTTTTGTACAAACAAAACCAATATAACTAAAATCAGAAGGGAAACAACAGATTGGGAAAAAATCTTCATAGAAACCTCTGACAAAGGTTTAATTACTCATATTTATAAAGAGCTAAATCAATTGTACACAAAATCAAGCCATTCTCCAATTGATAAATGGGCAAGGGAAATGGATAGGCAGTTCTCAGATAAAGAAATCAAAACAATTAACAAGCACATGAAGAAGTGTTCTACATCTCTTATAATCAGAGAGATGCAAATCAAAACAACTCTGAGGTATCACCTCACACCTAGCAGATTGGCTAACATAACAGCAAAGGAAAGTAATGAATGCTGGAGGGGATGTGGCAAAATAGGGACATTAATTCATTGCTGGTGGAGCTGTGAACTGATCCAACCATTCTGGAGGGCAATTTGGAACTATACCCAAAGGGTGCTAAAAGAATATCTACCCTTTGACCCAGCCATAGCACTGCTGGGTCGGTACCCCAAAGAGATAATGGACACAAAGACTTGTACAAAAATATTCATAGCTGCGCTCTTTGTGGTGGCCCAAAACTGGAAAACGAGGGGATGCCCATCAATTGGGGAATGGCTGAACAAACTGTGGTATATGTTGGTGATGGAGTACTATTGTGCTAAAAGGAATAATAAAGTGGAAAAGTTCCATGGAGACTGGAACAATCTCCAGGAAGTGATGCAGAGCGAGAGGAGCAGAACCAGGAGAACATTGTACACAGAGACAAACACACTGTGGTATCATCGAACGTAATGGACTTCTCCATTAGTGGTGGTGTAATGTCCCTGAACAACTTGCAGGGACCCAGGAGAAAAAAACACCATTCATAAGCAAAGGATAAACTATGGGAGTGGAAACACCGAGAAAAAGCAACTGCCTGAATACAGAGGTTGAGGGGACATGACAGAGGATAGACTCTAAATGAACACTCTAATGCAAATACTATCAACAAAGCAATGGGTTCAAATCAAGAAAACATCTAATGCCCAGTGGACTTACGCGTCGGCTATGGGGGGTCGGGGGGGGGGGGAGGAAAAGAAAATGATCTATGTCTTTAACGAATAATGCTTGGAAATGATCAAATAAAATATATTAAAAAAATAAAATTAAAAAAAATACTAATAGCATCTAAAACATTTTCTAATTTTGAATTTTGGTCAAAAATTTTATAACATTGATTTTCAAAACATTATAAACATCTTTTTGGTACTAATTTAATGTACTTAATGATATCATCTTATATATAAAATTTTGAAAGTATAAACTTTTTGAGAGAAATCGTGATTATGATAAAATGAGAAGAGGAAGTATTTGTGTCTGTGTTTGCCTCTGTTCAAAAGAACATTTAAACTTCTTTCTGCAATAAATGGGTCATTGAAATATTTGAAATAGGATACATTTCTGAATAGAATTAAGAAATTATTCAATATACTAAGATGAACTCTCCATAAATGCTCTCAAACTTCTCTGCCACTTCTACCCATTATTCCTGATTCTATTTTCTGAACTTAGAAAGATTAAGTGCAAGTCTTTTTCATATGACAACATTTTTAATATTTTAATCTAACTACCATGTTCTATACTATTTCCCCCACTCCCCCAAAGTAAACACCTTGAGATACTTTAGTCTAAAACATTCTTTACTCCTCATATTCCAGATTTTAAAATATCTTCACTATTTGAATATGTTATAGTTCTAATTATTTTCCTTATAATGTGCCCACACCTGAATTTGATATTTGGACATGGCCTTGTCAACACAGTAAACAGTTTGATCACCATCTCCCCATTTTTGGATACTTTTATCAGTTACCATTTAAGGAAATCCATTAAATCTCAGTCAGTGCCAAGCTGATCCTTATTTAGGACAATGGAAAGACAGTACAGTGCCATTATATTTCAAGAAAAAAATATAGGATATTGAATAAAGCAAGTTCTCTTGAACACTTTCATTAAACTCACACTTTATTCATTTACAACAGGCTATATCCTTTATCATGCTTTGCTCTAGGGCAATCTTGATGGCATGGCTAAACCCCTAAGAGTCTTATGAGATTTTATGGAAATAAATAAAAAAGGACACAGGTTGATAATTATTGATGGTTTTTCCTGTTATTTTTTATTGTTTAAAAATTACCTCTTAAGTAAAAATGCATATACAATTTAGAAATAAAGGGTGAAGCCATAAATAAATTAGATTATAGTATACTTTGTCTTTTAGATCTATGAATAAGGGAAGAATTTATGTCTGATAAGACCAAGAGAATATTATAAGATATAAAATAGATAATTTTGAATATATTAAATTAAAAAAATTGAACAAACAAAACTAATGCGACCCAGTTAAGAAGGTAAACAACAATATGTGGTAATTGTCTGAAAAATCTTCATTTCTTAAATATATAGAGAACTGAGTCAAACTTGGAATAAAAAGAATTTCACAATTGGCTAGTGGTCAAAGGATATAAACAGGTGATTTTAATTTAAAGAAATTAATATTAACATGCTCCAAATTACTATTAATTAGAGAAATGCAAATTAAAACAACTCTGAGGTACCACACCAATCTCTCTAATCTGATAAAACAGGCTCTCTAATCTGATAAGAGTTGGATTGGAAGAACTGGGGCACTAATGCACTGGAACTTTCAAGTGATACAGCCATTCTGGAGAGCAATTTGGAAACATGAATACAGGGTCATAAAACTGTGCATACCCTGTGACCCAAGTAGGTTTCTATCCCAAAGAGATCAAAGAGAGAGGAAAAAGCCTACCTGTACAAAAATATTTAAACTGAAAGGCAAAACCTCTCTTTCTTCATGCCTCTTGCACAATCCCCCCCTTTTATTCTCCAAAAAAAATGCAACTTGCATTTTTCAATGATACTTACCTTTATAATAATTCTATCTATCTATTCTCAAACCTGCACCATTCGAATTATTCTCTTACCCACCCTCCCCAAATAACTAAATCCTAAACTAATCTTAGCAATTCTGACTACCTAGTGCTAAGCTAAGAGTGGGATAGGAAAATGGTTTAGGTAAGGAATTTACACGAACATAGTTTCACATCACAACAAATCAAGTAACAATCATCAACTGTAGAATGACTGAACAAGTTGTGGTATATGAATACAATGGAATAAAATTGTACCATAAGAAATTATGAGCACTGTGATCACACAAACAAAAAAAGTAAAACCTGGCAAGACTTATATGAAGTGATGCATATAGAAGTGATTATAATAAGGGGAACACTGTACTCAATAACAGTAATAAAATATGTTAATCAATTGTGAATGATTTATCTATTATAAGAAATGCAAAAATCTGAGACAACACAAGGAACACAACGAAAAAGGTCATTAACTCTGATAGAAGGAAATGATGATGTCTGAAAGCAAATTGAAGCATGCTATTCTTCATTTTCTTTCATCCATGAATTTTTATTTATTATAATAAATACATTTTAGTTCATAACATAAAACATATATATACATATATGTGTACATATGTATATGTACAGATAGTATAATAAAGCATTTACAGCATTTATTTTATTGCCTACCATTATGGGGAATAGTAGGGAGGGATACATTTTAAAGACAAGTTTTTTTTTTTTTCTTGTGTTCAGTTGGGAAAACACAAACAAATGAACAGAATCAGACTTCCCTTTCTTCCCTGAAAAAAATTCCAAATTCCAAAGAATTAGAAGTTGAGGGGATGCCCATAGATTAGGGAATGGCTAAACAAGCTGTGGCATATGATTGTGATGTTATAAATTCTATTGTGCTATATGATATGACAAGCAGGTTCTTTTTTTGAGAAAAATATAACATAGAAAGACCTACAAGAAATTATGAAGAGTAAAATAAGAAGAATCAAGAGAACATTATGTACAGCCCAAAAATATTGTTTGAAGAATCACTCATATATATTGACCTTAAGAGAAATAAATCAGAATAGAAATATCAAAGACAGTAGTATATACATGTATTTTTTCCAGTCAAATGATAAATACTTCCTCTACTCAAAAGAGAGGAGGGAGGGAATTAACTGGTTATTTTAATGTAACAAACAAATAAATAAGTACTTTTTAAAAAAATATCATGAATTTCCAAAATACATTTCTACTTATCTCCTATTTTTACCTTATCAGAATTTTGAACAATCAAATGAGCCCAAAACTTCACTAAAAGTCAATAGTTTCTACTGGTGTGATTCTACTCTAAATTACTTTACAGTTTTTTAGTTATTTTATAGATTTCCTAAATATTCATATAATACCCTTAATTTTACCCTCACTTACACTGTCCCTAAATGTCTCTCTTTACATAATTTGGTGGACTATTTAGATGAAATTAATATTGAATATTATTGTTTAAATAGTTCATTGAACCATTTGAAAGAATAATTAAATATGATACCCAAATGTAACTTGCAGATATTATGTAGGAATAATCAGTAGTAATATTATGATTTGCATGTGTTCATTTTATTTGAGAATATACATATATATGTGCATTCTACTATAAAAGTCTCCCAAAAACCAATGTCTGTTTATGAGCTAGGAAAAGACCAGTTAACATTTTTTAGCTTTTTTTTAAATATCAAAGGTATGTTTTGCCCCCCTTTTATAGCTATTTCAATATATGCACAATTCTGGGACTTCAAAATAAATTATTAAGACTTGTAATTCCTTCACACAAATTCATCAATTCATAAGTACAAGGGGGGAAAAGCTATAGTTCTCTTTTTTAGAATATTTAAAAATCATTCTTTCCAAGTATGTAAAAATTGATGTTTTTGTTAGTTATTTGGGTACAAAAGAGTTAATGCAAACTATTTCATTTACCAGCTTTCTGAATAACATGGTAGGTAAACAAAAAAGAACCAGTTTAAACTTATCTAATTTTTGCTAATTGAACAATCTTCCATGGTCATCATTATGACCAATTATATTGATAAATACATGTTATATTTCCTTTTTCAAATTTTATTGGAGAAATAAGATGGTAAATACAAGATTATCTATTTCTTTTATTTTTAAAAATAGCCACATAATTTCTTGTAGTTAAGTTTTATTAATGTATTTTGATTGGTATGCTGTCAGAATGCCTAATATCTTACCCTGCCACACTTTCACATGCATACACAGACATACATAAGTATATATCTATATCTATCAATATATATATATACATGTATATATAAAACACATACATATATAAATTGAGGCATGCATACATCCTTGATTCCTTCTCTGTGGCAAGGGAAAAATAGCAAACTAACTGCAAAATGACCAAATCTGAGAATGTATGAAGCATTCCAATACTCATACCCTCTACTTTATCACTGAAATGAGGAAACTGAATTCATCTCTTCTATTAAATATAGATTTGTCATTGAAATTAAAATACTCAAGTACCGCTTAGTGTTATTTCCTTTTGCCTCATATTCACTGTGTACATTGTCCTTATTCTACTTGTTTTACTCTTTGTTGATATGACAGTCTTCATTTCCTCATTTTTAATAGTATAATTACATTCCATTACTTTCATTCATCACGATGTGTTCTATTTTTCAGCAAATTATTTGTAACAATTACAAGCACTGCTCCAAATACTTGAGAATTTTTATAGATTTTCTTTCTGTATTTCATCTCCTCAGGGATAAATGTGCTAGGTGAAAGGGGATAGAAAGCTTAGTGACTTTTCTTGAGAAATTCCAAATCATCTTTCACAAACCATGAACCACAAGAGTGTTCTATATGCTTACATTTGCATATCACTTTCATTTATATTGGCTAATTATATTATTGTCTTTGCCAAATGGATATATGTGAAGTGAACACAGAATATTTTAACTATAATTTGTTTTAATGATAACAAGCTGTATTTATACAACACTTTAAGGTTTGCAGGTCTCTATATATGTTTTATTTATGCTATCTTATTTGATCCTCACAAAACTCTCTGAGGTAGTTGCTATTCTCATCTCTATCTATTAATAAAGAAATTAAGGAAGTGGTAATTTTTTGGGCCCAGGGTCACATAGCCAGTAAGTTTATGAAACAAGATACAGATTCAGGACTTCCTGATTTAAAGTTCATTGCTCTGTCCATTGTAACACTTAGCTCTCTTATTATATGACTCAATATATTTTTTGCAAAAATATTATTATATTTGAATTTTGACCCTGGGAGTTGTCTTAAAGATTTTGGTAAAATCCCCACATTTCTTAGAAAGCAGCTATTGTTTGGAAATATTGAATACAATTCTTTTTTTCCAGGATTGTTAGTTTCTCTCATTTTAACTGCATTAGTTTTATCTATGCAAACACTTTTAAGTTTTGTATTATCGAAACTGATTTTTTCTTTTACCATGGACAATATCACTTATGTGGCTTATATTTCTTACCTGAATTATAGATCTTAAAAGTACCTCCTGCCTCATACTTCTGTTTTCTGCTCATTTTTGGCCTATATGAATTTTAGGGAAACTGTAGAAATGAATGTTCTTCATTTAGGATTCCTTTAATTGATATTAAGTGCAATTTTGATCATTTATAAGGATGACAACAGTCTTTTATTTTATAATAAGATTCTGCTTAGAAATAGCATGAGCACAATATAATCTATACGTATAAAATATATACTATTCATAAGTATATTTATATTTATCTGCTTGTACTTTGTGTTCACATATATATAAATATATATAATATAAACATATCTGAACATATCATTTTAACTTACTTATGTAGCAGAAATAATTGCACTATTAAAATGGAAAGGATAGGCTTCCATCAATCTCAGTTAAATACTTAAAGTAAGCTAAAAAATAAATAGTACAATCTCACAAGGACAGCTCAACTTAAAAATATTACGTAATAATTCAATCACGAATCAGTGGATGGGAGAAAAATAGTCATTTTCATTCCAAGTTAGCAAAGTGGCATCCCATTATATTTGACTTGACTAACTTGAAACCTCAATAATTTAATAGTCTTGTGATCTTTGGGAAAGTTGGTCATGTGAAAACTCTTTTTGTATTCAACTTCTCTTTCAACTTTCTCTTTTCAACAGACACAAAAATATGGTGGTCATTGCTAGCATATCCTTCAATTCTCCCTCATCTAATAATTCCTAATATTTCCTCTTGACCTCAGGATGTTTAATAATTGCAAATAAAGTATTTTAATGAGAAAGAGCTTTATTAATTAAACAATGGGGCAGAATAATAAAAAATTGAACTTTGAATTTATAAAGTGTACTTTTGGGGAAAGAGTTGTCTCCTTTCATCAAAGTGTATAGGAAGAAATGAATATAAGAAAATAAGGGTAGACCTTAACATGGAAGACTTTCATGTAAAAAGTAGGATGTTTGAATTTTAAAGTTACCGAGTTGAGAGTCAGTGAAAATTTTTGAGCATAGTAATGAAGTCTAAATTTATGCACAAACAAGATTCATTTGGCAGGGATATGAATTGTGGATTTTTGAGACATGAGCATATTTTGGGGCAATACAAATGAGTCTGTAGCCAGAGATTAAAAATGACATATTTCCCTTATTTATCAGAGTAAGGGTCAATGTTTCTCTTGTCTTGAATTATGTACATTGCCTTTTACCATTCACTGTAACTTATTTTGATGTTGTGTTTGTAATTTTGACCCCTGTGAATACTTAGCTAATCACAAATAAGTGAATACCTACTTAGTCTGTAAAATTATTCTGTAAAATTATCTAAACACCAAAAAATATATTTTGAGGAAGAGAAGAATGAAAAATATAAAGAGAAGAGTATTTGGAAAACATTTTTTCATACTTCATTTTTCTTTCTCCTGTCTCCCATTCCATTATATTTGACTTGATTAACTTGAAAGTGTCACAATTTGATGGACATGCTTGGGGAAGTAGGTCATGTGAAAACTCTTTGGGGCTTCAATTTCTCTTTAAATAAATGAACAAATAAATAAATAGTGGTCAGTTATCAGAATGCTTCCTTATAATTATTATTGTCTTATTATAACCATCTAGACAATTTGTGTAAAGCTGTATTATTCATTGTCCTGAGTTGTCTAATAGTTATAATTATGGCAATGAAGGCTCATTTATGAAAGGAGTTTAATAGTTTTAATCACAATATTAAAGTAATGTAATATATAGGAGTGTATGGAGAAATGTATTTTGTTCAAATACTTATGTCAAGACCTTTGTTTATTACAAAAACAATTCTCCAAAAGGACAACAACCAAATCCCATAAATTACTTGATTCTTATACCTGCATACAGATCAGGGGGGTGAAATTCTAGATCATGATTGTGAAAATTACTGATGAGGAAGTGTAGCAAACACTGAGACTAAAATAAGTCTATTTTCTAATCACTCATAAGTATTTATGAAGCAGGACAATAAAAGGTAATAGCTGCCCCATTGTTAAGCAGTATTAGAAAGAAAATGACATTGTATGTTGTTGGCCTCTTTTGTTTGGGGTCATAAAATGGTAAATGTGTAATTAAAATATCTTGTAATTATGTGCCCTTGTTAATTTAATATTCTCATTTCATGAGCAATGTTGCTTTGTTTGATGTGATGTATTTTCAACAGATTCTGACAACACTGATATAATCTTAAACTGTAGAAATTAATATTGTAACAATTTCTCTTGTGACTACAATTTTTGAATTGTCTTTGTTTGAATTGAAAAGATGGTAAATGTATTTTATTATGTTTTCATTTTATTTATTATAGAAGATATTTACACCTACCATGTTGTACAGCTGAATATTTCCAATTGGGAAATGGCTGAACAAATTGTGGTATCTGTTGTTGATGGAATACTATTGTGCTTAAAGAAACAATGGAGTAGAGGAATTCCATGTGAACTGGAATGATCACCAGTAATGGATGCAGAGTGAAAGCAGCAGAACCAGGAAAACATTGTACACAGAGACTAATATGCTGTGGTACAATTGAACATAATGGACTTCTCTAAGAGTAGCAATGCAATGATTCAGGACCATTCTGAAGGACTTATGAGGAAAAACACTATGGACATTCAGAGGAAGATCTGTGGGGGTAGAAACACAAAAGAAAAACTACTGCTTGATCACATGGGTCAATGGGGATATGATTGGGGTTATAAACCCTAAATGATTGCCCTAGTGCAAATAATAATGTGGAAATGCCTTAACCAATGACCCATGTAAAACCCAGTGGAATTGTGCATCAGCTAAGGGAGGGTGAAGGGGAGGAAAGGAACATGATATTTTTAATCCTGGAAAAATAATCTACATTAATCTATTAAACAAATTTATGAAAAAATCCAATCATTCCCACACTTGCCACGTGTTCATTCAAGAAAGTCAAGATTTTAGAAATACACATTCATGGAATCTAGACTATGTATTCAGTATTGTTTCTCTACCAGCAAACAACCAAACTAGACAATCTCATAATATTTCCTTCATAAAGGTCTTCACATATTTAATTTAATTTAATTTAATAAAATCCAATGTGAAAGAACTATTGAATTAGTAAATAAGACTGGAAGTTGGTACTTTGAAAAAAAAATAGACAAAATATTGGTCAATCTAATAAAAAATGTAAGAAGAAAACCAAATTAACAGTATCCAAGATGTAAAGAAAGATTTCACCACTAGTGAAGAGGAAATTAAAGCAATCATTAAAAACTATTTTGCCGAATTATATGGCAATAAATATGGCAATTTAGATGATATGGATGAATATTTACAAAAATATAAATTGCCTAGATTAACAGGAAAAGAAATAGTATACTTAAATAATACCATATCAGAAAAAAGAAATTGAACAAGTCATCAAAGAACTCCCTAAGAAAAAATCCCCAGGTGCTGATAGATTCACAAGTGAATACTATCAAACTTTCAAAGAAAAACTAATACCAATAATATACAAACTATTTGACAGAATAAACAAAGAAGGAGTTCTACAAGTTTCTTATATGACACAAATATGGTAATGGTTAGGTCAAAAACAGAGAAAGAAAACTATAGACCAATCTCCTTAATGAACATAGAATCAAAAATTTTAAATAGGATACTAGCAAAAAGAGTCCAGCAATTGATCATGAAAGACTTTTTTTTTATGATCACGTGGGATTTATACCAGGAATGCAAGGATAGTTTAATATTAGGAAAACCATCCACATAATTGACCATATCAACAAGTAAACCAACCTTTGACAAAGTACAACATTCATTCCTAACCCTAGAAAGTATAGGAATAGAAAGGCCTTTCCTAAAAATAATAAACAGTATATATCTAAAACCATCAGCAAACATCATCTGCAATGGGGATAAACTAGAAACCTTCCCAATAAGATGAGGAGTGAAACAAGGATGCCCATTATCACCTTGATTATTTGATATTGTACTAGAAACACTAGTTGTACCAAGTAGAGAAGAAAAAAAATTGAAGGTATAAAAATAGGCAATGAGGAGACCAAGCTATCACTCTTTGATTATAATATGATGGTCTACTTAAAGAATTCTAGAGAATCCACAAAACAGCTAGTGGAAATAATGAACAACTTTAGCAAAGTTGCAGGTTACAAAATAAACCCACATAAGTCATCATCATTTCTATGTATTTCCAACACATCTCAGCAGCAAGAGTTAGAAAGAGAAATTCCATTTAAAATCAACCTAGATAATATAAAATATTTAGGAATTTATCTGCCAAGACAAAGATAGGAACTATTTGAACACAACTACAAAGCACTATCCACACAATTAAAACTAGATCTAAATAATTGAAAAAAAATTAATTGCTCATGGGTAGGATGAGCTGCCATAATAAAAATGACAATCCTACCCAAACTAATTTAATTATTCAGTTCCACACCCATTAAACCAACAAGAACTATATCAAAATTCATTTGGAAAAACAAAAATTCAAGAATATAAAGGAAAATATTGGAAAAAATGTGAAGGAAGGGGGCCTAGCAGCTCCAGACCTCAAACTATACTATAAATCAGTGCTCATCAAAACAATATGGTACTGGCTAAGAGACAGAATGGAGGATCAGTGGAATAAAATTTGGAGAAGTGACCTCAGCTAGACAATCTCTGATAAACCCAAAGATCCCAGTTATTGAGACCAAAATCCAGTATTGGATAAAAACTGCTGGGAAAATTGGAAAATAGTATGGGAGAAATTATGTTAAAATCAACGTCTAACACCCTACACCAAGATAAACTCAGAATGGGTGAATGATTTGAATATGATGAAAGAAACAAATTTATGAAAAAATCCAATCATTCCCACACTTGCCACGTGTTCATTCAAGAAAGTCAAGATTTTAGAAATACACATTCATGGAATCTAGACTATGTATTCAGTATTGTTTCTCTACCAGCAAACAACCAAACTAGACAATCTCATAATATTTCCTTCATAAAGGTCTTCACATATTTAATTACCTGAATAGTTTATGCATAATTACATTTATATATCAAACTACATATATGTTGTTCTTATTAAGGGGTCATCTACCTTTAACAATTATTGCTTTGTAGTTATATACATCTAACTAGTCAGGTATCATTAGAGAATAACAGAGAAAGAGAAAGACTGTGAAGAGAGAGATGGTAGCAATGATTGTAAATGCTTATGGAATTTATGCTTAAAATATCACAGGATTACTGTAATGCTAAAAGCTGGTTGAGACTTAAAAAAACATTTAAATCAACTGATACATCACTATTATTGTACAACATCTTCAATTTTTCAGACAATGTTTGAAGTTCTTCATTCAAAGGACACTCAATACTCTAATTTAACAGCTATAATCATTAGAAATATTTTTCCCCTTTTCATCATGTTGCAATATGTTTCTCTGTATTGCCTACCCATTTCTCTTGCTCTTCTTTCAGAACACGCAACAGAAATTAATCTTTCTTCTTCAAAATGACTATAATATTTCTTAAATCTTTGTTAGACTAAACATTTCCCACTATTTTTATTGAACCTTGTGTAGTAAGTTATCTGTTCCTTACATCAGGTTAGTCATCATTTTAAGCAAATAATGAGCTAATTTATATCTCTCCTTAACTCTGATGTTCCTTTGAATTTCTATTTTAATTGCACATCAATCCCTGAAATTCTACTAAAATTTCTTTGAATTCTTGATATTCATTATTCATCATATTTCAACAAACTTTTACATTCACATACAACAATTTCCTCTGCCTTTGCATACATAGTCTCTTTCAAATCAGTTATTATTCAAATATTGTTTCTGTTTTTTTTTTCAACAGATGAGTTTCCTTACTACCAATAACTTTATTGGGGAAGATATGAATCCAGGAGTAGGGTTCATAGACAAAGAATATGAGAAGTTATAACTTTTCTCAATTCCAAATTGCTATCTTATGAGGATAGAATAATTCACACATATATTTTCAATCTGGCATATTTTTGAACAGGTGCTCCAAAATGGAATACATTCATATTTTATATATTTATTCATGTTTAAAATTATATGCTCAAAATTATTGGCATTTTGGAAAATTTTTAAAAAATTTTTAGAGTCAAATTTACATTGATTTTAGGTGCCATCTATTTTTCATTGATGTTAAAATCAACATTTTTCCTACTTTATGACTCTGATTTTTCTAACTGTATTTTAAAAAATATTCAAATGTATGTTATAATTTATTTTTTCCTGTAATTTCTAATCTAACATTATTGTTGAAAATGTTTCCCTAATCCAATTGTGAAAGGTGAAAACCTCTTCTTCTCTAGTTTATAAGAATATGCAATTTTTATAAATATTTGCAGAACATATATTTGGAATTTATTTTAGTGTAATAATCTAAATATATCCTTTCAGAATTGCTTCCTCATTCTTTCCAATGCTTTATTGTTGTCATTTTGCAAGCATTTATTGCCATAAAGGTTTACTCTTCAAATCCTAGGAAGCAGCATATGAAGACAATAGCTTTAAGAAAGTTGTAGGCTACAAAATTAACCCTCAAAAATTAAGAAAATATGTAATAATAATATAGTTCAAGATGCAATAATAGAAAGGAAAATATTATTCCAAATAACAACAAAATACATAAAAAACATTCTTAGTTTTCTAAGGTACATATTTTTTAATCTTATGATATAGGAATTTTTTTACTGTGTGAAATAATTATTTTCTTAGCAGGCACCCTAGCTTTCTTCTTTATTTTACTAAGAAATTTACAGACAGGTTATTTTGAACCCTATCAATAGGGATATTTGATCAAAATGATTTAAATGATTTTATTTATATTAAGAAAATGTCCTATCTTTCCAAACAATTTTTGTGAGTTGAATAACCTGTCTCAATTGATATAATATTGTATGGAATTTTTATCATCTTTATCATCAATATGATTTATTACATTATTTGTTTTCCTAATTTTGAACTACATTTTAAGTGATAAATTGGAATATAATTTAGGGGAAATTTTTCTCTTAATGAGAGATCCCTTTTTTTCTTTCATATTTGGCCTGATGGCTTATTGGTTATGGCCAATAAAAGGTAGGAAGAAGTGACTAAAAAAAAAAAACACTCCAAGAAGGGAAGGAAGGTTGATACAAATCTCTTTTTGATGGTTAAAATAATCCCTATTTTTCCGAATACTCGAAAAGTCTTTGGGTAGGAGGCTGTTTAAAAAAAAAAAACAACAACAACTAGATCATCCTATCTGGTAGATAATGAGAATTATGGAAAGAAAACACACACACACACACACACACACACACACACACACCACTGTAATCTTCCCACTTCACTGTCTCATATATCATGGGCATATCTGATCCTATTAAAATCATTATATGGCAACTGCTAGAGATGCCAGTTTGTGCCTGTATAAAATTCTGAGTATGCAAACCTGAAAGATAATACAGATAAAGAGTAATCTTCATACTATATGATTAATCTGAAGAATATACTTGAAGATTAGTACTTGACTCCCTAAAAATGAGACAGAATACTGAATAAAAGTATTAGTAGCACTTTTTTATGGTACATTAACCAAGGGCAGAGTAGAGATTCTCCAGAAGTGAACATAAAAGCTTCCTTAATACTAAATGAGTACATTATGATTCCAAAAACCATAATGAATACATAATGAATATTTCTGGGTGTGTTGTTTACTATACAATAAAAAACTCAGCAAATGTAGAAGGAATATGTGGGAACTGAAAAACCCAACTATTTTGATATGCTGTAAAATTTTTTCTGAAGATATTTCTTATATATATATATATATATATACATATATATAATTTATTCTCCTTTCATATTTCATCACTTAAAAATTCTGGAAAAAATATTTAGTTCATTCCTACTGGAGAAGGAACCAGGTCTTTTCCCAAAACATTTAATGAAGGGTAGCTTAGTATATGTAATAGGAGTGAGAACACTGGATTTTATTCTGGTTTGTCTCTTACTATCTGTTTCAACTATAAAATTCATTGAACTTTTCTTTGCTTCAATTTCTTCATAATCTCATTTTGCAGTTATGAGAACTAGCTCAGCTGATGATCTTTAAGTATAGAAATATCTGTTAAATCTGTTTCTTTTGGGTAGAAGTTATTTATTTTTTTAGTCCCCTCTCCCTTCAGCAATGTGACTAATGTATGTGTGTGACTGTGCTACAAAGGGCATAAATGTGTATGAACTGTTTATAAAGTTGCACATTACCTCCTTAGTATGAAAATACTTCCTTAATTTGCATTGTTACCCTAATCTGCACTCCGAAATAGAAATAGCTTTAAAATAAATGTCCTATTTGATTTGGGAAGACAAAACTTTGTGTGTGAGAGATATTTCTGGTTTATTACTTTTCCTCAATGATACTGTGATGCAATGCATTGGAAAGAGGTATCAGTTTGGAGGCAGACTATTTTTCTATTATCATGTGTCCCTGAGGAAATCATTTTCCCTTTCTGGGAATAAGTTTTCTCACCTGTAAAATGAGAACCCTGATTACTTCTAATAATTTCTCCATTTCTACACCTCTCCATTTTTACATTTCTAAACACCACTTTAACAATGTCAGACTGAGACCCCTTTTGCCTCTCAAAGGCAGATTAGAAACTGTTGACATCTAATTATGCACATCTTCTTTATGTAATTTAAATGACTGAAAATCGATCATATTAAATTCTGTGAACACATTTTTCACAATAAAGAACAATGTGGCCATTGGTGAGGAGATAGTCTTAATGATAGTTATTACAATTTGGTTTATATGACACCCACCCTCCTCACATTTTGTGCCCTGTCCTTATTCTTTCATTCTTCATTAAGTTGAAAAGGGAGTTTAGGAGGAATAGGAACCATTGTTACTTTTTGGACTTATAAGACCTTAAAAAATTATTATTTCATGAAATCAAGGTGATTTCCTTAGTTGTCTAAGTATTTTTAGATCAGGAATTGTTAATTTCTTGTGTTTTGGATCATTCTGCCACTTTGGTAAAATCTTTGGAACCCTTCTCAGATTACATTTTTAAATGCAGGAATTAAAATGCATATCATATGTAAATCTATCTATATGTCTGAAGGTTGTTACCCCCATCCCCCAGTTAAAAGCCCTGCTATAAATACATTATTTTTCAGCTTGTTGGAAATTTCTTCCTTTATTTCCGACTTTGATTTTTATTTAATGAGAAGCACCACAAATTCTTCTTCATCCTAAATTTTTTTAAATTTATAATTATGAGAGTTAGTATCATTCTGTTTGTCTACACAATATATGCATAAATAAGACACTAACTTTATAGTCAAGGTTTTCTTTGTGAAAATTATATTTTGCACTAATAAAGTATATTTTGGTATTTTACTTAAGATCACAAACCTAGAATAAGAAGATTATGAAACTATATAACCCAATCCCTTCATTAAGCAGAGGAGGGAACTGTCCCACAGATATTGGGACTTACCTGATAGTGCACAAATATAAAGCTTCTTTAGGGCAACTGAAGGTCGACTTATGTTTCCAAAGAGACTGCTCTTTATTCTTTCTAATCAGTAATGAATGTTGACAGCTATACAATGTTCTGTATTCAATGATCTTCTCATCAAAACCCAACAAGCTCAGTGATGGTGAATGATGTGTTTTTCCCCCCTCCTTTGACAGATGCAAGACCAAAGTCTACCCTGATGAACTTCCAAACACAAGTGTAGTCATAGTTTTTCATAATGAAGCCTGGAGCACTCTGCTTAGAACTGTTTACAGTGTAATCAATCGGTCCCCACATTATCTTCTCTCTGAAATTATTTTGGTTGATGATGCCAGTGAAAGAGGTACGGATTTTTTTTTGTATTTTTTGTGTTGCCATAAAAAAAGCATTATAATCACTGGTTGTATTGTAAGATAATTGTTACTAATAGTCTTGCTTTATGCTCACATACAATTCTTTCTCATCCTCCCCAAACTATTTTCAGCCTTGCAGCTGCTAAAGTCTTCTCCTCTAAGGTCATCTTCTTTCAATTCTCTATACAATGTTTGTATCTAGTTGCTTCCATGTTGTCTCACATGCTATATTATAAATTACTTGATGATAGAGATCTTTTTTACTTCCCTTGTATCCACAACCCTTATTAAGGAGCAGAACAAATAGCGTTTTAAAAAAAATTGTTGTTAAATTATTGATCTATGGGTCAGTTACATGTTTCACCAGTCTACTTTAAAGTTCCCAAAATGAGGCTTACTAGTTCCTTCCAAGCCAACAGATCTCTTTATTCTACTATCTCTGGAAATTCCTGAGAAATCATATGAAACAACAAAATTGTTTTTTTTTCCATAAAGTCAACACACTCTTATTTAGTGTCCAAATCTGCAAAATTGATGCAGCTTTAAAGATTCTTGCTAACTCCATCCATCCCAACACTCCCACCTCAGTCAGTAGGATAAATATATTCCCCCTGACTCTGTCATGCTCCATCTCTGCTTATCCTATGTCCTTTATTCTCTCTCAAATAATGTTTCTTGGACCCAGCTTAAGAATGTAGTAATAAATGGAGAAAGAGAATTGAATATCTACCTTACTAAAATTCTAACTTTAAAAATATCCTAAAAAATAAAGTACCAGCACATGAACCTGAAACTCAGAGTGTTCTCCCACTAGACTCCACTCTCCACTTATTTAACCATTAATCACCAGTCTTTCCCTTAATGGGTTTATTTTCAGGCAATGAGCTGTACTGCCAAAAATGATTCACATGATGCATGTTTTTTAAAATTTTCCCTTTTAAGAGCACTTAGAAGAATATATGGATCCATACTCCCATCTTTTTCATCCTGATTACTTCTGATATACACACCAGGAACTAGTGACAAAGACAAAAATAATTTATAATTATAGGAACTTGATTTGCTGATATGTAACATTTTGGGGCCCAGTTACTAAAATTATCACCAGCAATCTTATTAATTCACTCTTTTATCCTAGACATTGTCAACCACCTGGCAGATATGGGTCATAATAAATGATGAGTGAGTTATATATAAAATTCTCAGATCTTTCGTTTCATTCTCTTCAAGTACAGAGATTGTCCTTAATTTCTCTGTTCTGTGTCTGCTTCATTTGTGATTTTTGCTGGTCTTTGAACCAGTTTCAAAATTCTATGAGAAATTTGTATTGTATCTTACAGATTTTCTCAAGATGGCATTAGAGAATTATGTGAAAAATTTGGAAGTCCCAGTGAAAATTATTAGGATGGAACAGCGGTCTGGACTGATCCGTGCTCGTCTTCGAGGAGCAGCTGCTTCAAAAGGCCAGGTCATAACTTTTCTAGATGCACACTGTGAATGTACATTAGGCTGGCTAGAGCCCTTGCTGGCAAGAATAAAAGAAAGCAGGTAAGAGTTATGTTTTATGTCTTTTTGTATTATGGTTGATCTTGTTAACAGAATTGTGGTGGAGGGCCTATCAGAACTTCCATTTAAGTCTAATCCCTATTTTTAGTGCCAATAATACATACATATTAAAACATAGCTATTAAAAATGGGATCTGTCCAAATATATGTCAAAAGTTTTAGTCTTATACCATTATGCCTTATAGTAATGTTTAATTTAGTATAAATATGGGGTATAATATTTATTCACTAGGTACATAAAATTAAATAATAGCATAATATGTATACAAATATATAACATACATGTGTATATATAAAAGCTTAAAACACATTATATGAGCCTAATAATTCAATGAAGGTAGTCAATAATACCACTTAATAGATTAAAAAATTAATATACAAAACTGCTGATTAAATTGCTAAGGATTCCATAACACATTAGTAGCAGAGCAGGATCTAAAACAAAACTCTCTGTCCCATATTATTTCCACTAGACTATTTTCTTATACAATTTAATTAAAAGAACAACTATAAAGTCCAATAACACTCATCAAAGTAACTTTTGTAATGTTCATTTACTTTCCTTTGGGTGGCATTATTTCTTTATATAGGATGTCTCAAAAATCTTGGTGCAGTTTTAAACTTAAAAGCTGTTTAAGCCTTTTAAAGCTTAAAATTGCATCAAGTCTTTTGATACACCTGGATTATAAAATATGATATGTGATATGAGATGTATATATAGGTATGCATTTGCATGTGAATATAAATATGGAACAATGAAAGAGAAGGATAGAGACAGTGAGATAGAGAAACTGATACAAGAAGAGACTGGGGCAGAGAGCTTATGTTATTTTTCATGGGAAATGGGATGGCACTTGTCCTGTTAGTTCATTGATATAAGCAATTCCTAATGAGGAAGTTTTCTACATCATTGAAGATTTATAACTGCTCTTCATCACATAATATCATTTACTTGGACATTGAAAGGTTAAACATTTTGCCTAAGGTCACATTGTTATTATGTGCCAAAGGAAGGACTTAAATTCAGGTCTTTCTAACTCTGTTAGACTTTACATCCAGTGTATCATATTGTCTCTCTCTCTCTCTATGGAAAGTCCTGGGAGACATTTGGATCTCCTTCAGAAAGAGGGGTATAGTATATAATGTTAATTTCCCACCCATTTGTGTGGGATTTGCTTATGGATAATGCATATATAACTAATCAAAACAGCAAATATACAAGGTCACGAAGTTTTGATATTTTAATAATATAATGTCTGGTGTCCTGAGAAGAGTTAGACTTATTATGTCCCCCTTTATCTTTTAAATAATGACAAGTGTTGTATCCTGTTTTGCTTTAAAGTCATTCCATGTCCAACAAAAAGGTCTTCGGGGAACGTAAATGACCATTTGAGCATCCAAAACAGGTGCTTCTTATTCTGAGACTAGTTCTGCCATAAGTTTCAGGATTCTATGTTTGCCAAGAAGACAGATGACGGCTGTCAGCAAAATGAGCCACAGCAGTTGAACAAAACAGTCATAACCTTGCAGTCAAGTTAGTGTAGTATGTAGCTAATGATATTTTTCTTTTGCATTATGCAGCATATCCTAGTCAAAGTAGCCACATATAGAAAGCTGAATTGAATTATATCTATATAAATGTACTCTGCATTAGTATATATGTCTGAATCATTTCTTATATGTAAAAATTTGTATAATATTAAAGATTTGAGAAATTTTAATTTTTTATGCATTGCTATCTATTATTACTAAAGTGTTGGACTAATGCCTGAAGCTTGGAGGTGAATAGCTCTGAGGCTATTCCAGCAGAATGCAGACTTTGGCAGGTTCTATTAGTTAGAGATATTTTGAGTATAGTCTGGGAAAAAAAGCAAAGAGATGTTATATGAGCACAGACCTTTCTAAAATTAGAGAAGTTCATCACAATTCACAAGGTTTTTGGTTTTCTTTTTGTGAGTTTTTGGTATATAACAATTCATAGATATTACATTTTGTCATATATACTTGCTGTGACTCCATATTTCTAAAACTTTAGCATACCCAAACTGGACTGCCTGTATTATATTCATAAGTTTTTAGTGATAGAGGACTAGATTCATTGGAGTGAGAAACACCAACATTTAATCCCAGTCTCTGAGCCATGCTAATTAATTAACCATGGGTAAAGCATTTAACTTCTGACTCTTCTAAGCCACTAAGACCAGGAGTTACAGAAAACTTGACAATCTGTACAGGTGAAGGGATTTCTACCTAGACTTCTTTACACTAAAACAACCTTATGTCCTCATGACTGCCTCCCTCAAATTTTTCTATATATACATGCATGTGCATATGCATATATTTGCAACCATATCTAGATATACACATATGTGTTTGTGTGTCTAAGTGTGAATAATTGTGTGTGTGGGGGGTAAAAATCATAGATATAAAGCTGAAATGGAGTTCAAAGTATTTAGTTTAATACCATTCATTTTTCAGACTAATTGTAACCCTAATTATAGCTGAAGTTGAGTGAGAACTATGTAGGTAGGGCACGTGAGTATGATGCCTAAACAACCACTAGTTTTATGAGTGGTTATTTAATGAAAAGAAGACCATGCTCAGCTTGTTGAACTAGTAAATAGGAAGAAAATTGTAATCTATTTGAGTGTGGATTAGTCTATTCAGTTAAATTATCTATGAGAGTATAAAAGGGATAGATGTACCATGAAATTATAGAAAATGAAGGCAAAAAATATAATATTAAATGAAAACAAAAAACAGTAACTCTCGGATATTAATTTCTCATTTATCAAGTGCAGAAAATCCTTAAAATATAAGTGGTAAATATTGAATTTAACCTTTTAAACATTTATTTACAGAAAAACTGTTGTCTGTCCCATCATTGATTTGATTAGTGATGATAACTTTGAATATACAGCTGGTTCAGACATGACATATGGTGGCTTTAACTGGAAACTCAATTTTCGCTGGTATCCCGTTCCTCAAAGAGAGATGGACAGAAGAAAAGGAGACAGAACTTTGCCTGTGAGGTATGGAGATAATTTATCATAGGAAAAATGTATCACATAAGAGTAACTAAAGTATTCCTACTAATTTTTGTTCTCTTAAAAATAATTGTATAACTTTTCATATTCAATTCTTACCTTCACTCTAAGTCATTTATTCTCTAGGTTCCATGGTTACTTCTTTTAGATAGTACAGGTCTTTCCTGTAGCACTCATATAGTAGATTCTCAGTGCAATGGGGTTAATTAAATATAATCTAATCGAATATTCTCTGTTGTTTAAAGATAATCGATGCTTTTTTTAACTTTTGGGGGTTAGAAATGTCCCTAGTTATGAACCTTCCCACAAGTAAATAAGAGATGAGCATAACCACATGAGGATTACAGCAGGAAATATAAAATGGATAATGAATAAACAAAACAAGTATTAGTAGAAGTTTCAGGCACCTTGAGCATTTAATGTGTTAAGGTATACTAGGACCTTATCTGTAAAAATAGTTTTTCAATTAAGAAAACATTTTAAAAGTAGTAATAACAGATAAATCAATGAACATTTTTTCGTGCAAGTCCTTTAAGTGCTGTTTCCTGATTGAAGGTAATAAGGAATATGTACGTAGAAACACTTGAAAAGTTATGATAGCCTTAAAGGAAATATAAGGATTTTAAGAGAATAATTTCATACATTTCTATCAGAAATACATCTGTGGATATTATACATAGAAGACACATGTTTATACAAATGTGTATATATTTGCATATGTAATACATACATACATATATATATATATACATGCATTTTATATTCTTGTGTATCCCCTAACCTTGTGTATTTGAAAAAGTAAAATGACCCAGTGTTTTTCTAGGTGATTTCTTTCTCTTGAAAACAGCAGTGTATCTTATTTTATTTCATGTAAGTTCTAAACATTATTTGTTTAAAGTAAGAATACAGAAGGCATATAAATATGTTTCCTTTGTCCAATTTAATTTAACTTTTTCCCTCCATTTTGCTTACTCCTTACAAATTGAACAAAAACAAAATTAAAACAAACTCATGTAGTCCAGCAAAGTATATTACAAGATTGGTCATATCCAAAAATGTTTGTCTTCTTTTGGATTTAATGTTATCAGTGTTTTCATACCTTTTTATTAATTTTATTTACCCACAACGTTCCTAGAAGTAAACACTTGCCTTTTCAAGAGAGTCTTTCTTTTGGGAGCCCGTGGGATTCAGTAAGTAAAATAGCAGTTCAATTTAACAAATCCTCAGTGACCCAGAATATCCTACTGAGTGTCACTTCAAACTGTAGTTATGTATTTTAATAGCAGAAAAAATATATGCTCAATGTCAAGATAGGCCTAATTATATTCTTTGTCATATATGACCAAGTTCTGGCACCTTTGCCATTGCTGCCTATGTTGACTTTTATCATAGAAATTCTGTATGGTTGTTGGTAGCATAAGGAAATTATAGCCTATCAACAAGAACAGGGCTGGGGGGGGGGGGAACACAAGAATAAACATAAGAGAAGTTACTTTTACAATAACTTATTAGAGGCTTTCTAGTAACCTTAAAAACTCCTCACCTTCATCTTTAACAGTTTTTTTTTTCTGTTATAGCACACAGAATGAGGTATTAATTGACACCAGCTGCCTAAAAATGTTTAATTAATTAATTAATGTTTCAGTACTTTGTTTTATATCAATGTCTGCATTCTCAACCATCTTTTATTTAGTCTACTTAGACCACCATTCAATGGGGAATACTATTTGCCTTAAATAGTACAATAAAGAGTAAAAGAAAGAACATTAGCTTTTTTTTCCCCCAGAATACCTAAATTCAAATCACAGTACTTTCACTCACTATTTTTGTGGGCAAGTCATTTCAGTTTTCTATCTCATTTTCCTTAGTTTAAATTATGTAGTTAGAAAATATTATCTTTAAGACCCCTTAAGTCCTAATGAATATGTTCATAGGTAATGCAATATTACATTCAGTTTTATGTGTTTTTTTTTTAATCTTTCATTGTATGTGTTTATTTGTCCTGCGATGAGCACATGGAACAAAGTTTTGTTCTTTTCAGTTGTACTTCCTTCCCTGAGAAACAATCTGGAAAACTGATAGAGAGCTAACCCTCTAAGAAATTACTGACCTCATTCATAAAGATAAAAGTCTTCAACGAGACAAATTGTGCATTATTTCTTATCTTCTATTAATGATAATGAAAAGTGAAATATAGAATTTTTTATATTTTCACTACAATTTATGGGTTTTATTGTCACATGGGGAGAGAGTAAAAGCAGAATATATTTGATTTGTTTGCCTCAGGAATTACACGTTATTTCATTTGTCATTTCAATGCTAAAGCTCTTAGGGAATTGAAGCAAAGGAAAACTCATTCTTTGCTGATGTTTCTAGATTTTATGGCAAAATGTTAATTAATTCAGTGGCTGCGTTGTATGAGCCTGAAGGTAATTTTCATCAGGATAGTTGTAATGTGAACTTTGTGAGAGTAATCTATTACTTGAAAAGGAGATGTGATCTTACATGCCTACAAATATATAGATATATGAATGTATGTTTTGAACACAAAGTTTCTTTCCTTCTTTGATTAATGGAATTCTGAAGAGCAAAAATGATTAAAATTAAGGAGAATTTTCAGTTTTCATAGAGGTACGTGTCACTTAAAATGTCAGTTATGACAGTTATGATTACTATAATTGGATGGTAGTCATCATTTAGAAGTACAATCAAAAATCTGCATCAATTGAAAAGTAACTTGAACTTTTGACCCAAATTCATATTTTGTCATTTTAAGAGCAAAGAAATAAAAACTACATATTTTACTTTTTCCATATTTTAGATTTATTAATCAGCTTACAAAATGCAGTGTTAATAGTATAGAAAGGAAAAAATACGGATTCCTATACTGGCTTTCATCATTAACAAGAGACAAGTCTTTAGAAAAGTAATTTTAGCTGTTTCCTTGATTTGAAATAGAAGATCACTGAGTTCCCTACTCAATATGGAAATGATATGATTCTATTAAAACTGGATTTCACTTAAAAGTCAATAAACATTTATAAAGTGCCTACTATTTGCTAGGTACAGTATACTTTAGAAGATGTTGGGAATACAAAAAAGAAAAGTTCTTTCCCTCCTTTCAACGATCTTACAATCTAATGAATTTCAACTTTTAAAAAGTATTAGCTTTACTCCTCACTTTATTGAAACATGGGGAGAAAAAGTGAACATTTTTATATTGAGTCCATAAATTAGTGAAATCTCACTATTTTAGAAAACAAAATGAAATACTACCTGATATTGTTTTGATAGACTCATGTTGGAGGAAAATACTTTTCTTTTAAATGAGGAATGAGTAGGTAGCATTTTTTTATTTTCTAAAAAAACTTATAGATAAATAAAACTCTGGGGTGTGGTTAGTAGAATACATGTTCAACATGAGTCAACAGTATGATATGATAGCAAGAGAAGCTAATAATAATCATGTAATTTTAGACTGTATCTAGGTTCAGGAAGGCAATAGTACCAATGTATATTGCCCTGATTAGTTCATATCCAGGGAGTTGAGTTCAGTTCTATTCAGTTCATCAGAGTTCAGCAAAGGCATTAATAAGAAATAGAATCTAGAGGCATACAACTAGGGAGGTGAAGAGTCTTGATATGATACCATACCTGCACCGATGTAAGTTATTGGGCCATGTAACCAGAGAAGAATTCTTCTATGCCATTACTTTATAGAAAGTAATACCTCTATGATGGCTTTAAGCATTTCCAATTTCTACTATTTAGCAGCTATGTGGACCACCAGAACTTCTAGCAGCATTCTCATCTGCCCAGTTCTGATGCCCTTTTGAACTCCAAAGTTGACAGTGTTGCTATCCCTGTTAGTATAAATTTTATTGCAAATTATAGTGGGATGTCATGAAGAGGATACAAGATTTAGAGTCAAAAGACTGTGTTTGAATCTCAGCTCTGCTAATTATGATCTTTATCTCTTCACGGAAGACTCAGACTCAGTTTTTATAATGCTTTGAAAACCTTAAGTCATTATATACATCCTGGATAATAACTATAAAATTAGCTAGCTATTATCAATAAGAACTTTCACTACATTGCCTCTAGCATAACTCTTAGCTTTAAAACTCATTTGAGAACATATTTATTCATTTATATGGTACTTAGTGTAACCAAGAAGGTGCTATATTTATATTCAGCAAGGATCTGAGTTCAGATTTTATGTAGACTGATATTTATGCTTTGTAAACATAATCAAATTCTTTCAATCCTCTGAAGCTCAGCATCTGCATCTGTAATATTGGACTAATAATAATAACCTGTTACATCTACACTGTAGGGTTACTGTGTGGGTCAAATGTGGTGATAGTTTTAAAATAATTTAAATATCAAAGTATTTATACTTTATAATAATATAATATTAAATACTAACAATAAATTTACATGGGCTATTCCATTATTCAGATGACTGACACTGGTAAGCATTATATTATTCATATATGCCATTTCCATTGATTACAAAGCATTTTTGAACAAAACAGATGAACACTTTCAGTGCTCTTTGCCTTAGATTGACATTAATAGATTTTGCCACTTCCTGTCCTTAAATATATTTATTGATTGACTTGTGAAAGGGTACTAAAGTATACTGAATAGAAGGGTGAGAATAGCCTGTGAATAAAGGCTTGACATATAGGATGCAGAGGTGATATAGTGCTATAGAGCTCTCTGTGTAAATAGGGAAAATAAGCTGATTAAATTGATATTTCAAATTTGGTAGTTAAAATATGCATCAGCATTTAAAACAAGTATTTACTATATTATTATATCTTCCTTTAATAAAAATGGAGGGGAAGTTAATGAAATATATTGAAATATTTAACCTTTGTTTCTTAAACATATCAATCCATTTGCATTTGTGATATTAGGCCAACATCTCTATCTTGGTTTTGAAATGTCCTCCTTTTTAGAATGCCCAAAAAGAAGTGTTAGACTGTGGCAATTCTCAAAAAGAGTCCAGCACTTTAATGTAACTTTAATTCAAACAGCCTTTTTGCAGACAAACTAGTTTACACTCCCATATATATGTTTTTCTTCCATTTGGAATTAGGGCCTGATTAGATAAATTATTTAAATATTATATTTTATTTTATTTGAAAATCTTATTTCTGGAAAATTAAAATAGTGCATACATATATTCTCGTGTCTTTACAACATTTGTGTAAGATTATTAACTGCCATTACCATTCTTAAAATTAGAGGAGGAAAAAAATCAAAATTTCATTTTTTCATTGGCTTTGTTTTTCTTTGACCAAGAGGTGGGACATTGTATAGTAATGCTCTATTGTCTCTCTTGGAGTGATGACAAAGTAAACAGTATTAAAACTGGAGACAGAACATTGGGTTTAAGTTCTGTCTCAGATAATTACTTACTGTATGACCCTAGGTAAGTCATCTAACATCATTTTTTCCTTGATTATAAAATGAGGATTAAAAAAGCACCTACCTTACAGAGTTATTGAGACCTATTAAAATAACA
This sequence comes from Monodelphis domestica, assembly GCF_027887165.1. Taxonomy (NCBI): domain Eukaryota; kingdom Metazoa; phylum Chordata; class Mammalia; order Didelphimorphia; family Didelphidae; genus Monodelphis; species Monodelphis domestica. The sequence continues at coordinate 157,988,286 of NC_077230.1, forward strand.
TATGAAGCCTTTTGAAAACCTAAAAGTGCTATACAAAGTGCTGCATAAAGTATTATATGTTAAATGTTATAATAATTTTAATAGTTATATTGTTATCTGAACAATTCTTTGAAATTAGAATTAGAATTTTTGAAATATATCTGGGAATTGAAGTCTAATTATTATTCATTCACAAAATATAATGGCGATTGTGAGTAAAAGAAATTGTTTCTTTCTAAATCATGTTAGTTTGACATTAGTGATTCTCAGTTCTTTAGAAATGGATGATATGTTTGTTTTGTTATTTACAACTATACAACTCAAAATGCCATAAATTAAGTCTTTTCAGGACTTCTTTGAAATTCTGAAATTGTTTGATTTTAAAGAGCATTAGGAGTACAAATGCTTTTCTTCATGGCATAGTTAAATGTGATATTGCCTGGAGATTGAGATATGAACTAGACTTCTTTTCTTAGACTATGATTTTCTCAAATTAATTTTTACAGGTAGGGGAAAATGTTCCATTTCTCCCCTGCTTTTAAAAAATGAGAAAGAAAGTATATTCATTCAGACAATTAAGAGACTGTTTCTTGGTGCTTCAAGAAATCCAGTATAGATGGTTCTAAATTCTGAATGGAAAATAATAAGAACAAGAAGGCAAATATTTAGTTATGGTGTAGGGTGGCCCTCTTGGTTAATACTAGTTATGTTCCATACATCTAGGATTCAAATTTCTCATTTGTAAAAAGAGCAAAGTGGACTATAGCAGAGATTAATAGCCTCCAATTACTGATATAGCATTTAAAAAAATTGGACAATTATATCAATTTTCTAATCATATATTTTATTCTATACATTGAAAAATATTATTTTATGAAGAGTTCATATAACTTACACATGTGTAACAGGATCTAACATGCAAAAAATGGTTAAGAAGCCCTGTACTAAATTACTTCTAAGTCCCTATGAGCTAACAATACTTTGGTCAAGAATGATAACATGGATTTTAAATTAGTTGACATAAGTTCAAATTCCAGCACTAATACTTATTATGTATTCTATTAGACAATTCATTTAACTTCAAGCAGGTAGGTCTAAATAATTCCTAAAGTTCATTTTCTAACTTTAAAATTTATGATTCTAGAAGTACAAGTAATAAGTAGATCTCAGGCAATTGATCACCTTTTTCAAAGCAATTAGAAACATTCTATCTTATTCTCCCTCCATTGTTTATTTAAATAAACTTTTGCCTGAAGTAAGGGAACATGGAAAGGAAAGCTAAACATTACACTCACTTATACTTATCATCCTGAAAATGCAGGGCACCCAAAGAATTCTGCATCAGACTATGATGATCATGAAAGAAGATTAATGGAGGAAAGCATACTTCTTGGAGAATTAGGTCTCTAAGAATAGATCAGGAGTGTTGCTTCCATCCCTAGGTGGCAGGTAAAGAAATAATTTGCTCTTACTAAGCAGAGTTCTTCCCTTCTTTTCCTGCTTATCCTTTAAATAGCTTTGCAAACTATTTGTGTTCTATAGTATCTATGGGGGATTTGAGTAAGCTTCATCCTTGCTCAGTGCCTGAGCTAGCAGAAATCCTTAAGCAACTTAATTTCCACTCATCAGAAAGCTCTTTCATCATGCCCAGCATGATATATCAAAGGCCCAAATGGCCACTGTGAGCATTCAAATCATTCTTCTGCCAGGACTATTCAGCAGCATTTCTAATCACACATTTCTTCATTCCTGTGTAAAACTTTTCAAACTATAACCAACTCTTGATTTCTTAGGACTAGCTATTCAAATAGATGACCATGTAGTGCCTTGGAAAAAAGTTTTTTTTTTTTTTCTATCAACATAGAAAATAGGGTAAGAGAGAAAAGGAAGAACAAAACATTTTAGAACCAGAAGGGATCCTAGAAACCATCAGGTTCTAATCTCTTTATTTGAAGGATTTTATAAACCTTTATAAAATACTTACAATATACAAAACACAGTGCTGGGAACCAGGAATATGAAGATGGAATAAGATATAGCTAGTAAGTTAAAAGCTGAAATATTATCTTAGATCGTCTGATTCAAAATTCATCCTATCTTCCAAGACTGATTAAAGAATGCATAGCTACAAAATACTTAGATATCAAAAGATGATCTCCAGAGATAGGAAGGATTTTGAAGACAATCTAGTCTCACTGACCTTTTCACATGAGAAATGTCAGTCACAGTGAAAGCCAACTTTCAAATGACTTCTGGCTTCCACTTTCTTCCCATACAATCAATATTCCCAAATCCTCCAGGCTGGCTTCTTTTCTCACTCTTCTATAGTCAATTGTTTCATAAGTTATAAATGACTTACTAATGACCAAATTGAGGGATCTTTTCTCAATCCTCTTTTTTTTCTTAACATCTCTCTCTGCTGCATTCCCCAATAAGGACCATCCCCTTCATATTTAATACTGTTTCCTCCCTTATATTCTTTAATGTTATACTCCCTTTGCTCCCTTCCTCTTTGACTTATAACTCATTTTACTATTGACTTCCCTGAATCTTCTTTATTCTCTTGTCCTATAAATATGGGTATCTCCCAATGTTCTTATTTCTGCTTGATTGTATATAGGTATACATTTATATGTGTATATATTGTCTTGCCATTGTATATTTGTACCATCCACCCTGCACAGCAATCCTAAACTTTTGAAATTTGTGTATATGTATATAATAAAATGTACAGATGCATGTGTGTCTATATGTATACATATAAATGTATGTGTATTTTTATCTATCTAAGCCAGGGGTCCCCAAACTTTTTACAAAGTGGGCCAGTTTACTGTCCCTCAGACCATTGGAGGACCACACTATTAAAAATATGAACAAATCCCTCTGCACATTGCACACATCTTATTTTAAAGTAAAAAAAACCCAACAAAATATAAACACATACAATATTTAAAATAAAGAACAAGTAAATTTAAATCAACAAACTGACTAGCATTTCAATGGGAACTATGAGCCTGCTTTTGGCTAATGAGGCAGTCAATGTCTGGTTCCATATTTGTCACTGTTAGCCATAACAAGTGATGCAATTGTGCATCATTTAGTCTACATCTGGTTGGAGATTTCAGATGTTTCATTCTGGAAAAAGTCTGTTCACAGACATAAGTGCTGCCAAAGATGGTGGTCATTTTGAGTGCATCATTCCTGAGATTAGGATACATCTCAGAGTGGAGAGATGCATAGAAATTAGGCAAGCTGCTTGATTTGAATGCATCTATTAGAGAGTCACAAGTCTGCAGTTCAGCCAGTTCCATTTGATAAATTGTATCCACATATTTAATGTCAATAGAAAATGGGTTACAGAAACTGTATGTCCTGTTCATGGAGATGAAGCTCTTTAAATCTGAATTGGAACTCCTTTTGAACTTTTCCAGTGCATCCACACATGTTTCTTTTGGGAATGCAATCAAGGGTTTTTCTACTAACAGATTTTGAGTTAAGGGGAGTTGGCAGAAATTTTCCTCCTTCACTTGTTTGATAAGGAGACCTCATTTTACTTCAAATGCTTTCACTTGTGATTGCATATCACAGATGAGCTTCCCTTTTCCTTGAAGTTGCATAATGAAACTGTTGAGTTGCTCTGTTACATTTGTCAGAAAGGTGAGGTGTTATTTCCATTTGTATCACTGAGTGCTGGTACTTCTTTGTTTTTTGAAAGTATAAAAACTGTAATATGTGGAAGTAAGTCATAGAAATGTCTCAAACCTCTCTTTCAACTCAGCCAATGGACTTCTGTGTGGTACAGAACATCTTCACAGGCAACATTTAGCTCAGAAAGAAATTCCTGAAATTGTCTGTGGTGTAGTGAATTAGCTCTAATGAAGTTAACACAAGATACCACAATTTTTATAACAGTCTCACTTCAGTGATTTACTACATATCAGCACTTGTTGGCACATGAAGCAGTGTATGGCTATTGGGTAATAATGGTTACATTTGTCCATCTCTTGGTTAATGTGAGCAATTACTCTTTTCCCACCATGCTTAAAGCACCATTCAGTTGTCACACTGGCTGGTTTAGCCCAGTATAACTCCAAATCCTTCACAGTTTGGGAAACCTTTTCATAGATATCCTCTCCTATAGTTGTTCCCTTGATTCTTTAAAGTGCAAAAAGCTTTTCTGTGACTTTGAAATTGTCATTCATCCCATGAATAAAAATTAGAATTTGTTCAGAATCACAAACATCATTGCTCTTGTTGAGTGCCAAGGAAAAATAGGAAAGATTTCTTGCAGAGTTTTGCAAATTCTGATGCAAATCTTCTCCCATTTCTTCAATCCTTCGTGTAACTAACTGTACTAAATATATCTGCCTTCTCTGGACACATTTTTTTGACAACAGAAAGAAGGCAATCATTAACAAATTCTCCCTCCATGAATGGTTTACCAGTGCACACTATTAGCTTGGCAACTTGAAAACTTGCTTTCAGTGATGAAATATTTAGCTGCTTCTGCTTCCCCAAAGTATTTTGCTGAGTTGTCAATGTATTTTTCAATTTTAATATTTTATCTTTTCTCACATTTTCAACCAAACAATCATATTTATCTTTATGTTGAGCTTTGTAGTGTTGATGTAAATTGTATTCTTTGAACAAAGACACTATATTCTGGCATATCAAACACAGCTCTTTCCTTGTACTGCCTGAAAAAGTAATCATAAGTCCACTGTTCTTTGAATATCCTATATTCCAAGTCACTTTTTCTCTTTCTTGATGTCATTATTTCCTAGGTATTCCAAATTGCTATTAGTAAAATACATATATCTGTAGTGTATATATATAAACATATATATATAGATACATATATAGAGAGATATATACGTACATACCCCTACAAAAACAAAATACTGACAATAATTTTGTCCACACAGAGGCAAACAGACTGAATTGCCCATAAGTGCAGTCTGATCTGTGTTCATCAAAGCAGCCTTCCCAGTCCACATCATTTCAGCCTCACCAGTGGCCATATTGGTGGAACTCCACTTTTACCTCAGTCTCACACTGGTGCGGTGTGGGAACCAGCACAATTACAGAGCCAGTTCCTCCACCAACTTTCCAGTTTACACCATCCTGTGTGAACTGCACTGCGATCTGTGAACTCACACAGGAATCTGATCTCATGTGTAAGACCCATGTGATCAGATTCCATAGCAGGAAAATAGAAGACATGACACTAGTGTTTGTCCTCTTGTGGTCCTTATTCATAGATCTGTAATTATACACCATAATATGAAAAACACATGCCTCACTTCCCCCACATAGTACGATGGCAACTATACTCACCCAGATGCACAACATAATGGCCCCATAACCTCCCATTGCCCAAAAGTCTCTCCCCACATTAATACACAGTACAATGGCTCCCTTACTCCCCTAGATGCACAACATAATGGTGCCTAGGGGCCATTGTACTACCATGTTTCCCAGAAAATAAGGCACTATCTTTTATTAATTTGACAACCCCAAAACAGGGAGTGCCTTATAAAACACGCAGTGGCAGTGGTGGGCTTATCACAGTAGAGGCCTACCACTAATGTCACAGGCCAGATCACCACTATCTGATGCCTGTGTACAGTATTGGAGGCTGTGCTGGGCCTTTTAGACTATATACCACTGTTTGGAATAGCAGAGGCTACAGCCCTGGCTGTGATTGGCATGCCACACCTTGTACAGGCCCATCACTGCCACCACTATACCAGGCAGTAGTATACACAGTGTGGAATCCCCTCCTTCAGATCACTGCTCACCATGCTGAGGTCTTCTATTGTGCAGCCACATAATCCTTTGTGAAGCACCTCATTCTCATTCAGTTACTTTCAGAACAAGGCACCACACAAAGCATTATGTCACTGGAAGTAGTACTGTATGTGAGCAACACTGTGCTTTGTGGTGCTTCCATGTACAATACTCCAGGAGCACAGGACATGGATGCATCCTGTGCTCCTTTCACTGACCACCAATGAAAGAGGAGCTCCTTCTGGAAGTGTGGTGGGGACCAGATAAATGGCTTCAGAAGGCCACATGTGGCCCACGGGCCTTAGTTTGGGGACCCCTTAGATTATAAGCTATATCTTTCTATATTACTTCTGTTTCTTCATTGCAATCCATTACTCTAATTCCATTCACCCCCCTGCCATGGTACTAAATCACCTTTGATCTGCTTGTTGTCCAAAACATATTTAGAACTTTTAGCTTTGAAAGTCTAATTGCCTTTTTTCCCCATCCTAGCACTTGACATAGATTAGGGTTTACTTCTGCCTTTTCAACTTCTTTTTCTTTGTTTCCTTCTTGATGTGTTTACTAAATTCTTTCAAGGAAAACTTCATTCTCTACTCCCACAATTTCAGTTATTATTTTTCCACAAATGTCTCTCAAATCCAAGTAGAACACTTATTTTTCTACTGAATCCCTTAGTTATAATTTCATCCTAAATAACTTCTCCTTGATGTTTTATTGGTTCTTCAAACTCAGTTTGCCCAACAAAGAACTCTCCCTCTCTGTTTTCTAAGCCCATCCCTTTAACTAATTACTCTGTTACTATTATTTGTACATACCATCATTCCCTTAGTCATATGGAGGCATTTTTGATGCTTTCCTCTCCCACATCTGAGTTGTAAAATATTATTGTTTCTACCTTTACTTCTATTCAGACTATTCCTCAAATTACTTTAAGTCTTCATTCCTCTCTCCTTCTAAATAATTTCCTTAATTCTATTTGATCAACCCTTCACATTACATACAAATTAATTATTCTCATTTGCAAATTTGACCAAATTACTATCCCTTTCCAAAATCTTCCATTATCTATCAATTGTCTACAAATTAAATATAGATTTTTCTATCTGGAAATCCAATGCCCTCTGTATGCTATATCTAGACTTTCTTAATATTATTTCCAATAATAATAATAATTGATAAATTTTACTTAGTGCACAGTATGTGGCACACATTGTTTTAGTATTGCCTTTCAAACAACTTAGATTTTTTTAAGCCAGGGAAACCAAATAATAAACTATTATCAGATCCTACTTATCTATTTATCATACCTATGCTTTTGTGAATGTGTTTTCATATTTCTAATCATCTTTCCTCTTTTAATACTTCCCAACTTTTAAAATATATTTGTTCCCTAAAGCCCAGTTCTATTATCATCTAAATATGAAACTTTCTATGACCCTAAAGCAGAAATAAATACTAAATTACTCAATTTCAGGACCTAGTAACATTGAATGTTTGTAGAAGGGTTTTGAAAGTTGGAGTAAAAGACACGACTTTGAAATTTTGAATCTCAATCACACAAAAAAATGCAAATTAGAGTAAAGAATTAGATTTAGGGATAAAAGTTACTGAGTCCATTCTGATACAGAAGATTATAGATTTCAAACCAGTCAGAATTTTAGAGGTTTTCTGATCTGACTCTATTATTTTGGAGATGATGAAATTATGAGTCAGAGAGATTTGTGACTTGGCAAAGTATGTGCAAATAAAGATCACAGTCATGATACAAATCCAGGTCTTTTGTCTACAAATCTGACACTCTTTTCATTGCACCTTGTTATGTTGAGTTTGCAGTGTTTCAGGTAGATATAAATGGAGAAAGTCAGGAGGCAGGATGAAAACTGGATTGGATTACAGGTCTGAAAATATATTGGATGAAAAAGATGAGAAGCAGAGAGTTAAAGTGATAGGCCTAAAATCAATGACTTGAACTAGAGACCATATCTCTTGATTCACTACCCTGCTCTTTTCTCCCCACTTTGCAGCTTGTTAAGAAGGGGTTCACACTTTTAGAAATTTTTACTAGTCACTTATCTTTCAAAAGTTTTATTTTTAAATAAGATAATGGTTAAAACTTTTAACTACAATGAGTTTTGTCAGTTACACATAATTTTTTTAAACCCTCACACTCTGTATCAACACTCTGTATTGGTTCCAAGGCAGTAGAGTGGTAAGGGTTGGCAATGGGGGTCAAGTGACTTGCCCAGGGTCACATAGCTAGGAAGTGTCTGAGGCCACATATGAACCTAGGACCTCCCATTTCTAGGCCTGGTTCTCAATCCACTAAGCCACCCAGCTGCCCATACACATAAATTATTTTTTAACAAATGCTGAGTGTTTGATTATAATAGTTTAATAAACATTTATGAAAATGAATATATTATATCCATAAGATATATGGATATTAATATGAATAAAGAAAATTTGACAGTGTTATAGTTTCAGGATATATTAATTTAGTTATAATAAGTGGAGCAAGAAATGTGTCTCATACAGATTGAATGGAAGTGAGGATATTTGATATCTGCAAAATTTCCCATGTGGGCTAGTTGAGTTTCAGTAGACTTCTATTCTGGTTCTAGAATGAGTGATGAACAACTCTGGATTGGCAAAGGAGAAAATTGATTGATAAAAAGTTGTGAATTATCATCAAAGAAAAAAATTAGTTTCTGAAAAGCAACAAATATGGGCTGAGACAGAGTTATAATTAAAAGGGAAACCACTAGACTGGGAGTAATAACAAATATGAGTGATTTTCAACCCTGATATCATAATCACCGTCCTCCTCCAGCTGGTTGAATAAAATGAAATTATACTATTCAATTAGACTTCTCACCTGTCATTGTTTATTTGCTTTCAGTCATGTCTGACTTTTTATGATCCCATATTGGGGTTTTCTTGACAAAGATGCTGGAGTAGTTAGTCAATTCCTTCTCCAGGTCATTGTAAAAATTAGGAAATTGAGGCAAAATGAGTTAACTGATTTACTCAGGGCCACACAGCTAGCAAGTGTCTTAGGGTGTAGTTGAATCTTCTTGATTCCTGACCAAGCACTCTATCCACTGTGCTGCTTAGATGCCCTATGCTTCCCATCACCCCTCTTCACAAATTGAGTAAATTGAAAAACAAACACCAATTTATCAGTGAGAATCAACATAATGAAATAAGAGATTCACACATCAGCTACTTTTAAATCATGAAACCTCTTTCTGCATCTTAAGTTCATCACCTCTCTTCAAAGCCTTCAAAGGTCAGTAATATTGTTCATCTTCATCTTTTTGTACTTGTAATTTATCATTTTTATTTGATTTTGAAGTCTGAAATTATTTTTTCTTCATAATATTGTTACATATTTTTCTTAGTTATGTTAAAATTCTTGATAAAGTCATAATCAGCTTAAGTAGAACTATTTATATGAATATTTATATGAATACTTATATGGCTAATGAGATAGATATATGAGGAGAGAGAGACACAGAGAGGAGAGAGAGAGAGAGAGAGAGAGAGAGAGAGAGAGAGAGAGAGAGAGAGAGAAAGTGAGAGAGAGAAAGAGAGAGAGAGAGTTTGCACTTGTCTTTGGTTAGACCTGTAAGTTCATTAGCCTAGAGAAATACTAGTGAGGAAGCTCCCTTTAACAATGATGTTGAAAATTGATTACTGATATGCTCTTCTAAGTTTAGTGAGTCATCTTTTTGTGTATGAGATCTACATTTACAAATGTATGGGAGAAGATGCCCTAGTATAGATGGGTTTTGCCTGCATGGTTGGAAGCAATAACTCATTAATTAAGTTATAGATCCATCAGAGTAATACAGTAGGCAAATTGGAGTTTGGAGATATAGTGATTTATGTTCTTCATATCCTTGCTTTCACACACTATGAATATCTTGGTTTGGAATAAGTTCTGTATTATGATTTGGTAGATACTTGGAAGGATGTTCACGTAAAAACCAAAATAACATTTTGTTGTTCCTGAATGATTATATATTACTAGTTCCATTTTCCCCAGCATTTCCCAAGTTTAAAGATTGACTTGGCATGCTGCTATTTTCTTAATGCCATTGTAAACCTCAAAATTTCTTAGACTTATAAATGTTGGAAATTTCACCATTGGGAAATTTCATACTTGAAAAATTTCCTATTGATAGTGGGTCTTGGCTATTGGAATGTGAACCCCATTGGCATGAGAGTTTCCTCCTCCTCCCTTCTTAAGATTACTTTAGGACAGAAACCTTTTGCTGAACAATGGAAAGGACTTTGACCTATGCTTAAACATAGAACAGGAATTTCTTTGAGTCATGATTGATTTTAGAATTGATACAATGGAGATACTTGGAATCAATCTCCACCCTACTCAGTCCTAACAGGATTGAGGAAGGGCTGCAGCATAGATCAAAATTTAATTATTCCAATCTCTACCCTACTAAGGTTAACAGGATTTAGGAAGGGCTGTAGCAAAGGATCAAAGATTTAATTATTTGAAAATATGACCTTCAACAGACATGTGCAAAGCCAGAGACCTCTGGGCGGTCCTGGGTTAAGCTAGAGCCTCCATTGGCACAGGGAAATTGATGGACAGTGATTGGTAGATGTGAGAACTGAGGGGAGGGAACTTGGATGGTTTCCTTAAAAGAGAGGGCTATGAAGACTCAGGAGGGGTTTTTTAGGAGTTTGTCGGAGTGGTTGCAGGGTGCTCTGAGAAGCTTGCTCTGAAGGAAGCTGAAGGTGGGGGCTCTGAGACTGTTTCTCCATTTTGGTCACGTGAGTAATAGGGACTGATCTCCTTTCTTTGCCCCAGCTATCTAAGGGCTTGGGCCTTTTGGCCCAGCCTAAACAGAAGGGGTATTTAAGCCCTATTCCCTTCTCTCCCCTTTCTCTCTACCTCTATCTCTCTATCTCTAATTCCTTTCTTCCTCCTGTTTGTAATTAAAACTCCATAAAAGGTTGACGGCTGACTTGAGTTTTCATTTAGGAATTACATAGCTGAATTCCTTGGCGACCTTAAATTAATATATATCAGTCTTTTAAAAGTGATTTCCTTGTCACACCATTGTGTCTCCTATGTTCCATAACACATGGCTTTGCATGTAGGAGATACCAAAATTATTCACTCACCTTTCTGTTATTTCAGTTTCAAATAATAGGCAAACATCATTCTCTAGATTTTCTCAAGTTTTACTACTAAACACCAAAGATACTTATAAAAAGGGTTAAAGTAACACACACACACAAATACATGTGTACTGTTAACTTAGAAATAACACAGAAGTATTAAATAGTCAGAAAAACCAATACTTTAATCAGGATAGGGATAAGTCCAATTTGGCCCTTTACTCAGAGTCAGCGCCACAACCTTTTCAGGGTGCAAACCCTGGACTCTGGGAAAGTTATCCCTAGGGAGCGCCACAAGGCTCCATAACAACTCCGAGGAACAAAATAATTTGGGGAACTTATATACCCTTTGGGAAATCCAGGGGCAGGGAAAGATGATTGATATCACTATGGCTACAAGGAAAATGGGAGTGTTCAAACTACACTGACAAGATACAATCAAGCTAGAAGCTAGGGTGCAAGAGAAGGGGGCTTCTTACAAAGTTACTAAAGGATGGTTCATGCCCACATCTGACCTTCCTGAGAGAGGTTTTAATACAGTAGGGGATGCTATCTAAAACAAAGAATGTCCTTAGCATATGCTTATCTCACCCAACCAGAATTATCATTTCCCTTCAGGGTAGATTCCATGGGAACCAGGAACAAGGACAAGCTTTTGGGGTCTCCAATCTACAAGCTAAATCTAAAATTGGGGTTCATCAGATCCCACTAGGCCACAAGTTTGGGATTGCTAAATTCCATGTTGACAGTACATATATAAATACATTCATCTTAATTCCACAAAGCCATCCCAGGTTTTTGATCTTAATCTCCCTTAGTCACCTATCCCTCTTGAAATATTTCCTAACTTTGAGTTCTGCCAGAGCAATTTTTCTGCTCTAGAGATAGGTCATACTTCCAGTTAACTATTTGGCTTGGCAAGGCCACTAGGAATTCTCCCTGTTTTGTAATCTGTTTCTGTAACCAAATTCATAATGAAAGTGCTAAAGGATTGTCAAAGCAGCATCCTATCTAATGTTCTTCTATACGATTCTTACTAACACCAACACCACCAAAAGTTTTCATTTGAGCCTATGGAAACACTTTAAGTTGCCTCTTTGAACTCCACATTATAGATCATGGACCTGAGAAATACTCCCTTTTATCTTTTTACTAGAAAGGCCTTTCTCCATTTAACTTCCTAATTGTCAAAAGTGTCACAATATTTGTTTGTTTTTCTGAAATATTTTTCTTCTAATAACTAAAAAGATCACACAAACACAAGAATCATTAATAATATTTGACTAAGGAGATATTAATTCTATTGAACATCACAATTCAGGAATATAAATGCAATAATTTGATGTAGCACTGTGCAAAGACAAAACAAGAAATTAAATACACTTTGCATTTTTCAGCTTATGGCTTGTATGTTACCGAGGAGGATAGAGCCTTAAATGAAGAATTGACAATATAGCTCTGTATGCAGCAGACACTCAACTTATAATAATTTAATTTGACAAATACATATCTAAGTGACTATTAGGATAAGACAATGTGCTAGAGTAAGGATACAAAGTAAAACAAGCAAACAAACAAAAAGAAATATTCTCCTGCCCTTAAGGAACTTACATTTCAATCTTAGTGTATAATTTATATGCAAAAAAGTCAATAAGGGGCAATTAGGCAGTAAAGCTAAGCAATAGAGCTCAGTAGATAAAGCACCAGAACTGAAGGCAGGAGGTACTGGGCTCAAATTTAGCCTCCTGCTCTTCTTAGCTGTGTGACCCTGGGTAAGTCGCTTAGCGCTAATTGCCTATCTCTTGCTGCTCTTCTCCCTTAGAACAAATGCTTGGTGTCAATTTTAAGGCAAAAGATGAGGGTTTTTTTTTTAACAAAAAAAAAAAAAAGAAAAATGAATACATTTTAATATGAAAAGAGAGAAAGGGAGCATTCTTAACTGGAGAGATTAGAGAACACTTCACTGAAGAGGTATATCCTGAGGAGAGCTTTAAAGGAAAATAAAAATTCAAAGAATGAGAGATAAGAAAGATACATTCAGAAAAGAGGGATGGTTTATACAAATGTGAGGAATTATGAGATGGCTTCTCAAGGTGTGTATCTTTAAAGGGTCAAGTTACCTAACCAAAATAACAGAAAAAAATCATCAGTACATATAGACATTAAATAGTCTACAGCTAAGAAAAAGTAGGGGCAGGGTTTAACTTATATAATTATATATAAAAGCTGTTTTTAATTGAAAACCTCACCATAGAAATCTATGAAATTAAGAGATATGGGTCATTTTTCTCCTCACCCTTTATCAAATAGAATGAAAATATATTTCAATTCTTAATTTTTAATTTTAAAGTTTAATTTCATTACATACTCATAAATAATTTGAATATTCTGTTTTACGCATCTTCCCTAGAGAGAAATGATTTCCATTTATTATATTGAAAATTTCATTTTGCTTACTTAAAAGATTGTGGCTTTTTATTGTTCTTTTGATAAGTGATTAGGCACTTCGGGCTGATCATTAAAAATGGATCGCTTAGCACTTTAAACTATTTTTTGATAGTGTCATAGAACAATTGCAACGATGTTTATCCATAGTCCTATTAAGGAAAGCATTCAGTATCACTGTGCTGTACAGAGTTATTGCTACTGAGTTCCAAAGCCCCACTTAGGAGCAGAGTCATGGCCAGTCCATCATTACCATCTGTTCAGCTTTGTTATTGTTTCTCATTATAACCTGGGAAGGTCAATGGATACTATGCATGGCAGAAACCCAGCAAGACCAAAAGTAATAAAGCAGCTTGGAGACCTATGAAGCTTTAGCTATTCCAAATGACAGACAGCTAATTACCTGAGCTTGAGACACTACAAGCACTGGGAGAAATTGAGAACTTTGCAATATGTTAGAGGCCCAAGTATAGTGTTATTTTCTTATTATTCTGTGAATGGTGCTATTTTATTAGGAGACATTAGCATAACCTATGACAGAAGAAGATATGATATTGAAAGCAATGAAGTATTAGATTTGTTTGTTAAGTGTTCCACCAACTGTGAGGACAAGGCAAGCTGGTTCCTTCTTGGATGTCAGCCTAACTATATAGATAGAAGCAATTGCATGATGCATATATAATGAGTCATATTCAAAAAGGATCCTGACCTTCACTGAGTTATTTGGAAGCTTTTCCAGAAGAGAATTAATCTAGTAACTTCCTTCCTTCATTAATAATATCCTATTGAAATATTCTTTTAGAAAGACACTTTAGTATGGATAATGGACTAGTTCTAAAGTTAAAGAAGTTTTGGCTTGAATTTTTTGAAATATATTAGCTGTTTAGTCATGAGCAAAGAACTTAAACTCTCAGTGCTTCAGACAGCTTTCAAGTTGAAGAGAGGGTGTTGATCTGTATCAGTGGATGGACTATCCATACTAGGAAGTGACCACAATGATGAAACCATAGGTCTGGATCAATAAATAAAAATGAAAGAAGAAAAAATTTTAAAGGCAAGAAAAAAAAGAAAAAAAAAGAAAAAAACACCTTTATTCTACAGGAAAAAAATACCATGTGATTCTAAGTCATTATTAGATGACCTTTTGGGCCTGGAAATTCCATTAATTATGGACACTCTTAAGGATACATTTCTAATCTTGTCTCTTGAAAGTCAAGTAGAAGAGGAATAACACAGTAGCATGTGCATGTTTCATTTTGAATGAGAAAATTTTAGAGCAGTCATCTGGCCCATACCACTTTCTATAAACATTTTTTTTTGTTTTCTAAGACAATTTAAAATCTGTAGCAGTCCAGTTTCAGTGAAGGCAATACACTCATGCTCCTTAAACAATTGAATTAGAACTGAAATGTTCATTGTCTGATGATTTATAACTTTGCTAAGTGAAATTATAACTGAGACTTTCATATTGTGCTAAACTCTTTCATAGAAGGGCTCAAAGCATGGAATTTGTTCCACTAAGCTTTACATCGTGATGGTATTTAAACTTTTCTTCAGGTCTCACTGAAAAAGTCTTCAATTAACCCAAATGGTCAAACATCGGTAACAGTTAGATTCATCTTTATTTACATATATATTTACATACTTATACACATATATAAAATATAATTTACATATGTATGTAAATATTCACATATCCCTATAAATTTAACTTTAACTCTAAGATTTTTTAATTGAAAATTTTTATTTAATCAATAAATTTAGAATATTTTCCCATGGTTACATGATTGATGTTGTTTCCTCCACTCCCCCCCCCAAGTAGCTGATGTGCCATTCCACTGGGTTTTACATGTGTTATTGATCAAGACCTATTTCCATATTATTGATATTTGTACTAAGGTGATCATTTAGTCTACATCCCCAGTGATATCCTCTTCAGCTCATGTGATGAAGCAAATGTTTTTCTTCTATGTTTCTACTCCCGCAGTTCTTCCTCTCAATGTGGATAGTGTTCTTTCTCATATAACTCTTAAGATTTTTAATGCCTTTAAAAAAATTAAACGTCTCTAGAGATGCATGTTACAGTCTGACATTAAATTCCACACATTGTCTTTCAAAGAATATTCTTTTCTGTTGTATTTTTTTTTCAACTAGGACCCCTACTATGGCTGGCGGCCTATTTTCAATTGACAGAAACTACTTTGAAGAGATAGGAGCTTACGATGCAGGAATGGATATCTGGGGTGGAGAGAATCTTGAAATGTCTTTTAGGGTAACTGGATTTTACTTCATTTTTTACTATCATATATCACAGGCAGAGTATTCTCAACGTAAAACAAAAATTCAATCTATCAATTAATAATTTCAATGCATATTTAGGAAAAATCATTTGCATTCTGTTGTATGTAGTATTAACTATCATATAGCAAAACTATAGATATTTTAAGATTATTTGATTAATAATTTTATTTTGACAATAAATTCAAGACTATCTATTTTCTTAATTTGTCTTGGCAGAAGTTGAGAGAGAGTATATTACTGAAAACTGCTGATTTTCACCCCAAATTTATATATGTATGTGTTACATTATATTTGTAGGATCTACCCAAGTTAGTTCTGATGTTATTCAGTCATCCTATTCTTAAAGGAAAATTAACTACTTTATGAAGTAGCTAATATTTTCTCAGGTGAAAAGATACTTTGTTAAAAAATCAAGGAAAAAAATCATTTAGAAGATGGCATTTTGAGTTAATGAAAAACTTGAATTTATGGTTAAAGCACAGAAGAGATTAGTAGTATTGGGTAAAATGGCTTTTCTATCCTGTATAAGAAATTGGGTCTGGGGTTCCTTTGGTATAGTAAACATACTATTGAGGAAACTCCTTCTACCAATGTAGGTTGGTATCTTCTGTACAACTGAAATTCTCAGAAAATAGTATAGTACATTAAGATGGGATTACAAGGATTATTTGTCACAGCCAGAATTTCAACTCATCAATTCCTGGCTTTGAGACCAAAGTTATAACCACCATACGATGGTGACTATTATTTCATATAATTCAGCATTTAAAATCATTAATATGCCTGGCAATCAAATGACATGAAAATATTGAAACATTTTTTTCTATATGAAGTCTATTATATTCATAGGATATTGATACTTTATAAGGCAGTGCTTCTTTGGTTAAGGACTGCATGATAATTAAAAGTCTTCCTTCAGAATGCTGGACTTGAAGTCAGGAAGAAGCATTCAAATCAAGCCCCTGACACTTATTAGCTGTGGTTGTCTAGACAATTCACTTGATCTCCCCATGTATCAATTTTCTCATCTGAAATATGGGAATAATAGTATCTTCATCACAGGAATATTAAGATCAAGTGAGCTAATATATGTAAAAGAGAAAGGTAAGATTAGAACTAATCATTTAATTTGTCTGTTATAAGTCAGATACTGTGCCGAATGCTTTAAAAAATATTATTTCAATTAATGATCACAAAAACCCTGTCAGTAGAAGCTATTATTTTCCATGTTTTATCCTGTTATGAGTTAGTCAGCTAGTATGTGTCTGAGGTCAAATTTTATCTTAATTATTCCTGACTCTAGACCCAACCCTCTATCCAGTGAATCATCAGAAACCCAATAAAATACTTTGAAACATTAAAGTGTATATAAAGGCTTTTGGCTAATACTCTCAGCCAAAGTATTTGAAAGATAACAATATACCTTTTTCATTTTCTTATTTCATTTAATTTTTTTTACTTTTTGCTTCTTTTCAAAAACAAAATTTGATTTTTATAGTATGTAACTATTGAATAATATCTAATATACATATTTGTATCAAAATGTGAAAGGAAAATAATATTTAGCAGCCTCACTAAAGCATAGCCTTCTGTGGTATGGAAAGTGTTTGAAGGGGAATTTATCTTGGAATGAGAATCATAAGGATTTATTCTGCAAGTACCAGTAAGATCTTCTTACATAAAACTCTCAATTATGCCACTTACCTATAGTATAACAACTGGGGATATCATTATAAAAATCAATCTCCAAAATATTTCTTGTGGTAATACTTATAGAACATAATTATAGTGTGACAAATATCTTGAATTGGCCCCCAAAACCAATGCTACATTCAGAATAGCTATATCATTACTCTTTATCTCATATCTTCAACCTTCTTATGAATTTACTTGATATATATTAAGAAATAATAATAAATAGGGAATTCCATGGATTATGGGATCTGACCAATAGAAGGAGCATTTGAGATTATCTAACTCAGTTCTTTCATCTCATATAAAAAGAATTACGTCACTTAGGGAACTTTGGTTATTTACCTCATTTCACAATGTAAGTTGATGGTCAAAGAAAAATGAAAATGTATGTTGCTATGTTGCTTGGTCCCACCAGTAAGTGATAATGCCTTCTCTTTAATTTGTTTGGATTATTTTCTATAAGAAAAACAAACAAAAAACTTACATAATTTATTTAGTTTTAGTTTCCGACCTAAGGAGCAGCAGCAGCTAGGTAGTGCAGTGGTTATACTGCTCAGACTGGAGTCAAGACACATCTTCATTAACTCAAGTCTGGCCTCAGACAATTATTTGTTGTGATCTTGAGCAAGTCCCTTATCCTTGTTTCCTTTAGTATCATCATCTGTAATGAGCGAGAGAAAGGAACGATAAATCATTCCAGTGTCTTTGCTAAGAAAATTCAAGCTACTGTCACAAAGCCAGACATGACTGAACAATTGAACAGCAATGATCAATGAAAGACAATATTATTGGCACCCATGACTTTGATCATGCAGATGTCATCCTTTCTTTTCTTCCTTATCACTCCCTAAATGTATTCATCCATTTTTCTCCCTTCCAACCTCTGTGTTCTATTTCTTTGTTTTAATGACCGAAGCCCTCATTATAAAACATATGATTGGATGTGGACACTCCTTTTATGCTGGTTGCTAAACTCACTCACTCATGCTTATAAAGTTGAAACAAAGTAATAAAAGCAGAGAATCAGAAAGAGTGATCAGAGAATGGATGTTTAAAAGAGAAATGTTGGAGAGCAATGATTAAAAAATAAGATTGTGTGTGTGTGTGTGTGTGTGTGTGTGAAGGACACAACCTAGTCCCAAATCTCCACTGTTCCCATTCATGAGAGTAACATAGTATAATGGAAAAATGTAATGGAAAAATCTGAGAAGTCAATGATAACTTGGGTTCTAAATTTTATTTTCTAAAAAGTAGCTTTTTGGCACTGATTAAATCATGTTAACTTTTAAATATTTTGTAAGTAAGACTTATACATTCTGAATTATTTTCCTTTAATTTTCTTACCTGCTAAATGGAAATAGATCTTATCCCAATCTGTGCAATTTATTTCAATTCTTTAAGAAATTACTAAACACTACTTTATGAATGGCTCTATGCTAGGCAATGAAAAGAAATAGACAAAGATGCTTATATAATATCAGAGGAGAAACCCTGTCACAAGTAAATAGGAACAAATACATTTCAAGTGCTCAAGAGAGTACTAAATAACTAGAGGGAATTATAAAGGGTCCCAGAAAGAAGGAAGTACTTAAGATGTTTCAAAGGAAACTAAAGATTCTACAAAGCACTATGAAGAGGAAATAAATGTCTAGCTTAGGAGATCACCTATGCCAAAGAAAGGAGGATAAGATATACAAAGCCATTTATAGAGAATAACTAGTAGGTTGGTGTGATTTGAGTGAGGAGGTTAAAAAGGAAATAAATATGAAGTAAAGAGAAAGAAAAGTATGACATATTATTAAGGGTTTAAAATACCAAAGTGAATAGGTATCAATACAGAGGTTGAAATATTACACACACACACACACACACACACACACACACACACACACACACACACACACACACACATATATATATATATATATATACATACTTGTATGTATGTATCTGTGTGATAGCATGTGTATTTTATATATTATATATGTATATGGTAAGACAGAGACAGACACACAGAAAGAGAGAGGGAGAAAGAGAGAGGAAGAAAGAGAGAGAGGAGAGAGGGAGATAGAGAGAGAAAGTGCTTAATGTATCATAGAGATAATAGGGAGACTGGAAGTAAATGATGTCCCAGAAAAGTCTGGATCCTGTCTATTTCCTCCTGCCTTCTGTTCTTCAAATGAGTGTAGGCATGCTTATTGGGAATTCTCATGTTTTCACTCATTGCCTCTAATACTTCCCATGGCCAGTACAAAATGGGCCAAAAATAATAAGAAAAATAAGTCATGATTCAGAAAATTTTGACTCACACTAAAATACATACACAAGTGCACACAAACATATGACCCTGTATATATATGTATCTTTATTTATATCTATATAATATATAATTACATATAAGGGTATAATTGTAACATATGCACATGTAAATTTATAATATATGTTTGTATATATATTTGCACACTGATATATGTATATGTTGTGTATATGCATAAAGATAATGATGTATTTACACTATGAATCAAAATTAATTGAATTCATTCCCATTCTCTAAATATTCTTTGATCTGTTTGCAAATTTTGGAAAGTAGCAATATAGACCTCAAAAGTCTGACATGGATAATAGAAAATGTAAAAATTCACCAGAAGTTAGCAGTCATATTTCCTTTACCTTTATTTTTCCAAGAACTTGGTAACTGGTTATTTTCTTCAGTAGAATTAAAGATTTGTAACTCTCAGCAGGTAGGTGTGGGTTTGAAAAAAAATAACTGCAACATTTCTACTTCAGAAACTTAAGCTTGATATTTGTGAGTTAATTAATTGTATCAAGAATAAATGATCCTGTAGAAGATGTGAGTAGTATTCAGTGAAATGTGGTGTTAAAACCCCTAGTCATCTTCTTGATTTTCTAGTCCCCCCATGCCCACAAAATTCCTTCTTCATTGGATTTAAAATCCTTTAAAACTAGTTTTAGCTCAGCTTTACAAATAACATAAGCACATAGTCAAATATTTCAAAAGAACCTCAATTTACTAGGCCTTAGGTTATACTATATACTAAAGAGCAGTTACACAAATGCATGAGTATGCATAAATGCTTATGTGCATGTATATATACATATACAAAATAAATGTATATATATGTTACATTGTGCGTTTACATATGGATGTATGTGTTTCACTATTATATAAAGTAATTATGTGCATCCTTTTCTTCTGACTCCACTATATCTTTTACTTATAGAACTGAAGGTGTGGGACTATCTATATTAAAATTTGAAACTATTTCTGCCAATAATAATATTCCCATCTACAATATACACACATAGTTAATAAGTCAAATGTACACTGAATACATATGAAGAAAAGTAGAATCATAAGCTCATGAATTTAGAGCTGATGGAGACTATCTAATCCAAATGTCTTATTTTACAAACAGGCCCAGAAGAGTTGTGACATGCCTGAAGATGATACAGGCATTAAGTGACAGTATCTAGTTTTGAACTAAGTTACTTCAAATTTCATCTCCTTTTCCTAGTATTTAATATTTAAGATACTTAGAAAGACATTTTTTCTTTTAGTGATTTTTATGGGGAACTAAAAAATATGCAACTTACTGAGGGTCACAGTCACAGTGTGTCAGAAATGTGGCTTAAACCTATGTCTTCCTAACTCCAAGGCATTCATCTAATCTAAATATATCAAATTGTTTCTTACAGAGGACATATATGGATAAAAATACGACTAATAATACAAGTGATGAATGATTGCTAAAGACAGGAATTTTTAGGAATAAGAATGATCATTTAAAGTTACTTTGTTCAGAGAAGGATTTACAGAGATGATTGCACTTGAAATGTGCCTGGAAAAAAAAAAGGAGAGGTACAATACAAAGAAAGGAAGGGGAGAAGGCATTTCAGGCATCATAAATTACATGAATAATGATAAGCATGTATTATCAATCCAATTTATATAATAGTAACAAGATGATGATATTTTATAAGTCAGAGAACATCAAAGAAATGTATTTTATCAATATATCTCTCCACTTGGACAGTTTTTTTTTCTTCTTTCATTTTATATAACTATATATGACCAAGCCTGCTGAATCAAGAAATGCTGTGTATTCTTTCTGAATAGTGATGAATAAAATTTTTGCAAACATAAAATAAAGCATAGGTTAACTATTCTGCCTTAAATTCATAGCTACACTAACTAATATCATTGCTATAATGATGGCAGCAAGCCAGATAATCCAACTTTTTTGCAAGTCACAGTAAAATTTAAAATATGTTTTGATCAAAATACTAATATTATACATGATTTGCATCCATAAGGTAACACAAATTCTTTGATTTATTTCAAGTCTTTCCATATTTATGTATACCATCATCCCCTCAGTGACACACACATTTATCACATTTATCAATCTCACAATTAGTTTCCTAAATCTAAAGAAATTAATTTTAAGGAAATTTAATTTCTGGAATTCTTCCTGAACTCCAATAATACAGAAACGATTCTTGATCCAATATGTTTGACAAGTTGTATTACGTCTCATACTTTAATTAAAATTACCTCTAGAATGTCTAAAAACACAAATCAAAATAGAGAATTAAGACAATTATAATAATCATAATTCAATGATTATATTTTATTTTTTAAACATATTCAGATAATAGAAACAAAAGTATTTTGGAATGACTTAAAAATAATTGTTGTTTCACTATTCAAACATTTGTTGTATAATTTATCATTTGGAAGTACAAATACATATTGATGTATTATAAATATAAATAATAATATAATTATATATTATATAAATTAATTAAAGGTATATGCACATATACACATATATATTCATATGTACACATACATATATATATATATAGTTATAAATATATGCATGTGTATATGAAGAGCTAGTAAATATGTTTATCTGAACTGGTATAAAGGCCCCAATTCTGCTAAAACAAACATAGCAGGTGAGATTTAAAAGTTCATATTAGAAGGGTTAACTGGGAAGGAATATTTACATAATACATGCTTAAGGAAAGTTTCCAATGCATAGGAGGCCAAACTTAAGGTAATGATATGATAAATGAGTGTATAAAATATGGGTAGTCATCATTTAAAATAATTGTGAACTCAAAAGGTTTTCTTTGCAATTGGCTTAAGATGATTTTTCATTAAATTAAATATTCTGAACATTCTACAACACTTCAATTTTTATAATTCAAAAGCCATAGTCACAGACCTGAATAATTATCCTCATAAAATCCCCATATTGTAGGATATTTAATGATTAGATTTTTTAGGAGAGCATGTTTAACTACCTACTCTGAAGGTCTAAGTCAGTGTCATTCTGTGTTGGCAATGACCCAGGTTTCTCTCAGACAATGAAAGCAGTATATAATATCTAATAAATCCTAGAAATATGGAAAAACATTGAAAATACATCCAGTAAGAGAAAGTTCATCATGTAATATTTAAAATTATGAGACTGTAGCTTAATAACTTAATTAAATCAAAGTAGTAGTAGTAGTAGTAGTAGTAAGTAGTAAATAGTAGTAGTAGTAGTAGTAGTAGTAGTAGTAGTAGTAGTAGTAGTAGTAGTAGTAGTAGTAGTAAAGAGAGGGTAAAGTAGGAAAGAGGTAGAAAGGTACTTAGCTTTCTAATCTATTGGCTGTCATAATAGGTCTCTAGCTGCTATGTAGCAAGGGTCCCTTCTGTTCTTCCATGTGTACTCCAAAGACCTCTACTTCCTGCCACGTATCAATTTATAAGCTCTTTTCTCCACCCATGAACTCTCACACATTTCATCTCAGGAAACAAACATAGTTTTGTTTTTTTAATTTGCCTGGCCTGCCCAAGGGGGCAGTGCCTGTGGAGTCAGTTTCCTGTCCCCTTGGTCCTTGGTTATTTAACTTTCTTTACTGAGACTCATCTATACTTGAATTGACTCAGCAGTATTTGACCTCTAGGAAACTGAGAGATGATGTTACAAAAGGCAAAACAGGAGAGAGAGAAATTTGCTTCCAACAACCATTAGAGGTTCAGACAGCAAGAGATGGATATATATTTTTAGATATGTTTACTCATGAACACTGCCTACTGATATATGATCTTTATTAGTGCCAGGTATATCAACCTTTATTAAATTATGAATCCTTGAAATATTACAGTATGTCTGTAAAGTTTGCTATAATTTACGGGATTATTCCCAAAGACATGTCTGTTCTTTCTTGTTGAAGCTCATAAGTCTGATTTATAAAATTTCCAGCTATTGCAGGAACATCTATCTATCCATCTATCTATCTCTCTCTCTCTCTCTCTCTCTATCTATCTATCTGAATTTATTATGGAGGCAAAGAAGAACAAGTCTCAAACTAAGAAGAGGACAAAGTTATCAAAAGCACTTCTATTAAAAAAAACTTCAAAAAATAGAAATTGTTCTCAGATTCAAGAAGAGCTCAAAAAGGATTTCAAATTTCAAATAAGAAAAGATCAAGAATCTTAAGTAAAGAAATGAAAACAATGCAAGGAAGAGTAGAAAACTTGGGAAAATAGAAAAAAAATACAGCAAAATTGGTCAAAAGTAAAAAAAAGGTACAAAAATATAAAGAAGATAATAAATTTATAAAAAGCAGAATTGGCCAAATGTAAATGGTTTGAAAGGTCACTGAAGCAAATAATTTCTTAAAAATTAGAATTGGTCAATTGAAAACTAATGACTTCATGAAATGCAAAGAAAGAACAAAACAAAATCAAATTAATAAAAATAGGAGAAAATATGAAAAATCTCATTAAAGAAAAAAACAAATGATTTGGAATATAGATCTAAAATAGACAACTTAATTATTAGAGTACCTGAAAGCCATGGCAAAAATATTACATGAAATTATCAAAGTAAACTACCCTGTAATTCTTTAACAATCTAGTCAAATAGAAATTGAATTAATCCAAGGACTACATTTTGAAAGCTAAAGCCAAATTACAACATCCAGGAATATTATAGCACAAAATACTGCAAGTAGCCAGAAAGAAACAATGCAAATATCATGGAGCCATGTTAAGGATTGGGTAGGATTTTGAAGCTTTTATATTAAAGGATTGGAAGACTAGGAATAAATATCTTTCAGAAGGCAAAGGAACTAGACTTGCAAAAAAAGAATCACCTATCCAGCAAAATAGAGTATATTCTTTCAGGTGGGGGAATCATCACTTAATAAAATAGATTTCTAAGCATTCCTGATGGAAAGGACAAAGTTAAATGGAAAATTTAACTCTCAAATATAAGACTCAAGATAATGATAAAAAAGGTAAACCAGCAAGACCATATTTAGGGGATTCAATAAGGGTGATTATCAACTTTGAAAGACTTAGCTATTTTCAGCAATACAATGAACCAGTACAATTCTGAAGGACCACAGTCAAAGAATGCTATTTAGCTTGAGAGAAAGAGCCAGGGGAATCTCAATGGAGATAGAAGAATATTATTTTTTATTTTATGTTATTTCTAATTTCATTTGGAGGTTTTAGTTTTATATGAATATTATTTTACAACAATAATCAATATGAACATATAATATATATGATAATACATGTATGACCCAGATCAAATTGCTTACCATCTCAGGTTTAGGGGAGAGAAGTAAGGGAGAAAGACAATTTGTATCTTAAAATTGGAGAAGCTCAGAGAGCAGGGTCGTCTGGAACAACAGCAAACCTCAGGGCTAGCAAAAGGGCCTTGGGAGCCAGCTATTCTGAAGGCCACATCCTAAAAACAACCTAACCCAGTCTAGGGGGCACCCAGACAGCAGGGAAACAGAGAGAGACAGGGGAGCTTGTAACCCCCTGGCTGGATCCTTCCATTGGAGTCTCACGAAAAAAGTCCCTGCCTCAAGGCATACTAAATTCAACCCAGGGAAAGCTAATCTCATTAGGAGCCCTCTGAGCTCCAGGAAGCCGCGGCCCCTTCCCCTGCAGAGTACTGCAGCTGACCGGCTAAGGCACAGGAACAAGGGCCAAGCTAGGCTCAGAGCGTGGAAGTAAGGCAATGGAGAAGCATCAGGAGGGTGCCAAGGAGAGGAGGGTAGTAACAGGGATACACCAGCAATTCCTGGCTCCCCGGGAAGACAGAATAACAACTGCATAGAACAGACAATCTGCCTAGGGCTAAAACCTCTGAAAGCCAGACATAGATAAGAAAAGCTAATCCTCCCCACTCAGATAGAGATGGCAAACTACACAGAAACACAAAAGCACCAAAATTCCAAAAGAAAGAAGAAGAAGGGGGTGACTTTGGACACATTTTATGGAGCAAAAATACAAAACACAGAGGAGATAGAAGAGGAAACACAAGCAAATGCTCTGATACCTTCCAAAGGGAATGGAAACTCTCCACAAACCCATGAAGAATTTGAATCTGAAATGAGCAAAAAGATGGAAGACTTCTGGGAGGAAAATTGGGAAATAATGCAAAAGAAATTCACGCATCTACAAAACCAGTTTGACCAAACTGTAAAAGAAAACCAGGATTTAAAGCAAGAACTAATAAAGCAAAGCCAAAAGACACTGTCACTGACAAAGTGACAGATTTGGAAAATAAAGGGAGAAGAGATAATTTAAGAATAATTGGACTTCCAGAAAAACCAGAAATAAATACCAAATTTGACATCGTAATACAAGAGATAATCAAAGAAAATTGCCTAGAGATTCAAGAACAAGGGGGCAATACAGCCACTGACAGAGCTGAGAGAACACCCTCTACACTAAACCCCCAAAAGACAACTCTCAGAAATGTAATTGCCAAATTCCAAGACTCTCAAACAAAAGAAAAAATCCTACCAGAAGCCAGAAAAAGACAATTTAGATATAAAGGAATGCCAATCAGGGTCACACAAGACCTTGCAAGTTCTACTCTAAATGATCGTAAGGCATGGAACATGATCTTCAGAAAGGCAAGGGAGCTGGGTTTTCAACCAAGAAGCAGCTATCCAGCAAAACTGACTATATACTTCCAAGGGAAAGTATGGGCATTCAACAAAATAGAAGATTTCCAACTTTTTGCAATGAAAAGACCAAAGCTCTGTGGAAAGTTCGATATCGAAAATCAAAGAGCATGGAATACCTGAAAAGTTAAATATAAAGGAAAGGGAAAAGGAAAAAATGTTACCTTCTTCTTTTACTCAAACTCTCTTCTACGAGGACTACATTTATATCAATCTATGTATACTAACACATGGGGAAAATGTAATGTGTAAATAGGGGGAAAAGAAAGCCAAATAGAATAATCTTTTTCACACGAAGATTCACATGGGAAGGGGAGGGGAAGAAAACTCCTATAAGAAGGAGAGGAACAGAATATTTACTTAAACCTTACTCTCAGGGAAATCAACTCTGAGAGGGAAGAACATCCAGATTCTTTGGGATCTTGAATTTTATCTTACACAACAAAGGTAGGGAGAAGGGAAAACCAAGGGGAGGAGGGGAGAGGGAAAACAAAATAGGAGGGAAAGAAAGGGGGAAGGGGAGGGAACAAAAAGGGAGGTACTAAAAAAGGAAACATATCAAGGGAGGGGACAAGGGGGACCGATTTAAAGTAAATCACTGGACTAAAAGGTAGAGCCAAAGAAGAAAAGGTTAAAACTAGGGAAGGATATCAAAATGCCAGGGAGTACACAAATGACAGTCATAACTTTGAACGTGAATGGGATGAACTCACCCATAAAATGTAGACAAATAGCAGAATGGATTAGAATCCAAAACCCTACCATATGTTGTCTTCAAGAAACACACATGAGGCGGGTTGACACCCACAAGGTCAGAATTAAAGGATGGAGTAAGACCTTCTGGGCCTCAAATGACAGAAAGAAGGCAGGAGTGGTAATCATGATATCTGATAAAGCCAAAGCAAAAATAGACCTGATCAAAAGGGATAGGGAAGATAATTATATTTTGTTAAAAGGGACTTTAGATAATGAGGAAATATCACTAATCAACATGTATGCACGAAATAATAGAGCACCCAAATTTCTAATGGAGAAACTAAGAGAATTGAAGGGAGAAATAGACAGTAAAACCATATTAGTGGGAGACTTAAACCAACCATTATCAAATTTAGATAAATCAAACCAAAAAATAAATAAGAAAGAGGTGAAAAAAGTGAATGATATCTTAGAAAAATTAGAATTAAAAGACATATGGAGAAAAATAAATAGGGATAGGGATAAAAAGGAATACACCTTCTTTTCAGCACCACATGGCACATTCACAAAAATTGACCATACATTAGGTCACAGAAACATAACACACAAATGCAGAAAACCAAAAATTATAAATGCAGCCTTCTCAGATCACAAGGCAATAAAAGTAATGATCAGTAAAGGTACATGGAAAACCAAATCAAAAACTAATTGGAAATTAAACAATATTATACTCCAAAATCATTTAGTTAGAGAAGAAATCATAGAAACAATTAATAATTTTATCGAGGATAATGACAATGGCGAGACATACTTTCAAACCTTTTGAGATGCAGCCAATGTGGAAATCAGAGGTAAATTCATATCCCTGAGTGTATATATCAACAAACTAGGGAGAGCAGAGTACAATCAATTGGAAATGCAAATAAAAAACTCGAAAGCGATCAAATTAAAACCCCCCAGCAGAAAACCAAATTAGAAATCCTAAAAATTAAGGGAGAAATTAATAAAATTGAAAGTGATAAAACTATTGATTTAATAAATAAGACAAGAAGCTGGTACTTTGAAAAAACAAACAAAATAGATAAAGTATTGGTCAATCTAATTTTAAAAAGGAAAGAAGAAAAGCAAATTAACAGCATCAAAGATTAAAAGGGGGCCAGCACCTCTGATGAAGGGAAAATTAAGGCAATCATTAGAAATTACTTTGTCCAATTATATGGCAATAAATACACCAACTTAGGTGATATGGATGAATATACACAAAAATACAAACTGCCTAGACTAACAGAATAGGAAATAGAATTCTTAAATAATCCCATATCAGAAAATGAAATCCAAAAAGCCATCAAAGAACTTCCTAAGAAAAAATCCCCAGGGCCTGATGGATTCTCCAGTGAATTCTATCAAACATTCAGAGAACAGTTAATCCCAATACTATACAAATTATTTGACATAATAAGCAAAGAGGGAGTTCTACCAAACTCCTTTTATGACACAAACATGGTACTGATTCCAAAACCAGGCAGGTCAAAAACAGAGAAAGAAAACTATAGACCAATCTCCCTAATGAATATAGATGCAAAAATCTTAAATAGGATACTAGCAAAAAGACTCCAGGAAGTGATCAGAAGGGTCATCCATCATGATCAATTAGGATTTATACCAGGGATGCAGGGCTGGTTCAATATTAGGAAAACCATCCACATAATTGACCACATCAACAAACAAACCAGCAAGAATCACATGATTATCTCAATAGACACAGAAAAAGCCTTTGGTAAAATACAACACCCATTCCTATTAAAAACACTAGAAAGCATAGGAATAGAAGGGTCGTTCCTAAAAATAATAAACAGTATATATCTAAAACCATCAGCTAATATCATCTGCAATGGGGATAAACTAGATGCATTCCCAATAAGATCAGGAGTGAAAAAGGATACCCATTATCACCTCTACTATTTGACTTTGTACTAGAAACACTAGCAGTAGCAATTAGAGAAGAAAAGGAAATTGAAGGCATCAAAATAGGCAAGGAGGAGACCAAGTTATCACTCTTTGCAGATGACATGATGGTCTACTTAAAAAATCCTAGAGACTCAACCAAAAAGCTAATTGAAATAATCAACAACTTTAGCAAAGTTGCAGGATACAAAATAAACCCACATAAGTCATCAGCTTTTCTATATATCTCTGACACAGCTCAGCAGCAAAAACTAGAAAGAGAAATCCCATTCAAAATCACCTTAGACAAAATGAAATACCTAGGAATCTATCTCCCGAGACAAACACAGGAACTATATGAACACAACTACAAAACACTCTCCACACAACTAAAACTAGACTTGAACAATTGGAAAAACATTAACTGCTCATGGATAGGATGAGCCAATATAATAAAATGACCATCCTACCCAAACTTATTTATCTATTTAGTGCCATACCCATTGAACTCCCAAAATATTTCTTTACTGATTTAGAAAAAAACCATAACAAAATTCATTTGGAATAACAAAAGATCAAGGATATCCAGGGAAATAATGAAAAAAAAAAACACATATGATGGGGGCCTTGCAGTCCCAGACCTTAAACTATATTACAAAGCAGCAGTCATCAAAACAATTTGGTACTGGCAAAGAAACAGAAAGGAAGATCAGTGGAATAGACTGGGGGCAAGTGACCTCAGTAAGATAGTATACGATAAACCCAAAGATCCCAGCTTTTGGGACAAAAATCCACTATTGGCTAAAAACTGCTGGGAAAATTGGAAAACAGTATGGGTGAGATTAGGAATAGATCAACACCTCACACCCTACACCAAGATAAATTCAAAATGGGTGAATGACTTAAACATAAAGAAGGAAACCATAAGTAAATTGGGTAAACACAGAATAGTATACATGTCAGACCTTTGGGAGGGGAAAGACTTTAAAACCAAGCAAGACATAGAGAGAATCACAAAATGTAAAATAAATAATTTTGACTAAATTAAATTAAAAAGCTTTTGTACAAGCAAAACCAATGTAACTAAAATCAGAAGGGAAACAACAAATTGGGGAAAAATCTTCATAGAAACCTCTGACAAAGGTTTAATCACTCAAATTTATAAAGAGCTAAATCAGTTGTACAAAAAATCAAGCCATTCTCCAATTGATAAATGGGCAAGGGACATGGATAGGCAGTTCTTAGATAAAGAAATCAAAACTGTTAATAAGAACATGAAGAAGTGTTCTAAATCTCTTATAATCAGAGAGATGCAAATCAAAACAACTCTGAGGTATCACCTCACACCAAGCAGACTGGCTAGCATGATAGCAAAGGAAAGTAATGAATGCTGGAGGGGATGTGGCAAAGTCAGGACGTTAATTCATTGCTGGTGGAGTTGTGAACTGATCCAACCATTC
This sequence comes from Monodelphis domestica, assembly GCF_027887165.1. Classification (NCBI taxonomy): domain Eukaryota; kingdom Metazoa; phylum Chordata; class Mammalia; order Didelphimorphia; family Didelphidae; genus Monodelphis; species Monodelphis domestica. Next base: position 158,018,762 of record NC_077230.1, read on the forward strand.
TGGAGGGCAATTTGGAACTATGCCCAAAGGGCGACAAAAGAATGTCTACCCATGGCCCAGCCATAGCACTGCTGGGTCTCTACCCCAAAGAGATAATGGACAAAAAGACTAGTACAAAAATATTGATAGCTGCTCTCTTTGTGGTGGCCAAAACCTGGAAAATGAGGGGATGCCCATCAATTGGGGAATGGCTGAGCAAATTGTGGTATATGTTGGTGATGGAATATTATTGTGCTAAAAGGAATAATAAAGTGGAGGAATTCCATGGAGACTGGAACAACCTCCAGAAAGTGATGCAGAGCGAGAAGAGCAGAACCAGGAGAACATTGTACACAGAGACTAATACACTGTGGTATAATCGAACGTAAATGGACTTCTCCATTAGTAGTGGTGTAATATCCCTGAACAATCTGCAGGGATCTAGGAGAAAAAAACACTATGCAAAACAAAGGATAAACTATGGGAATAGAAACACCAAGGAAAAGCAACTGCCTGACTACAGAGGTTGAGGGGACATGACAGAGGAGAGACTCTAAACTAAACTCTAATGCAAATATTAACAACATGGAAATGGGTTTGAATCAAGAACACATGTGACACCCAGTGGAATCACGCGTCGGCTATGGGGGGTGTAGGGGAGGAAAAGAAAACGATCTTTGTCTTTAATGAATAATGCTTGGAAATGATCAAATAAAATAGTATTAAAAAAAGTAAAAAAAAATTTGCAGAAAACCTATACTGAAATTTGCTCTTGTATGTAATTGGGAAAAACAAATATTTTAAGAAAATGAATGAAGTATACTTTAGCAGATGAGATCAAAGTTTTAAATTTAATTTTTTGAATGAATGATGGATTTCATGTGTGAGAATTATATGAGAAATTGACAAAAATGTTAAACTAAAAATAAGAAAAAGATAAAAATATCAGTTTATATAAATTAGATCTAACATATATATACATGTATATTTCTCAAGATGAAAAGATAGAACATGAATGTAAGCATATATTCAATTGCAAATAACTCAATTATAAACCTATTTATTATATATTTATATGTATAAGCCCCAATTCTGTTCACTCATACCTGTCTTAAAAATAATTTTAAAAAATGACCATTCCACTACGGCCAACATAAAAATATCATCATTCATTAAGTAATTACTTCATGTTAAAACTATGTGGTGAAAGTAATGAGTAGCACTAGGGCATTTGTATAATTCAAATCAATACTCAAAGTATATAATATTTTCTTTTAAAATTTGAATTATTATTTCAAAAGCATTGTCCACTGGTTCATAATGGTGTCATGGACAGAGATCTGAACTCTGAGCCATAAAAAATAATTAGTGGAAGTCAAGTCCTGACATATATTGGCTGTGTATCCCTCGGGAATTTAATTTACTTTCATGTTTTAGACAATCTTGGAAGGTTATAAATACAAGAGAAAATGATGACCTATATTAGTTTGAGAATTTCCTTATTTGAGTGAACCTTCTGTCAGTTAAAAGTGTAGATCTAGTTCTAGGTCCATTGTTTGCACAATGAACACTATTCTTGGCTTTGCAAAATGAAGCTTCACCCTTCTTTCCTCTCCTCAGCATTCTATGAAGTGACTCTGCTAGTATTGATTTCTCCTTCATATGAGCAAGATGATTACACTTTTCTAATGCATTAAGTGTGAAATTAACTTTCTTTGTTCTCAGGCACAATTTTGATATGACTTGTTATGCCTAATGTGTTTGATTTACCTAAAGGCAACATTTTTAATTATGATGTGAGGCTTCTTTTTTGTACTTTATAAGATTGACTTACTTTGTACAATAGACATTTTCCTGAAGAAGTGTGTGAAAATGCATTTGTTCATTTATTTGTTGAAAAGTTCTGACTATTTAAAATCAGGGACAAAGTAAAATCTCTTGTGAAACCAATAATCTCCTTTTAAGTGTGGTAGATTGGAAAAAATTCTGAAATGGTGAATCAACAGAATTGCGTTTTAATCATGACTATGTATTCATTTCTTGTATGGCTTTAAAAAAAATCCTTTTCCATGTGGTGAATGGAAGGCCAGTCACCATATCTGGTTAATTCTGTGGAGGGATTATATAAATGATTGTTCACCACCCTGACTTTTGTAAAAATTGAAATTTGATCTCAATAATAAAAATATTATGTTTTAGGAAATTTATTAAAGATCACTAGAAAGAAAGGAATAAAGAGGGTAAAAAATAAAGGCCATGTGCCCATGGCTGATTAGCTATTTCAAAATCCCTATTTGTCACCTCCATGCTCACCAACAGGACCAAAAAAAGTGGACAGGACCCTCCATGTCCAGCCTAATATCCACTGTCTACAGGAAGTACATAAGGACAGGAAGTCAGTGGGCTTCTAAGAAATATAGTTTCTTTTTGGGTAACAGATATTTAATTATACACTTCACTCTGCAAATTAGAAAACCAAAAAGGATATCCCTAAAAGTCATGATAGTTTTGTTCTATTTTGAAAACATTTGTAAATTACCATATAATTCTTCAGAGAGAAACTACTATGCTCCTACTTTATCAATTGAACACTGAACATTTATGGAGTACAATGCAAAATCCTTTGAATTGTATTGCTGAAGGAAATTTTGTATCTCTGCTATCTCTGTCATTCCATTCTCATTTTTTCTTGGCATTGCAACCACCGCCCCACTAGCATAAAAGAATAGTAAATAGAGAACTAAATGCAGCATCAGGAGACATGGTTTTAAATATTGCCTCAATTAGTAGATGTGTGATCATAGAAAAGTTCTTATTTTCTCCTCTCCTATAAAATGGAATTAATAATACTTTTAGAATGTATTTTATTAAATTAATTTGGAGAAATTATTTTGAATTATTAAGGTACATTTTATGTACAGATAGTTATCTGTCAATCCCTCATTGTCTCACACCTAAAATTTCACAATAACTTCCCTATTGGTTTTTCAAGTGCCAGTTTTACCCCCACCCCACCTCAAATTCATTCTACATATTGTTGCCAGCTAAATATATGCACAGCACAATTCTTTTCCTGGCACTACATCTCTCAGAACTGCTCCACAACAGTCCAAAATAAATCTGTCCAAATGATTTTGTAATTGGCATTAAGTGCCCTCTACAACATGGCTCAACCCTGCCTGCCTAGGTAAGCAAATAATGATTTTTCCTCATATGAAATTGTAGCATATGGTGTGTTGGCTTTCTTTTTAATTTAAAAGGGAATACAAGCAAGCATATTAGCAAATAATTGGCAAGGGAATAAGAATGTAATTTTATAAAAAGAGTCAAGACTTGGTATGATTTCAAAACCTAGTGTTTAATAGCTAACACCAAAGAATATACCTAACTTCCCTGAAGCACCTTCTTGAAGAGATTGAACTAAATAATATATAAAGTCCATTTTTTTACTAAATTCTATGTCTTTGAGAGCTATAGCTAATCAGAGGATAAGGGTATATTTTAGGCTAGTGAGAGAACTTTTGGAAATATGGAAATTACAAACATTATCTCTAACAAAAATTGCTAGTAAAAGCAACTGACATATGGTTATTTTCCAGACTCTGTTAGTAGAATAATGCACATTATATTTGAGCTTAACTTAAAGTTGTCTGATATTTTTCTTTTCTTCTTGCAAAATACATGAATGAAATTATATTATGCCATTAACAACACATGCTGAAGCACTTGATTTAGAATGAAAGTATTAATGAGACATCTATTAAGATCTCAAGAATCTGTGTAATAGGTCCCTTTATATGTGCTCATTTTTAGACTTTTAATTTTCAAAATAGAATTGCAAATCTATTATAGTAATATGTGGGAATTTAGCTAGAAAGTCAAGTACACCTTGCATACCCAAAATTGATCTATTCAAAATCAGATGAATGTGCTTTTTATTAAAGATCCAAATTTAAATCTCTATGGTAACTACTGAAAAATATGCACCATCCTAAGCTATGATTATATTGTCAGAGATAGTGATATTTATCTTAAGTAGATGACTACTAATAAGTTATACTGTTCTAAGCAGCTAAAATGATATCATCTTTTAAAAAAAGGAATTGTGATTTACTGAAATAAATTTAATTTCAAGAATAAAATATTAAAAATATTTGCATGATATATTTACCAGTGATTTCAGATTATAAGTGTACAAGTGGTACTTTTGAGAATAGATGTTTGTGTTGAAAAGAATTCTCAGGAATAGTTGAGTACCAAGTCCTGCCTCTTCCATATATATTGTCAAGTTATCCATCAGAAGTTATTTAACCTCCTAATGGCCCCAAGTAACTATCTGAGGCTCTAAGTTGCAGAAAAGCTGCTGAATTACATGAATAGAAGGAATTTCTTACTCCAATGAAATCATAATTCTGTACCTACTTTTCATCACATACACACACACACACACACACACACACACACAAATCAGAGGGGGAAATTCAATTTAGTGCATTCCATTCAAAGTTATGTGATGAATTTCTAAAGTAGGTTTTTTTTTTCATGGTCACTGCTTATTCTTCCCATGAATTCTGTAAACACATAAGTTTTTGATCACTTGAAAATATATAAGCATAATGTCATTTCCACAGACTAAAATTTTTATTGGTGTCTCCACAACCAAAGACAGTACTTTGTAGATATAAGATATGTATTAAAGTGATACTGGGATCAAGAAGGAACTTTAGAGTTAACCTATTTCAATAATCTCATTTCATAGGAAAAAAAAAAGATCATATGTTGGCCACATGTAGTGAGAAGCAGAGCAGGGATTTGAACCATATTTTAGCACCAAATCTAGCCCTTTTATTCACTGTTAAATTGGATTGAATTGAACCTTTTTCTTGACCCAACATCCTAATATAACATTTCACAAACTTCCTTAAGATTTTCCTACTTCTGAGGAATTAGTGATGTTTACCTCAATGATAAATGGAAAGTTCTTATTTTTAATTGATAAATTGAATCTTGGAGGTCCAAAAAACTCACTGATATGTAAATTATGAGGTGTAAATAAGTTGTTTTTGGTTTGCTTAATTATACTTTAAATGCATATTAATTTGATGATATAATGCAGTGATAGTGAACCTTCTAGAAACAGTGCCAGGTCCTGCCCCCAACCTGCCCACAGACTAAGTACTGTATCCTCCCCCCCTCACTGAATGCCAAGTATGCTCCCCCTTTTCCCCACATGAGGGAAGATGGAAGCACTCCCATTTGGCCTCTGGGCAGTGGCATAGGTGAAGTGAGGAATGTCCTCAATGAGTGTAAAGAGGGGGAGGGGAGTGGTCCAAGTGTTCCACTCTTCTCTAGCTCTGGCACCTAGGAGCCACCAATTGGGCTTCTGGGTAGAGGGGTAGGTGATGTGAAAAAATGTCATTAGGCATGATGGAGATGGGAAGGGAAGCAGTTCCACCTGAGTCTCTCTGCCTCTCTAATAACAAACTTTAGGGGGGAAGAGGGGGCCACGTGCACACAGAGAGTGATCTGTGTGCCATCTTTGGCACCTGTGCCATAGGATTGCCATCACTGAAATAATAGGATATGCTATATCATGGTATGTACCTATAAATATATTTCATTTTCTATGCTATTGTACAATAATAGAAAGAGGAACCAATTAGGAGACTATAAATGTGATTCTAATCAAAGATGTACATCTGAATTAGCTATGTTGCTTAATTGCTTTTAGTTCCTCTTTCTTCATGTATGATTTTTAAAAAGGGGTTAGATTAGATGGCTTTTAAGTTCCTTTCCAGTTCTGAAATTATATATTTCTATGCTTTGTGAAACCATGGCATCTCCTTTAACAGGTCTGAGTTAGGACTAAGATCTCTTTGCTACTACAAACTAAAAATGGTATGACTTAAATTCTCACAGCACCTTGGAAGAATGATAATCATCAATAGGAAACCATCTTAAGTTCCTTCCTTGTAATTCAGGGATAAAGTCTCATGTCATTCTAGTCAGACTATGGAGAAGTTTATTGTATTTTTGGCCTCCTAAAAGACCATATAGATCAGGTTACCACAAAAGTTCCAAATTTTAATATCCTTTATTTTATGCAACTAAGAAATGTAATGCTATTTTCAATATTTTGTACACATTGCCTAAACCAGGAGTTTCCGAAGTTATGTTTATATCCATTAGGAAGGGGTTGGCAGGAGATAACTAGCAATCAATTTTAATGTGAATAGTTTTTTATGCCTCAGAAGCTGGTACCATAAATCAGGACTTGATCTGTTATTTTGTTGATTAACAGAAAATGTTAGTAATGCATACAATACTTATAATTGGATCATACTTCTCCTTTACTACCTACAAATTTCAACAGCCAAACTAATGATAGATGGGTTGCATTCTAGGCTCCCCAAGATTGCAAAAAAATGGGACATATATGAAATAAACAAACAAACATTTAAAAAAAGTTTTCTTAGACCAAGGTCTAGAACTCTATCAGCTATACCTACTAGAAATAATCAGACTAGCTCTAATCTCTTTTTAAACTTATATCATCAAAATTACCACATGACAGGTCAAGTGTAATGTATATGTCAATTATGATTGTTCAAGATTAGTGAGACTAATGGACCCTAAAGTGTTCATATGTATTCATTAGCACCTCTTGCTGTAATAGTTATGAAAAAATGTGTTAATCGTTTTCATTCTAACAGAAATATGGAGTTATATTTAAACTATGTGTGAATTTTAAAAAATCTTTCCCTTAACATGGATCATTAATTATATTAATTCAGACCTAGTTATAATGGTTTCTTTTTTCTCTCATCTTAGAGAGATGCCCTGTGATGGAAATTAATATTTATTATAGCAAACTTGGTAGAATTTTTTTTTTAAGTTTAAAACAAAATGTGTTAAATTAGATATAATTTTATGGAATTATGCTCCAGCTATGATGAGAACAAATGTGAGTTCAAAAAGAAAGATATATTGAGAATAATCTGGAAGATATATTTGAAAATGTGTATTGGATACAGAAATAGATAGATAGATAGATAGATAGATAGATAGATAGATAGATAGATAGATAGATAGATAGAATTTATATGAACATATAAATTTTCAATTTTGGAAATTCAAGCACATACTTCTAAAGAAATGTATATTGAGAAAATGTCCCTCTGTCCTTTAATAGAATAAATAATTAATGTAAGCTCATTTTTGTATATTTAAATCAAACAAATATCAAAACTAGAAATAAGGATAGGATATATGAAATTTTCTCACATTTTATAATTAGATGTTGGATAATACTTCTCTAGGTCCAACCTTCATTTTATAAAATGAGTTTTTACTAAAAGATTTCTCAAGTCCATGATACTCTTATTTCCTATTATCCTAGGAACTTTCTTGTGAATGGAATAAACACATTTTAAATTGACAGCTCCTTAATCCCCTTTTTGATTTCCTCATATGAGATTGGTCTATTTAGAATATATTTTAACTTTTTAAACTTTATATACTTATAATTATTTTCTACTTATTTTAAGTTCTCAAATTTATTAGGTGAAGCTGTTCATAGTAATATATGATCTTTTTCTTAATTTCTTTTGCATGGTTCATAATTTTCCTATTCTCAATTTAATTCTTGCTCATCTGAATTTTTTCTTCTACATCTCTAATATTCAAGAGAATGAGAGATCTCATTTTATTTTGATTAAATTTGCTAGGCATGTATCAATTATGTTAGTATTTAATAAAATATTTTTTTGATTTTATGCATCAATTCAATTATTTTTTCTAATTCTATTTCTTCCACTTATTATTTGCCATTAGGAAAGACGTGTTTTTCTTAGCCTCAGTTTCCTAAAGATTATAATGAGATATATGAACCAATTGATCAATAAAATCTAATATTCTATGCATCTGTAATTTAGAGTTAAAAGATAGATTTTTCTCTTTTGAGAGGAGTAGATATTTAATAAATGTGTTAAAATTAGAGAGTTGTCTGGTTCACTAATATATTAAAATATTGATTTCTAAGACATAACAATCTTTAAATGTCACAAGAATAGCTTTTGGCAGCCTCCTTCTAACAGAGATGAGAAGGGTCTTTTCTGTGGAATTACATGAAGCATCTCAAGAGGGGAAAACATTGCTGTGCATGCTATTTGTGCAACCAATGAACTGGCAAAGCAAAAAATAGGGACAAAAAGGAATACACTTTTTTTTCAGCAACATATGACACATTCACAAAGATTGACCATTTACTAGGGCTTAGAAACATGGCAAACATGTGCAAAAAAGCCAAAATGGTAAATGCAAACTTTTAAGATCATAATACAATAAAAATAATAATTAGGAAGGGTACATGGAGAACCAAATCAAAAATTAATTGGAAATTAAATAATATGATTCTTCCAAAACCAGTTAGTTAAAGAACAAATCATAGAAACAATAATTTCATTGAAGAAAATAATAATGAAGAAACATCCTTTCAAAATCTATGGGATGCAGCCAAAGCACTACTCGGGCACAAATTTATATCCTTTAGTTCAAATATTAACAAATTAAGAATGGCAGAGGATAAATAATTGAACATGCAAATAAAAAAATTGGAAGGGAATAATTAAAAAATCCCCAGATGAAAATTAATTAGAGATCCTAAAAATTAAAGGAGAAATTAATAAAACAAAAGTGAAAGAACTATTGCATTAATAAATAAGACTAGAAGCTGACACTTTAGAAAAACAAATAAAATAAACAAAGTCCTAGTCAAGATAACAAAAATCTATTAAGAATAAAACTAAATTAATAGTATCATAGATGAAAAGGGAGACCTCACCTCTAATGAAGAGGAAATTAAGGCAATCATTAATTTTTTTTACCCATTTATATGGCAGTAAATATGGCAATCTAGGTGATATGGGTGAATATTTAAAAATATAAATTCCCTGGATTAACAGAATAAGAAATAGAATATTTAAATAACCCCATATTAGAAAAATAAATTGAAAAATCTATCAAAGAACTCCATAAGAAAAAAACCCTGGGCCTGATGGAATCACAAGTGAATTCTATCAAACTTTCAAAGAACAACTAATCCCAATACAATACAAACTATTTGACAAAATAAGCAAAGAGGGAGTTCTATCAAATTCCTTTTATGACACAAAAGTTCTGATTCCAAATCTAGGCAGGTCAAAAACAGACAAAGAAAACTAAAAAACAATCTCCTTAATGAATATAGATGCAAAAATTTTAAATAGAATACTAGCAAAAAGACTCCAATAAGTGATCATGAGAGTCATTTATTATGATCAGGTGAGATTTATACCAGGAACACAAGGATGGTTTAATATTAGGAAAATCATCCACATAATTAACCATATCAACAAGCAAACAAACTAAAATCACATGATTATCTCAATAGATGCAGACAAAACCTTTGAAAAAATGCAACACTCATTCCTATTGAAATCCCTAGAAAGTACGGGAGTAGAAGGGCATTTCCTAACAATAATGAACAGTATATATCTAAAACCATGAGCAAATATCATCTGCAATGAGTATAAAATAGAAGCATTCCCAATAAGATCAGGAATGAAACAAGGATGCCCATTATCACCTTTATTATTTAACATTATACTAGAAACACTAGCAGTAGCAATTAGAGAAGAAAAAGAAATTGATGGTATTAAAATAGGTAATAAGGAGACCAAATTACCACTCTTTGCAGATGATATGATGGTCTACTTAAAGAATTATAGAGAATCCACCAAAAAGCTAGTGGAAATAATCAACAACTTTAGCAAAAATTGCAGGTTACAATTTAATAATCAGTATTTCTATATATTTTCAACATATCTCAGCAATTGGAATTATAAAGAGAAATTGCATTAAAATCACCCTAGACAATATCAAATACTTAGGAATCTATCTGCTGAGACAAACACAGGAATTATTTAAACACAACAACAAAACACTACCCACACACTGAAACCTAAATCTAAATTATTGGAAAAACATCAATTTTTCTGGAGTAGGACGAGCTAACATAATAAAAATGACAATCCTAACCAAAATTATTTACTTATTTAGTGCCACACCCATTAAACTACCAAAAAACATTTTTTACTAAATTAGAAAAAAAAAACTATAACAAAGTTCATTTGGAAGAACAAAAAATCAAGAATATCGAGGGAAATATTGAAAAAATGTGAAGGAACTACCAACCTAAAACTATACTATAAAGTAGTGATCATCAAAAGTATATGATACAGTCAGAAGGGAGAATCAATGGAATTGACTTAGGGTAAATGACCTTAACAAGGCAGTATATGATAAACCCAAAGATCCCAGCTTTGGGGACAAAAATCCACTGTTTTACAAAAACTGCTGGGAAATTTGGAAAACAGTATGGGAGAGATTAGGCTTAGATCAATATCTTATACCCTACATCAAGATAAACTCAGAATGGATGAATAACTTGAATATAAAGAAGGAAACTATAAGTAAATTAGATGAACACAGAACAGTATACTTGTCATATCTTTGGGATAGGAAAGATTTTAAGATCAAGCAAGAGTTAGAAAAAATCAAAAATTGTAAAATCAATAATTTTTATTACATCAAATTAAAAGGGTTTTGTACAATGAAAATCAATGTAACCAAAATTAGAAGGGAAGCAACAAATTGGGGAAAAAATCTTCATAACAAAAACCTCTGACAAAAGTCAAATTGCTCAAATTTATAAAGAGCTAAATCAATTGTACCAAAAAATCAAGCCATTACCCAATTGAAAAATGGGCAAGGGACTTGAATAGGCAATTTTCAGATAAAGAAATCAAAACTATCAATAAACACATGAAAAAATCTTCTAAATCTCTTACAATTAGAGAAATGAAAATGAAAATAACTCTGAGGTACCACCTCACACCTAGCAGATTGACTCACATGACAGCAAAGGAAAGTAATAATTGTTGGAGGGAATGTGGCAAAATTGTGGCATTAATGCATTTCTGGTGGAGTTGGGAATTGATCCAATCATTCTGGAAGGCAATTGGAACTATTTCCAAAGGGTTCTAAAAATCTGCCCACCCTTTGATCCAGCCCTAGCACTGATGGGTTTATAGCCCAAAGAGATAATAAGAAAAAAAAAACTTATAGAAGAATATTCATAGCAGCCCTCTTCATGATAGCAAAGAATTAGAAAATTAGGGGACACTATCCAATTGGGTCATGGCTAAAGAAATTATAGTATATGGTAGTGATGGAATATTATTGTGCTCAAAGAAATAATGAACTGGAGGAATTCCATGTGAACTGGAATGACCTCCAGGAATTGATGCAGACTGAATGGAGCAGAACCAGGAAAACACTGTACACAGAGACTGATACACTGTGATACAATTGAACATAATGGAGTTCTCTAGAGTAGCAATGCAATGATCCAGGACAATTCTGAAGGACTTATGAGAAAGAACACTAATCCATATTCAGAGGAAGTTCTCTGGTAGTAGAAACACAAAAGAAAAATAACTGCTTGATCACATATATCAATAGGGATATGATTGGTGTTAAAAACTCTAATTGATCACCATAGTGCAAATATCAATAATATGGAAATAGGTCTTGACCAATGATACATATAGATCCCAGTGGCAATTGGAGGGGTTTGGATGGAGGGCAGGGAAAAAACATGATTTTTGTAATCAAGGAAAAATACTCTAAATTAGTTAAATATATAAAATTTTTAATTAATAAAAGCCCCAAATAAAACTGTATAGACTTTGCCCATATATTCCAGAAATCTGATATAGATCAATAATTCCTATAGTCTAACAAATATATATGCATGTATCATATATCATTTTTCTTGAATGAATTAATGAATGAAAAGTTTTCTTGAAATGTGAAGTCTAGACTCTTTTTTGATCATTGCCTTTAGGTTGCCCAATAATTCTTAAATTCTCTTTCCTGTATCTCTTTTCCAAGTCAGTTGTTTTTCCAGTGAGCTATTTTATATCTTCCTTTTTTATTCTTTTTTTTTCATTGTTTCTTGAGTACTCATTGAATTATTAACTTCTAATTTCCAAATTATAATTTTAAATAAATATTTTCCTCAGTAAACTTTTATTTGATTAGGCCAACATTGTTTTTTTTTTAAGTTCTCTCTTGAATTGATTTTTATGCCTCTTTTACAGTTTTGCAAATTCTGTTTTTGAAGGGATTATTTCCTTCAGGTTATTTTATGCCATTATTACCAGGGTTTAGGCTCACTTTTCATAATTTTCTTGTATTATTCCCATTTCTTTTCCTATTTTTCTTCTACCTTTGTTTGATTTTTTAAATCTTTCTGGAGCTCTTCCAGGAATTTTGTTGGGACTGATGTTCAATTCACATTTTTCTCTGAGACTTTTCATTTAGCTGATTTCATTTATTGTCTTCTTTTTGTTCTGATCTTTACTGTGTAAGAATTTAAAGTTATATTTTATGCTAAATATGAGAATTCTAAAGTAATATTGTGGTTCCTGATTTAAAAATATTACAGATTAAGTCAAAATGACTTTTAGTAGCTTCATTTACAAAGAGGTGGGAAGAGTGAAAGTGAAAGAGAAAGTACTACCTAACTACAAATACCCTAAATTTAATCCTAATATCTCCAGACCACAAATGCAAATTTGAAAATGAATCTCACCAGAATCTAAAGTACTTATTAGGAAGCCGAAATCCAAAAAATCCAGGATATGCTGAAGAATTCACAGAGAACCTTCGGTGCATAGAATGCTAAAACCTCCAGAACTGATGCTGAAGTTGAAGGGAGCGTCCCTCCAAAGCACCAATGAGCATAGAGGGTCCCCTCACCAAAGAACCAAAGAAGGAACTACTCCACTCACCACACAAGTTGATGCAGGATCCAGGGAAAGAGTCTCCTCCAGTCTGGCTCCATGAACTCAGAGAGTGTGATTGATCAGAACTCAGAGAGTGATCAGGCTGGCCTTTTTAAAGCACTTTTCTCAATGACACTTCTTGTAACACCCTCATTTTACAGGAACCAAATGCAGTCTTCAATTTGCCTAGCACTACCCAAGCAGTGGGCAGTGGCCACAGGAGTTGTCACCCACTTTAGCAAGTGACTTGTGAACTCTCATACTTAGTGAATGGTAAGGTACTAAGTAGGGATACTTAAGATTTTGACTGATTAACTTAAAAGTTGCTGACATAGACAAAGAGACTTTGATTCACTCTTCACACCTGCCTTCAGAGCAATTTTATAGAGTCAGGTTCTGTTTGTTGTTTGCTCACTTCCCCAGGCTATTGCTTGAATTTTAACTATATGTTAAAATAGAACTTTTCTTCCAGGTTACAATGGGTAATGTCCCAAGCTTCAGATTTTTTCATACTATTTTTTCAGAATATTTTTAATATTAAGTTCAATATTTTAGAAACATTTTCAATATTTTGTGTGCTATTTTATGTTTTCTGCTTCTTGTCCTCAGAGTTTCATTATCAAATATAACATGGTCCTATCAATCTCCTAACCTGAAGGAAGGGAAAATTTCCCAAACACAAATAATTCTCATTAGATAAGTTACAATTAACCAACCAATATGAAATTAATAATGACTACCAAAATATTATTCTACTCAAGGATAAAAATAGCCATTTTACCTTTAGGGCAGCTTTGCATCACCAAACAGTCTTATGTGCATGGAACATCAACTGTTGACAGCATATATGACGGATATTTTGACACACTGATAGTGAAAACTTTCATTCCCCCTTTGGATTGTTAGTGTAAAGTAGGTGAGAACATAATAGAGTGTGGGAATCAAATCAGTATATAGGGGAAATAAGCTATGGAAAATTACAATACATTTGCTCAAACTCCCTACATTATTCCTATTGTGACATTTAAAAGAGTGGATGCCATAAATTGTAAGATTTAAAATGGTTGAGGTTGTAAACTATAGTGAGTAAAATAGTGGAAGATATAAATTGTAGTACATATAAGAGTGGGTTTGTAAATTGTGACCTCAGGACATATGTTTTCACCACAGTGTCTTGTTTTAAATCAAATATTTAAGGGGGTTGCCAGGGAAATATTCCCAATTATGAATATACCCAAGTCAACTGGGTTTTATAGAGATTTTTAAATAATGCAACGAGGAATCAAAAAGAGAGAGAGAGAGAGAGAGAGAGAGAGAGAGAGAGAGAGAGAGAGAGAGAGAGAGAGAGAGAAAGGAAATAAATGAGAAGAGAAAAGAATAGGCCGGCCCAGGCAGCCCTGGCCAACCCAGCCCTAAGCCCTAAAAAAAAAGATCAGTCAGTCAGTTATCACTCACCATAAGATCTGTTCAAGCAAGGATTCAGGGGGACAGAGTCTCCCCAGAGGGAGTTCCAGATAGAGTCATCCTCCCTTGAAAGACCTCCTTAGAGATTGTCTCTCAAGAGCCTGTATATCTCAAGAGCTTTCTCAACAGTCTGTCCTTTTTTTATATAGCGGGTTTTCTCCTATGTTACCTCCCCTAAGTTCTTCAATCTACCAATCACCGTAGATGTTTTCCAAAGGACAGCCCATTCTGAATTCACACCTGAGTAGATTAATCCTTTTAGTAATCCACACCTGAGTAGGTTAGAATCTCTGTGTAAGTTTTTTTCCTCTTTGCTCCTTTTAAGTTCACAAGTTGCCTGACCTTTATAGGTACTTAGCACCTCTTTGTAATTAATTCTAAAAATTAATTCTAAAAATAGTCATGGCTTAAGTATGGGTGTAAGTATTTTTCATTGTTCAGCAAGGAGTTTTTTCCCCTAAAGCAGTCTTAAGTACGGGTGGTGTAGAGGTCTTCCCATTTCTGATCTAAGTAGAGTTCTCACTTTCCAAATAGGGAAAGGTTCCAGTAGGGAATTGTTCCAATGGAGAATTCCCCAATGGGGAATTTTTTTAACATTCACAAGTCTGAGAAATTTCAAGACTCACACTATATTCTCATTTTAAATTAGAAGGAAAGCTCTCTTACCTTTCATTTGTCCTCTTATTTGTTGAAATAATCTAGTCATGCATTAAAACATACCTAAACTAGCATATTGAAAATAAAATGGAAAAAAAAAGAATGGCTAGATGAGAAATTTTGAAAGAAAAAATGATGGATTTGATGGCTGTTTTATTTCTGAAAGGTGAAATGAAAATAACCTGAAGGTTTCAATCGTGGGTGACTGGTTCCTAAAAATGTGCTAAATTTCCTACTTTGAAATTTATTTTTAATTAATTTATTATTCATTTTGTGAATTTTGCTTATTTATGTCACCAAAATGGAATTTGAAAGCAAACTCAGATTTGAAAGGATCCTAAGGGCCTAAAAGACATTCATAAGATTTCCCTGAGAATCAATTGATCCTTTATTTGATAATTTAATCAAATGGTTTCTAGGAAATTTTTCTTCCATTGTATTTATTCTTATTGTATGTTCAAGACATTACAAAAGATAGTGATCAAACTTTATGAAGAGTATATCTTTATCAAACAAAGGAAACATTAAGGAGAAAATGATCCTAAAAAAATTTTGCAATGATATCAAGGTAAGAAAGATCCTCTTAAGAGGATTTATGTATGAAATTTGAAGGACATCAGAATAGACCTAAAGGGAAACAGATTAATGGAGTTGTATCAGTGATACCAGTGGATCAATCATATTTGAACTTCAACACCTCTTTATTGGATTTATTATGTGTGATAATGACAGTGGCACATAAAATGATGAATTAGGAGAGCACTTAGAATTCACAAAATTCACATTGAAGAAACATGCAGTAGAACATTCACTTTTATAGGTACTAAGGAACCAATTTTCTTAAATTCTCTTAAAAGAGGGAAAGATTCCAAAAGAATGGAATATTTGAGATTATATAAATATAACAATGACATATATGTATGTTTATACATACATATCTTTAATG
The DNA here is from genome assembly GCF_027887165.1 of Monodelphis domestica. NCBI lineage: Eukaryota > Metazoa > Chordata > Mammalia > Didelphimorphia > Didelphidae > Monodelphis > Monodelphis domestica. Next base: position 158,034,698 of record NC_077230.1, read on the forward strand.
ACCTTGTATATAATGTAATGTTACTCTCTGTAAAGTGCTTTTTCAGGGGGGAAAAATTAAGGAAATGTCACCTACATTTGATACAATTGTAGGAATTTGGGGAAGATAATGGGAGTCAGCTTCCAGTTCTACTACTCACTTGCCTTTCTTTTAGACACATTGATGGGAAACAGCTAAAACTAATTTTAACCTATTCCAGAAGCTCTAGTGGGTAGGAGATAGAGCTCATGTGTATCTTTTCAAACCACAAAAGGCATAACACTAATTTTCATGTGAGTGGAGGGTATGTTATACAAGGGCCTGGGAAAGGAGGAGATTTAAAACTCTGAATACACCATTAGTGGTAGTCTCTGGGTGACTGAGAATGACTATTGTCTTTGTGCATTATTATCTATTAATGTACCATCATGTGGCTTTGAAGTCCAAAGACTGAGGCCCAGAGTTTGTGGTACACGGGGCATGGAACGCCAGTTGTTTTGGGAGGTGTGGTTGTGGCCTGGTGTCGGCGTTCACGTGCAGCAGCAAGACGTTGATGTCGTTCATCTTCAAAGGTGGTGGCGGCATGGTTAATGTGGGTTCGCTAGCTGCTTCTGACAGAGGCAGCAAGTTCTAGTTGCTTTGATGTAATGCCAGCCTACTTCAAGTTTGACTTTAGCTGATCCTTGAATCTTTTCTTTGGTCGACCTTGTTTCCTGAGTCCAGCTGACAGTTCACCATAGAAGACCTGTCTTGGTATTCGCTGTGGGTCCATGCAGATGAAGTGTCCAGACCATCGTAGCTGGGTTTTGAGGACCATTACTTCGATGCTGGTGGAGTTGCTCTGTCGAGGACTTCGTGGTTGGTGATACGGTCCTGCCATCAGATCCTCATGATTGACTGGAGAAAGCATTGGTGAAATTGCTCCAGCTGTTTCATGTGCTTCTGGTACAGTGTCCATGTCTCACAACCGTACAGGAGCAAGCTGAGGACCACTGTGTTATACTCTTTGAGCTTCGTCACAGTGCTTACACCTCTGTGTTGGAGGATTTTGGAGCACAGCTGCCTGAGTACCTTGCTGGCCTTTTGGATCCTAACATTAATCTTGTGGTCAAGGGACCCATCGTTGACGATGGTGCTGCCCAGGTACTTGAAAGTGTTGATGTTAGAAAGCTGAGTGCCATTGATTGTAATGCACGGCTGGTTAGTTGGCCTCCCTGGTGCAGGTTGGAACAGCACCTCTGTTTTGCTGAGGCTGATAGTCAGGCCAAACAGTTTTGTAGCTGTCGAGAACCTGTCCACAATGGTTTGGAGATGATTTTCTTGGTGGACCATGAGAGCACAGTCATCTGCAAAGAGAGCTTCCAGGATGAGTCTCTCTGCTATCTTTGTTTTTGCAGTCAGGTGGCAAAGGTTGAATAGTGAGCCATCCAGTTGGTATTTGATGTAGACGCCCTGGTCTAGATCCATCACAGCAAGTTGTAATACTTGGGTAAAGGATAGGTTGAATAGTACTGGAGCGAGGACACAGCCTTGTTTCCCGCTATTGGAGATGTTGAAGCGATCGGAAGTCTTTCCACCAGATAGGACTTCCCCTGTCATGTTGACATGAAAGAACTCGATCAGTCTGATGAATTTTGCTGGGCAACCGAGCTTGCTAAGGATCACCCACAATGCATCCCTGTTCACTGTGTCGAACGCCTTCGTCAGGTCTATGAAGACAATATAGAGACTCAGGTTCTGCTCAAGGCATTTTTCCTGTATTTGCCTCACTGTGAAGACCATGTCGATGGTGCTGCGATCTGGTAGGAAGTCACATTGTGATTCAGGCAGGTTCTGCTCTGAAACAGATGACAGGAGTCTGTTGAGTAAAACACAGGCGAGGATCTTTCCAGCAGTGGAGAGTAGTGAGATGCCTCTGTAGTTGTCACAGGCTGCTCGTGCACCTTTGTTCTTGTATAGGTCTACGGTGGAGGAATCTCTGAGTTCTGGGGACATGTCTTCCTCTTCCCATATGCTGGTCAGCACTATGTGGAATGCCTGGAGTGCCTTTCCATTTAAGGCCTTGTACACCTCGGTTGGGATCCCGCCTTTACTAGGTGCCTTACCTGTACTCATTTGTTTAATGGCTTTTTGGACTTCCTCTTTTGAAGGAGGGATGTCAAGTTGTTCATTGGTGCGGTTTTGGGGGATCTGGTCAAGTGTGCTTTGATCCACTGGGTCGGTTGAGAAGCTGACTGAAGTGTTCTTTCCACCTGTTGCTGATGCCTTTTTTATCTTTTATGAGAGTGTCACCGTCAGAGGATAGCAAGAGAGTGGTGGTGGGTTTTAATTGCCCATAGACAATCTTGAGGGCATCATTAGCTGATTCAACATAGAAATAGGTTCCTCTACTGGACAGAACAATTTTTAAAAGTGTTTCCCACAGACACATGAAGAATTCATTTTTATTAAATCTGACCTACTGCCAGATTTCATGTGGCTCTGGAACTAAAGATTGTTAGTGTTATTATCTTATTTAAAAAAAAACAACTCTATAGCCCTAGTTTATAGACCTCTGATGCAGAGGATGAAAGTATGGAACCTGTGTATAAAACTGTAACAAATTTCAATATTGTAGAGAATCTAGATTGCTTAGAAGAATGAAAGAGTTCTAACTTGACAAACTAAGGCTTCAGGTAAATCTCCCAAAGATCAATCCATTGAAGATTTGGTGTCTGGAGAGAAGCCAGAAAGATCCATCTGCTACAGGAAGTCAATGTGAAAGTAACCAAAGTCAAAAAGAACAAATCATCACCCCCTGGCAAGAGGAGAAGATAGGGGTAACAGAGATGTAAGGCACAATTGAAAACAGTGGTCACGGGGAAGTTCCTAGTAAAAGAGAAAATTATCATAAAACATCCACAGGGAGAAAGAAGTAAGATTCAACTTTGTTCTTTGTAATCCAATCATTGATACTCATTCAAATTGTTTAGATTCCTTGGGAGACCTTCACCTACCACAAAAATTGGTTTCCTGGTCACTTAGGGATGGGTTTTAAATCCATCCTTTGTCTTTTATTATGAGTCCATGTGCTCATAAATGAAATTAGAGTATATCCTTCTAGAAATTCTCAATACTGGATTCCCAATTACTGCAAAGGGAAATGAGCCCTTGATATATGAGAGGTGTCCAATGTATAATTGGGACCTTCATGTTAACAGGGTGCTTCTGAAAAAGATTATGTTCATAGGAATATATTTAGCTGCTATGAATCCAAGTCTCAATATTTGAATGTAGAAGATAATTTCTATTCTTTTATTGGGATTTTTGAAATTAATTTTTGTGTGGTGAAACAGTATTCTGCTATGAAAATTTTCATATTTCAGGTCCTTCATTAATTGACAAAAAAACAAAAGTGCTTTTTCCTTTTAAAAGAAGTGGTAGTCATTTAGTTATTCACTTCATCATATCAAGTTTCTATTCTTTCAATTAGCAAACTCTACTAAGTCAGACTACATCTTTTTCTATGTGTGAGTGTGTATGTGTGTGTGTTTAAGTTTTACCAATGTTCCCTTTTTCACTTTTCACTTTTTCACTAGAAGGACTAAAAAAAAGTGAAGAGGGAGTTGTTAGATGGTAGATGATGATAATGTGAAAGGAAGCTGGGAATGATATTTATTTGTCTTTTGTACAATACAATTCTTATATTTTACAAAAATGAACATAATCATGCCCATAAAATTGTAATCCATGGCATCTGAATGCAAACACACTTTGTAATTATTTAAAAAGATCTTTTTTAAAAAATTATAATACAAAGTTCTGTACTATAGAAGCAGTCCTCCACTGTGCATTATAACAATAAGGCTTACTTTGAATACAAAGACTAATCACACTTTCACAGTTATGAACCACTGGACTTAACAAACATATCGAAGCATATTGAAACATTGAATATCACTTAAGTATAATGGCATATATTGTTAAAATGGCTACAAAATAATTAAACTTTATAATTAAAAAGAACTTTAATGGCATTACCTCATTTAATGTTTATGACCACTGTAAAAATTAAAAAAAAAAAAATAAAAGTGAGCTACACAAAATAGAAAAACTATTCCAATATAGGTTCAAAACTGCTTGCATTCTTTTGATACAGGTAATCAAAAGTATCCTCAATGATGAAGTGAAGCTCAAATGTGAACTTACCCTCAGGGCCAGGTGAAAGGATGCTAAAGAGACTCTTATTATAAACATAAAATTTTATTTAAATATATAAGGATGAATAAAGGATTTCTAATTCTAAGGGATTCTAAATCTACCCAAATAAACTCCCTGGTTCTGTAAGGAACCATTTCTCCTGCATTCCTCCCTGATCTGAATAACCCAAGTTTATACTATCTAAATAAAAACTACCACTATTACCCTTATAAAGTTTAACTTCGCCTTCAAATTATAAAATAGCAAAAGCTAGCTGGTTGAGTCTCAACAAGAAACAAGTTTTAACACACTCAGAGTCCAAGCTAAAGAACAGATATTTCTTTGGTCTTCTCAGATATAAACCAATCTATTATAAAAACCACAATAAATAGTCACTAGTGTTTTCCAAGTTGGGAAAGAAAAACACCAAGCTCCTTCAGATCTTTCCCTCAGTCACAGAGAGAAACAAAGATGTTACTTCCTCCAGGCTGAGAGAGACTTTCTGAGAGTGTGACTCTGCCAAGTGCCAGAAACCAATTCCTAACTGCAAGAGAGAGGAATTGACAGAGCAAAACAGTTATAACTGTCACTTCTGAAATTAACATACTCTTTCAACTCTGCTTCAAACTCCAGTTCTTTTCTCAAGCCAGCCACTTTACTTCTTATCTCTAAACTAATAAATCAATACTTATTTTCTAATATAATCCTTACAAATTACCTCCTTTGATCATATGGAAGAGAATCTCTCCCATATGCTTGCTATTCTAGGGAATTTTAAAGATATACCTTACCCTATTATTATTATATTTCCTAGAAATAGTCTTAATCTTATGCTTTTCTTATCCTATTCTTATTTCTACACTTTATCTATGCTAACCTGTACTAGAGATATAAATGAAAGAAAAGAAAATTTCAATGAAGCCAAAAATCAATGAAAACATATTTGTACAAATACAAGTGCAAAACATACAATTACAGAAATTCAAAATGTAAAATAAAAAATGCAAACTTTTGAAAAACTTTTGAAACAATAAAATACTTACAAACTAACATATTTTACAAAAAACTAGTCTATCTAAAATAACTGTATAAAACTCATTTAAACTTCATTTTGCAAATCCTATTTGAACAATTCAGATGAAACTTTTTACTATTCTAAGACCTTATCCTATCATTAATACAGAAAACAAAAACTAACTACAATAAAACTAAAAATCAACTTACTATACTAATAAAATCAAAACTTTTATTCTTTCACTATTTCCTTCTACACGAATGTTTTGTTTTTAAATAGTATTGAGTTCTGTGCTTGGACATCAAATTTTCTGTTCAGGTCTGGATTTTTCTTTACAAATGCTTGAAATTCTCCTATTTTTGTTAAATGTCCATACTTTCCCCTGTAAGAATGTGGACAGTTTTGCTGGGTAATTGATTCTTGGTTGTAGACCTACTTCCTTGCTTTCTGGAATATCATATTCCATGCCTTTTGGTACTTCAGTGTAGATGCAGTCAGGTCCTGTGTTATCCTCTCTGTGGTTCCATGGTATCTGAATGACTTCTTCTTAGAAGCTTTTTATATTTTTTTTTCCTTTCACTGATAGTTCTTGAATTTGGCTATAAAATTCCTGGGTGTTGTCAGTTGGGGATTAAGTATAGGAGGTGATCTTTGGATTCTTTTAATCTCCTCTTTTCCCTATTGTTCTAGAATATCAGGACAGTTTTCTTGAATAATTTCCTGTAGTATGGTGTCCAGGCTTTTTCTTTTGTTATGGTCTTCTGGTAGGCCAAAGATTCTTAAACTGTCTTTCCTGTAATGATTTTCTAAATTATCTGTTTTGTGAAAGAGATGCTTCATATTTTCCTCATTTTTTTCATTCTTTTGGTTTTGTTTTATAGTGTCCTGCTGACTTGTGAAGTCATTTGCTTCTAGTTGTTGTATTCTGGATATTAAAGACTGAATTTCTTTGCTGGCTTTTTGGTCATCTTTCTCCTCCTGGCCTGAATTTCTTTGGAGATCATTTTTCATCTTCTCTGCTTCATATTTTATTTTCTTTGACTTGTCTTTCAAATTCTTTGCCTCATTTTCAAGCTAATTAACTCTCTGACTTTCAATACACTGGTTTTTTTTTGTTTCCAGATAACTTATCTTAAGTTTTAAGTTCATTTCCCAGTTGTCTTCAGCCTCTCAATTGTGTTTTGAATTGTATTTTGAGTTTTTCCAAAGTCTGTATCCAATTCACTGGGGTTTCTGTTTTTTGCTTGCTGCTCCCTCATCCTTTTTTGTTCTATTTGCTCTTTGTTCATTGCCTGTATAGAAGCTGTCATACAATTGACAAATTTCTTTTTTCTTTTCCTATTGTTTACTCATATTTACACCTTCTTTACTCCATGCAGTTGCCTGAACTTTTGCTCCTCTCATTTTTTGTGGGTTTGGGCTTTTCTGTCTGTCTTCACCCTTGGAGTTTTGTCAGTAAATCTCTCAATACAGTCTGTGGGGGAGATGGGTAGCTCAGTGGATTGAGAGCCAGGCCTAGAGATGGGAAGTCCTAGGTCTAAATCTGGCCTCAGACACTTCCCAGCTGTGTGACCTTGGGCAAGTCACTTAACCCCCATTGCCTAGCCCTTACCACTCTTCTGCCTTGGAACCAATACACAATATTGACTCCAAGACTGAAGGAAGGGTTTACAAAAATTAAAAAAATAATAATCTTTAAAATAATAACTGATGTAATCTGCACTTGCAGAGGCAACTATAATTCAGGGCGAAAGACCCAAAGACCAAGTGGATATAATATCATTGTTGGGACTAGCTGGTGATGACGGAAGAAGAATCTTTGGAGCTCTCAAGTAATAGATAGTATAGTGATTGGAAAAAAGGGATTATGGGGATAGATAGATAGATAGATAGATAGATAGATAGATAGATAGACTGATTTGTTTCTGGGTCATATTCTCAGGACAGAGAGGAGCACTTTCAATTAAGATAGACCAGGAACTTTGAGTAGCAGTATTAGTTCTGGTCCCAAGAAAAACTTAGGAAGAATGTTGATTATTCCTACGTGACAAAGGACCTTTCCTAAGTAAAGACCAGAGTATGGAGAATAGGAACAGTAACCTCACCTCTCTTTAGCTCACACTATTTTAGAAACATTGAAGACTTCCAAACTAGCTGTGAAAATAGGAGTTTAAAAAAAAAAGTCCTGAAGATTGAGAGAGATCTACCAATTCCAAAACACCCCCATCCTGGGAATCAAACCCAAATTTAACATAATTTATATTTAACAAAACAAATAAGTAAGGCAGAAAAATGAGCAAATTACAAAAAAGAACTTAATCTTAAAAATCTACTGTTTTCAGTAAAGATGAAAAAATAGACTTACAAGGAAATAATGAAGTCAAAGCAACTATAAGCAAAGACTAAAGGGAAAATAAGAGTTGGTTATAAACACAACAAAAATTTCTACCAGAACTTAAAATGATTTTAATGTCAATTATGTGGTATAGAAGAAAAGTTCATTCAAGAAATAAGAATGAAAGCAGAAAATTGTGGAAAAAATAATTAACCATTTGGTAAAAGAGACACAAAAATACTGAAAAAATAACACCCAAAAAACTCAGAATTAGCCAAATGGGAAAAGTGCCACAAAAGCTTATCAAAGAAAGTAATTCATTAAAAATTAGCTTTTTCAAGTGGTAGGAGCAGATGAAATTATTTTGTAATTAAAGTGAATTACAACCAAAACTTTTCCCTACCTTTAAAGATATGTAGTCATGGCATACTATCATGAAGTAAAGTATAAAGTAGATCACAGCTTTTTAGTGTTTAATACATTGAGGTCACTTGTTAAATAGATCAATAAATAACTAGTTTGGCTGATATGTGTTGGTAATTTAGAGTCACATATCAAAAATCAGGGTATCTGATAAACATGGCAGACAGTTAGATAGTCAAATTTCAATGAGAAAATGTAAGCTAAAATTCTTTGCTAGATGTAATTTGTCATATATAATTATTTCTTTATATCTCAGAATTATATACTATGAAATATATTTCATAAAGTATCTTTATAATTTCAGATAAATATTTTAAAATCTAAATGAATATTTTCTTTTCAAGGTATGCTTCTTCTTATTCCTCCTTCATTGTCTCATTTTTATGACTCATAAAATGTTTCCCTCCCCCCTTTTTCAGATTTGGCAATGTGGAGGATCATTAGAAATTGTAACCTGTTCTCATGTGGGTCATGTGTTTCGCAAGGCAACCCCATATACTTTTCCAGGGGGCACTGGTCATGTCATTAACAAGAATAATAGGAGATTAGCAGAAGTATGGATGGATGAATTTAAGGATTTCTTCTATATCATATCCCCAGGTAAGCAATTCTGGCTGTTTTTGTTATTTTCTTTGTAATAAATTAGAATTCCATGCAAATATAGACATTTTCCTTGTTCTATTCCTCATTTTGTGGTGAGTAATCAAATAGGTGTGTTTGTAATTTGAATACACATAAATCTTACCTTATAGCAAAGATTTTTATAAGGTGATTTTAAACAACATGTATTATATACCATATAGTAAGCAGAATATTATTTGGTTTAAATATTTCATTTAATTTTGAATATAAACACTAACTTTCCCACCAGAATTATGGAAGAGATGACAGAATTTAAAGAATTTTAAAAGATAGGTTATTAAGATGATTCTGTATTATCATGACCTATGGTCATTAAATTCTTCTATTGGCCAATAAGCTTTTGTTGATCTAGGCTATATCAGCCAAAAAAAATTAGTCATTTGTCCCAGAAATTATTCCTATTTTGTTTCTGCAATATAGAACAACTGTCATAAAAACATTTTTTTTCTATTTGTTATTCTGTTTTTTAAAGGGAACAGAACCAATGGAATTGATCACTAATGAAGTTTTTGATGAAAGAGGAAAAGTCAAATAAATTCTCACATGCAGATTCAACAATATTGTACTTAGAGAAAAAATGAGGACAAGGTGTATATAAAAGTGTAATTAGAAGACAGTCTTCTTTTTTCTCACACATTTTAATAACTCTTCTGTGTCAGGAAGTTATTGTCATAAATACTGTTTTGTGCACAGATCTATTTCTCCCTTCAAGAGAGACCCATCCCAGATGTTCACACAATATATTTTATCAACAGTTTAGAAAATCTGCAGAAAGATAGTGACATTTATGTAACTTTTTCATTTTCAATTGTTATGACTTCTTAAATTGAAATCAAATGGTAGTAGAAATGCATAGTAGCAAAAAGAAAGAATAGTAGAAATAGAAAAGGGAAATGCAAGTATTAAACAAAATAACTTGCAGTTTGGGATATAAGAAGATAAGTAATTGATACTGATCTTAAGCCTTTGAATCATATTCATTCCTGATAAGTATTATTTTTCAAGTGAGTAACCACTGAAATCAGCATTATTTTCCATTCATGGGGAAAAAGGCAGATAAATATTCTCCATTGGAGCATTTCCCAAATAGAGTTATATGTTGTAAAATGACAAGCCTAATAGTTAAAGGATGAAAAAGAGAACATAGTATCCCAAACTAATGACATTATGTTGCTCAGCAGGGAGTATGTAGTAAAAAAGTATACTTATCTCATAATAAGTATTATTTTGAGATTTACTGTTATAAAATTGGCTTATCTTTATACAATCTAGGTACCTTAGGAAGCAAAAAAATAATAATAGAATTTGAGACAAATGCATAAATTTTCTCTACCCCTCCTGAAGACTGTTTTACATGCACCACAGTTAATCTGCAGTCATATGTGGAATCTCCATTAACTGTGCCCAAATAGCAGAAAAAGACACCTCAAGGGAAGAGACTACGATTAAAATCCCTACTTTCAATAACCAAAGCTGTCTATTTAACACTGACCTACTATTTAAGTATTTTTGATGTCATAAAATAATATGAGATTTAATTTAAGGGTCCCTAAATCTCTGAAAATTCTTTGTATAACCTCTTGCTACTTTCCCCAAGTTCAAAGTTGCTGTTTTAAGCCAGCAATTATGCCAATAATGGTTGACTATTCATTCAGTATTCCAATATTACCAGATGTTGCAAAACTCAAGAAGACAATTGCATTGTACTTAAGATACCAAGCAATTTAAATAACAAAAATATATATAATTTCTAGGAAAGTGATTCTCAGATCTATTTATCTAGCTGTAACCTCTTTTTGTCATGTTTTATATCTTCAATTTTTTATGGACCTTCATGATGTAATGTCCCATAGATATTACTAACTGTGAAGGACACCACCAATTTCCCATTCACCCAGGGTGAGAGCCTTAGTTTTATCCTCAAGTCTTCTCCTCTCCTTTTCTTCTTCACATTGATATTGAATTTCTTGTCAAATCCTGTTGATTCTACCTTTTTAATATATCTCACATATTCGCCAATCTAGAATTAGACTCTCATTATTTCATGCTTGGAGCATTCCTCCTATTTGGAGGTGTCTTTGCTTCAGGTATCTCCCCACTCTAGTCCATACTTGAGTCAGCTGCCAAGATCATCTTTTAAAGTATAAGTCTGAATATGTAACCTTCTTATTTAATAAACTCTCTCAGTTCCCTATTTCATCCAGGGTAAAATATAAATATTTTGTTTAGAATCCTTGACATCATATCTTATTTCTACCTTTCTAGACTTCTAACACTTTTATCCCCTCTATAAACTATAATCCTGTAACACAGACCTCTTTCCTCACAGAAGACTTCCCATCTGGTCTCCTTGCCTTCCCAATGGCTGTCCCCTATGCCTTGAGAGCTCTCCCTATTTGTTTCCTTCTTCTGGCTTCCTCAAAGTTATGAATTTTAAAACTATTCCACCCTAATCAGGCCATTCTTTAGAAAATCTGATTTAGCTATTTCCTGATCAGTAACAATGGAGATACTTGGAATAACAGAATCAGGTCTTGGAAATTCTACATTTCTCCTTCCTTCTAAGTTTAACAAGATTTAGAAGGTCTGCATCAAACTCAAGATTTAATTATCTAAGGAAATGGCCTTCAACAGACATGTGCAGAAAAAGGAACAGACTTCTGGGCTATCCTAAGACAAGCTAAGTCATCATTGGTACAGATGAGATGCAAGAAAGTGGTGTAAAACTGTCTATATAAGGCACGTCACTTCCTCTCTCCTCTTCTTTCTCTGGAGAGGCAACTCTGACTGAGAGTGTGGTAGGTGTTTCGACATCTTTGAGTGTTGGTTGTGAGTTTTGCCCTTGAGCTGATTCAGGTTCAGGCCTCTTAGCTGAGGCCCTTCGGAGGTCAGGCTGATTCTTCCCTCCTTCACACTCAAAACCTTACTTTCTAGATCTCCTAATCTTCCTGCCTGATACTAGCCCCTTCCTTCTTCCTTCTTCTTAATCTCCTCCACTATATCAGTTAAATCACCATAAAATTTCTAGATGACTTTTGGGTGTTTCATTTGGAATTTATGAATAAAATCCTTGGCAACCAAATAAAATTATTACATTCAATCTCAACCATAATTTTAACTTTAACAAAGTTTAACTTTGAACATAATGGCATTAAGGAACTTTTCCCAATTTCTTTCAATGATAGAGCTTCCCCTCTGAGACTGTCTCTCATTTTACACAGTATATGTTATACTTTGGAAGGTATTTACATGTTGTTTCCCTCATTAGAATATAAACTTTTTTGTCATTGTGCTCTTCAAACTACACAAAAGTTTCTATTAATTGCAGCAATGTAAGCTCTTATAAGGACAACTAATTTGTACTTAAATTTCTTGCCCAGCGTTATATAGCTCTAGAAAATAAAGCAGTACTAAATTTCAGTTCTTTGTGACTCCCTGTGTGCTGAGCTATCTTGCAGTCATTGGTAAGGCAGGATTTTCTCATTTATATTTTTAACCCTAATGAATGGAAAATTAAATTCTACTCATTTCTCATATTACAGTTGTAAAATAACAATCACAAGACACAATCATTGAAGGAAATAAAATAACCATCTTTATCACCATTGTTATTGTTGTCATCATCATCATCATGACTAGGCATTTTTTAGCAACTACTATTTGCCAATAACTCTGTCATATGCTTTACAAATATCTTATTTGATCCCCACAACTAAGGGAGATCAGGATTACTATGATTCCCATCTTACAATTGAAGAAACTAAAACCAAAATTAAATGACTTGTTCACGTTCACATAGTTAGGAAGCATCTGAGTTAAGACTTAACTTGGCCTTAGATAATTCCTTAATGTAAGCCCAGGGCTCTGTAAGAATTAAAATTTTGGGGGAAACTGAGGCAAGTAGAAAGTAGTTTCTAGATGTATTATATTTTTAGAGGTTTATTAAAGGTTAAGAATTAAAGAAAATACAGAATAAGAAAGCACATGTCTAGGCCCAGAGAGGCCTAGACAGCCTCACCTACATTATGAAAGAGATGCATCTGCTTGAAAGTGGCAACAGGAAAGCAGAGAGAACCCAACATAGGTGGAGACCCTTTAAATAATAATTTGCTCTTGGCCCAGGTGAGAATTCAGTGTGATTACAAAGCATCCTGGAAGTAGAGCAAGGACTTCTGGGGATTGAAGTCCTAGATTCAAGTCTCCATTTTTACAGCTCTACCAGAAAATAAATAAAATAAAATTTTCATATCACAATAATCATCATAAAATATTTATATTTAATTATGAATGTAATAAAATATTTGCATTATAAAATCATAGCATTAAATAAATGAGAAGTAATGTAATCTATACAAACAGGAGTATCCTTTCTCAAACTTTGTCACATCCCAGTTGCAAACAGAAAGAATATATATATATATACACATTTTCAAGGAATAAGTATGAAGTGCTAAACACATAGGCAATGTAATGATGGGGAGTAGAACAGAAGGACTGTTGGGGGAAATTGGAATGTAGGAATGACAGTTGGAAACTGAACAAGGATTTCTGGGAAATTCTCCTGAGGAGCAGGGTGTTGGGTGCTGAGATGCAGAAGGGAGTGGAAGATGTTTCTCTGGGTCATTTCAAGACACCTGTGGAGATTTCTGTCACTGGCAGAAATCCTAACATCTGGGATTACTGTTTAAAACATTGCTGGTTCCTGTCAAGAAAAACCTAATTTCTTCAAAGACTTTCATTCCATGAACTATTGAGATACTGTACTGAAATCAGTCCTTTCCCCTTTTTCTACCTCTCCCCTGGCTATGAGAAAACCTTGTACTTCAGTAATTAATTGTATTTAGGAAGAGATTTAGGATGACCCAGAACCCCTCTAACCTTTGCCCTATACAACAATTAAATCAAATAAGCAATCAGGTAGTGAATTCAATCTCATTTATTTACATCTAGAGAGTAAGCCCATTGGAAGACTCCATCTTGTTGCCAGTTTTTTAAGAAGACACAAGGGAGAGGCTTGTAAATTCCCCAAACCAGCACATATCCAGATGAAGGTCTCTCATACCTCTCCTTGTAGAGAAGACTTCCCTGCTACCCTTGAGGACCAGAACAGCCACCAAGGGGCAAGCCTTCATGGAGGGGAGATCTCCATTTTATCTCCCTCATTAATTCAAGGACTCAGGGAGGGATTAGTGAGGGAAGCCATTTTTATCAAACCTTTCATCACAGCTTTCAACCCTCATTTCTCCATCTATGGAGTGAGTCCCCCCAAAATTACCACAAGAAATATGATGGGGCACATATATAGAGGATCAAGACAAATTATGTTTCTTAAACTACTGAGTCATCATTATCTTCTAGGGAAAACATTAAGTATCATCAATATATGCCAAGCCAATTAAAGCCATTATTTAGGAATGTCATCAACTTCTTTGCTGACCTAGGTACTTCTGCTATACTTATTTCTTTCTGCTCTTCACTTGATTTCTCCTAATAATTAATGATTTGCTCTGTAGCTTCCTTCAGCCCTCTGCTTCCATCTGATGGATTGTAGCTGTTGGGCAGCCAAAGAGAAATGGCTCAGCTATCATGAGTCCTGATTTGGGCTATGACATCCATGCCCATCAAAAGTCATGGGCAAATGTTTAAATAAGTTTAGGCATATAATTGTGATGGAACACTCCTAAGTACTAAGAAAATCTGAGCAGGTTAATTAAAAATATGGAAATACCTACATTAAATTATCAAGATTGGAAAACAAAACCAAGAAAACCTTATATTAAGCAAAAAAGATATTGTTTAAAGGATGATTTATGTTCACCTCTTGAGAAAGAACAGATCATTTTAAAAAAGCAAAATATAGTTTCATATTTGTACAAATGTATCTATATTTATATGTCCAAAATGATGCCTCCTCTAATATATTGAAGAGAAATAGAGAGGAAGATGCCTGGGAATTTTCATTAACAAACAAACAAATATTTTAAAAAGCCAGTCAGAAGACATTAGTGTTAGGTTTTCATTGTCAGTTTTATAGAGATTTTTTGTTTTGCTTGCTTGCTTGCTTTTATCCTTCTGCTGATTGAGGATGCTTGGCTAAAATTCTTTTCAGAATTATGTTCCAAAATTATAAAAATTATCATATCTCTTACTCAATATTAAATCATTCTGTAAAATTCTCTTAAAGTTTCAAGGATAGGAGCAGAGACAAGATATCAGAGAAAAGTCAGGGACTTTCTACTCCAAACTTGAAAAAGATGCCTTGACATGAAATCTAGATCAGCAAAACCCACAAAAAGAAAGAGTGGAAAAATTTTCTATACCAAGACAACATAGATATAAACATGCAGTCTTCAGAAGGAGAAATAAAATTATCAATAAATATAAAAAAATGTTCATTTTTGATCAGAGAACAACTCTGAGAGACCATTTCACACCTATACAATTGGCCAAAATGACAGTTAAGGAAAATGATATATGTTGGAGGATTGTGGTAAAATTGGGTTATTAATGCATTTTTGGTGGAATTGTGAACTGATCCAACCAATCTGGAGGAAAATTTGGAATTACGGCCAAATGACTTTAAAACTATGACCCTTTGATCCTGAAATACCACTACTTGGTCTACATACCAAGGAGAGGGAAAAAAATGAGGGGGAAGGAACTACTTATATAAAAATATTTATATCAGTTCTTTTTGTGGTACCAAAGAAATGAATGGAAATTGAGGTAAGGTCCATCAAATGAGATGTAGATAAACAAATTGTGGTATATGACAGTAAAAAGGAATACTGAATAAAAGTTCCAGAATAAGAAATGATAAACTGAATAATTTTAGGAAAGGCTGGAAAGATCAACACGAACTGTTGTAGGGTGAAATAAGAACCAGGAGAACATTGTACACAGTAATAGCAATATTATATGATGATCAACTGTGAAAGACTTAGCTATTCTCAACAAAACAATGATCCAGGACAATTCTGAAGAACTTATGCCAAAGAATGCATTTTCGCTCCAGAGAACGAATAGGTAGTCAAAATATAAATCAAATAATACTATTTTCACTTTAGTTTGAGTTTTTATTTGGGGGATTTATTTTTATATGGGTATTCTCTTATAATGATGGATCAAGTTGCTTAGCATCTAAGTGAGATGAGAATGAAAGGATGGAGGGAGATAATTTGGATCTTATAATTTTGGAAAATGTATATATAAAATTATTATTACATATAATTGGGGAAATAAAATATTAAAAAAAAGAATTAGAGAAATAGAAGCAAATGACTACATAAGACCTTAAGAAAAAATCCAACAAAATCAAAAGAATGAAAAACAAAAATGTAAGGACATTGAATGCAACTGAGAAAAGACATTTTATTTCATCTTCTTTATGATGTTCATTTATATAAATGCAAATCGACTCCAAAGCAAGACTAAAGAGAACCCAGTGGAGCTATGAATTTTGACTTCTTTTTAATATGAATTACAACTGCTTCATTTCTTAAAGAGAGATCTCCCCCAAAACACGATATTCTTCAAACTACCTCAGGTTAGCCAAAACATACCAAACCTAAATCACATTGGGGAGGATCTTACTAACAAACAGTGTTTTGTTAAAAGTAAGCCAATAATACATGTTTTTAATTCACTATAAAGTCTGTTCTGAAAAGCTAACAATAAAAAGAAAGCAAACTATCTTTAAGGAACATCCAGCCTTTTAGATAAGTAATAAATAATATGAGAATCCCTGCATTTTAAAGTTCTTTAATTCTTACCTTAGAAAAATATTTTTCTCCCTGCAAGAGAGACTTTTCTATGATGATTGGTTTTAATGTATGAATGTTATTTTTATAAGAAGTTCTAGCTCAGTCAGACTGTCTCAAGCTGAACCACCCCAGTGAATGAGTTTAGGGAGATAAACAAGTAGAATCATTACCTTTGTTCTTCCTATCTATGTTCCTTCCTCTTTCCATATTCTCTAGTCCAAAGATTATATTCTTACTGGCAAGACAATTTTCTCCTTTCTCTCCCTTTTGTCACATAAACATTATGTGAGCCGATTTTCTTCTATATAGGGAAGTGACAAACTCAACAGGGACTGCTAAGACTTCTCTCTTAGTATACAAAATATAATGTGTTCAAGTTTTATTGCTTCTAGAAAAGTCATTAGTTTAATTTCCACTGTTATTTGGGACTTCAAGTCTTTACTGATGATGGGTAATACTCCCAAGACTATTCTTATCTAGAGGTGAATTAGATTGGAGGTAAATATGATGAATTACACACACACACACACACACACACACACACACACAACACACATAATGCCATCATCAAACATGGTATTTATAATTCAGGATTTTAAGGCTAACTTTTTATAAGGTCATCTATTTTTTTTATATGATTAGTGATTCCTACTTTTTTCTGATGTTTGCATTCTTTTAGGAAATTGGCTATGGTTTGTAAATAGCTATGACTAAGAATGCTTATCATTATAATATATTTTCTCATAATTACCATGAATATCAATAATGTGAATAAATGTATTGAGTTGTTTCTGCCTTATTACTATGGAAACATCATTGAGGGACTCAGTATGGTTGGTTTCTGGATGATTGTGTAGATAGTTTAATTTTGGTTAAGAGATGATTTAAACTTTGACCACAGTCTACTTTATTTCTATAATGACTTTTTATGATTACTTTAAAATATTTCAATTGCTTTCCAGATAATCTTTTAAAGATAAAGATATTAAAACAACATAATTTTTAAAAACTGTAGCCTTCTGAAGCTGGAAGCATTTTTACAGATAGATTGACTAGTTCAGTTTGACGAAGTATGATCTGTGAAAGAAACATGTATATAGAAGCTAATCATCACAAATAGCCTATATTACAGATAGAGCACTCCTGAGTCTCAGGTAAGAGTTGAGAGAATTATGAAGTTATGATGGGCAATATTTTTTCTCTTATTTGAGAATGAAAAAAATTGTTAAATTTCTAAATTAATTTTTTTATTTTTTATTTAAATTTAAAAGAAGAATGCAAACATTCTTTTTACTTTAGAAAATATCAAATTATTTTGATCCATATTCCAGCTAAAAAAGTCTTTAAACTGGAATATAAGATGCTATTATTAGAAACTATATGAGATCATAGGACTACTACCACTAGTCTATATCATCTTATAATTTTAAAATAATTACATTTATTTTACTTTTTGGTTGCTTGCCTAAAAATCAACTTATATCAGCTTTGCTATCTATCATCAGTACCTTGAAATGATTTGGATCATCTGAATATAGTACTAGAGAGCCTAACCCTACCAATGTTTAATTTAAAATGGGCCCAGTAATGTAGACTCTAAATGATCACCCTAGTCCAATTATCAATAATATGGAAATAGGACTTGATCAATGACACATGTAAAATGCAATGGAATTGTGTGTTGGTTATGGGAGAGGGGGGAAAAGAGGAGAGGGAAACAACATGAATCATGTAACCATGAATAATATTCTAAATTAATTAATTAGTTTTTTCAATTAAAAAATAAAATAAAGTGCATCCATTATCCAGTCATTTCCCACCAGTTCCCACCTCTGTATTCCATTTAAGTTTTTATGACTTTATTTTATGTCTTGTTTTCTCCCATTAGATTGAAATCTTTTGAGGAAACAGGACATCCTATTTTTTGTATTATTTGTATTCCCAATATACATAGGATTATAATATTGTGTTGCTTGAACATTTAGATAGGGAGTATGCAAATACACACTCACAAAATTTGTCTCCAAAGTCCTAATTCTTATTCATTTCTATCCAACTCTCCATTACTTCATTTGGGGTTTTCTTGGCAAAGATTTCTTTTACTAGTGGGTTAAGACAAACACAGGTTAAGTGATTTGTCTAGAATCATACCATTAATGAATGTTAGAGACTTGGATTTGTATTTATCTTTCAGAGTTAAGACTGAGTCCACTGAGTCACTTAGCTGCCTCTTAATATGTATATGTATATGTAAATATAGAGTATATCTATATTTCTGCTCATTTTACTTTATTTTATATTGAATTATATAACTATGATTCATAAATAGTCTGTAAATATGAGTTGTAAATCATAGATATTTTATAATCAGCTATCAATGTAGTATCTAATGGTCTTTGTAAAGCACAGAAATATAGCTCAAATTTTCACAAGGTAATCTCATAAGCATAGGTTTTGATGTTTCCAGCAAAAAGTGCAGTAAATCTATGTGAGCATATAATATTTTCTTCTCCTGGGATCTAAGTATTTGGTTGAGTTAAGATGAATTCATGTGAACAGAAAATGCAGCATACCTGAAATTACCATGAACCTTTGAACTGTTGTTTGTTTCATTAGCACAGCTTTGATAAAAACAAATACATGTTTTACCAGCAGCATTTGAATTAGGCATGTGAGTGATTTGTCAAAATGAGGATGATTATAATTGCCATGAAAAAAATATTACTGAGATATATGTAACATCTTTAAAGAGGTTTTATGGGGGAGGGGTTTTCTCCATTTCCAACCCTTTTTATTCACCAAGATTCTATTTGTGGCCATGATTCAGGATGCTCTATATTATTTTAGTCCTTATGTTACTAGAAATTATTCTTCTTTTAATCTAAGCACTTTTTCTTGGTGTTTACTTAAATTGCATATGATGATAAAGCCATTATGGTTAGATTAGAAAGCAAAGTATAGCACTTTAAACAATATAGTGTGAATTTTAAAACCAATCCACCCTACTCAGATTATACTTTAGAAGATTTTATTTAGCTATCTCCTGATAACAATGAAGACACTCTCTTTAACAGAATCAGAAATATCTTGTAGTACTTTACATTACTCCACCCTACTTAGACATACTTTAGGTGAAGATAAAGTTGTAATCTCCTAATTAAACAATGAAGGTACTTAGTTCTCACCTTATAGTGAAGCAAGAACTATAAGCTGTCTATTTTTAGACCTTAATACGAAAAAGTTAAATAACAATAAAGGTTAAATTAATCACAAAAAGTTCAAGTAACTAACAAAAGGTGAACTTAACAATGAAGTGTGAAGTAGCTCAAAAGATATAAACTAATCAAAGAAGGTGAGAACTAAAAGTATGGGCAGTCCTGGAGAAAGACTTTGATGCTATTGGTAGATGTGAAAATTTAGAGGTGAAGATATAGGGGTAAAATTTCTATATATTTGGGATTTTTTGTCTCTCAAAAACCCTTTCCCCAGAAAGTTGGATCAGGCTGATCACTTCCTGTGAGCAGCCTGGGCACCAGTTCGATCCTGGAACTCAGTCTGAAGGAACTCACTCAGACAGCTTCCTTGAGACCATCTTGTGGTGAGA
Source organism: Monodelphis domestica (assembly GCF_027887165.1). Lineage (NCBI taxonomy): Eukaryota > Metazoa > Chordata > Mammalia > Didelphimorphia > Didelphidae > Monodelphis > Monodelphis domestica. The sequence continues at coordinate 158,054,638 of NC_077230.1, forward strand.
GATAAGACTGACTTTCTTTTCCCTTGGGCCTAGAGAGGCCCCTTTGGCCAAGACATTTAACTCCTGCCTGGCTCAAACTGAGCTAGAGCAGTTTAAATTAACTCTTTCCTCTCCCTCTTTCTTCTCCTTAAATTCCTTCCCTCTGTATTAGTTAAATTACCATAAATTTCTAGACTGACTTGGGAATTTTATTTGGCAACCATTTAAATCTAGATTTAAAGCCCCAACTCTAAATTCATCTTACAATAGTCAACATGGGATAAAATTCAGCAGCCATAATCACATCAAGTAGTAAAGGTCCTCCTTCTCTTCTCATCTCCTTTCTAATGTTCAAAGTACTCATCTCAAGTTACCATCTCAGAACAAGTCTCAGTACACCTCATAAAAGGAGACTGGAGGAAAAGGACTTGAAATCATAGGAATAGTAGGAATAAGAATAGGAATTTATCTTTACTGCTATTGTACTAAGTGGGAACATTCATTTTGGGAATGAAATGTTTTTTCTCTGAGTCTGAAAGAAAGGGGAGTATATCAGACCAGAAAGTCAGGCATCCTTCATAGATAGGGTTGTATCCATACTAAGCAACTGAGAAAGAAATGACTCTCCAAAAGGAAATAAGGATATAGAAAAGGAGCAGAATGGACAGGTGGTTAAAAAATACATGTGAGGACCTTCCTAGGGGCAGCAAACCACAAAACCTCTTCAGACTATATTGAAAAACACAAGAGTTAAGTTTATTTTACAACTTAAGGTTAGGGAACTTATAGTCAAGATCCAAAATGTCCCTAATTATACAGATCTATATCTCCAACCAACTTCTATTCCTCTCTCATGAGAGAGCTCTTCTGATCATCCAAAACCTTCCTACCGGCTCCCTGTTCTTATCTAAATCCCAAAACCATCCAACTAACTACCTATACTAAGTATCCCAGATTGTTAATCAGCTAACGTTAGATTGTCTCTGAAAGGCTATTGATAATATACTCACAGGTGGACTGAGTCCTTCCTCAAGCCTAGGTTTGGCTCCTAAATTAAAATCCCCAAAGTCCCATATGTTACAATCTGCAGCCTCCTGGCCCGCGAGAGGTTGCAAGGTGAGAAGATAGAAATAGGGAAGAAGTTTTAGATCCCGCAAAGGGTGTGAATGAGCCAACTTTAGAGATGTAAATAATCGAGTCAGTAAACAATTATCATTTATAGGAGCCACAGCTGCTCCGACCACGACCACTGGGTGTTGTTATCCAGGCTAACCCACCCAATGGTCTCAATTTAACACTACACTGGTCAGAGGATAATGCTAGCTCAGATGGAAAGGAGATCAGAGACTAAAGGAGGTAGATAATGCTAGGTAGCCTTAGAAGAAAGAGAGAGGAAGGAAAGCAGGCCTGGCCTAAAGACCAGGCCTTAGTGAGAAAGATAGAGAGGAGAGAGAAAGGGGAGAAGATGCTCCTTTGCAAACCTGTGGGTGTCCTCCAAGTGGGCGGGCTGGCTGTGGCTCCTCAATTTATTATCTTGGTAGCTCAATACATATTGAACAGTTACATGATACTTCAATGCATATGGATGAGTTACCTGGGATATTCCCATTGGATAATGCAACTTATGACAAGGTGAAGGTGGGGTTATTATCCCCAGGAGAGTGATACAAAGGAAAGCAAGGTTTTGAGCCTAAACTTCAGCCACGCTGGCAATAAAACTTATTGCCATGCGCAGGATGGCCATGTGCTCACTTACAGTCCTTGTCTCCCCATAATGCCTATGTGCTGGACTTCTACACAATCTTTGGATTACAAATCTCAGTCAAACTGACACAACACTGCAGGAAAAACCTAATCACCTCCTAGATATCTTCCAAGGCACAGAAACCTCCACATTTCTCCACAAACTGGTCAGGTCACAGTAGCTGATGGAGCTGCTGTTCTCCCTTCTAACTCAGGGGCAGGAAAACCAGTAAAGTGCCAGTTAAATCCCAAATCTCTCATCTGCAATGCCTTCTCATTCCAGAATCTTTTCCCAGGGTTCATGGCTAAATTTTCCTCTCTCCCATTTAGTGATAATTTTGCATTTTCCTTTATCTCTTATATCTCTATTCCTACACAATCAAGCTTGATAGGATAAAGAATAAGCCTCAAAGTATTTGCAACTCTTAGAAGAAATAACATCCCATCTTATTTTCCTTGTCCCCTATGTCCACCTTATCCCATTTCTTCAGTGTCATTCCTAATGTTCAATAAAAATTTTCCTACTTCTGCATATGTATGAATGCTTCCAATCACACTCCATACTAGACTTGAGTCATAATTTGTTATGCTCCTTAACCATAATTTCAATTGTGTTTAATCAATTACAAAATAGAAATAAAGGAATATTTAGGAATAAAGGAAATAGAAATAAAGGAATATTTAGATGGTATTTCTGATATTTTGAACAGACATACTTTTAATCTGTTAATTTTTTTCCCACTCTTCATTTTTCAAGCATTAAAATCACTAAGATTTACTGAGTACTGAGTTTTCCTTAGCACCCATAATGCAACAAGCTTTGTGCTTGGGAACTGGAAGGGACCAGAATCTTTACTACATGCCATTTTATAAATATATGGAATAAACCTTTAGAGATACACTCTAAGCAATGAAACTAAGTGAAAATACAGAGTAACTAAGTAGCTGGGATGGATAAAGAATATTTGTTAAAAAAAATAAAAAGGACACACAAGACAGTTTGTAATCCTTATTCATTAATTTAAAAAATGAATTTGAAAATTCTATATGATGCTTGGGCATTAATTTGCATGGTGGAATTGGCAATTTAGATAATTAAATTGATTTTCCTACTTTTTTGTCTTTGAAATTTGTGTGAAATTTGTCAATAAAGATAATATGAGACTCTTCTCTATCCTCTATTATCCAAACTTATTAATAGGGTGACACATATATTAATAAAGATTGGGTCAAATGGCACTACCTCAGGTCAAAAGACCCCAAACTGAAGATGCAACTCATGTTTGTAAATATAAATCAAAGAACAGAGATTGGCAACATCATGCACTTGGCGAATCATTACTGGTTCCTTTCTTTCTTTCTTTCGAATATTTTTTCATGTTTACATGATTCATGATTTTTCCTACCCTTCTTTCTTTCTCCCTTACAGGGGCTGACAAGCAATTCCATTAGGTTATACATTTGCAATTGTTCAAAACCTATTTCCTTATTATTCACATTTTTCACACACATATATTCCATATTATTCACATTTGTAATAGAGTGTTCTTCTGACACCCAAACTCCTCATATATCTATCAAAATATGTAATCAATCATATGTTTTTCTTCTTTATTTCTACTCCCACAGTTTTTTTTTTCCTCTGGATGTGAATAGTGTTCTTTCTCATAAGTTATGGATTGTCCTGGATCATTGCCTTGCTACTAGTAGAAAAGTCTATCACATTAGATTTTGCCACAAAGTATCAGTTCCTGTGTATACTGTTCTCTTGGTTCTGCTCCTTTCACTGCATCAATTCTTGGAGGTCTTTTAAGTTGCCTCCAGTTCATCATTCATTTCAGAACAATAGTATTCCATTACCAACAGATACGATAATTTGTTCAGCTATTCCCCAATCAATGGGCATTTCCTCATATTCTAATTTTTTGCCACCACAAAGAGTGCAGCCATAAATATTTTTAGTTATTGGTTTCTTCAAAGAAAGTGGACATAACATACACATGGGATAGAGAACACCTCTCTCTATCTTTTAAAAATGCTTTTGGGAATTTTATGTGTCACAGCTGCAACCTAAGGTCACTAATACAGACCCAGTATATAAGACAAACTGGAGTCTGGGGAATTGGATAAAACTACATTTTTAACTGCTAAAAATTTGAGAAAGTCATGTAGTTCAACTTCTCATGGATAGTACATGAACTTTTCAGGAAATGCTGAGATAATATTTTCAAAGTGTATTTAAAACAAACCTTTTTTTTTCTTTAACAGTTTTTATAAAAGAATTTAAGTCCTTGGTATATAATTTCAGAGACAGGGAAGAGACACAGCTTCTTCACACATGAGTTTCTTCCCTCAGAGCCTCAGAGGCAAAGAAGATGTTTTAGCCTTTTTTTAGCATAGAAACAGAATTTGGTTATATAAGAAACTCACCCAGAAAAAATCCAATATAAAATATATTGTCAATAATTTATTCTCTCTAAACCTAGTAAATGAATAGCACAAACACTTAGGGTAAAAACATGCACAGAAGAAACTTTAATTTATCTATGCCCTTTGTTTTTTTTTTTTTTAGTAAAAGGTGATTATTTCAACTACAAGTGAAATGCATCAACTATTTATTAACAGATTATTAGATTCACAAGATTTAAAGCTAAAAAGTGTCCCAGAGATCATCTTTTTCACATTGACTTTTATATTTGGCCAGATGCTTTATAAAGTACTTTAAAAATCTTACATATTATTAGTAAGTGAAATTAAGATGTTCTTTAAGCATCTGGGATCAGTGATAAATTATATCAAAAGGTTAAATTAACTTGGTTTTTTTTCAGAATAGTTAACTAAAATGAAATTACAGTGATAATATTCTTAGTGCTAAGAATTTGTTTTTGAAGTTTTCTCTTTCCAAATAAGCTCTCCTGTATGACAGCTTTTTTAAAAAAATAATAGTTTTAAAAAACAAGTCCTGAATTATAATCTTGTGAGTATTTTCTTGGTATAGTGCTTCTGTTATCTCTGGGGAAGAAATGCTGAATTATATTTTTTAAAAGAGTTTTAGTCAATATGTGTTTAATTTTATATCATTTCAGTCATTCCAAGAATTGTTTCATTTGAAATAAAATAATTACATAATTTGATGACTAAATTAGAACCCCTAACTCTTGGAATGTTATTAAGCAATTTGTTCATCAACTTCATTTTGCTACAGCTTTTACAAATGGTAAAGCAATTCTTCTATATTAGACAACTCTAGTATTCAATAATACATCATAGTTGCAAGATCTGACCCTGTAGACTTCAAATATGAATGACCTTTACTAATTATCCAGTCTACTTACAAGCAGTACTTTATGCAAATTGAGCTTATTGTTTGGAGATAACATGTTATCAGTGGACAAATCTGCCTTATGAACAATGATGTGACATTAATTCTTTTACTAGTGCATGAGAAGTTATTTCTCATCATATGAAAAATTCAGTTTGCACACAGGGAAAAAAAGATCACAGAATATGATAATTGAAAGGGACCTCAGAGGCAAGTTAAATGATGTATGTGGCCATGAATACTTTTTGAAATACCACTCCACATTGGTCTTCCAGCCTTTACTTAATGACTTCTTATGAGAAAATAGTCATTCCCTTCTGAAGCAATCCATTCAACTTTGAATAACTCTACCTGTAAGTGTTCCTGTTATTAGACCTAAATCTTTATCTGCAACTTTTGCTCATAGTTTAAAATCCAGGACCAATCAGACAGAATCTAATTCTTCTCATGTAAAATAGTCTTTGAATTATTTAATATACTATCATTACTCTCTAGAATACTCTTTTCAAAGCTAAATATCTTCATTCCATATCTTATGAGGTTAATTAATATATAATATAGAATTATTTCAATGGATTTAACCATCATTTTCATGCACCTTTGCACATATTCCATCTTATCAATAACCTTCTAAAATATATTGCCTAAAATTTCAATTTGCTGAGGCATCCTGAGATAGCCTTGACTTTATTAGGTTCCATTTTTGACTCCACTATTGGCTCATGTTGAGTAAACAGTCCACTAATGCTATTTACTCAGACTCCCCCTGCATATGATACATATGAATTCTATGTATATGTGTATGCCAGTTAAATTTTAACATGTGTTAGGCTTTGTATGACTGTTAAATTAATCTTTCTAAATCTAGTCCAATATTCTAACTGGTCAGAACTATTTTAAACACAATGTCATCCAATGTATTAACTTTCCTCCCAATTATATGTTAAGTGCTAGTTTATCCAAAACCCATTCATTAAACTCACTAATAAAAATATCAAATATCAAAGTCAAGGGTAGATTTCTGGGTCATCCTATTAGGAAATTTTCTCCAAGGTGACATTCATGACAACTCTTCATATCTGATTATTCAATTCACTCTCTCAATCCTTCATCTATGCTGTTATTTAACTCATATTTCTCTTTTGTCACTGATCATCTTAAATTTCAGTTTTGTGATATGAAAAAATACACTCAAAAACCTATAAAAACTCTGAACCTGAGGAAAGAACTCCAATCCCAACTGGTTATCAAACTTTATATTATTTGAATTCACAGTCAGATAAGTGGACTATCCTGGTCATAGAGGGAGCGGAACTTCAGTTCAGTCATTCCAGGACAAACAGTCCTTATTGGACCCCTGCTGCTTCATCTCAGCTGGGGGCATCTCTCTCCTTTGCTTTACCAAGCAATATTCCCTGTCTCTCCCCTCAACTCCTCCATGCCCCCATACAAACCTCTCATTATCCCCCTGTTTTTCAATCCTCCATTTCCTTTCCCAATAAATATTAGAGCTTTTGGTGAGCCAGGTAGGTTTTCCAACCTATTTTGTCAAGAATTTGGGAAAAAGAAGGCAATTGGAGTTTCAGAGAAGTTGGGCCTGCATACATTTCAAAAGCCTGTGTGACTATGAAAAGTAACCATTTTGAGAGCAGAGTTGAGTACAACTAATCTGCCTAGTGATACCACACCCAAAAGCAACCACTTGTCCTGAAGGGAGGAGGAGACTCTTAAAGGGCTAGACTTAAAAAGTTTTTTTCTCTTGCAAAAACTTTTCAAGATACAAAACAGCAAAGAAACTATTACTTTCCATGGGTTATATAGCCTGGTTTGGATATTTCTTTTATATGTTTTACAACTTATTTTTTGTCATGATTCCGGATTATATTTATTTTCTGCTTAGAGTTCATGAAATTTTGCAATGGCTGAATATAAGTATGTATCGCTTGATTTGATTCATTCCCACATATGCTGGAGCATTATTCTTCTTAACCCAATTATACTATGCCCTAAAAAAAGGTGTTCATCTAATTTATGGAAAAAAAGCAAAAGATAATGTAATGGCTATGACGATTTTAGCCATAAAGGAGGAGATGATGCAACTAAAGGAAATGATGAAGCAACTGACTGCAGAGAAACAATGTGGCAAAGGTATTAACACCCAACAAGACATACCTAAAAATAACAATGTAGTTCAGCAAGAAAATACAGATGGGGCTGAAGGTGGAATGCCAATATTGCCACTAAGAGATCAAACAAGCCTACAACCAAAGTGTGGCATAATTCATATTAAAACACATAAGCCATTTACAATAGCTGACCTTGAAAGTCTGAAAAAATGGATGCCTTCCTGGATTTCAGAACCGATGATATGTTTAAAAGAATTTTAAAAAGTAATTAGGCTTCATGATCCAGATTTCCAGGACATTCTTCTCTCAGAATTATTTTCAAAAAGGGAAAAACAATAATTCATTGATGAAACCAGAAACAATCCAAATTTAACATCATGGCCAGAGTAAGGAACAGACTTAGAGTTATCTAATAACGAAAATCTACATTACCTAAGAAAGGAAAGAGAAGACTTATTAGAGGCAATGAAAAGTTTTTTTTTTTTTTTCAAAAAGACCAGATACTTGGGGACGATTTGAGAAATTGAGACAGGAAAGTGGGGAACATCCATCAAAGTTCCTCGATAGAGTGATTGAAGTAGCAGAGGATGAGCTTGGATTTGAAAATTTAACTGAACAAAATCTCCAACACATAAGGAGACAATTTGTGAAAGGGAGTAACACAATTATTATATCATATTTTAAACTTCAATGCCCAGATTGGGAAACACTAAGTCTGGAAGATTTAAGAAAAACTGCAACATACATATTTTCAGATCATAAAGAAATACTAGAGGAAAAGGATGAAATAATAAAAGAGCTTAAAGCCAAGCTCAAGGAGGCAAATAGCTCAAGTAAATATAAAGAAGTTGAGGAAATAAAAAATCTAGCCACTCTGCAGTCATACAAACCCACAAGAAATTACACTCAAACCAATCAAAGGAGAAATGTACCCAGATGTTTCCTCTATGGAAAAATGGGTCACATGGTTCGAGACTGTTATTTAAAGGCACAATTATTCCAAGCTAATAACAAACAAAGGTCTTGGAAAAGCAACATAAAGTATAGCAGCAATAATGCACAAGCAAATACAAAATGTTCTGATTGTAATTGCAAGAAATTATTGCAAGCACCATATTTAGAAACAATGGAGAGGTATTCAACAAGGAGTGAAACCACGTTATTCGCAAGTAGTCTTAGGTGTTCTCAAACAAAGTCAGTTATGAAGCCAGGTACATGGGGTAACATCAAAAAGGAAAAATGGGAAAGGAAATGGGAAAAATGAAAAGGAAGGAGACTGCATGCAGATAGAATGTGGGGTGCCAAAAGAACAAAATAAAACTAAAGAATGGATAGAAGAAGAAATTCAATTAGATAATGATGTAACAGAGATTAAAGAGAAAATTTTTGGAACAGTAGAACAAGCTACAAAGAAAGAGGAAGAAACAGAACTGGCAACAGTCTGTAATACACAAACTGCAAATGAATTAAGTGAATCACATGAGCTAACAACAAAAGGGTCCATATGACTGGTACACTGCTAATGTACAAAGTGAAAATGAAACCTTATACTATGACAACATTGTGTCATATTGACTTACATCAAAAGAGTACATACCAAGGGTAATTATTTATTCATAATATAGTGAGAGTTGCCAGGGAAAGTGATTCGCCTTTTCACTATTATTGTTAAGGGTTATCTTTAACACTGGGAGTAAGTAATTGAGACATTATTATTAAAATACTTTATTCTTAAAGCGTCAGTTTAAACAAATGCTTTTCAGTGGTCCAATGTGGCATTAAATAGCACTGGGAAGATTAACCATCCTTCCATCTGTTATAATATTTTGATTTCTTCTGGAGGATTTCTATTTTGACTGTTTTTTTTTTTTGCCAGTTTGAAATTTTATTTTGCTTGAATGGGTTTATTTATGATGATAATTTTCTTTTCATTTAGAGCTGATGAGAGTAGAAGGGGGCAGGAAATAGGGTTGTCTTAAAAAAAAGAAAAAAATCATTGCAAAATATATAAAGAACACAACAGAACTGATGGACAATTAAACAGAACAGATTTGAAGTTTACTGTTGAACATTTCCTATATTTAAATTGAAAAGCAAGCTAAACGTACGGAGATTCATAGTTTCATTTATAGTTCTCTTTCTGTTCTTTTTGTATATAGAAATGCTCATTTTATTTGGTGTTTGTTAATTTTAGAATAAAAATAGAATATATCAGAAAAAAGTCCAACAATCCTTGTTGATTTGACCTCTTTTATGTACTTTAGCAACCAGGAACCCCAGGTGAGGGGGCAGATCATAGACCACTGGACCAATTGAAACTAAAGACAGCTTTCTTGTGGAGGGGTAGCTCCTAGCATATTTGGGGTCCTGTTATATGTTGTTCCTGCCATAGATATAGCTTACATTTTTCTTCTGCTTTTTATATTTTTTTGCCTTATTTTAATATTTCTCATTGTCTAAAGAATCCATTGTTTGGATCAAATTTTATTTGTTCTTAATTTGTTCTCTTTCTAGTTATTTTCCTTGGGAATCCCTTGCTTCATTTCTTCCAAATACTCCTCTCTTTCTGAAAAAGTCTTTTTTTCCATCAATTTTTGTTTGCGCTTATGGAATTAATTCCTTTTCTAGGTTTCCTTTTTTTTTTTAAATATATTTTATTTGATCATTTCCAAGCATTATTCGTTAAAGACATAGATCATTTTCTTTTCCTCCCCCCCACCCCCCATAGCCGACGCGTAAGTCCACTGGGCATTAGATGTTTTCTTGATTTGAACCCATTGCTTTGTTGATAGTATTTGCATTAGAGTGTTCATTTAAAGTCTATCCTCTGTCATGTCCCCTCAACCTCTGTATTCAGGCAGTTGCTTTTTCTCGGTGTTTCCACTCCCATAGTTTATCCTTTGCTTATGAATGGTGTTTTTTTTTCTCCTGGATCCCTGAAAGTTGTTCAGGGACATTACACCGCCCCTAATGGAGAAGTCCATTACGTTCGATTATACCACAGTGTATTAGTCTCTGTGTACAATGTTCTCCTGGTTCTGCTCCTCTCGCTCTGCATCACTTCCTGGAGGTTGTTCCAGTCTCCATGGAACTCCTCCACTTTATTATTCCTTTGAGCACAATAGTATTCCATCACCAACATATACCACAGTTTGTTCAGCCATTCCCCAATTGATGGGCATCCCCTCGTTTTCCAGTTTTGGGCCACCACAAAGAGCGCAGCTATGAATATTTTTGTACAAGTCTTTGTGTCCATTATCTCTTTGGGGTACAGACCCAGCAGTGCTATGGCTGGGTCAAAGGGTAGATATTCTTTTGTCGCCCTTTGGGCATAGTTCCAAATTGCCCTCCAAAATGGTTGGATCAGTTCACAACTCCACCAGCAATGAATTAATGTCCCTACTTTGCCACATCCCCTCCAGCATTCATTACTTTCCTTTGCTGTTATGTTAGCCAATCTGCTAGGTGTGAGGTGATACCTCAGAGTTGTTTTGATTTGCATCTCTCTGATTATAAGAGATGTAGAACACTTCTTCATGTGCTTGTTAATAGTTTTGATTTCTTTATCTGAGAACTGCCTATCCATTTCCCTTGCCCATTTATCAATTGGAGAATGGCTTGATTTTTTGTACAATTGCTTTAGCTCATTATAAATATGAGTAATTAAACCTTTGTCAGAGGTTTCTATGAAGATTTTTTCCCAATTTGTTGTTTCCCTTCTGATTTTAGTTATATTGGTTTTGTTTGTACAAAAGCTTTTTAGTTTGATGTAGTCAAAATTATTTATTTTACATTTTGTGATTCTTTCTATATCTTGCTTGGTTTTAAAGCCTTTCCCCTCCCAAAGGTCTGACATGTATACTATTCTGTGTTTACCCAATTTACTTATGGTTTCCTTCTTTATGTTTAAGTCACTCACCCATTTTGAATTTATCTTGGTGTAGGGTGTGAGGTGTTGATCTATTCCTAGTCTCTCCCACACTGTCTTCCAATTTTCCCAGCAGTTTTTATCGAATAGTGGATTTTTGTCCCAAAAGCTGGGATCTTTGGGTTTATCGTATACTGTCTTGCTGAGGTCGTTTTCCCCCAGTCTATTCCACTGATCTTCCTTTCTGTTTCTTAGCCAGTACCAAATTGTTTTGATGACTGCTGCTTTGTAATATAGTTTTAGGTCAGGGACTGCAAGGCCCCCATCATATGTGTTTTTTTTCATTAATTCCCTGGATATCCTTGATCTTTTGTTCTTCCAAATGAACTTTGTTATGTTTTTTTCTAAATCAGTGAAGAAGTATTTTGGTAGTTCAATGGGTATGGCACTAAATAGATAAATAAGTTTGGGTAGGATGGTCATTTTTATTATATTGGCTCGTCCTATCCATGAGCAGTTAATGTTTTTCCAATTGTTCAAGTCTAGTTTTAGTTGTGTGGCGAGTGTTTTGTAGTTGTGTTCATATAGTTCCTGTGTTTGTCTTGGGAGATAGATTCCTAGGTATTTTATTTTGTCTAAGGTGATTTTGAATGGGATTTCTCTTTCTAGTTCTTGCTGCTGAGCTGTGTTGGAGATATATAGAAAAGCTGATGATTTATGTGGGTTTATTTTGTATCCTGCAACTTTGCTAAAGTTGTTGATTATTTCAATTAGCTTTTTGGTTGAATCTCTAGGATTCTTTAAGTAGACCATCATGTCATCCGCAAAGAGTGATAACTTGGTCTCCTCCTTGCCTATTCTGATACCTTCAATTTCTTTATCTTCTCTAATTGCTACTGCTAGTGTTTCTAGTACAATGTCAAATAGTAGAGGTGATAATGGGCATCCTTGTTTCACTCCTGATCTTATTGCGAATGCATCTAGTTTATCCCCATTGCAGATGATATTAGCTGTTGGTTTTAGATATATACTGTTTATTATTTTTAGGAATGACCCTTCTATTCCTATGCTTTCTAGTGTTTTTAATAGGAATGGGTGTTGTATTTTATCAAAGGCTTTTTCTGCATCTATTGAGATAATCATGTGGTTCTTGCTAGTTTGCTTGTTGATGTGGTCAATTATGTGGATGGTTTTCCTAATGTTGAACCAGCCCTGCATCCCTGGTATGAATCCTACTTGATCATGGTGAATGATCCTTCTGATCACTTGCTGGAGTCTTTTTGCTAGTATCCTATTTAAAATTTTTGCATCTATATTCATTAGGGAGATTGGTCTATAGTTTTCTTTCTCTGTTTTTGACCTGCCTGGTTTTGGAATCAGTACCATGTTTGTGTCGTAAAAGGAGTTTGGTAGAACTCCCTCTTTGCTTATTATGTCAAATAGTTTGTATAGTATTGGGGTCAACTGTTCTCTGAATGTTTGATAGAATTCACAGGTGAATCCATCAGGCCCTGGGGATTTTTTCTTAGGAAGTTCTTTGATGGCTTGATGGATTTCAATTTCTGATATGGGATTATTTAAGAATTCTATTTCCTCTTCTGTTAGTCTAGGCAGTTTGTATTTTTGTATATATTCATCCATTTCTCCTAAATTGGTGTATTTATTGCCATATAATTGGGCAAAGTAATTTCTAATGATTGCCTTAATTTCCTCCTCATTGGAGGTGCTGTCCCCCTTTTCATCTTTAATGCTGTGAATTTGCTTTTCTTCCTTCCTTTTTTTAATTAGATTGACCAGTACTTTGTCTATTTTGTTTGTTTTTTCAAAGTACCAGCTTCTTGTCTTATTTATTAAATCAATAGTTCTATCACTTTCGATTTTATTAATTTCTCCCTTAATTTTTAGGATTTCTAATTTGGTTTTCTGCTGGGGGTTTTTAATTTGATCGCTTTCGAGTTTTTTCAATTGCATTTCCAATTGATTGATCTCTGCTCTCCCTTGTTTGTTAATATGAGCTTTCAGGGATATGAATTTGCCTCTGATTACCGCTTTGGCTGCATCCCAAAGGGTTTGAAAGGATGTTTCGCCATTGTCATTTTCCTTGATGAAATTATTAATTGTTTCTATGATTTCTTCTCTAACTAAACGGTTTTGGAGTATCATATTGTTTAATTTCCAATTGGTTTTAGATTTGGTTTTCCATGTACCATTACTAATCATTATTTTTATTGCCTTGTGATCTGAGAAGGCTGCATTCATTATTTCTGCTTTTTTGCATTTGTGTGCTATGTTTCTGTGACCTAATGTATGGTCAATTTTTGTGAATGTGCCATGTGGTGCTGAGAAGAAGGTGTATTCCTTTTTATCCCTATTTATTTTTCTCCATATGTCTATTAATTCTAATTTTTCTAAGATTTCATTCACTTCTTTTACCTCTTTCTTATTTATTTTTTGATTTGATTTATCTAAATTTGATAATGGTTGGTTTAAGTCTCCCACTAGTATGGTTTTATTGTCTATTTCTTCCTTCAATTCTCCTAGTTTCTCCATTAGAAATTTGGGTGCTATATTATTTGGTGCATACATGTTGATTAATGATATTTCCTCATTGTCTAGAGTCCCTTTTAACAAAATATAATTACCTTCCCTATCCCTTTTGATCAGGTCTATTTTTGCATTGGCTTTATCAGATATCATGATTACCACTCCTGCCTTCTTTCTATCAGTTGAGGCCCAGAAGGTCTTACTCCATCCTTTAATTCTGACCTTGTGGGTGTCAACCCGCCTCATGTGTGTTTCTTGAAGACAACATATGGTAGGGTTTTGGATTCTAATCCATTCTGCTATTCGTCTACGTTTTATGGGTGAGTTCATCCCATTCACGTTCAAAGTTATGATTGTCATTTGTGTACTCCCTGGCATTTTGATTGCCTTCCCTAATTCTAACCTTTTCTTCTTCGGCTCTACCTTTTAGTCCAGTGATTTACTTTGAATCAGTCCCCCTTGTCCCCTCCCTTGATGTTTCCCTTTTTAGTCCCTCCCTTTTTGTTCCCTCCCCCTCCCCCCTCTCTTTCCCTCCCTTTTTGTTCTCCCTCTCCCCCTCCCCCCCTTGGTTTTCCCTTCTCCTTACCCTTGTTGGGTAAGATAGAATTGAAGATCCCAATGGATCTGGATGTTTTTCCCTCTCAGAGTTGATTTCCCTGAGATTGAGGTTTAAGTAAACCCCCCCCTCTCTTCCTCTCCTTCTTATAGGAGTTTTCTTCCCCTCCCCTTCCCCTGTGAATCTTTGTGTGAGAACCATTATTCTATTTGGTCTTTCTTTACCCCCTATTTATACATTACATTTTCCCCACATATTAGTATACATAGGTTGATATAAATGTAGTCCTTATAGAAGAGAGTTTGAGTAAAAGAAGATAACATTTTTCCCCTTTCCTTAATATTTACCTTTTCAGGTATTCCTTGCTCTTTGATTTTCGTTATCAAACTTTCCACAGAGCTCTGGTCTTTTCTTTGCAAAAAGTTGGAAGTCTTCTATTTTGTTGAATGCCCATACTTTCCCTTGGAAGTATATAGTCAGTTTTGCTGGGTAGCTGATTCTTGGTTGGAGACCCAGCTCTCTTGCCTTTCTGAAGATCATGTTCCATGCCTTACGATCATTCAGAGTAGAACTTGCAAGGTCTTGGGTGACCCTGATTGGCATTCCTTTATATCTAAATTGTCTTTTTCTGGCTTCCTGTAGGATTTTTTCTTTTTTTGTTTGATAGCTTTGGAATTTGGCAATTACATTCCTGGGAGTTGTCTTTTGGGGGTTTAGTGTAGAAGGTGTTCTGTGAGCTCTGTCAGTGGATGTATTGCCCCCTTGTTCTAGAATCTCTGGGCAATTTTCTTTGATTATATCTTGTATCACCATGTCCAGTTTGGTGTTTATTTCTGGCTTATCTGGGAGTCCAATTATTCTTAAATTATCCCTTCTCCCCCTATTTTCCAGATCTATCACCTTGTCGGTGAGATATTTTATGTTCTCTTCTAATTTCTTGGTATTTTGGCTTTGCTTTATTGCTTCTTGCTCTTTTACACGATCATTGTCTTCCAGCTGCCTGATTCTGGCCTTTAAAGCCTGGTTTTCTTTTACAGTTTGGTCAAACTGGTTTTGTAGATGCGTGAATTTCTTTTGCATTATTTCCAACTTTTCCTCCCAGAAGGCTTCCATCTTTTTGGTCATTTCTGATTCAAATTCTTCATAGGTTTGTGGAGAGTTTCCATTTCCTTTGGAAGGTTTTGGAGCATTTTCTTTTATATTATCTTCTGTCTGCTCTGTATTTTGTATTTTGGCTCCATAGAATGTGTCCAAAGTCGCCCCTTTCTTCTTATTTTTCTTGGTATTTTGGGGCTTCTGTGGTTCTGTGGAGTTTGCCATTTCTGAATGTGGAGGATTAGTTTTTCTTGTCTCTTTCTGGTGTTCAGGGGCTTTAGTCCTGGGCAGATAGTTCTATGAGCTTTCCCTGGGTTAAACTGAATATGCCTCACTGGAACTGGAATGGAAGGGTCGGACCACGAGGCCACACTCTCCCCCTGGCTCGATTTCCGGAAGTTGCCTTCAGAATCGCTGGCCGTGAGGCTGTTTCGTCGGCCTGCGGGGGGATGGGCTGCCGCTTCCCCAAGCTCCGAGAGCACAGACTTTCACTGAGACTTGGATAGCAGGATCCAGCCCGTGAGGCTGTCTTGCCCGCCCTGAGGGTTGCTGTTGTTTTGACCAGCTCTCTGCAGCGGAGGCCCCAGGCAGTAACTTTCACCCGGACTGGGACTTGGGTAGAAGACCCTGAGGGTTGTTGTTCCTCAGACCCTGCTCTCTGAGCCCGGCGCGGCTGCCGCTTCCGGGAGCCTTGGACTCTGCGCTCCTACCCCTGAGGTCCGAGGGATCTCGGGTTCTGGCTTTTAAGGGGAGCCGTACCTTTTGAACCGGGTCCAGGTCCAGGAGGAGGGTTCCCAGGGTCTGTGCTATTGATCGTTTTGAATTTCGGCGCCTTAGGAGCTTCTAGTTTGAGATCGGTCGGGAAGGGTTTTCCGGAGATCTGAACTTCAGCTTTCTCTAAGCCGCCATCTTAACCGGAAGTCTTGACTGTTTTTAATTATTGTAAATTTAACAAAGCCTTAGCTTCATAAAGTATCCTCATAGGAAAATAAAGCCATTAGGTCATATGATGTCTAAATTCCTTTCTATATCATGATTCAGTGATTTTGTCTTGTGAACTTAGTTCTCAATTTGATAAGTAATTCTTGAAATATAATTCTGAACATTCTCAACTTGAATGTTGTCTATTTGACAGAAAGATGACATAAAAATAGAGTGCTGGGAGTAGGGTTATGAAGAAGGATTCAAATAAGATTTCAGACACTGATATGACCATAAATAAGTAATAATAACTACCTCTTAGGCTTGCTGAGTAGATGAAATGAAATACTACTCGTAAGCATTTAGTATATTCATTAGTGCATGATCGACTTTGGATTAATGCCTGTTTCCTTTCCAATTCCTTCCCACTCTATGTAATTAAACAATTTTCAGGCACTGACAATTTAAAAATAGTGAAGTAAAGAGAATAAGCATTTATATAGCACCTACTATGTGTCTAGTATCAACAAGGAGGTACAGTGGATAGAGTGCCAGGGCTGAAGTCAAGAAGATTTATCTTTCCCACTTCATATTTGGCCTCAGACTCTTATTAATAGTGCAACTCTGAGGAAGTAATCTAATACTGTTTCCTTAGTTACCTCATCTGCAAAATGAGTTAGAGAAGGAAATGGGAAACCATTGCACTATCTTTGGCCAAAAAAAATCCAACTGGGATTCTGGAGTGTCATACATGACTGAACAACAGTAACAAAGTCATTTAATAAGTGCTACCTAACTGCTTTACTGACTGATAATAATTAGGCTGAAGCTACTAAATAGCAAAAATAATGAGTTCAGCACTGTATTAAGGGATTTTTAAAAATGAATATTTCTTTCATCCTAATAATCTTGCTGGAACATAGGTCCTATTATTATCCCATTTTACAACAGAGTAACCTGGGATGTAGAGTTAGGCATCTGAGATTATATTTGAACTCAGGTTCAGATAATTCATTATGCTCTGTCTAAAAAGGATTCTTGATATTTATAAAATTTTAAAAAAGGCTCATATTAACTTTCCTTTGAGGAAAAACTTGGGGATATTTAGTGAAGATCGGCCAAAAAAAACTGAAATGGATGTTATAGAATGAATCATGAGTAGGATTTTGATATAGAGGTAGAGGGATTCTTATAAACTATGAAATTCAATCCCTTAATTTAAAAAAATAAGAAAATTGAAATCCAAGAAGTTTAATTTCTCTATTCAAAGTCACCTAGGATGCTAGAAGAGAAAATCTTAAAAGAGCATAGAGATGATCTTATCTAACTCCCTCATTTTATGGCTGGTGTCAATGAAAATTACATAACTATTTCATAGCAGAACATTGCACTTTCTGTTCCATTATACCATATTGACCTTGATGGAGATGTTATCCCTCATTCTTCTTTGTAGGACTTTCTTGTATATGTTGTCAGCCTATAAAGAGGAGAATGATAATCTCTAAATTCAGGAAAATATTCAGTTTTCAATTGAACTATGTGTTATCTATTCCCACTTTGTCAATACATTACTTTAATAAATACAGCTCCTCTCAAATCACATTAACTTCTGAAGTTCTGTAGTATACAAATATACAGAAGTAGATATGCAAACATTTCTGTCTATAAATACATATGTGTACACACATACCAACACATATATTCTCTCTCTCTCTCTATATATATATATATACACACACACACAATACATGTTTACACAATAAATGCTTACACAACTACAGCTGCCCACCATCAAATATAGTTTCCTGTAAGATATTACAATTTAAACAATGAAAATTATTTGAATGTTGAAATTACTCTTTTGTCTGAGTGAAAGGGGGTTAATTATCTTTGCTAAATGCCACTGTTTATTTGCCTTCCTCAAAATAATGCTTTTTAGCTAAATTTCTGAAATTTAGCTTTCCAATTTCTGAAACATTAAACTCTTTAGAAAATCTCTGTGTTTTTGTCTCTCCTCTTTACTTTTATCTTTCTGTTTTTCTTTCTCTATGTTTCTCTTCCATTTCACTCTATCTCCTTGACAATGTACCCCCTGCATATACACCCCTCATCTTGTGAAAACCTTGTGTAGTCTTTTCATAATCTTGTACTAGACACCCATGTAGAAGGAAGAAGTTTGTTCAAATGTGCAAATGGCCCCCTTACTAGCTGATCACTTTGTTGAAATTTATGACTGATACATTCCTTTTCCTAACAACACTTTCAGTGAGTATCAGTTCTGAATGGAAGTTCCACTACCCATTAACATACTCAGCTTATTGAGAAACTTTCAGATTGATACTAACTTTGTTGATAAGTTGTTTTGATCTCTATCAGTTGTGGTGTGCCCACCAATCTTCTCTTTCTTTCATTATATTCTTCTGATCCTGCCACCTCACGTCTTTCAGAATATGATTAGAAAGGAATAGTTAGCAAGGGTCTCTATTACTGCTGGGAAACTTCAGTTTTCATTACCACTGTGATAAACAGTTTTTTTTTTCCTTCTGGATTTGGTACTCATTTTATGATTTGGTGACTATTACCTTCTTCCCTAAGCATGAAGAAAGGTAACAATATAGCATATTGATGTATAAATAGATAAGAATTATGAAAATAATTCAGTTTTTATAGGTTTTTGAGAGTATTTTGTCATATCACAAAACTGAAATATAAAATGATCAATGACAAAAGAAATGCAAGTTAGATAACAGCATAGATGAAAGGATTTAGAGAGTGGATTGAATAATCAGATATGAAGAGTTGTCATGAATGTCACCTTGGAGAAAAGTTCCTAATAGCATAACCCAGGAATCTGCCCTTGAATTTGATTTTTAATTTTTTTATTAGTGAGTTTAATGAATGGATTTTGGAAAAACCAAAAGGTAGAGAGAGGGGATAGATTGGTTTCCCTCTCTCTTGGTTCCATTCCATCTCTACCACAGTGGTCATGAATTCAGTGGTGGAGGACTCCATTTCTCTCCCTCCTTTACACCCTTTATGTCATGTAAACCCATACGAGGTGTGTAAAGTGGTACATTAGAGTTATTTACATTTGAATTTCACAATTATTAGTGATTTGGAGGAGTTTTTTTTTCTTATGGCTAAAGATAATTTTATTTTTTTTATATAAGAATTGCCTGTTCATATCCTTTGATCAATGGTCAATTGAGATATGCTATATATTCTCTTGAATTTGACTCAGTTCTCTGCGTATTTCAGAAAGGATGGCTTTGTCAAAGACTTGCACTCAACATCTTCTTAAAAATTATTTTACCATATACACTAAAGGATCCCTTTACCCATTCCATTCTGATCTCCTGACTTATGTTTAATATAATCTTCTCATGTTGAAACCCCACAACCTTCCTCTGATGTTAACACAAAGTTTAGAAGCTTCAAAACTGATCAGATACCAGGAGCTACCCAAGATAATATTACAAATGTCATAGTAAACAGGATTATTGCTAGAAAACAATCTTATTATTCTGAGATTCCCCAAGAAATATTTTCTCTCCCCTATAAATAGTCATTTACAGAAGAAATAATACTGAATATCAGGCTTTTCAGCCACAACATTCATATTATAGTAATGGATGAACCATTTTAAGGTTATTGACTGATTTTAACTGTATTTTTTATTAAATTAAAAAAAAAACAACGATATATCATTTTGATTAGTTGGCAAAGGCCTAAAATGAATTTGGTGACTACTTAAAAGGAACCTATATTCTATTAATCTTACCAATTTTTACATATATATGAAACTAATCATATATTCCATAGGAGATATAGTTGGTATTTTGCTAGAGCTAGAGAAAAAATGATATTATTCTTTTAAGTATGATGCATATTGCTTATAATAATTTTTGCAGGTAAATCAATTTGTTAAGAGTTCATTCATTTATTTTTTAAATAAGCAAACATTCTTCTCCCTTTTTCTGTTTATTATGGAAACATCTTATGATAGTGGAGCACCATCTTTTAGTAATAGCTCCCTTAGAATTTTTTTAAACCATATTTATTGTATTCTTCCCTAATTGTAGAACATAATAGTAGTCTAGCAGGATGATGAATAATAGATTTAGCTGGAAAGATCTTAGAAACCAAGAATCCAAGGATGATTCAATATTAGGAAAACCATTCACATAACTGACCATATTAACAGGCAAACCAACAAAAGTCACATGATTATCTCAATAAGTGCAGAAAAATCTTTTGACAAAATACAATACTCATTCCTGTTGAAAACTCTAGATAGCATAGGAATAGAAGGGCCTTTCTTAAAAATAATATATAACCATAAGCAAACATCATTTGTAATGGGATTAACCAAAAGCCATCCCAATCTAATCAGGAGTGGAACAACGATGCCCATTATCACCTCTATTATTTAACATTGTACTAGAAACACTACCAGTAGCAATTAGAGGAGAAAAATAAATTGAAGGTATTAAAATATGCAATGAGGAGACCAAGCTGTCACTCTTTGCAGATGATATGATGGTCTACATAAAGAATCCTAGAAAATCAACTAAAAAGCTAGTCAAAATAATCAACAACATGAGCAGATTTGCAGGATACAAAATAAATCCACATAACTCATCAGCATTTCTAAATATTTCCAACACATCTCAGAAGCAAGAATTAGAAAGAGAAATTCCATTTAACATCACCCTAGATAATATATAACATACTTAGGAATCTATCTGCCGAGACAAACACAGGAACTAGATGAACACAACTACAAAACACTCTCCACAAAATGAAAACTAGATCTAAACAATTGGAAAAACATTGACTGCTCATGGGTAGTACAAGCTAACATAGTAAAAATGAGAATCCTACCCACATTAATTTATTTTATTTAGTGCCATAACCATTGAACTACCAAAAAACTTTTCTACTGAATTAGAAAAAAAAAACATAACAAAGTTCATTTGGAAGAACAAAAGATCAAGGATATCTCTCTCTCTCTCTCTCTCTCTCTCTCTCTCTCTCTCTCTCTCTCTCTCTCTCTCTCTCTCTCTCTCTCTCTCTGTCTCTGTCTGTCTGTATGGCTCTTTTTCTCTCTCACCTTCTTCTCTCACCCCCCTCTTTTTCTCCTTACCTGACTTTTCCTGTGAGATTATTTATCTTTCTTTTTATTATTTGAAATCTATAGTTCCAAAATCTACAATATAAATTAGACTATTTGTAGATTTCTCCCCTATAACAGTTTCTAAGAAGGAATGGTCATTTCTTCTCAGGAATCTCACTATTAATATTCTTTAAAAATACACACCCTACTTTTTGCTAAAGATCAGATCTTTATCCCTTTTTTAACTCCTTATATTCTTCTCTGTAGTTTTCCCACCCCAACAATTGTTAGTGTTGCCAAAATGACATTGTTAATAAGAACAAACTGATTTAGAATGTCCCACTCTATCACTTTAACGACTAAAAAAAAAAACTTAGAAAAGGTGAACCACTGTGCTAGTACTGAGGGAAATCTCTCTAACATTTCCTCTTCTTTTCAGTATTTCCCTCAGAGGAGAGAGTGACTCAAAGGGAATTTCCTCATGGAGACAGTATCTACTATCTATGCAAGTATTTTTCATCATAGTCCCTCATCCAGGATTAGATATGCCATCTACTCAAGTAGTAGTGAACTCATACAAATCAACAATGTAACACTTTTGCCAGCAACATTCTCCAGCAGGAAAGTCACTAACTGACAGGAAGGTAATATAACCTTGACTCTAACACCTGCTTCAACTTGACCACAAATCTCAGGTTGTTTGCTGTTCTGGATTTTTTGTAGTAGATCTTATATGGAATTTTGCCTCAGCTAGTTGCTAGTTATATGAATTTTGGCAAGTCATTCAATCTATTTGCCTCAGTTTCTTCATCTGTAAAATATATATAATAATGCATCCAATACATATTTGATTAAAATGAATATAGCCTGAGCATGTAGTGAAAGTAAGGAATGACAGATGAAGAGTCTGGGTATGGCAGTAGAAATCACAAAATATTTTAAGCATCAAAGGAAAGGCTCCAGTACTGGGATTCTTAATCTGATATGTATATAAACATAAGTTATCATCACTATAAATGCAAACTAAAGCATTGTCAGAATCACCCTTGTTCAAGAATATGCCTGCCCTGTTCATTCTATCTCCAGTATGGAACAGGTATTGAATTTCAAGTCTGAGGACCTGATAAAAAGCCATATTCTACTACTTATTCAGTAAAGTCATTTTTTCTACCTAAGTTTCAGTTTTCTTTTCCATATAGTAAGGAGTTGAAACAGGCTAAAATACCTTCTAGTTATTGGTATTACAACCCCATCACCTACCTATTTATATTCAGAGGGGGCAGGATGGAAAGGAGTTCTGGTACAATCATCTAGCCTCACCCCAGCTGTTCTCAGTAGTTGCACAGTGGAGGCCTCTTGGGGTAATCTTCAGGCCACAGCATGCTATCCCACCTGTTCTCTCTCAGCTTCCATTCCCTGCTGGGATCCTTTCTCCCTATTCTACTAACACCAGGAGGGGGAAATTTTTATTTCCATTTTATATCCAGGAAAATCTTAGGGGGAATCATCAAGAAAGTCATTTATAAAGAGATAGAATGGGATGTTTAAACATCCCTTGAAATAGAGAAGAAAAGAATTGTCTGTGAGGAAGCATAACAAAGATTTCAAGTGTATCATGAATTAGTGGTGATGTGATTGACAGCACCAATATAATGAACTTAGCTGCCTGTGAAGCATTGAAGGTTGCCACTAAATGCAAATAAAGACCTCCCTGATGTTATCATCTGTGATTAATATCCAAGCAAAGACCTAGATTCTTTCATTTCTAAGAACAAAAGTCTAGTCTCAAGAAATGAAGAAGATACTTCTTACAAACACAGTAAAAGATTAACTTTCACTCCTCTTTTAAGCAGAAGGAATATTCATCTTTTAAATTTGTCCACCAAGGGGGATAAGGTGCTAATTGTCTTCATAATAGACATTTCATTTATAACCATTATTAGTCATTACTTAACCACTGGTATTTTACAGGCTCTTTTTCTAATACGTTTGTTATTTTATAGTTTCCTATGGATGATATAGTCTTTTTTTTTAAGAAACACTATGAGAGAAAGACTTTATATTTACACTATTTCTTTCATGAATTTTTCTTATATGTGTGATATACCTTCTTTCATGACATGATGAACATGAAAATATATATTGAATGACAGCAGTGGTATAACCCATATTAGATTACTTACCATCTCAGGGAGGGAGAAGGAAGAGAGAGAATCAGAATCACAAAATGTCATAAAATAATTGTTCAAATTGTTTCTACATGTAATTTTATAAAATGAAATAAAAAAGAATGAAAACTATGAATTCTAATCCAGGTCTGATATTATACTTTCACTAGGACCTTGGACAAGTCACCAAGCTTCTCTGAATTTCGGTTTCTTCATCAATAACATGAATACAGTCACCTTACAGAGTTGGTGGAAAGTACTTAGAAAATGACAGATGCTTAATGATGTGTAAAAACATTAATAATCAGAGAATGTACTTACATTATAGTATTTTGTTTATCTATGAAAAGCAGCTATTTTATTCACATATACAAATGTCTATGGACATTAAACAACCATAACTAGATAGCCTCTTGTCACTTTCAATTTTAACTCCACTGAAAAAAATAATGCCTATGTGACAGTAATACTAATAAGTGATAATAATAACACATATGCAATAATCCAGAGGTGTGTTGGGAGATATAATAGGTGAAAATCTATTTTCTGAGTGAGGAAAAAATGGATTCAGGTTCTACTTCTGAGACATACTGACATCATACTGATCTTGTAAACATAAAGTAGACATTTAAGAGTATCAATGCCTCAAGCAAATTTCAAAGACAGAAGCAAAAGAGGTGACAACTTGCATATGAAGAGGAAGTTAATCACTGGAAATTCCCCTTCACTAGTGAAATTATAGGACTAATAAAAATATTTCTAATTAATAATAATGATTATAATATTGGGGAAATGTTAAATGAATAGTCTTCATATCATAGAGGTAGAAAAGGAACTCAAAGGCTTGTAGTACAAATGCCTAATTTTTACAGTTGAATAAATTGAGGTATAGTGAGGATGAATTGTGTACCTCAGATCAAACAGGTAGAGTCCAGGTCTGAACACAGTTCCTTTATTCTGGCTTCAAATATAGCTCTCTTTTCACCAAATTAGACTGCTTTTCATAATTTCCATGAAAATAATTTTACTTTGTTGCCTATAATGAACTTATTAATAAACCATCATATGTTCAATCTACTTTTATTTAACCAATAATGTTACTTTTTTTGATAAAAGAGCTCTCTTTTAGTAATTCACTTCATGATTGTATCAATTTAACATAAACTGAGCAGTAAAAAATTCCATCAATATATGATATGCTTCATCTCTATATCCAGCAATGGCACTTCTCAATTCTTCCTCTTATCAAATACTTGTCCTTTCAGAAGCCTGATACAGTTGTAGGAGTGAACTATTTAATCATACTACTCATGAGCCCTTATTGATATTTATTTCACTAAATCTAGTCAAATGTTTAAACTTTCAAAACAAAGGTACATAATGAAACAAAAATGTAGTAAAATGATATTAAATCACATATTAAACATCTGAACATTTATTTTCAATTAGCAACCATCCACTCACTGATGTTATTGTCCTAGCAAAAAAAAAAACATTAGTATTATTTCTGATAATTTTTTTGTCTCTCCAACAAAGTGGAGGAAAGGTGTGTATCAATGACCTGTCACATTAATGATGGACAACCCACAGTTCTGGCTCTTTGATCACTTAACTGTTCCCCAGTTCAAGATTTGCCTTACTCTTCACTTATAGTTCTCTAGGCCTGAATCATATTGCTAATTTACTCCTTGCTAAGATTCCCCAAAAAGGTATTCTCTACTTATTCTCAATCCAACAAGATTATTCCCTTCATTTAAACATAGGCAAGCTAAAAACTGAAGTTTCAAATGCTTTGGGGGTATATTTCTAAAAAAACAAACAAACAACAATAAATTAAATTAGAAGTATACTTTGTTGCCCCATAAACTTATCTCTGAAAAAAAATTTACTTGTATTTATTGGATTATTTTAACTTGATGTTAAATATTGTATAGATATCAAACATGATTGTCTACATAATGGCCAAATCCTTTCATACCAATGAAAAGAGAAAAATCAGTTATTCATCTTGATGTTTTTTGGTTGAGTAAAACACAAAGAAAATAGGAAATTGTTGGAAGTATAATTCAAACAACTCCTGTCTAAATCTTTCATATTAAAAAAAATAAAGAATCCTGTCTATGTGCTTTAAATCTCTTGATTATGAGGTCTTCTAATTTATCTTAAAAGTAACTCAAAATTAATGAGTGGATAACTAAAGGTATGATAACCTTCACAATTTTAACAACCCTGCTTATAGAAAAGTAAGCATATTTTGATTACTTTTATAGTAATACCAAGTACCCTCTTGGCTTACTGCTCATTTGTTAGCCTCTGTGGCCATATTATATTCCAAATAATCAATTGCATTTACTTTTCTTATAGAGTCATTATTAGTAGGTACAAAATGAATGCAGAGTTACTGTGTGTAAAATATTTTATTAAGAGTGTCATGAATATTTTATTTTGCCTAGGTAAATGGAATTTTTTTAAGAAATCTATTTGCAGCCTTGTTTGTTTTAGTGTAATTACTAAATTAGGTTCAGAATGGTCACATTCATTTTCTAAGTATGAGTCCTACATAGGGATCTTAATTTGGTATTTGAAAGTAGGGGAGTTTAATTGCAAAAGCTATATTTGATAGAGAACTGTGATGAAATTCCTTAGGGATGACCTTGATCTTTCCAAATATAATTATTGTCATTGAAACATTATTCATGTAGAAAAGAGTATGAATGTAACCTAATCAATGTGAGATCTCAGTTTTCTCACCTCAAGAACCAAGTTCAAATTCTAACACTAATGCACAACTCTGTGATCTTTGGGGTTGATTTTAGAAATTTTAATATTTTTAAAATATATTTCCATTTTTACATGATTCATTTTCTTTTCCTCCCCTTTTCTTTACAGCCTCCTTCAGCCAATAAGCAATTCCAATTTGTTATAAAAGTGTTATCACTTGATAACCTATTTCCAAGTTATGCAATTTTGCAATAGAGCAATCTTTTAAAGCCAAAACCCCAAATCATATGCTCATATAATCAAGTGATAAGTCATATGTTTTTCTTCTGCATTTCTACTCCCACAGTTCTTTCTCTCAATGTGGATAGAATTCTTTCTCATAAATCCCTTGGGATTATCCTGGGTCATTGCATTGCTCTGAGGAGGAAAGTTCATTACATTGGATTGTTCCACAGTGTTTCATTTTCTGTATACAATGTTCTCTTGGTTCTGCTAATTATACTCTGCATCAGTTTATTGAGGTTCTCCCAGTTCATATAGAAATCATCCAGTTCATCATTCCTTACAGCACAATTATCATCATCATCATCATCATCATCATCATCATCATCATCATCAACCACAATATTTTCAGCCATTCCCTAATCTAGGGATAATTCCTCGTTTTCTATATTTTTGCTACCAAAAAGCACATGACTATCAATATTTTTTAAAAAAATATTTTCATTATTATCTCTTTGGAGTATAAACCCAGCAGTAGTATGGCTGGATCTAAGAGCAGGCATTCTTTTAAAGCCTTTTAGGCATAATTCCAAATTGCCCTCCAAAATAGTTGGACACAACTCTAGCAGCAGTGTTTTAGTGTCCCAATTTTGCCACATACCCTCCAACATTTATAACTTTCCTTTGCTGCTATTTTGGCCAGTCTGCTAGGTCTGAGGTGGTACCTCAATGTTGTTTTAATTTGTATTTCTCTAATCAGGAGTGATTTAGAATACTTTTTAATGTGGTTATTGAGAGTTTTGATTTCTTCATGCAAAAACTGCTTATTTATTCCCCTTGACCATTTGTTGATTTGTGAATGGCTTCATTTTTTTATAAATTTGACTTAGTTCCTTATATATTTAGGAAATTAAACCTTTGTCAAAGATTATTTTTGTAAAATATTTTCCCACTTTTTTGCTTTCCTTCTAATTTTGGTTGCATTGGTTTTGTTTGTACAATTATTATTTTTTTTAATTTGTTATAATCATAGTCATTCTTATACATTCTGAAATGTGTTCTTTCTCTCACTTGGTCTTAAATTCATTCCTTCTCCATAGATCTGACAGGTATACTATTCTATGTTCACCTAATTTATTTATGATCTCACTCTTTATATTTAAGTCATTTACATATTTTGAATTTATCTTGGAATGAGGTGTAAGAGGTCGATGCAAACCTAATTTTTTTCCTTACTATTTTCCTTGCTTCATTCCTGATCTTATTGGGCTGGCTCCTAATTTATACCCATTGCAGATAATACTGGCTGATGGTTTTAAATATAAGCTGTTTATTATTTTGGGGAATGACCCTTCTACTCCTATACGTTCTGGTGTTTTCAATAGTAATGGATGTTGTGTTTTGGCAAAGGCTTTTTCTACATCTATTGAGATAATCACATCATATCTGTTCATCTGAGTATTGATATTTTCAATTATGTGGATGGTTTTCCTAATATTAAACCATCCTTGAATTCCTTGAATAAATACAATCTGATCATAGTGAATAATCCTTGTGATAACTTGCTGAAGCCTTTTTGTAGTATTATATTCAAAATTATTCAAAAAATTTATTCATTAAACAGATTGGTCTATAGTTTTCTTCCTCTGATTTTTTTCTGCCCGGTTTTGGAATCAGTATCATATTTGTATCATAAAATGTATTTGGTAAAACACCTTTTTTTCCTTATTTTGTGAAATAATTTGTCTAGTATTGGGATCAGTTGTTCTCTACTGTTTGATAGAATTCATTTTTGAAACCAGCTGGCCCTGGTGATTTCTTCTTAGGAAGATTCTTGACAGCTTGTTCAATTTCTTTTTTCTGAGATGGAATTATTTAAGTGTTCCAGTTCCACTTTTGTTAAACTATATAATTCTTATTTTTCTAAATATTCACCCATATCACCTATAATGTCATATTTATTGCCATATAGTGGGGCAAAATAATTCTAAAGAATTATCTAAATTTCTTCTTCATTAGAGATGAGATCACCCCTTTCATCTTTGATATTGTTAATTTGATTCTCTTCTTTCTTTTTAAAATTAGATTAACTAGTACTTTATTTTATTTTATTTTTGAAAGTACCAGCTCCTAGTATTACTTACTAGTTCAATAGTTCTTTTTCTTTCAATTTTATTAATTCCTCATTTCGTTTTTAGGATTTCAAATTTTTTTTCTGAGAATTTTAAATTTGTGGTTTTTTTTCTAATTTTGTAAAGTTATAAGCCCATTTCATTGATCTCCTCCCTCTTTATTTTCTCTGTGTAGGCACTCAGAAATCTAAATTTTATTTGAAGAATTAGATTACTTAATTTCCAATTAATTTTAAATTTGTCTTTCCATTGATCTTTGTTAAGTTTAATGTTTATAACATTATGATCTGAAAAAGTTGTGTTTATTATTTCAGGTTTTCTGCATTTGTTTTCAATATTTCTTTGCCTTAGTATATGGTCAACCTTTGTATATGTACCCTTACACTGCTGAGAAGCATCTATGTTCCTTTTTATTCCTATTCAGGTTTCTTCAGATGTCTCAACTAATTTTCTAGAATTTAATTAACTTCCTTTACTTCTTTCCTATTTATTTTTAGTTCAACTTATCTAGTTCTGAAAGGGGATAGTTGAGAGGGGAGGATAAGGGTGGTGATGGGCAATGCTTAAACTTTACTTTCTTTTCAATGGGTTCAGAGAGGGGTATAGAATTCTATCTTGCCCAAGTAGAAGGGGTTCTTAATTTCTCATGAAATCATTAGTTTCTAGATGATCAATTCAGACTTTTAAGGACTGTTTTTCTTCAGTCAGTTACTGGTTCTTCTTTTTCAATAGACCCATTTCTTCTTGTGTCACTTTCAGTTTTCTTGCATCACTTTCATTTCTATTCCCCACTTTTCCTCTGCCTTTCTTAATTCGTTTTTAAAGTCTTTTTTGGGGGCTCTTTCAAACTCTCTGTCCAATCCATATTTTGCTTTTGGCCTTTGTGTGTGTTTCCTTTACTTTCACTGTCCCCTTCTGTGTCTGTGCCTTGCCAAAATTTCTTTATATTTAGGTGCTTTTTTGATTGTTTTCTCATTTTTCCTATCTAATTATATGCAGGCTCTGATTTCTGGGAAGTTGGGATACCCTCTTAAACTTCAGTCTTTCTTTTATGCTATTTTAGCTAATTTTCTAGGTTGCTACAAGTTTATCAGATGGTTCAAGGGCTAAGAGCTCTGAAAATCCTCTCCCCCGGCTGATTCAATTGCCCCTTAGATATTGATAGATTAAATACTTTCCTCAGTTTTGGGTGTAAGCTTCTGATTTCACTCTGAATTTAATCATGTTGGGAGCTGATCAAAGTCTAGCCCCTTAGGTTAAGGCTCAAGTTTTTGGTGTCACTTTGTTCTCAATTCAGTCAGATACACCATTGATGTCACTGTTCTGGAGCTCTGCCGTTAGCTTAAAGAAATAGATCTGGGGGCTCCCCCAATGAACTGTGTCATTACCCCAAACCATGGATTATGTCCTTGTACCAAACTGAGACTTAGATTCCTGACTTCATTCTGGGCCCACACAGATTAGTCCACTTTAACCCAGATTTTGGATGGTATTCCATACTTCTCCACAGGTTTAAAATTTCAAGGAGTGTGAGTTGACTTGGACCACTATTTGCCAAGACAGGTTCTCAACATCTGACTATTATCTTGGGCTTAAATTCAGAACCTGTGACAGAAGATGTGGGTTGGGGATGGGGATTGTGGTTTTCTCTTGACTCACTCTTCCCTCCTTGCTATAGCCTCTTGCTGGCTCTGCTCCCCTGTTAACCCAGTTTCCCAGACAGTCTCTACCTATCTTTTTTTTTCTTGAAAGTTGTTTCATTCTGTCTCTTTGTTGGTTCTTCCACTTCCATAACCCTTTTGAGGTTTTAATCTTTTGATATTTTAATCTTGGTTAGAGAGGATTTTCATGGTGAAATGGAGCTGCTGCTCTAATTACTCCTCCCTCTTGGGTCCACTATTATACTTTTTTTTTCTAATTCTATTTAAAAAAATTGGTGTTAATTTCATAGGTATAACACTAAATAAGTAGATTAATTTCTAATTATTGCTGTGAAGTTTTCTTGGAAGTATAGAGAAATGCTGATGATTTGGGAGTTTATTTTGTACCCGGCAACTTTGCTGAAATTGTTAATTTTTTCACTAGCTTTTTTAGGATTCTCTAAGAATTCCATCCTATCATCTATAAAGAGTTATAGTTTAGTTTTCTCATTACTTTGTTCCATTCAATTTCTTTTTCTTCACTAATTGCTACTGCTAGCATTTCAACTACAATATTAAATAGTAGTGGAGATAATGGGCTTTCCTAATTCAATATTAATCTTACTGGAAAGTTTTTAATTTAACCCATTGCAGATGACACTTGGAGATAGTTTTAAATAAACACTGCCTATTATTTTGAGGAAAGGTCTTTTTGTTACTATCCTTTCTAGTGTTTGCAATAGAAATAGGTGTTGTATTTTTCATAGGCTTTTTTTAAATCTATTGAGATAATCATGTGGCTTCTCTAATTTGGTTGTTGATCTGGTCTGTTAAGGTAAAATTAGAGTTGTTGACTGAATAAATTATATTAGTGGTCACCATGGATTTAAATTCAATCCCAATAAAATATTTAATTTAGTTTGGGAATTTTATGGTGGTTTAATTACAATAGAAGGAAGAAATTAACGAGGAGAAGAGGGGAAGGGTAGGAGATTTTCTCTGGCCTGGAGTAAGTCAAAGGGAGTTCAAAGGCCTCAGACAAGGGGCCTCTCAGAAGGTTAAATCTTACTTGACTTCCAGCTACGAGGCCTCCTCCTAGATGAGGGGCCTCCTAGGAGGATAGTGCTTTTGAGGAGGTCAAGGAAAGGAGGAATCAGCCTTACCACTCACCAAGGTCACTCAGGGAAGATGCCTCACCTAAACCATACTACAGAGCCAAACTCCCTAAGCATACCAAAATGCCACCCAGACCTCCCACTGTTGGCGAGATCTTGATCACAGGAAGTGACACGAAATATATAGGCAGTTCTTTACATCACTTCCTGTGTCTCACATGTATCAATGGTAGTTTAAGCTTGGCTTAGGACAACCCAGGGGGACAGTCAGTTGTGTCTGATTTGTCACGTGCTAGCACATGCCAGTCAAAGGCCATCCTCCTCTTCAGTTAATCCTTAAGTGGGGGTACATATATTCCTTGGTTGCTAAAATTCTAAAGACTAAGCAGGGTGGTGTAAATCTAAAATTCACAGGTCTGTTATGTGGTTGGTTTCCCTCATTTCAAAAAGCCTTGCATTCCTGGCATAAACCCCACCCCTCCCTGGTCATAGTGAATAATCCTTGTGGTAACTTACTGTATTCTTTTTACTATGATATTATTTAAGATTTTTGCATTTATGTTTATTTAGGATATTGCTCTATAGGTTTCTTCCTCTGTTTTTGGTCTTCCTGGCTTGGGAATTAGTACTGTATTTGTATCCGAAAAAGAATTTGATGAGAATTTGCTCATTTTGTTAAATAATTTGTAGAGTATTTGGATTATTTCTTTAAATGTTTGATAGAATTCACTTGTAAATCCATCTGTCCCTGTGAATTTTTTCTTATGAAGTTCCTTCATGGCTTGTTCAATTTCTTTTTCTGAATTAGAATTATTATGTTTCCTTCTATGTTAATTTAGGCAATTTATATATTTGGAAATATTCATCTATTTTACCTAGGTTACCATATTTATTGTCTATAATTGGGCAAAATAGCTATCAAAAATTTCTTTAATTTCCTCTTCATTAGAGGTGAGATTACCCTTTTCATTCATGATACTATTAATTTTATTCTCTTCTTCCTTTTTAAAATTAGATTAACCAATACTTTACCTATTTTTGTTTATTTGTTCAAAAGACTAGCTTAATACTCTTATTTATTGGCTCAATAGTTCTTTTACTTTCAATTTTATTAATTTCTCCTTTGATTTTTAGGATTTCCAATTTCATCTTTTTCTGAAAACTTTAAATTTGTTCTTTTTCTAGTTGTTTTATAGTTGCATGCTCAATTCATCAATCTTCTCATTCTCTTTTTTGGTTAAGATAGGCAGTCAGGGATATTAATTTTTCCCCCGAGTACTTCTTTGTCTGTAACACATAAATGTTTATGTATCATCTCATGATTGTTATTCTCTTCAATTAAATCAATAATTGTTTCTCTGATTTCTTATTTACCATACAGTTTTTGGAGAATTAGATTATTTAATTTCCAACTAATTTTTAATTTGCCTCTCCATGAACCTTTATTAATTATAATGTTATTGCATTCTGAAAGAAAAGTTGCATTTATTATTTCTGCTTGTCTGCATTCATTTGCTATGCTTTTTATGATCCAGTACAAGATCAATCTTTGTATATTTACCATGGGTTACTAAAAAGAAGGTATATTACTTTTTGTCTGTATTCACTTTTCTCCAGATATCTATTAATTATCTTTTCTAAAATTTTATCAACTTTTCTTATTTCTTTCTTTTTTTTTGGTTTAATTTACCTGAATCTGATAGGGGGAGGTTGATATCTTGCACTAGTATAGTTTTACTATCAATTTCTTCCTTAAGCTCCAATAGTTTCTCCTTTAAAATCCTGGATACTATATCATTTGATGTATATATGTTGAGAATTTATATTTCTTCTTTATCTATAATGCTTTTATCAAGATGTAAATACCTTACTCTCTTTTAATCACATCTATTTTCACTTTAGCTTTGTCAGAGATTATGATTACTATTCCTATCTTCTTTTTTCTCAGTTGATGCCCCCAAAATATACTCCAGCCTCTTACCTTTACTCTGGGGGTGTCTACATATCTCATGTCTGTTTCTTGTAAACAACACATGGTTGGATTTGGTTTTTAATCCATTATACACTCTACTTCCATTTCCTGGGTGAGTTCATCCCATTCACATTTAGAGTTATGATTATCATCTGTGTATTCACCATCATCTTGCTTTCCCCTTTTAATCCTTCCCTTCCTCCTTTCAATATTTCCCTCCACAATAGTGTTTTGCTTTTAATCAGGCCCCCTTTCCACCACCTCAATTTAACTTCTCTTCCCACAATGTCTCTTCTTTTTCCCCTCCTACTTATCTTTATAGTGTTTTTATCACCCCAACTTACTTTTTTCTCTCTAATATTGCTCCCCTCCCCACAACCCTTTCCTTATTTCCTTTCTCTGTCCCTAAAATGTAAGATAGGATTCTATAACCTCAATAAAGCTGACTGTTTTTCCCTCTCTAAACTGATTCCACTGACAGTAAAGTTTAAGTATTACCTGTCACCACCATCATCTTCCTCTTCTTATAGTACTATTCTCAACTGTGCCATGC
Organism: Monodelphis domestica; assembly: GCF_027887165.1. Taxonomy (NCBI): domain Eukaryota; kingdom Metazoa; phylum Chordata; class Mammalia; order Didelphimorphia; family Didelphidae; genus Monodelphis; species Monodelphis domestica. Next base: position 158,088,431 of record NC_077230.1, read on the forward strand.
ACCTCTTTATGTGGAATAATAAATACTATTTTACCTACTCCTTTGCATTTCTCTTGGTACAGTCCTTCCCTCCCCCTTTTTTAAACATATCATTCTAAACAACTTAATACCACACCCTCTTCCTATGTATATTTCATCTATCTGCTATGATAATGAAAATAATTTTTGAGTGTTATAGATATCATTTTTCCATACAGGAGTAAGATCAATTTGACTTTATTGATGTCCTTAGGTGTTCTCTCTCTCTTATTCATCTATTTTTCTGGTTTTCTAGATTTTGCATTTGGACATCAAATTTTCTGTTTTAATAAATGAAATTAAAATTATTAAAGGTAATATTAATATATAGAATTGCTGCAATCTCTGTCTATTTAACTCTCAAGTCATGAGTCTGTTAGTAGCTCTTTACAACTAAATTTTAATAAAAATGAAGATAAAGAAAAAGAAGGGAAATGTAGGAAAGGGACAGATATCGCCTATCTAAAATAATACTCTGAGCCAAATCTTGAAGCAAGCCAAGCTGCCTTACCCTGCAAAAATCCCTCAAGCACACAGCTGGCACCAGAGCTCCTGCTCAAGACCATCTTCCACCACTGCACCAACCCAGAGAGAGAGAGAGAGAAAAAGAGAGAGAGAGAGAGAGAAGAGAGAGAGAGAGAGAGAGAGAGAGAGAGAGAGAGAGAGAGAGAGAGAGAGAGATCCCCTCACAAACCACACTTTTTTACTACTGTCCCCCTCCATCACCCAAAGTACACAAATAAAATGGGATTTGGGGTAGGATAAAGTTAGGGAATGGTTTCTATATACACATTGTTTAATTCTGGTCTTTTCCTAAGGAATGCTAGGGATATTCTTTTTTATTCCATATTCACACTTTCCCTTGAATGTATAGTCAGTTTTTATGGGTAGGTTATTCTTGGATGCAGACCCACTTCTCTTGCCTTCTGGAATACCATATCACAAGGCTTTTGGTACTTCAATGTTAAGGCTACCAGATCCTGTGTAATCCTTACTTGTGCTCCTTGACATGTTATTTTTTCTGGCCACTTGCAGTATTTTTACTTTGACACCAGATCCTGTGTAATCCTTACTTGGGCTCCATGACATACTATTTTTTCTGGCCACTTGCAGTATTTTTACTTTGACATGGAAACTCTTAAATTAGGGATAACATTACAGGGAGTTGTCATTTAGGGATTTAATGTAGGGGGTGATCTGTGGATTCTTTTAGTGTCTATTTAGTCCTCTTGTTCAATAATATGAAGGCAATTTTCTTGGATAGCTTTATGTAATATAATGTCCAGGCTTTTTTTTTTTGTAATGGCTTTCATGTAGTCCAATAATTTTCACATTGTCCCTCCTGGATATATTTTCTAGGTCAATTATTTTTTCAGTGACAAATTTCATGTTTCCTTCTCTTTTCTCATTCTTCTGATTTTGTTTCATTAATTCTTGTTGTCTCATGAAATCATTACCTTCTACTTTCCCAATTCTTGTCATTAAAGCCTGATTTTTGCCCATTATTTTATGATTTCCCTTTTTGATTTGGTCTATTCTGCTTTTCATGGCAATCTTTTTTTATCATTGGAGTTCTTTGTCTATTTTTCCAGCAGGTCATTTCTGGTTTTAAATCTTCATATTACTTCATTTGATTCCTGTGTCTCCCATTCCATTTGAGCAATTTTGCCTTTTAAAGTATATTTTTTATTACTTTCATTTCTTTTCCCCACTTTTCTTCCCATTTTTCTCCTATCTGTCTTACTTGGATATTGGACTCCTTTTTGAGTTCCTCCACAGCTTGGGACCAGTTTCCATATTATTTAAATACTTTTCATGCATTTGCTTGTTTCTCACCCTTTCCTGTTGCTTCTGTTTTTTGCTCTTTTTCTCCATAGAAATTTTCAAGGGTCAAGACCTTTTTTTGCTGTTGTTTACTCATTTTCCTTCTGGAGGACTGGGGGTCCTGCATGTTGCTAGTCATTTATATCTTAGCTTCTGTCTCACAGTGCTTTGCCTCAGGGATATCTTCCCTTCTCTGTCAGTGATTTTAGAGAGGCCAGTACTGTAGAGCTCTGACTCTTGTCTCCAGAACCTGGGATTTTGAGGAGTAGGTCTATGGTGTTTTGTTTTTGTTTATCTTTTTGTAGGTGTAGCAGGCTTAGAAGTGATTTGCCTCAAGGTTATCTTCTCCTGCTGCTGCTATCTCTGCTACTGTTGAGTGAGTCCCATGTTTTAAGCTTTCAATCTCACTGCCAGGGCCTAGAGCCTCCAGGGATTGGCCTGTGGTGCTTTTTCTTTAGGATAGCCTGCCTATTAGAATTTGGATATTTCCCTGGTCCTGGCTCTGCCTCTGTTATGGTAGATGGTGTAGGGAGAAGTGGTCATCCTGTAGTTTTCCTTGTATAGTTTTGCCTCCTTGTAACATGGAAATCCCCTCTCACTGCCTACCTTTCACACTGTCCAATGGAAGAGCATCTTTGATTATTGTGCTTTGACTTCTGTCCTTTTGACATACCTTTTTTTAAACCCTTACCTTCTGTCTTGCTCCAAGGCAGAAGTGTAGTAAGAGCTAGGCAATGGGGGTCAAGTGACTTGTCCAGGGTCACACAGCTGGAAGTGTCTGAGGCCAGATTTGAACCTAGGACCTCCCATCTCTAGGCCTTACTCTCAATCCACTGAGACACCCAGTTGCCCCCTTTTTTGACATACTTTTTAATATTAGTTTGGAAGGAAATTCAGAGTAGCTTCCAGTGTTTCCTGCTTCTATGCCTCCATCTTGGCTCCACCTCCTGTGATCTTTGTAAAGTGATGGAAACTCATTGATTTTTTGAGTCTTCATCTGCACATCAGAAAAGTGATATATCAGTGGTGAAATGGAGCATTCACTAGTATTCCACTGTTCACATTATAGGAACTCATGAACTCATGTAGTTATCTTTAAGTCAATGAATAAATATTTATTAAGCCCCTACTATGTCTATGTACCAGAACTTTTCTCAGCAGAGGTAAATTAAGATAAGTACAGAGCAATGTCGCCAGGTGGGAAATGATGTCTACATATGGAAATCCTCCTGGAAGGGTCTCTACATTTCAACTTTCTCCACTTAAGGAGTACTGGAAACCTTAAAGGAGGTGCCCCAGCCATAGGGGATACTGAAGAAACATAAATTCCAGTTAGAACCTTTCAGAGTATGAGGTTCCTGGAGCATGGTAGCATGATAGTAAGGTCCAGAGGAATACAGTTGGATGAGAAATGAAGAGATGACTGGCTTGGGCACCTTCTGTAAATGGAGGTTCTAGGAGGCTTAGGGATTCTTTAGATAGTTGAAGTTAATTAATCATTTAGAAAGGGTCTAAAATGATCATGCTGTTGTTCAGTCATGTCCAACTCTTCATGACCCCATTTGTGATTTTCTTGGGAAAGATACTGTATAAGTTTGTCATTTCCTTCCACAGATCATTTTATAGACAAGGGAACTAAGGTTATGGCTTGCACAGTGTCACAGAGATAGTAAGGATCTGAGGTCATATTTAAACTTGAATTTTCCTGATTCTAGGCCAAGCATTCTATCTATTGCACCACCTAACTGACTAAGGCATAAAACATTCATCAGAGTTCATTTTCCTCTCTGGTTTCAGATTATTCATTTAAGAAATGGTTAATATTCTCTATTGAGAAGAATACTACAAAGTAGAGCAGAAGCAAGAAAACAATGTATACAGTAATACAAATATTTTATGATGATTAACTTTGGACTAAACCATTTTCAGCAAAGCAAATCTCCAGGATAACCACAAGGGATTCATGATGAAAATTAATGGAGAGTGGGTGTGTACATCAAATTATGCTATCTGCCATTATGTTTCATGAAATTTCTATTGTATGTGTGATATGTTACTTTTATCATGACATGAACTACATAGATATATGTTTTAAATGAAAGTGCATACATAACATATCAGAATATTTGCTGATATGAGGAGGGCAAGGAGGAAGAGAGGAAAAAAAAAACTTGAATTCTAAAATGTCAAAAAGCAGTCACCAAGAATGATTTCTACATGGAACTGAAAAATTAAAAAAATAAAAATAAAAAAGAATACTACTAAATAATAGGTATACATGTTAGAGATATCTTAAAAAGCATACATATATATATATATATATATATTTAGATTCTTCCCTCAGTTACCAATTTTTTAAAATATGGCAGAATTTCCCATTTTATTAGAAAAATATCAAAAAAGTATATTTATATAAATTTGAAATAGTAAGTCACATATTTAATACAATATTATTCTGGCTATTTAGAATATTTTGGGACAAATTATCTTAATTTTCATTAAATGTTATCATAGGAAAGCAAATTGCTCTCTGGGAATCAGGTTTGGACTGAGAATTAAAAGCACAGGTGTGATTTTTTTATAGTTTCATATTTATGGCTCTGGAGAAATCGCTCAATATAGTTCTATAGAAAGAGTGTTAATTTACAGTCTCTTAGTTCAAATTCTATTCTGCCACAGAATCCTGATGATGTTGGTCTAACATTTTATCTCTTTGGGTATCAAATTTTCCTTCTACAATATCACAAGATGACTTACAAGTTTTCTTCCAACTATAAAAGTATGATTCTATCATTTTATGTCTCTGGTAATCAGTTTACTCACCTGTAAAATGACAGGTTTGGTTTAGTTGGGCTCAGAAATTATTTGCAGCAATTGTATTCCATGTTCAAATGAATCTCTTTGTTCATTAGAAAGAACACTAAATGAGGAGTCCAAGAATTTAGTTTCAAATCCACTTCTGATACATATTGCCTATAATAATTAAAATAGGTTGCCAAATATAATAATTAAAAATTTGGTTTGACAAAAATAATAATGATTAAAAACTTGTGGTAGCCATATGTAAAATTAATTTCCTATGTAAAATGTTGTTAGTAGCTCTTAATAATTTCATTTAATATAAATATAGTAAAAGGAGGTAAATGTGTGAGGGAAATAGAAAATATTTACTAGCCTACCACCCTAGAGCTCCTATCCAAAGCAATTTAGCTCACTCTCCAACAAAGTTCTGATCTTTACATAAAAGTCCAGTATTCGCTTCAACAAGGGTCTCATCAGCGGACGCCTCTTTCTTCACCTTGCTTCACAACTCTGAATCTATGAAGCACAGAATGCTTCTTCAGTCCAACTCACCCATGCCAATTGTATCTTCATAAAGTACTACATAGAATGAATCATAGAGAAAGCCTCTTCAGCCAACTGTCTCTCAGGAGTTCTTGGACTGACTTTTTATAAGTAGTTTCTCCATGTCACTTCCTGTCTCTTTCCACTTCACAGGAACCAATTGCAGCCTCTCCATTTGCTTACCACTCCCTGGGGGAGAGAGGGGACAAGCAGTGCTTGTGGCCTGTTAGGGCATGAACTATATTTGTTAGTGACTTACTATGTGTTAAGTCGGGATATTTTAAGTTCTTGATTGATTAACTTAAATTAGACAAAGGGAATAAAAATTCCCTTTCACATAAGCATATGAATTTGGGCAAGTCATTCAAATCCCCAGGGTCTCATCTACTTTGACTATAAGAAAAAGTGGAATAGAATACTTCTGATATGCCTTGTAGATCTATTCTCATACTCCTATGGTATTATTCCAGGTACTGTTCAACCTAAAAGATGGAATCTCTGCTATCTAGGTACTTAAATGGTAGAACTGGACAACATGAAGATTAATATTCATAATTACATTAAAAAACCATTATTGAAATATTAAGGTTTTTACTGTGAGCAGATTGCCAGATTTGAAATATCTCCCTGGAAAACTAAAGGTTTTATGATATATTGAGGGGACAGGTGGAGTGTAGAAAATGTTTGTTTCACTTGAGAAAGAAGGCAAATTCTATCAATATGTGCAATTTTGAGACATACAAAAAACAAGAGTTGAAAATTTTGACATGTATAGGCTATAAAGTTCAAGTGACCCAAAAGTACAGAGTATGAACAAAAAAAATTTAAGTAACAATTCTCATATACCTATCTCTCATTAACATTCATACATATTTCCCAATGCTATTTTAAGCTAATTATGGCAACTGGTTCCATACTTAGAAGTGTTTGTTGGTTAATAGGTAAAACTGGTTGTCATAGTAATTCATGCAAACAATAAAAATATGGGAATTGATGAAATCCCATGGAGAATGAGTATAAATAGTAAGAGAAGTAGTGGATTGAAAGGAGGAGGTTGGAATTGAGAAGTACAGAGTTATTAAGGAGAAAGTCTTAGAACATAGATCAAAGAGAACAAGACAAGAAAGATACAGTAGTTTTGCCAAAAGCAATAATGACTCCCATTTATTTAGTACCTAAAGATTTCCAAAATATAAACTTTCCCCAGAGCAGCATTGTAAGGCAGTGCATGCCAGTGTTTCAGTCACAATATTATAGGAGAGGAAACTGAGAATAAATGACTTTTGCCTATGGCTACCTAGCTAATAATAAAGGTTAGGATTCAAATCCATATTTGCTGAATTCCTGGCACAAAACCAATCTTTTTTTTTTAAAGAGGTAAACAAAGTTCAATCAAATTTCATTCCTGCATTCAAATTTTTTAAATAATATTTTATTTGATCATTTCCAAGCATTATTCATTAAAGACAAAGATCATTTTCTTTTCCTTCCCCCCCTAAACCCCATAGCCGACTCATGATTCCACTGGGTATCACATGTGATCTTGATTCAAACACTTTGCCATGTTGTTAGTATTTGCATCAGAGTGTTTGTTTAGAGTCTCTCATCTGTCATGTCCCCTCAACCGCTGTAGTCAGGCAGTTGATTTTCCTCGGTGTTTCTATTCCGACAGGTTGTCCTCTGCTTATGGATATTGTTTTTTCTCCTAGATCCCTGCAGATTGTTCAGGGACATTACACCGCCACTAATGGAGAAGTCCATTACGTTGGATTATACAACAGTGTATTAGTCTCTGTGTACAATGTTCTCCTGGATCTGCTCCTCTCGCTCTGCATCACTTCCAGGAGGTCGTTGGAATTCCTCTACTTTATTATTCCTTTTTGCACAATAGTATTCCATCACCAACATATACCACAATTTGTTCAGCCATTCCCCAATTGATGGGCATCCCCTCGTTTTCCAATTTTTGGCCACCACAAAGAGCGCAACTATCAATATTCTTGTACAAGTCTTTTTCCCCATTACCTCTTTGGGGTACAGACCCAGCAGTGCTATGGCTGGATCACAGGGTAGACATTCTTTTATCGCCCTTTGGACATAGTTCCAAATTGCCCTCCAGAATGGCTGGATCAGTTCACAACTCCACCAGCAATAAATTAATGTCCCTACTTTGCCACATCCCCTCCTGCATTCATTACTTTCCATAGCTGTCATGTTAGCCAATCTGCTAGGTCTGAGATGATACCTCAGAGTTGTTTTGATTTGCATCTCTCTGATTATAAGAGATTTAGAACACTTTTTCATTTGCTTATTAATAGTTTTGATATTTCTTTATCAGAGAATTGCCTATCAATGTCCCTTGCCCATTAATCAATTGGTGAATGGCTTGGATTTTTGTACAATTGATTTAGCTCTTTATACATTTGAGTAATTAAACCTTTGTCAGAGGTTTCTATGAAGATTTTTTCCCAATTTGTTGTTTCCCTTCTGATTTTAGTTACATTGGTTTTGTTTGCACAAAAGCTTTTTAAATTGATGTAGTCGAAATTATTTATTTTACATTCTGTGATTCTTTCTATGTCTTGCTTGGTTTTAAAGTATTTCCCCTCCCAAAGGTCTGACATATATACTATTCTGTGTTTACCCAATTTACTTATGGTTTCCTTCTTTATATATAAGTCATTCACCCATTTTGAATTTATCTTGGTGAAGGGTGTGAGATATTGATCCAAATCTAATCTCTCCCACACTGTCTTCCAATTTTCCCAGCAGTTTTTATCGAATAATGGATTTTTGTCCCAAAAGCTGGCATCTTTGGGTTTATCATATATTGTCTTGCTGTGGTTGCTTGCCCCCAGTCTATTCCACTGATCCTCCTTTCTGTCTCTTAGACAGTACCAAATTATTTTGATAACTGCTGCTTTGTAATATAGTTTGAGATCTGGGACTGCAAGACCCCCATCATTTGTGATTTTTTTAAATTATTTCCCTGGATATCCTTGATCCTTTGTTATTCCAAATTTTTTTCTAAATCAGTAAAGAAGTGTTTTGGGAGTTCAATGGGTATGGCACTAAATAGATAAAATAAGTTTGGGTAGCATGTTCATTTTTATTATATTGGCTCGTCCTATCCATGAGCAGTTAATGTTTTTCCAATTGCTCAAGTCTAGTTTTAGTTGTGTGGAGAGTGTTTTGTAGTTGTGTTCATATAGTTCCTGTGTTTGTCAGAGGAGATAGATTCCTAGGTATTTTATTTTGTCTAAGGTGATTTTGAATGGGATTTCTCTTTCGAGTTTTTGCTGCTGAGCTGTGTTGGAGATATATAGAAATGCTGATGACTTATGCGGGTTTATTTTGTATCCTGCAACTTTGCTAAAGTTGTTGATTATTTCAATTAGCTTTTTGGTTGAAACTCTAGGATTCTTTAAGTGGACCATCATGTCATCTGCAAAGAGTGATAACTTGGTCTCCTCCTTGCCTATTTTGATGCCTTCAATTCCTGTTTCTTCTCTAATTCCTACTGCTAGTGTTTCTAGTACAATGTCAAATAGTAGAGGTGATAATGGGCATCCTTGTTTCACTCCAGAGCTTATTGGGAATGCATTTAGTTTATCCCCATTGCAGGTGATATTAGCTGATGGTTTTAAATATATACTGTTTATTATTTTTAGGAATGACCCTTCTATTCCTCTACTTTCTAGTGTATTTAATAGGAATGGATGTTGTATTTTATCAAAGGCTTTTTCTGCGTCTATTGAGATAATCTAGTGGTTCTTGTTGGTTTGCTTGCTAATGTGGTCAATTATGTGGATGGTTTTCCTAATATTGAACCAGCCCTGCATCCCTGGTATACATCCTACTTGATCATGGTGGATGACCCTTCTGATCACTTGCTGGAGTCTTTTTGCCAGTATCCTATTTAAGATTTTTGCATCTATATTCATTAGGGTTATGGGTCTATAATTTTTTTCTCTGTTTTTGACCTGCCTGGTTTTGGAATCAGTACCATGTTTGTGTCATAAAAGGAGTTTGGTAGAACTCCCACTTTGTTTATTATGTCAAGTAGTTTGTATTTTATTGGCGTTAACTTTTCTCTGAATGAAGGGGGGAGGGGCCGCGGCTTCCAGGAGCTCTGAGGGCTCCTGATAGGATTAACCTCCGCTGGGTTGAACTGAGTATGCCCTGAGGCAGGGACCTTCTGTGAGACTCAAATGGAAGGATTCAGCCAGGGGGTACAGGCTCCCCCTGTCTCTCTCTTTTTCCCTGCTGTCTGTGTTGGATGCCCCCACAACTGAGTCAGGTTGTTTTCAGGAACAGGCCTTCAGAGTAGCTGGCCCTAAACCTCTGAGGTTTCCTCTGCTGCCTTGGACTTAGTGCTCTGGGTTGGGGGGAATGGGTCCTGGGACCTTCCTTCTGCCTACCCCTTAGATCCAAGTGATCTTGGGTTCTGGCTTTTGGGGGGGGGCTGTACCTTTTCATCTAGGTCCAGGACGAGGGTTCCTGGGGTCTATGCTGTTGTTTGTTTTGAATATCGATGCCCTAGGATCATATAGTTTGAGATCGTTTCTGGAGATCTGAACTTTAGCTTTCTCTAAGCCACCATCTTGACCAGAAGTCCTGCCTGCATTCAATATTTTAAATTTTTATTTTGAATATTTTCCATTGTTACATGATTCGTGATTTTTCCCACGCCTCTTATTCCTTCTCTCCTTCCAGAGCAGGCAAGCAAATACACTGGGTTATAACTTTATTATTGTTCAAAACCTATTTTCATGCTATTCATATTTGCAATAGAGTGATCTTTTAACATCAAAACGCTAATCATATCCTCATCGAACCACATGATCAATCATATATTTTTCTTCTGCATTCTTACTCCCATAGTTATTTCTCTGGATGTGGATAATGTTCTTTATCATAAGTTCCTCTAGATTCTCTAGGATCATTGCATTGCTACTAGCAGAAAATTCTATAACATTTGATGGTGTCACAGTATATAACTTTCTATGTACAATGTTCCCTTAGTTCTGCTCATTTCACTCTGCAGCAGTTCCTGGAGGTCTTTTCAGTTCATACAGAATTCCTCCATTTCATCATTCCTTTCAACACAATAATGTTCCATCACCATCAGATATAACAATTTCTTCGGGCATTTTCTATTCAATTTGACACCCTCTCCCATTTTCCTTTTTTTATTTTTTTGCCACCATAATAAATACTTTTGTACAAGTATCTTTCTTTATTATCTCTTTGGGCTACAGAACCAGTAGTGGTATTACTGCATCAAAGAGTATGCATTCTTTTAAGGCCTTTGGGGCACAATTCCAAATTGCCCTCCAGAATAGTTGAATCAATTCACAACTCCACCAGCAATGTATTAACATCCCAATTTTGCCGCACCCCCTCCATCATTTATTATTTTCCTTTGATGTCATATTGGCCAATTTCCCAGGTGTGAGCTGGTACCTCAGAGTTGTTTTGATTTACATGTCAGGAGGGATTAAGAACACTTTTAAATGAGGTTTTGGATAGTGTTGATTTCTTCATGTGAAAGCTGCTTAATCAAATCCCTTGACCACTTGTCAATTGGAGAATGGATTGATCCTGCATACACTTTGAAAATATTAATATGGCATTTTAAGTAGCATTATGTAACTGCTTTTATGCCTAACATGTTCTAAACAAACAGTATGAAAATATAGCATATCATCTTCTGTATTTCTATCTTGGGGCAACTAGGTGGTACAGTAGATAAAATGGTGGGCCTGTAGTCAGGAATACATCTTCATGAATTCAAATTTGGCCTCAGATATTTATCAGTTATGTGACACTAGTAAGTCATTTAATCCTCTTTGCCTCAGTTTCCTCATCTACAAAATCAACTGGAGAAGGAAATGGCTAACTTTTCCTGTATCATTGCCAAGAAAAACCTACATGGGGTCATGAGGAATCAGACATGACTGAAAAATTAATGCACACACACAAACACAAACATAAATCACACACATATACACAGATACACAGATACACTCTCTTTCACACTCCTGTCTTAGCACAGGTTGCTACTTATGAATGGAATACTCCCCAGAACCCCCCCCCCCAACTCTTACCATCTCTAATTCTCTTTGAGGTTCAACATTTACCTATTGCACCTATTGCAAGAAGCCTTTTCTGATGTCCTTATATTTGGTTCTCTTTACTTCCTAAAATTCTAAATAATTATCTAAATGCAAGTCCTGTCTCCTCTTCAATGGAATGCAATCTCCTTGCAGGTAGGGATTGTTTCTATTTTTTTTAAAGTAACTTGAAATAGCATGGTCACTTGCATATTGTTGGAACCTGATATAAATTGAAAATTTTTCCATAAATGTATTTATTAACCCAGTGCAAATTATTCTCTCTCCACAATAAGATCTTTATTTCTTTTTATCTTCTACAAAAGTCAATGTAACACAGTGGAGAGTCAGTTTATAGAAGTGGTTTTAACCAAAGGAATTGAGCCAGCTAGGTGACTCAGTGGCTTAGAGATGTGAGGTCCTGGGTTTAAATCTGGCCTCAGACATTTCCTAGCTGAATAACCCTGGGCAAGACCCTTAACCTCAAATATTTGTACCTTAATGCTCCTCTGCCTTGGAACCAATCTTTAGTATCAATTCTAAGACATAAAGTAAGGGTTAATTTTAAAAAAATGGAATTTGACTTTAGGTCTTGCCTCTGTTACTGTGTGAGACTGGAAAAATAATTTTATTTTTCAATGAAATGCTTTTGACAACTCTTTAGGACTATAAATTTCAGATAAGGGATCAATTCACATTAGTCAAAGTGGTTTTCTATACTTAAGAGACCATAGATCCAGTTACTCTCTCCTATGCTATATATATTTCATGGTTCTCATAACCTTCAGTAGTAGTAGTAATCTCTCGGTAACCGAGGATGACGATTGTCTTTGTGTGTTTTCATCTATGATAGATGCGTGTGCACAAAGACACTTGTGCATGAAGGAGATTTAAGTGGAAAAGTCAATGCACAGAGACATTCCCACTCTCTTGGCGTTGGAAGCCTGGGTCCAGTGGCATGAAAAGTCATTACACCTGGAGACTTCCTCAGCTGCATTGGATGGCCCTTTTGTCTTTTGTGCTCCAACACGCCCTAAGTACTCCACAGTGCTTTGCTGCTTTGCCCTCTCAGCCGTTGAACCTTCTTATTGGTTTCTTCCATCTGTTCAGCCGAAGTAGTCTTCACATGCTGGATGAGCAAGGCCCTGGTTCACCAGGGGTCTACGACCCAAAGGCTACTCTCACAAGGTTTAGCAGGCCTGTCAAAGTTATTCCCCAGGGTGTGGCCTCTGCCACATTCTAGTAGCTACTAGGAGCCACAAGTGAGAGCTGGGTATCAGGTGGGGGTCAGAGGCTGGAGAGCTGCCCTAGAAGGGTATGACAAGTCCTCCATACCAGAGATACTACCCCTGTCTGAACACCCCATATACCCCTTCATAATCTTCAACCCCCTCTAATTGTAGGAATCATTGTAGGAATTCCTTTTCATAGAAATTTCATACATGAAAGTCCTGAGAGTTTTATATAACTAAATACTTAATATGTTATAATGTTTTGTTATGTTAATGCGATGTTAATAAGTCAATAAATGTTTTAAATGGGATTTCTTGTAAAATACTTAAGTTTCAGAAGAACTGTTAAACTTTTCATGTACTATATATATATATATATATATATATATATATATATATATACATATATATAGGAGCTTTCATACACAGAAATGGGGAAAATAGTTGTTCAAGAGGAAGCAATAGGATCAGAAAAAAACTTAACATTCTTTACAGAATTTTGGGAAAGGATTGGAATTTGAATCCTATACAGTTTAAACATAGTAATGGATTTGAAGCACAGTGAGAATGGAAATTGAATTATTAGGACGCAGAAGCTTCTCAATATAATGTCTAGTTCCTGAGGAATTATGTGAACCAATTTGGAGAACTTGATTTTAATGATCAGCTTTGCTGCCTGAGCCCTTATACTTCTGTGTGTACATAAGGAGAAACTGCTCATATTGATGGCTCATTTTTGAATGGCTGGGAGGGATTTTCATGCTCAAATTCCTAGAAGCTTAGCTGTATTTGAAATATGCTATGCAGCTGCAATACATAACTCATAAAATTATGTTTTGCACATATTCTGTTGCCTCAAGAATATTTTACAAGGCATATTAAGTGGCATTTTAAAGTTGATTTTAAAGTTAGCGATCATAGCATATTCTTCCAAAAGTAGGCTTAAGGAGAATTTAAATGATATCTTTTCTGCCATTTATTGAAATAATAGACTATGTTGACAATTCCAATATTAGGTAGTATTGTATTATCTTTTAGTCTAATATTAAAATGTTGCCTCTCAAATACAAACATGTTTCTAGAATTCTGATTTTAAATTTGAAGTAGCTTACACAGGATTTAGTGATATGTATATTTTTCAATATTATATTTTGGTTCCAAGGTAGGAGTGATTTTCTCAGAGTCATACAACTAGGAAGAGTCTAAGGCCAGATTTGAACCCAGGATCTCCCATTTCTAGGTCTGGCTCTTAATTCACTGAGCCACTGAGCCACTTACAATCCTTTTTTATAATTATAACCTATAAACACACACACATATATAAAAACATGAAGAATTTGTCAATTTGCTGACATTTATGTACCTTGTTACTAAGTTGATTTGATTATTCCTATAATAGTATGTCTAATATTTCATTGCATGATTGTGTTGTTCAATGGGCAATAATATATGGCATAATAAAATTACTTTCCATATATTCATCTTTACTGGACCAACTAATTAAACTATTTGACTTGGAAAAAAAAAGACTTCAAACAAGACAATTTGGATGAAGCTTATATAAAATCTATACCTGTTAGCTACTTAGTAAAGCATATAACTCGAAGGTGACAGATTTTAACATCTGTTTTTGCTGTAAGGTATTCAGCTAGGTACTGGAAATAGCAAGAAAGAATGCCAGCAACCAGAAATCCATAGAGGAACAAGTCAGGATGGCATAACTGCCAGGCATGAATGACAGCTTGTGCAAAAGTCACAGAGGCAAGAAATTAGGATTTGATTTCAGGGAAGAGGAAGGTTGCCAGTAGGGGTACAACAAAGAGTGTATGAGGGGTATTTATTGCAATAACCCATGGAAACTAGGCTGAAACTGGATTGTAAAGGGCTTTAAATGTGAAGAAAAAACAACTTTTATTTTATCACAGAAGCAATAGAGTGTCATGAAATTACTTGAGCAAGGGAGTTACATGTAAGATTCTTGGATACATTTTACTTAGTTTAATTTGTTGGACAATTAATTACTATTTTGACATATTGATCAATGATAAGAAGTGATGGTTTAGAATTAACTTGGAGGTGGGAAGGGAGATTCTAAATATTTATGCCCTAAGTTATCATTTGCAAATGAGAAAAGAATTCTCAAAGTCTTGTCATTGTCTCTGAAACAATATTGGCTCAATGTATTGTGGTGAAAAATAATCTATTGCATCAGAATAAGAATTATTACCATAAAGCAAATGTTATCTCTCCTCCTCTACCCTGTAAAAAGACAAGGGGCATCCACACACAAAATACTGAGTAGATGTCCAATTATTGAACCTTAAGACAGTTATCACAAACTTGGAGACAGTCCTACAAAAGTTTCTAAGAGGATTGAGGTAATAGCCAAAAAGAGACTTCATTTTGAAGAAATGCTATAAAGATTAATTTTAATCAAAAAGATTGAAAAAAGAAGTTTCATAATCATGAGGAATATGTAGAGTTTGCTATACATTTGTACTTCAGGAAATACTCCTTATAGAATAAAAAAGAGTGGGTAAAATTGTTGAAAATATTACTATATAGCAGATGGGAAACATATGGAACTCATTAGAGGACCAAAGGTAGTTATATCTCATAAGTAGTTTCAAGAAAATACATTCATGGAAGTTCTAATATATGTCCTTTGTTTATTATTTCTAACTCATTCTCTAAGTAGCTTCTTTGTATATAGTTATTTTTATCATGTCTCCACCACAATACTATGAGTTCCTTGAGAAGAGGGTATGTCTTTTTTTCTTTCTCTGTATTGCCAGGCCTTAACTCAGCTAGTAGGCACTTTTTAAAATTTATTATTATATCATATCATATCATATCATGTCATGTCATGTTATGTTATGTTATGTTATGTTACATTATATTATATATTATATATATATTATATAAAAATAATTTTGATTTATTACCTGATACACCATATAGTATCTAAGGCTTTGTTTGTGGAAACTAGTACATCTAGATGGTTATCCCTAACTTGAGTTTGACATTAAGGAGGATAATAGAGTAACTATCAATCATTCCAAGTTAATATAAGATGGTCTTTGGTGGTTGAATCTGGATAGTCAAATTCAACAAAAAACATTCAGATGGATGAATCAGACTATTAGGTGTTCCCTTAAAATTACATTCTATCCCCATGCTTCTAACTTCCACATAGCTTTCCTCATTCCTTAAATTCAATATTATCCTCCATCTCTTAGAATTCTTAGCATTCATCAAGTATTAACTTAGTTGTCGTTTCCTATATTAAAGTGTATTTTGATTATCTTAATGTAAGGTTTGATGACTTAAGGTCCATCATTTGCAGCATACATATGCATATATAAAAATACACATATAGAGACACATAAATATGGGTGTATGTCAACATATTTTCATTTAAAATATATATGTGGAATAGGGCAGAGTCAATATGACAGCTTAGTAGCAGTGAAAGATAGAACTACTCCAAGAATCCTCCTCAAATAAATCTTAAAATAGCACCTAAAAGTAACAACAATCACAAAACCAAAAAAGAGATAGTGTGAGGGACTCCCATGAAGAAAACAATTTGCTAGGTAGACAGAGAGTTGATTTTCAAGGGATAAGGGGCAACCAGAAGTAAAACTGCACAGAGACAAATGTGGAATTACCAACCTGACCCCCCATCCAAAATTCCAAGCCAGGGATAGGCAAAAATTGGGATCCTGGGAACCTTCCTGAACCAACAGGAGAGCACCCAACACACATCTTTGAAATCCCTAGTCCTGGAATCAGCCCATATTGAAACCCTGAAGTCCACTTTTTCAAGAGCAAGCCATTAGAAGAAGAGATGGAATCATCAGTTTTCTGAACTCCCAGTCCATAGGCAAAGAAGGCCTGGGAAAATGAGCAAACAGTAAAATAAACACCTAATGATATAATATTTCTATGGCAACAAAGACCAAGTCACAGATGCAGTAACTGACAGTGACAAATCAACCACAGGCTAAACTTCAATGAAAAATGCAAATTGGTCTCAAGCACTAGAAGAAGTCAAAAAGGAATTCAAAAATCAATTAAGAGTGGTGGAAGAAAAATGGGGGAAATAAATGTAACTAATACAAAAAGAAAATAATAGCTTAAAAGGCAAAAGTGATCAAGTGAAAAATGAACAAAAATTCAATGAAGAAAAGATTTTTCTTAAAAACTGAATTTGCCTTCTTGAAAAAGAGATTTAAAAAGTCAAATGAAGAAAAGAGTTTTATTAAATGTACAATTGACCAATTGGAAAAAGAAGCAAAAAGATACAATGAAAAAAATACTTCCATTACCAGTAGTATGAACCAAAGAGAAAAGGAAGATAAAGAGTTTGAAAAAGAAAATAATTATTTATATATCAGAATAGGGCAAATAGAAGCTAATAATTTCATAAGACATTAAGCAATAATAAAAATAAAATCAAAAAAATGAAAAATAGTATAAAATGTGAAATATCTCATTGAAAAAACAAA
Organism: Monodelphis domestica; assembly: GCF_027887165.1. NCBI lineage: Eukaryota > Metazoa > Chordata > Mammalia > Didelphimorphia > Didelphidae > Monodelphis > Monodelphis domestica. The sequence goes on from NC_077230.1 coordinate 158,105,477, forward strand.
TGAACTAGAAAATAGATTTAGGAAAGACAATCTAAATATTATTATACTACCTTAAAGTAATGATCAAAAAAAAAAAAGCCTAGACATCATATTTCAAAAAATTCTCAAAGAAAATTGCCCTGATATTCTTAAACAAGAGGGTCAAATAGAAATTGAAAGAATTCACAGATTACCTCCAGCAAAAAATCCCCAAATTTTAACTCCTAGGAATGTTGTAGTAAAGTTCAAGTTACCAGGCCAAGGAGGAAATACTGCAAACAGCCAGAAGGAAACAATTCATTTATCACAGAATTCCAGTCATGATTATAAAACATCAGACATCTTCTATAGTAAATGATCAGGAGACTTTGAATATGATTTTCTATAAGAGAAGGAAACTAGGTTTATAACCAAAAATCATCTACCCATCAAAATGGACTATAATCGTTCAGGGGAAAAGATGGTCATTTAATAAAATAAATTTCCAAACATTCCTGAAGAAAAGATCAGACATAAACAGAAAATTTGATGTCCAAATAAAAAATTCAAGAGAAGCATAAACAGATGAATAAGAAGAACAATTTTAAGAGGTCAAATTGTTTATATTCCTACAGGATAAGATGACGTTTATAACTCACAATTCTATCATTGTCATAGTAGTTAGAAGAAGTATACATAGACAGGGGGTAGTAGTAATCTATTTAGGATGATATGCAAAAAACCTCAAGTGGCAAAAAAGAAGATTGCATTGAGATGAATGGGAAGAGAGATATAAAATGGGGGTAAATTATGTGACTTAAAGTAGCATGGGTGAAAAAAAAACCTAGTATAATGGAGGGAATAATGAGTGAGGTGACAGGCAATACATAAACTATACTCTCCTCAGAATTGGCTCAGAGAGGGATTAATAGCCAGACTCATTGGTGTATAGAATCCTATTTTATCCTATAGAGAAGTAGTAGGGGAATAAGAAAGGTGGTTATGGGAAGGTGAGTAACATAAGGGAGGAAAAATTAAGAGTGTGGTGATTAAATGCAAAACACTTGTTTAGAGGGACAGAGTCAAAGGAGAAAGTAGAGGATTAAAAAGGGAAAAGAAGATGGAGCTGATTACACAGATGGTAATCACAATTGTGGATGTAAATAGAATGAACTCACCTACAAAATGGAAGCAGATAGCAGAGTAGATTAAAAACCAGCATCCTACTATATGTTGTTTACAAGAAAAATGTCTGATGCAGTTAGACAAACACATGAAATAAAGGTTAGGAAATTGAGAAAAATTTACTAGGCTTTAACTGAGTTAAAAAAATGTCAAGAGAAGCAAACATAATCTCACACAAAGCTAAAGCAAAAATAAATCTGCTTAAAAGAGATGAAGATAATTACATCTTGAAAAAAGGTAGTATAAACAATAAAGTATTATTAGTATTTAACATATGCTCCAAATGTCATAGACACCAGTTTTTACAAGAAGAAACTAAAGAAGCTTAACTAGGAAAAAGACAGTAAACTATACTGGTTGGGGACTCCAATCTTCCCCTATCACAACTTGATGAATCTAACATGTTGGTGTTTACATTAGGATGTTCATTTAGAATCTACATCTCCAGTCATGTCCCCTTGACCCATGTAGTGAAGCAGTTTTTTTTTTTCTTCTGTGTTTCTACTCCCACATTTTTTCCTCTGAATGTGAATAGTATTCTTTCTCTTAGATCACTCCAAGTTGTTCAGGTCACTGCATTGCCACTAATGGAGAAGTCTATTACATTTAATTGTACAGCAGTGTATCAGTCTCTTTGTACAATGTTCTCCTGGTTGGGCTGCTTTCACTCTGTTAATATATGAACTCAAGGATATACAATTCTCCCTGAGGACTGCTTCAGCTGCATTCTATAGATTTTGACAGGATGTCTAATCATTGTCATTTTGTTCAATGAAATTATTAATTGTTTATATGATTTGTTCTTTAACTAGCTGATTTTGTAGAATAATATTAATTTCCAATTAATTTTTGAATTGGCTCTCCATGTACACTTACTGATTATTATTTCATTGCATTATAATCTGAAAATGTTGCTTTTATTATTTCTTATTTCCTGCATTTTTTCCATGTTTTTATGCCCAAGTACATGGTCAATCTTTATGATTATACCATGTGATTCTTAAAAGAAGCTGTATTCCTTTTTGTCCCTATGTTTTTTTTCTCCATATATCTATTTTTTATGGGTATGTTTTTTTATTTTATTTTTTCCATTTGAATAAGTTTATTTAGTCAATTTAGAACATTATTCTTTGTTTACAATAATCATATTATTTCCCTACCTCCCCTCTACTCACTCTTCCTGCAGCCAAGATGCAATTTCATTGTGTACTTGATCAGAACCCATTTCCATGTTGTTGTTTACATTAGGATGTTCATTTAGAGTCTACATCCCCAACAATATGCCTTCAACACTTGTATTCAAGCATTTGTTTTTCTCTGGTGTTTTTATCCATATATATATATTAACTCTAACTTTTCTAAGATTTTATTCACATCTCTTACCTTGATCTTATTCATATATATATATATATATATATATATATATATATATATATATATATTTTTTATTTTTCGAGATTTGATAGTGGTAGGTTGAGGTCTCCCACTAGTATAGTTTTACTATCTATTTCCTCATTCAACTCCACTAGTTTCTCCTTTAGAAACTTGGATGCTATCCCATTTGGTGCATACATGTTTATTACTGATATTTCCTCATTGTTCATACTGCCTTTTATCAGGATGTAGTTACCTTCCCTATCCCTTTTATGAGATCTATTTTTACTTTAACTTTGTCAGATATAATGATTGCAACTCCTGCCTTAATTCTTTTAGTTGAGACCCAATAGATTTTACTCCAAACTTTAATTCAAACATTGTGCATGTCTACCTGCCTCATGTGTGTTTCTTGTATGCAACATATGGTATGATTTTGATTTCTAATCCAATTACCTATTTGTTTTCATTTTACAGTTGAGTTCATCCCATTCACATTCAAACTTATGATTGCCATTTGTGTATTCACCAACATTTTGATATCCTCTCCTAGTTATTTCCTTTCTTCTTTTGCTTTATCCTTTTTAACCACTGATTTGCTTTTAATCAGTCCCCCTAAACCCCACCCATAATATGCTTCCCTTTCTTCCCCTTCCCTTTTTGTTCCCTTCTTATTATTTTTATTACATATATAATATATAAAATATAAATACATATAAAATATATAAATAATTCTTATTATTTTTAGGGACTGTTAAGTTCCCCCCCCTCTATTTCCCTCCCTTTTTCTATTCCCTTCCTTCTCCACCACTTAGTTTTCCCTTCTCACTTTCCCCATAGGGTAATATAGAATTCCATACCCCAATGGATCTAAATGCTCTTCCCTCTCAGAATTGGTTTCACTGAGAATAAGGTTTAGGTATTACCTATTAGCACTCCCTCTTCTTATAATAGTATTCTTCCCCTACCCTTCCCATGTGCCTTTTTGTGTGGTATAGATTATCATATTTATCTTATTTCTTTAAGTTTCTCTTGGTACCATCTTTTAATCCCCTCTCCCTTTTTCTTTTCTTTTTTTTTTTGGCATATCATCTTATACCACTTATTATCCCAATCTGTTCCTGTGAATGATTCTTCTAATTACTTTAATAATGAAGTTACAAATAGCATTTTCCCCACAAATTATATAAACAACTTGATCTCATTGAAGCCCTTACAGGAGAAAGTTTGAATAAAAAATAGTTCCCCTTTTCCCTCTCTTTCTTATTCATCTTTTCATCTTTCTCTTGATTTTTTGTTTGGAAATCAAATTTTCCACTTAGTTGTGGTCTTTTCTTTACAAATACTTGGATATCTATTTTTTTGAATACCCATACTTTCCATGGATGTTTATGGTCAGTTTTCATGGGTAGGTGATCCTTGCATTGATGACCCAATTCTTTTACCTTTCTGAATATCATATTCCAAGCCTTGCGGTCCTTTAGTGGGGAAGTTGTCAGAACTTGTGTAATTGATTGGTGCTCCTTGATATCTGAATTGCTCTTTTTGGCTTACTTGTAAGATTTTCTCCTTAGTTTGGAAGCTCTTGACTTTGGCAATTACATTCCTGGGGATTGTCTTTTGAGCATTTAGTGTAGAGGATGTGCTGTGAACTCTTTCAATGTCTATTTTGCCTTTTTGTTCAAGAACATCAGGGCATTTTTTGGATAATTTCTTGTAGTATGATTTCAACATTTCTGTTTAAAGCCAGGTTTTCAGATAGACCCAATAATTCTCAAATTATCTTTTTGTGATCTGTTTTCCTGACCCATCATCTTTTCAGTGAGATATTTTAGGTTTTCTTCTATTTTGTCAATTTTTTTACTTTGCTTTATTGATTATTGGTGTTTTGCAAGATCATTTGTTTCCAATTGCCCAATTCTGGTCTTTAAGACCTTGTTTTCCTGCTATAATCTTTTGATTTTCCTTTTTGATTTGGTCTATCCTAATTATCATGGCTTGCACCTAATTCTTCATTTGGAATTTCTTGTCCTTTAAACTCTTTCCTTTTTGAACTATTTCCCACTTTTTTTTTTGCCAGAAGGCTTCCATCTTTTTGGTAAGCTCCAATTTAAATTTTCAAGAGCTTGTGGCCAATTTTCATTTTTTGAGGGGGGGGGAGTTTTGGTATATTTATTTGTATTTCCTCTTCTGCTATTTCCTCTGTAGTTTGGATTTTTCCTCTGTAAAAATTATCCAGGGTAAATGCCTTCTCAATTTTCTTGGTGTTGGGAAGTTGTTCCTGGGCAATGTTTGCCATCACTATGGTTGTTTTTCCTTCATTTTCTAGCCAGAAATCTGAGTGAAGAGGATATGCTCTCTGTGTATGGAGCTAAGGAGAAAGGATTTTGCCTGAGGCCAGCTCCTGAGTCTCTGTAGCTTCTGCTGTTTGTTACCCTTCTCTGTGCTATCTTCCCTGGGGCCACCCAGGGTCTGTGCTCTTCAGCCTGCTGGGGTTGCAGTTTAGCTGCTCTCAAGGGGAGGTCTTTGGTTGTCTTAGTCAGCTACCAACTACCTAGAGGTGCCCCTCTCTCACACACTGATTCTTGCCTGTGCTGGTTCTGACTCTGGCTCTGTAGGTGGAATGGGGGAGGGTGGATCGGCTTTCGTGGAAGCTTTTTCACCCTCTTATCATGTGGAAATGCCCAAATCCCATGTATCTTCAATGCTGCACCCTACTGTAGAGTCCCTTTATTCATATGACTTGTTTTGGGCTTTTTGAGGTATTCTATATGGATTGTTGGTGAGGAGAGGAAGAGTCCCATATTTAGACTGTCACCATGTTTACCTGGAAGTCTGGGGTTTCTTTTTTTTAACATTATTTTATTTGGTTATTTTCAAACATTATTCATTAGAAACAAAGATCATTTTCTCCCCCCCCCCCCCAACCACCCTTCCCAATGGCGATGTGTGACTCCTCTGGGTATCACATATGTCCTCAGTTGGGGTTTCTTTTGAGGAGGTAAAAAGTTGAGTTTTTTTCTATTCTCATTGTTTGCTCTATTTTAATAAAGATGCTATGTTTGTTTTTTTAATGTTTTCAAGGGGTCCAAATATGCTTAATTTATCTCTCCTTAACCTGTTTCTTCTGAGAAATATTTTTTTCATTCTTTTGTTTCCTTCTTTCAAATAACCTACTTTGCTTTTTGTCTTTTAAATTTTGTTTTACTTTTGATTTAAAATTTCTTGGTGTTATGTGGAGTCATTTTTTCTAATTTTCTTTTATTAAAAAACCCTTCCCTTTTATATTAGAATCGGGTTATTCCAAGGCAGAACAGTTTTAAGGACCAGGTAATGGGAGTTAAGTTACTTGCCCAATTTAACATAGCTAGGAAGGGTCAGAGGCCAGATTTGAACCAATGACTTCTTGTCTCCTGGCCTGGCTTTCAAATCACTTAGTCCTCTAGCTTCTCCACATTCCTCCATCCCCCATCTATTCTTTGAGTTATGTTTATTTTTTTTTTGTTTTATACTTTTATTAATCTATTTTTCCCTAGATAATTTTTATTGCATTTCTTAAATCTCTTCATTTCTTCTAGTTATTCTTCAATTTTTACAGAAAATCCATTTATTTTTTAAATCACTGATCATAGTATTAGAAAGGTACTTTTTCATTTTCAGTTTTATTTTGGGAGCTCTAAAATAATTCTTTAAAGTTATCAGTTTCCTGTTTAGTTTGTCCATTTCTCCACTCTTATTCCTGAAAAGGGGCTCTGTGCCAGTCACTATCTTCTGTTTACCTTTTGTATAGTGTAGTAAGCCTAGTTTGATCTCAGGATTGGATCAGTAGAATTCCTATCTTCACCTCCACCTAAGGTAAAGGATAATTAGCGTTGGGACCTAAACTATGTTAATTATTTAGTCGCCATGGATATCTCAAACATATAAAAATATATATAACCAAGTCAGCTGGAAATTTATGGTGATTTAATTGATATAGTGGAAAGAAATTAAGAAGAAGGAAGAAGGAAAAGGGTGTAGGATTCCTCCCACCTGGCTAGGGCCAGGAGGAAGACCTGAGGCTCTGGGAAGATAAGGTTTTTGAAAAGTAAGGAGGAAGGAATCAGTCTAAACTCCAAAGGGCTCAGCCAAGATGCCTGAACCTGAATAAGATCAAGGGAAAACTCACAGCCAAACCCAGAAAGTAGCTGCCACCATGCTAAGATACCTCTCTGGGGAAAGAGGGAGAGAGAACAAGTAACATGCCTTATATAGATGGTTTTATGTCACTTTCCTGCATCTCATATGTACCAATGATAGCTTAGCTTGACTTAGGACAGCCCAGGGGTCTGTACACTTTTTCTGCACATGTCTGTTGAAGGCCATTTCCTCAGATAATTAAATCTTTGAGTATGGTGCAGGCATCCTGACCTTGTTAAACTGAGTAGGGTGGAGAAATGTATAGTTCCCAAGACTTGATTCTGTTAAACCAAGTATCTCCGTTGTTACTAATCAGGAAATAGCTAAATCAGATCTTCTAATGTATGGCCTGAGTAGGGTGGAGTAGTTGTAAAATTCACGCTAACTTTATTTGGATACCCCTGAATTATTGAGTGGCATATTACTAGACCTTTTAGACCTACTCTGGCATCTCAAGACAGAGGAACTCAGAGCTCAAGGTCCCAAGTGTCTCTATCTGAGGGCTATCACAGGTTGACTGCTAGTCTTGATTACTTCTAATATCTACTTTGTGAGTCCTTGACCACCCTGGGGCTTTTTAAAGGGGATCAGTCTGCTCTCACTCTATCTCAGGTTATTCCTATCTCTGTCTATTCTTTGGTGCTTTGAGAATAGGGATATGAAAGGTGGTTTGAGTACTTTTATACAGGAAACTTTTTGTCTCGAAATTGATGTTTTTCTAGACTGTCCTTCTGAAAAACTATTCTCATTATCTATAATCTTGGCAACATTCCTATCAGGCAGAGGAAAACTAATTAATCATTTAATTAAATGTAATTCCAGACTATTGCCATAACATCACAAGAAGCCACAGTGACCAATTGTATAATCCCCTTAATAAATGAATGAATTTGAATTACTATAACCAAGTATGTATTAATAAAACATTAAGCAAATTAACTCAGATAATTTAACTCCACTGACAAGAAACATCAATCATTACTTGCTGACCATTCTAAAAGCCATTATGTTGCTATTACTTTAATTCTTTTACTCTTTTTAGACTAATAAATAATAATCCAAAATAGAGAAACTCAGAGGGAAAAAGTAGAAAGAAAAAAAAATTCCTTATTGATATAGCCCAGGAATGAAGTGTTCTGAATATAATATGTCATTACTTAAGGAAAAATAGAGAGGAACACTTCATGTTGTTCTCTCCCCATGGCATAGCTGAAGTGGTTTTGGTTCCCCATGGTTTTCCACAGTTTTTTTGAAGATTGATTCTTGTTGTGGAGCATATGTCTAGAATTACTCTCTTTGGACTCGTATACTACTTTTACTAATACTATTACTGCTACCACTACTACTACTACTATTACTATCACTACCACCACCAACACCACCCCACTACCACCAATATTTACTTCTGCTAATACTTCTACTAATAATAATCATAATAATTTTATTATTATAATTTATATATGACTTTACTTTCCAAAGTAATTTCCAAACAATCTAATTTGATCTTCACAAAAATCTAGGGAGTTACTATTATTATCCCCATTTTTAAAATAAGTAAAATGAGGAAGTAAGAGGTCAAGTAACTTACTTACAGAAAGATAGACATGAAAAGCCTGAGCCAGGTCTACTTTTTCTTAAATGCATCACTCTATCTTTCCATTTTGCCACATGGACACTATAGGAGTGCTTGAATTTGAAAGCTGAATTTTTAAAAAATAAGCCATAACATGTCAGAGTTAGAGAATAAAGATTATCTTCTTAAATCCCACATTTAATTTTTCTATAATATCCTTTATAAGTAGTTATTCCAAGAGATTTTCTTGATTCATACATTGTATAACTAAATGAGTTACTTACCTTCCTTTGGCTTCAATTTCCTCATCTTTTAAAAAAGTAGGTTGGGCTAGATGATCTCTGAGACAGCTGCCAGTAAGGATGAACCCATGCCTTCCAGTGACAAATCGTTTTAGTACCTTAATCACTGAAATGTTAAGATAACTTGTGTAAGACTAGAGGGCCCAAGGGACAACAATATCCTCTAGACCACAATTTCCTAAACTTCCAGGAGGTAAAAGGTAGGCCTCATTCCCCTCACACATACACTGTTACCTTTGGAAGGTCTCATCTCTTTAAATTCATAGTAAGATCTCTCCAAAAGAGGTCAGAGGAAAAGGATCATTTTCATACACTGGAGATAGTTCACCTGATTTGTGCTTCTAACTGTTCTTTCCTTCTTTCCCTCCACACCATCAGGCACATAATGTTGTTGGGATAAATGAAATAAAAAGTCATTCAGCCTGAACCTGATCAGTGCTTTGGTAATTGTCTTTATGTCTAAAGACAATACCTGTCCTTTATCCCTTTTGCTTTCCACCGTCAGTTTGAAGAATGAGAGATAGATGTTGGAGAATACCTTCATCTAAACAGAAATGGTAGTGGTAGAAGAGAGATCCATAGTTGAAAATTTGTGATTAGAATAATTATCCCCTCATTAATAGTAATAATGAATAAAAAAAAGAAAGATTGGCATCTCTCTTTTATTTTTCACAATCATTATATTTGTTTTTTAGTAACAAGCTCTGGAGTCAAGTCTTATGTTTTAATCCATGTACTTCCACTCATTGCATGGCCTTCAACAAATAATTAATTTTCTTTATTTCAGTTTCCTTTTCTGTAAAAATGAGTAGGTTTAATTAGATGACTTATGAAGTTCCTGCCACAGCTAGATCTACAACACTAGAATTTTTAAATTATATTTCCACACTCCTCTCCTGTACTTTTTCTGTTCTCACTGATTTTTAACTCTTGAAATCAGGCTTGAAATTATAGGAAACTGTGCTCTGATATTGAACTGAAGTTATTTTAATTGATAAATCTTATATACCTTTTAAGTCTTCATCTTTCCTGATCTCTCTGAAGCTTTTGATATCATTACAAATACCATCGTCATAAATACTTTATCCCCTTTGCTTTCAAGTTCATGCTATCTACTGGTCCTTATGCTAATTACTTGATCATTCTTTTTCAGGAGCCTTTATTTTACACTATCCATCTATCATCCTATAACTTTGGATTTCTCAGGAATGTTTCTCATCTATGGAGCAGTTTTTTAGGGTCTTCCCACATCCTCAAAAAACTTTGTGTCCCAAAGTCACTTTGAAAGTCTGTCTGAATCATTTATGCTTCCAGTGCAAACTACTTATCTGCTTTAACATCCCTCACAATACACTATATTTGTGTTGGTATTCTTCTAGAATCTAGGTTTATTTTTGAACTTTGAATATTGCTACTTTTGTCCTACTATCCTTTCCCTTTTTTATTCATCTCCCAGCTTCCGAGCTAATTCATAGTCTTCTTGTTGTATACTCATACAACCAAATCAAAAACTAATTGGAAATTAAACAATAGGATACTCCAAAATCGTTTAGTTAGAGAAGAAATCTTAGAAACAATTAATAACTTTACCGAGGAAAATGACATTGGCAAGACATCCTTTCAAACCTTTTGGGATGCATCCAAAGCAGTAATCAGAGGTAAATTCATATCCCTGAGTGCATATATTTTTTTATTTTTTTTTATTTTTTTTAATTTTATTTTAATATATTTTATTTGATCCTTTCCAAGCATTATTCGTTAAAGACATAGATCATTTTCTTTTCCTCTCCCCCACCCCCCATAGCCAATGCGTAAGTCCACTGGGCATTAGATGTTTTCTTGATTTGAACCCATTGCTTTGTTGATAGTATTTGCATTAGAGTGTTCATTTAGAGTCTATCCTCTGTCAGGTCCCCTCAACCTCTGTATTCAGGCAGTTGCTTTTTCTCGGTGTTTCCACTCCCATAGTTTATCCTTTGCTTATGAATGGTGTTTTTTTCTCCTGGATCCCTGCAAGTTGTTCAGGGACATTACACCGCCACTAATGGAGAAGTCCATTACGTTCGATTATACCACAGTGTATTAGTCTCTGTGTACAATGTTCTCCTGGTTCTGCTCCTCTCGCTCTGCATCACTTCCTGGAGGTTGTTCCAGTCTCCATGGAATGCCTCCACTTTATTATTCCTTTTAGCACAATAGTATTCCATCACCAACATATACAACAGTTTGCTCGGCCATTCCCCAATTGATGGGCATCCCCTCGTTTTCCAGTTTTGGGCCACCACAAAGAGCGCAACTATGAATATTCTTGTACAAGTCTTTTTCCCCATTATCTCTTTGGGGTACAGACCCAGCAGTGCTATGGCTGGGTCAAAGGGTAGATATTCTTTTGTTGCCCTTTGAGCATAGTTCCAAATTGCCCTCCAGAATGGTTGGATCAGTTCACAGCTCCACCAGAAATGAATTAATGTCCCTACTTTGCCACATGCCCTCCAGCATTCATTACTTTCCTTTGCTGTTATGTTAGCCAATCTGCTAGGTGTGAGGTGATACCTCAGAGTTGTTTTGATTTGCATCTCTCTGATTATAAGAGATTTAGAACACTTCTTCATGTGCTTGTTAATAGTTTTGATTTCTTTATCTGAGAACTGCCTATCCATTTCCCTTGCCCATTTATCAATTGGAGAATGGCTTGATTTTTTGTACAATTGATTTAGCTCATTATAAATATGAGTAATTAACCTGAGTGCATATATTAACAAACTGGGGAGAGCAGAGACCAAACAATTGGAAATGCAATTAAAAAAACTCAAAAGCAAACAAATTAAAAACCCCCAGCAGAAAACCAAACTAGAAATCCTAAAAATTAAGGGAGAAATTAATGAAATCAAAAGTGATAGAACTATTGATTTAATAAATAAGACAAGAAGCTGGTACTTTGAAAAAACAAACAAAATAGACAAAGTACTGGTCAATCTAATTAAAAACAGAAAGAAGAAAAGCAAATTAACAGTATCAAAGATGAAAAGAGGGACATCACCTCTGATGAAGAGGAAATCAAGGCAAATATTAAAAATTACTTTGCCCAATTATATGGCAATAAATACACCAATTTAGGTAACATGGATGAATATATACAAAAATACAAACTGCCTAGACTAACAGAAGAAGAAATACAATTCTTAAATAATCACATATCAGAAAATGACATCCAACAAGCCATCAAAGAACTTCCTAAAAAAAATCCCCAGGGCCTGATGGATACACCAGGGAATTCTATCAAACATTCAGAGAACAGTTAACCCCAATAAAATACAAACTATTTGACATAATAAGCAAAGAGGGAGTTCTACCAAACTCCTTTTATGACACAAACATGGTTCTGATTCCAAAACCAGGCAGGTCAAAAACAGAGAAAGAAAACTATAGACCAATCTCCCTAATGAATATAGATGCAAAAATCTTAAATAGGATACTAGCAAAAAGACTCCAGCAAGTGATCAGAAGGGTCATCCACCATGATCAAGTAGGATTTATACCAGGGATGCAGGGCTGGTTCAATATTAGGAAAACCATCCACATAATTGACCACATCAACAAGCAAACCAACAAGAACCACATGATTATCTCAATAGACGCAGAAAAAGCCTTTGATAAAATACAACATCCATTCCTATTAAAAACACTAGAAAGCATAGGAATAGAAGGGTCGTTCCTAAAATAATAAAGAGTATATATCTAAAACCATCAGCTAATATCATCTGCAATGGGGATAAACTAGATGCATTCCCAATAAGATCTAGAGTGAAACAAGAATGCCCATTATCACCTCTACTTTTTGACATTGTACTAGAAACACTAGCAGTAGCAATTAAAGAAGAAAAAGAAATTGAAGGCATCAAAATAGGCAAGTTATCACTCTTTGAAGATGACATTATGGTCTACTTAAAGAATCCTAGAGATTCAACCAAAAAGCTAATTGAAATAATCAACAACTTTAGCAAAGTTGCAGGATACAAAATAAACCCACATAAGTCATCAGCTTTTCTATATATCTCTGACACAGCTCAGCAGCAAAAACTAGAAAAAGAAATCCCATTCAAAATCCCCATAGACAACATAAAATACCTAGGAATCTATCTCCCGACACAAACACAGGAACTATATGAACACAACTACAAAACACTCTCCACACAACTAAAACTAGACTTGAGCAATTGGAAAAACATTAACTGCTCATGGGTAGGACGAGCCAACATAATAAAAATGAAAATCCTACCCAAACTTATTTATCTATTTAGTGCCATACCCATTGAACTCCCAAAACATTTCTTTACTGATTTAGAAAAAAACATAACAAAGTTCATTTGGAATAACAAAAGATCAAGGATATTCAGGGAAATAATGAAAAAAAAAACACAAATGATGGGGGCATTGTAGTCCCAGACTTTAAACTATATCACAAAGCAGCAGTCATCAAAACAATTTGGTACTGGCTAAGAGACAGAAAGGAGGATCAGTGGAATAGACTAGGGGCAAGAGACCTCAGCAAGACAGTATATGAAAAACCCAAAGATCCCAGCTTTTGGGACAAAAATCCACTATTCGATAAAAATTGCTGGGAAAATTGGAAGACAGTGTGGGGGAGATTAGGAATTGATCAACACCTCACACCCTACACCAAGATAAATTCAAAAAGAGTGAATGATTTAAACATAAAGAAGGAAACCATAAGTAAATTGGGTAAACACAGAATAGTATACATGCCAGACCTTTGGGAGGGGAAAGACTTTAAAACCAAGAAAGACAAAGAAAGAGTCACAAAATGTAAAATAAATAGTTTCGACTACATCAAATTAAAAAGCTTTTGTACAAACAAAACCGATGTAACTAAAATCAGAAGGAAAACAACAAATTGGGAAAAAATCTTCATAGAAACCTTTGTCAAAGGTTTAATTACTCAAATGTATAAAGAGCTAAATCAATTGTACAAAAAATCAAGCCATTCTCCAATTGATAAATGGGCAAGGGAAATGGATAGGCAGTTCTCAGATAAAGAAATCAAAACTATTAACAAGCACATGATGAAGTGTTCTAAATCTCTTATAATCAGAGAGATGCAAATCAAAACAACTCTGAGGTATCACCTCACACCTAGCAGATTGGCTAACATGATAGCAAAGGAAAGTAATGAATGCTGGAGGGCATGTGGCAAAGTAGGAACATTAATTCATTGCTGGTGGAGTGAACTGATCCAACCATTCTGGAGGGCAATTTGGAACTATGTCCAAAGGGCGATAAAAGAATGTCTACCCTTTGATCCAGCCATAGCACTGCTGGGTCTGTACCCCAAAGAGATAATGGGGAAAAAGACTTGTACAAGAATATTCATAGTTGCGCTCTTTGTGGTGGCCAAAAATTGGAAAATGAGGGGATGCCCATCAATTGGGGAATGGCTGAACAAATTGTGGTATATGTTGGTGATGGAATACTATTATGCAAGAGGGAATAATAAAGTGGAGGAATTCCATGGAGACTGGAATGACCTCCAGGAAGTGATGCAGAGTGAGAAGAGCAGAACCAGGAGAACATTGTACACAGAGACTAATACACTGTGGTATAATCGAACATAATGGACTTCTCCATTAGTGGCAGTGTAATGCCCCTGAACAATTTGCAGGGATCTAGGACAAAAAACACTATTCATAAGCAGAGCACAAACTGTGGGAGTAGAAACACCGAGGAAAATCGACTGCCTGAATACAGCGTTTGAGGGGACATGACAGATGAGAGACTCTAAATGAACACTCTAATGCAAATACTAACAACATGACAATGGGTTAGAATCAAAAACACATGTGATACCCAGTGGAATTACGCGTTGGCTATGGGGTCTGGGGGGTGAGGAAAAGAAAATGATCTTTGTCTTTAATGAATAATGCTTGGAAATGATCAAATAAAATATTATAAAATTAAAAAAAAGATATAGGAACAAAGCAATGATAATGAAGTTTCATCATGAGTTCATCATAAAATATTTAAAGCCAAATTTATTGCATTTTGTATAATCATTTAAAATTAACACTCCCTTTTATTTTCTTTATAGTTTTTATAGACTTTATAGACTATATAGACTATATAGTCTACCATGTTAATAGCCCTATGCACAATTTGATAACCCTCATTCCTAGTGAACTCTCCCCCTTAATTCTGCCTCATTGAATCCATGATTTCCTCTAAATTCAGCTCAACTCTACCATTTGCACAAAGCTTTCTGACTCCTTAATTTTAATACAATTTCCTCAAAATCACCTTTTACTTAATGTTTATGCCAAAATGTGTGAGTGTGTATGTATATGTGTTTTCTTCCCCAATGTAATGTTAGCTCTGGGACATGTTATATTTAAAATAGTTAGAGACATAAACTGTGGCAGTTAAAAGAGTTAATTCCATAAGCTGTAATAATTAAAATGGTCAATACTATAAACTGTAAGAGTTAAAATGGTTGAGGGTCGTAAACTGTAGTGATTAAAATAGTGGAAGATATAAATTGTAGTAGATATAAGAGTGGGTGAGTAAATTGTGATGGCAGAAAATATGTTTCACTACAGTGTCTTGTTTTAAATCAAATATAAGGTGGTCACCAGGGAAATATTCCCAATTATGAATATACCCAAGTCAACTGGGTTTTATAGAGATTTTAATTAATAATACAATGAGGAATCAAAGAAAGAGAGAAAGAGAGAAAAAGGAAATAAGTATGAAGGGACTTAAGCCAACATGGCCTAGACCTGAGTCTTAAGAGAGAGAGATCAGTCAGTCAGTCTTTTATCACTCACCACAAGGTCTGTCTAAGCAAGGATTCTTTTGACAGAGTCTCCTCAGAAAGAGTTCCAGCCAGAGTCCTCCTCAAAGAGCCTTCCAGCCAGAGACTGTTTCAAAGGGCCTCTCTCAAGAGCCTCCAGAGGGACAAGAGTCCCCTCAGAGGAGCTCCAGTGAGACCTCCTTAGAGATTGTCCTCCAAGAGCTTGTATATCTCCAGCAAGACCTCCTTAGAGATTGTTCTCCAAGAGCTTCCCTTCTTCAGAGCCTCTCCCAAGAGCTTTTCTCCAAAAGGATTGTCCTCAAGTGATCCTCATAAGATATTCTATTTTTTCTTATATAGGGGATTTTCTCCTATGTCACCTTCCCTAAGTTCTTCCATCTACCAATCATATTAGACGTTTTCCAAAGGACAACCCATTCTAAAAACACTTCTGGATCGACTAATCCTTTTTATAAGTTTGTACCAGAAAAATCTTTTGAATAAATTTTCACCTCTTTGCTCCTGGCAAGATTACAAGGTGCCTGACCTTTAATAGGTACTTAGCACCCCCATTGTATTAATTCTAAAAATAGGCATGGCTTAAAGAACTTTTTGCCTCATTATAAGTATGGGTTAAAGTACTTTCATTGTTTAGCAAGGAGTTCTCTCCCCCAAAGCAGTCCCAAGTACAGGTGGAGCAGAGGTCCTCCCATTTCTGATCCAAGTAGAGTTCTCACATCCAAATGTGGAATGTTCCCAGTAGGGAATTGTTCCAATTGATAATTCCCCAATGGGGAAATTTTTAACATTCACAAGTCTGTGAAATTTCAAGATTTACAGACAGATGGGATTATTTCACTTCTTTTGTGAATCCTGAACTGTAGCTCAGTTTCTGACATAATAGCCTCAATAAAATCCTTTGATATATAGGTTGAAGAACACAGATAACATAATTTTCTATCAATAATGTATTGAACAAAACTTTTCATTATCTCTTTTTAGGAAAGATATAATGATGAGGGATGGATCAGAAGACAGTTAAGTGGACCTAGAAGAGGTTGAGTGGCTGGGGAAAAAATGATTATGTAGCAAAGCAGCATAGTGAATAGTGTGCTGAGCTTATAGTAACAACTAACTTCATATCTGGCTTCAGACACTTACTAGTCTTCCTAGAAAGATGCTGATCCTCTGTTTGCCTTCGTTTCTTCATCTGTAAAATGAAAATAATTATTACACCTACCTCAAAGAGTTGTTGTAAATATCAAATAAGATCATAGTTTTTGAAAGTTTACAACAGCATCTGGCACGTAATAGCTGCTGTATAAACATGAACTACACTTTTAATTAATTGCCTTAAAGAATTATTAGTTACATGGAAAGGACTCCTTAATGGATAGCTCAAACGATGTTCTTTGGCTCTGTTTGTTTACTTATTTTTATTAATGATGAATAGAAACACTGATAGCTTGCTTATCAAATTTCCCAGATGATAGAAATATAAGGAGAGAATCAGATATTTATAAAATCTCTGATTTGAAAGCTCATTTAGACCAAACTGTTCTTGAACACGATTTAGTTCTGTAATATACCTGATAAGTGCTCACTCAGATTTTGTTCAAAAATATATGGGAAAGTAGAATCCACTATCTTTCAAAGTAGCCCATTCCAATTTTAGAAGGTTTTATTGTTAGGTGATGTTTTCTTACATCATATTGGAAAGAAGCATGGAGACATATATATTTGAACAAATCTTAAAGTATTACTTATGTGCAAATGCATTTTCTCAGAAGCTGTCTTCTCATATTTAATTTAACTATAACAAAACTTGTGTTAGATAATCTAATGGTTTATAGTGCCTTTTAAATTGCAAGATGAAAAAGATAAACTCCAGGGTGCTATATTGATTTTCTATTTTTTATATGTTCATCAATAATAATATTATTTTGTTCTTCTGGTTAAATAATGCAAATTAGTTATGAAAAGTATATATTTGTACCCAAAGAGGGATAGATATATTACCATATTGTGATCATAGTATTTCCTACAATACAATATAGAAAAAAAGAAACAAGCATTTACTATGTGCCAGGTAATGCCCTGTGTTTAAAATATTATCTCATTTGAGAGTGAGAAGTCTAGAAGATAGATGCCACATTCTACTTTCTAGTGGTTTATTGAATACCAATTGTTAGCTTTGTGCTACCAAGGGATGTCAAGTGGTTTGAATTTTTTTTAAATAGGCACAAATATTAAACCCCACCTATAATTCCACTTTATGGGTCCTGGTCAGTACAGTAAACGTTGCAATTTCTTTAACTTGTCCTGATAAGTCTTCATTGCCTTACTTGCATCATGATGCCAATCAATGAGAAGAACTAATGATCATTTTGCACAGAAAAACTAATATTTTGTCCTGTTTGCTGTATATGCAAAATTATCAAGAATAGTACAAGAAGCAGTTTGGTCAGATGTCCTCTGAGGCCACTTAGGCTTATATAACTTTGGTTCTATAGTAATTACACTATTGTACCAAAAGAAATGACATTGAAGATGATCAATAAACCATGTGGAAAGACACATGAAATGATGCAAAATAAAGGAATAGAGAATCAGGAGAGTGTTGTACACAGTTACAAAAATAATGAATGATGATCTAATGTGAATGACAACTATTAGCAAGACAATTCGAAGTACCTCATGATGAAAAGGGATATCCATCACATTAGAAGGAACAAGAGTCCAAATGTAGATTGAAAAATACTTCATTTTATTTCTCCCTTGATCTTTTTCTTTACTGTAAGCTACATATGTCTTGTTTCACAATATAAACAAATGGAAATCTGTAATATGTGGTCATATATGCACAATCTGTTTCATAGTACCTGCCTTATTGGAGAGAGGGATGGTGTGAGAGGGAGGAAGAGAATATAGATTACAAAATGTCAGAAAAAGAATATTAAAAGTCATATCAGTATGTAATCTGGAAAAATAAATATTTAAATAAAAATAAATTGCAAAGTCTTGATTTTTATCAATGCCTGAACTTTTCAAAAAGAAATTTCCCCTTTGAAATCACAGAATTACAAGATTTCTAATTACACATCTAAATGTGTATGAGTGTATCTGTGAGAGAATGTAAAATAAGCTCTCATATAATGTAATTGCCAGAAAAGGAATTCAGAAGTCAGGATACTTGAATTCTTATC
The DNA here is from genome assembly GCF_027887165.1 of Monodelphis domestica. Taxonomy (NCBI): domain Eukaryota; kingdom Metazoa; phylum Chordata; class Mammalia; order Didelphimorphia; family Didelphidae; genus Monodelphis; species Monodelphis domestica. The sequence goes on from NC_077230.1 coordinate 158,124,059, forward strand.
CTCTAATTTCCTAAAATGCGAAAATTGTTTTATCTCATTTATTAGTTAAACAAGTGAAAATATATATTACTCAGTGGTACATTGTAAGATTTGAAGTTTTTATAAAAGTTGCATAGGTTTATGTTTCCACTGGACATAAACTTTTTCATCAATGTTCTTAACAATATCAAAGTTGCTATAAAAGTCAATGCATTGTTATTACATATCTAATTTATCTCAAAGTTTACATTCAGCAAAAATAATTCTTAATTAAACACGAAAGTGATTTTAACATGTCATTTTGAAAGTATAGACAGTTTCACAAAGGGTTTTTTTTAATTAAATAAGGGAATAATAAAATACCTGCTTAAAACCCTGCTAATTTACTGCCATATAGAAAGCAATAACTGGCTCCCATAATTTGGTATCGGTACTCCTGATTTTTGGAGCCAAGTTCATAATTGTACAGATATGAAAATTTACCAGCTAGGCACGAACATGTGAAGGATGCTAAGTCAAAAAAAATAAATAAGAAAGAGGTAAGAGAAGTGAATAAAATCTTGGAATAATTAGAGTCAGTAAATATGTGGAGAAAAATAAATAGGGACAAAAAGGAATATACCTTCTTTTCAGAAGCACATGGTATATTCACAAAAATTGACCATGTATTAGGGCATAAAAACATGACAAATGAGTGCAAAAGAGTAGAACTAATAAATGCAACCTTCTCAGATCACAATGCAATGAAAATAATAATTAGTAAGGTACATAGAGAGGTAAATCAAAAATTAATTGGAAATTAAACAATACAATTCTCTAAGCAAGTTATTTGAAGAACAAATCCTAGAAACAATTAATAACTTCATTGAAGAAAATGACAAAGATGAGGCATCCTTTCAAAACTATAGGATGCAGCCAAAGCAGTACTTAGAGGAAAATTCATATCCCTGAGTGCATATATAAACAAATCAGGGAGGACAGAGATCAAGGAAATGGAAATGTAAATCAAAAAACAAGAATGGGAACAAATTAAAAATCCTCAGATAAAGACTAAATTGGAGATTCTAAAAAGCAAAGGAGAAATTAAAAAATTAAAAGTCAAAGAACTATTGATTTAATAAATAATACTAGAAACTGGTACTTTAAAAAAAACAAATGAAATAGACAAAATACTACTCAGTCTAATTTAAAAAAAGGAAAGAAAAAAGCAAATCGACAGTTTCCAAGATGAAAAAAGAGACTGCACCTCTAATGAAGAGGAAATTAACATAATCATTAAAAACTACTGTGCCCAATTATTCGGCAAAAATATGGCAATATAGGTGATATGGATGAAAACTTACAAAAATATAAATTGCCTAGACTAACAGAGGAAGAAATAAATTACCTAAGCAACCCCATATCAGAAAAAGAAATTGAACAAGCCATCAAAGAACTACCTCAGAAAAAATCCCCAGGTCCAGATGTATTCACAAATGAATTCTATCAAACATTCAAAGAACAAATAATCCCAATATTATGCAAACTATTTGACAGAAGAAGTCAAGAAGGAGTTCTACCAAATTCATTTTATGACAAAAAAATGGTACTGATCCCAATGCCAGGAGAAAGAAAACTATAGATGAATCACCTTAATGAATATAAGTGCAAAATTCGTAAATAAGATTATAACAAAAAGACTCCAGCAAGTCATCACAAGGGTTATTCACTATGACCATGTAGGATTCATACCAGGAATGCAAGGATGGTTCAAAGGAAAACCATCCACATAATTGACCACATAAACAAGCAAACCAACAAGAACCACATGATTATCTCAACGCAGAAAAAGCATTTGATAAAATACAACACCCATTCCTATTAAAAACACTAGAAAGCATGGGAATAGAAGGGTCATTCCTAAAAATAATAAACAGTATATATCTAAAACCATCAGCTAATATCATCTGCAATGGGGATAAACTAGACGCATTCCCAATAAGATCAGTAGTGAAGCAAGGATGCCCATTATCACCCCTATTATTTAACATTGTACTAGAAACACTAGCAGTTGAAATTAGAGAAGAAAAAGAAATTAAAGGTATAAAAATTGGCAATTAGGAGACCAAGCTATAACTCTTTGTGGATGATATGATGGTTTACTTAAAGAATCCTAGAGAATCAAAAAAAGCTAGTCAAAATAATCAAGAACTTTAGCAATGTTGCAAGATACAAAATAAACCCACATAAGTCATTAGCATTTCTATATATCTCCAACATATTTCAACAGCAAGAATTAGAAAGTGAAATTCCATTTAAAAACACCTGAGACAATATAAAATATTTAGAAATCTATCTGCTGAGAGAAACACAGGAACTATAGGAACAAAACTACAAGATATTCTCCACACAATTAAAACTAGATCTAAACAATTGGAAAAACATTGATTGCTTATGGGTTGGATGAGCTAACATAATAAAAATGATAATCCTACCGAAATTAATTTACTTATTTAGTGTCATACCCATTGAAGTATCAAAAAATTTTCTTTATGGAATTAAAAAAAAACATAACAAGTTCATTTGGAAGAACAAAAGATTAAGGATATCCAGGGAAATCATGAAAAAAAAAAGGAAGGAGGACTTGCAGTCCCAGATCTCAAACTATATCATAAATCAGTGGTCATCAAAGCAATTTGCTACTGGTTAAGAGACAGAAAGGCAATTCTGTGGAATAAACATGGGGTAAGTGACCTCAGCAAGACATTCTTTGATAAGCCCAAAGATCCTGGTTTTGGGGACCAAAATTAACTATTTGATAAAAACTGCTGGGAAAATTGGAAGATAGTATGGGAGAGATTAGGTTTGGATCAACATCTCACACACTACACCAAGATAAACTCAGAATGGGAGAATGACCTGAATATAAAGAAGGAAACTTTAAGCAAATTAGGCAAACACAGAATAGTATACTTGTCAGACCTTTGGGAAAGGAAAGACTTTAAAACCAAGCAAGAGCTAGAAAAAATCACAATATGTAAAATCAATAATTTTGATTACATCAAGTTAAAAAGTTTTTTGTACAAACCAAACGAATGCATCCAAAATTAGAAGAGAAGCAAGAAATTGGGAGTCTCCAATACGAAAACCTCAGACAACGGTTTAATTACTTAAATTTATGAAGAGCTAAACCAGATGTACAAATAATCAAACCATTCTACAATTGAAAAAATGGGCAAGGGACATGAATAGACAATTTTCAATTAAAGGAATCAAAACTATTAATGAGCACATGAAAAAGTGTTCTAAATCTCTTACAATCAGAAATGCAAGTGAAAACAACTCTGAAGTATCACCTCACATTTTCTAACATGACAGCAAAGGAAAGTAAAGAGTGCTGGAGGGGATGTGGCAAAGTCAGGACATTAATGCATTGCTGGTGGAGTTGTGAATTAATGAAGATTGTTTCCCAAAATGTTGCTATCCTTCTGATTTTGGTTACATTGGTTTTGTTTGTACAAAAACTTTTTAGTTTGATATATTCCAGATTATTTATTTTGCATTTTGTAACTCTTTGTAATTCTTGGTTGGTTTTGAAGTGTTTTCCTTCCCAAAAGTCTGACATGTATGCTATTCTGTGTTCACCTAATTTTCTTATAGTTTCCTTCTTTATGTTCAAGTCATTCACCCATTTTGAATATAACTTGGTGTAGGGTGTGAGGTGTTGATTTAAACCTAATCTTTCCCACACTGTCCTCCAATTTTCCCAGCAGTTTTTATGAAATAGTGGATTTTTGTCCCAAAAGTTGGGATATTTGGGTTTGTCATATACTGACTTGTTGACATCTCTTGCCCCCAGTCTATTCCACTGATCCTACTTTCTGTCTCTTAGCCAGTACCAAATTGTTTTAATGACCGCTGCTTTATAATATAGTCTGAGATCTGGGACTGCAAGGCCCCCTTCCTTTGTATGTTTTTTTCATTATTTCCCTGGATATCCTTGATCTTTTGTTCTTCCAAATGAACTTTGTTATGGTTTTTTCTAAATCAGTAAAAAAAATTTTTTTGGAAGTTCCATGGGTATGGCACTAAATAGATACATGAGTTTGGGTAGGATGGACATTTTTATTATATTGGCTCGTCCTACCCATGAGCAGTTAATATTATTCCAATTGTTCAGGTCTACTTTTAGTTGTGTGGAAAGCTTTTTGTAGTTGTGTTCATATAGTTCCTGTGTTTGTCTTGGGAGATAGATTCCTAGTTTTTTATTTTCTCTAAGGTAATTTTGAATGGGATTTCTCTTTCTAGTTCTTGCTGCTGAGCTGTGTTGGAATTATATAGAAATGCTGATGACTTATGTGGGTTTATTTTATATACTGCAACTTTGCTAAAGTTGTTGATTATTTGAATTAGCTTTTTGGTTGAATCTCTAGGATTCTTTAAGTAGACCATCATGTCATCTGCAAAGAGCGATAATTTGGTCTCTTCCTTGCCTATTTTAATGCCTTCAATTTCTTTTTCTTCTCTAATTGCTATTGCTAGTGTTTCTAATACAATGTCAAATAATAGAGGTGATAATGGGCATTCTTGTTTCACTCCTGATCTTATTGGGAATGCATCTAGTTTATCCCCATTGCAGATGATATTAGCTGATGGTTTTAGATATATACTGTTTATTATTTTTAGGAAAGACCCTTCTATTCTTATGCTTTCTAGTGTTTTTAGTAGGAATGGGTGTTGTATTTTATCAAAGGCTTTTTCTGCATCTATTGAGATAATCATGTGATTCTTGTTGGTTTGTTTGTTGATGTGGTCAATTATGTGGATGGTTTTCCTAATATTGAACCAGCCCTGCATCCCTGGTATAAATCCTACTTGATTATGATGGATGACCCTTCTGATCACTTGCTGGAGTCTTTTTACTAGTATCCTATTTAAGATTTTTGCATCTATATTCATTAGGGAGATTGGTCTATAATTTTCTTTCTCTGTTTTTGGCCTGCCTGGCTTTGGAATTAGTACCATGTTTGTGTCATAAACGGAGTTTGATAGAACTCCCAGTTTGCTTATTATGTCAAATAGTTTGTATAGTATTGGAGTTAGCTGTTCTTTAAATGTTTGATAGAATTCACTGGTGAATCCTTCAGGCCGTGGGGATTTTTTCTTAGGAAGTTCTTTGATGGCCTGTTGGATTTCTGTTTCTGATTTGGGATTATTTAAGAAATCTATTTCTTCTTCTGTTAGTCTAGGGAATTTATATTTTTGTAAATATTCATCCAAATCACCTAGGTTGGTATATTTATTGCCATATAGTTGGGCAAGGTAGTTTTTAATGATTGCCTTAATTTCCTCTTCATTGGAGGTGAGATTCCCCTTTTCATCCTTGATGCTGTTAATTTACCTCTCTTCTTTCCTTTTTTTAATTAGATTGACCAGTACTTTGTCTATCTCGTTTGTTTTCTCAAAGTACCAGCTTTTAGTCTTGTTTATTAGCTCAATAGTTCTGTCACTTTTTATTTTATTGATTTCTCCCTTAATTTTTAGGATCTCTAGTTTGGTTTTCTTCTGGGGGGTTTTGATTTGTTCGTTCTCAAGTTTTTTGATTTACATTTCCATTTCCTTGATCTCTGTCCTCCCTGATTTGTTTATATATGCACTCAGGGATATGAATTTTCCTCTAAGTACTGCCTTGGCTGCATCCCATAAGGTTTGAAAGGATGTCTCACCATTGTCATTTTCCTCAATGAAATTATTAATTGTTTCTATGATTTCTTCTCTAACTAACCAATTTTAGAGTATCATATTATTTAATTTCCAATTAATTTTTTATTTGGCTCTCCATGTACCCTTACCAATCAATATTTTTATTGCCTTGTGATCTGAAAAGGCTGCATTTATTATTTCTGCTTTTCTGCATTTGAGTGCCATGTTTCTGTTACCTAGTGTATGATCTGTTTTTTGTAAATGTGCCATGTTGTGCTGAAAAGAAGGTGTATTCCTTTTTGTCCCCATTTATTTTTCTCCATATGTCTATTAACTCTAATTTTTCTAAGATTTCATTCATCTCTTTTACCTCTTTCTTGTTTATTTTTTGGTTTGATTTATCTAAATTTGATACTGGTTGGTTCAAGTCTCCCACTAATATGGTTTTACTCTCTATTTCCTCCTTCAATTCTCCTAGTTTCTCTATTAAAAATTTGGATGCTATGCCATTTGGTGCATACATGTTGATTAGTGATATTTCCTCATTGTCTATACTTCCTTTTAACAGAATTTATTTACCTTCCCTATTCCTTTTGATCAGATCTATTTTTGCTTTGGCTTTGTCAGATATCATGATTGCAACTCCTGCCTTCTTTCTATCAGTTGAGGCCCATAAGGTCTTACTCCAACCTTTAATTCTAACCTTGTGAGTGTCAACCCAACTCATATGTGTTTCTTGAAGACAACAAATGGTAGGGTTTTGGGTTCTAATCCAATCTGCTATTTGTCTATGTTTTATGGATGAAGTTCATCCCATTCACGTTCAAAGTTATGATTGTCATTTGTGGATTTGCTGGCATTTTGCTATCTTCCCCTAGTTCTGATCTTTCTTCTTTGGCTATCTCCTTTTGAACCAGTATTCTACTTTAGGTCAGTCCCCCTAGTCCCCTCCCTTGATATGCTTCCCTTTCTAGCTCCTCTATTTTTATGCTTCCTTCTCCTCCCCCCTCTCCTTCCCTTCCTTTTTATACTCCCCCCCCACCCTCCTTTATTTTCCTTTCTTTCTTGCCCTATTGGATAAGATAGAACTCAGCATCCCACTGGATCTAGATGTTCTTCCCTCTCAGATTTGATTTCACTGATAGTAACGTTTAAGTAATTCCACTTCATGCTCTCTTCCTCTCCTTCTCATATGAGAGTTCTTCCCCTCCCCTTCCCATATGTATCTTTATATGGGAAAGATTATTCTATTAAGTCCCCCCTCTTTCTTGAAGTAAATCTTAATGTTATCAATGGTTCCCCCCTCCCTTTTCCTTTTTTTGCCCCACTTTCCCCAAATCTTCTTAATGCTCCAATCTTTCCCTATGCATGTTTCTTCTAACTACTCTTATGATGCATATAATTTTTGAGAGTTACACAAAACATTTTCCCCACATATTAATATATATAATTTGATGTAAATGTAGTCCTTATAGAAGAGAGTTTGACTTAAAGAAAAAGATAATATTTATCTCCTTTTCCCTTTCTTTCATATTTACCTATTCATGTTTCTCTTGCTTTCTGTGCTTGGATATCAAATTTTCCACTAAGTTCTGGTCTTTTCTTAGCAAATGCTTGGAAATCTTCTATTTTGTTGAATGCCCACACTTTCCCCTGGAAGTTTATAGTCAGTTTTGCTGGGTAGTTGATTCTTGGTTGGAGACCCAGCTCTCTTGCCTTTCTAAATATCGTGTTCCATGCTTTGTGGTATCTTAGGGTGTTAGCTGCTAAGTCATGTATGATCCTTATGGGAGCCCACCTATATCTGAAGCTCCTCTTCTTGGCTTCTTGTAGGATTTTCTCCTTTTCTTGGAAGCTCTTGAATTTGGCAATAACATTCCTAGGGGTTGTCTTTTGGAGATTTAGTATAGAGGGTGTTCTATGAACCCTTTCTATTTCTATTTTGCCCCCTTGCTCCAGAACGTGGGGGCAATTTTCTTTTATACTCTCCTCTAGAATAATATCCAATTTGTTGTTTACCTCTGGTTTTTCTGGGAGACCGATAATTTGGAGGTTGTCTTTTCTCCCTCCGTTTTCCAAGTCTGTAACCTTTTCAGTGAGATATTTTATGTTTTCTTCTAATTCATTAATTTTTGGGGTTTGCTTTATTGATTCTTGCTGTTTTATGATCTCACTTTCTTCGAGTTGCTTAATTCTGGTCATTAGGGACTGGTTTTGCTTTTCAGCTTTGTCTCCCTTCTATTAGATGCTTCGAGGTCTTTTTCCAATTGAGCAGTCTTATCTGTCAGACTGCCGATCTCTGTCTCCCATTTTTCTTTCCTGGTTTCCATCTTTTGGGTAAGTTCCAGTTTGAGATCTTCCAGAGTTTGTTAATAGTTTCCATTTTGGGAGTCATGTTCTGATTTTTTTTTTTTTTTGGATTTCATCCTCTTTCTCTTCTTTTCCTTGGGTACTTCCACCATAAAAGTTTTCAATAGTCACCTTTTTCCCTTTCTTCCTGGAGGCTTGATTTTGGGCCATGTGAGCCTTCCCTTTGGTGGTTTTATTCCCCTTTCCTTTTTGGTCTGGGGTCTGGGTGATATGGGAGGGTTTTCTGTGCATTTAGGTTGCCTCAGACTAGTTCTTCCCAGCCTCCGAGGTTTCTTAGAGGGCTGGGGCCCTGATCACAGCCAAACTGCCCAGGTGTTCAGCTCCACCCAGATAATCAGTGCGTGGTCCACCCATGGTGTTTAGCTCTGCCCAGATGCTTAGCGCAACCTCCTCGAGTAAGGCTCTGTGGCCTTGCTCAGAGCAGGATTCTCCTGTGAAACTACCCTGAGATGTTTTTTTCCTGGCAGTCTCCAGATCCCAAGGACCCTGGAATGCCCCCCCCAGTCAGATGTTCCCCACTCACTTGCTGTCCCAGTGAGCTCTCTGGTAGCTCACTCTGGTTTGGTGGGGGAGGTGGGGGGGGAAGGGAGGCTCTGTTCACCTTTCTGTGCAAGCTTTATTATAGTGTGGAAATGTTCAACCCCCACATACCTTCGCCTCTGTGGTGTACTGGGGAGTACTGGGAAGTCCTTCTGTTCCTCCAAAGGTGATTTTTATGCTCCTTTGATGTAGTCTATTTCTTTCGGTGCCGGAGAGAGGAAGCGTGTGGCATCTAGGTTGCAGCCATGATTACCCAGAAGTCGATATGGATGGATATTATCAAAGATATGAATTGCCTAGAATAAAAGAAGTAGAAATTATTTCTTAAATAATCCCATATCAGAAAAAGAATTTGAACAAGCCATCAAAGAACTACCTAAGAAAAAATTCCCATGGCCTGATTGATTCACAAGTGAATTCTATGAAAAATTTGAAGGACAAAGAACACCAATATTTTGCAAACTATCTGACAAAATAAGCAAAGAGGGCATTCTACCAAATTCCTTTTTATGACACAAATATTATACTGATTCTAAAGCCAGGCAGGTCAAAAACAGAGAAAGAAAACTATAGAACAAACTCCTTAATGAACATAGATGCAAAAATCTTAAATAGAATACTAGCAAAAAGACTCTAGCAAGTCATCACAAGGGTTATTCATTATGATCAGGTGGGATTTATATCAGGAATGCAAGGATGGTTCGATATTATGAAAACCTACCACATAATTGACCATATCAGCAAGCAAACCATCAAAAATCACATGATTTTCTCAATAGATGCAGAAAAAGCCTTTGACAAAATATAACACTCATTACTATTTAAAACACTAGAGAGTATAGGAATAGAAAGGCCTTTCCTAACTATAATAAACAGTGTTTATCTAAAACCATCAGCAAACTTCATCTGCAATGGAGACAAACTAGATGCTTTCCCAATAAGATCAGGAATCAAACAAGGATGTCCATTATCACCTCTATTATTTAACATTTTAGTAGATACACTAGCAGTAGCAATTAGATAAGAAAAAGAAATTAAAGGTTTTTAAATTGGCAATGAGGATACCATGCTATCCCTTTTTGCAGATGATATGATGGTCTGCTTAAAGAATTCTAGAAAATCAACTAAAAAGCTTGTGGAATTAATCAACAACTTTAGCAAATTTGCAGGATACAAAATAAACCTACATAAGTGATCATCATTTCTATATAGTTCTAACTCATCTCAGAAGCAAGAATTAGAAAGAGAAATTTCATTTAAAATCACCCTAGACAATATAAAATACTTAGGAATCTATCTGCCATGACAAACACAGGAATTATATGAACACAACTGTGATACACTGTCCACACAATTAAGACTAGATATAAATAATTGGAAAAATATTAACTCTCATGGGCAGGATGACATAAAATAATAAAAATGATCATCTTACCCAATCTTATTTACTTATTTAGTGCCATACCCATTGAACTACCAAAAAATGTTTTTACTGAATTAGAAAAAAATATAACAAAGTTAATTTGGAAGAACAAAAGGTCAAGGATATTCAGGGAAATCATGAAAAAAAAAAGTGAAGAAAGGTGGCCTAACAGTACCAGAAATCAAACTATAATATTAAGCAGTGGTCATCAAAAATATGGTACAGGATAAGAGACAGAAAGAAGTATCAGTGTAATAGACTTGGGGTAAGTGACCTCAGCAAGACAGTCTATGATAACCCCAAAGATCTGAGCTTTTGGGAACAAAATTCACTTTTTGAGAAAAAGTGCTGGGAAAATTGGAAGACAATATGGGAGAAATTATGCTTGGATCAAATATCACACCCTACACCAAGATAAACTCAGAACTGGTGAATGAATTGAACTTAAAGAAGGAAAATAGAATAGACTGGGGGAAAACGACCTCAGCAAGACAGTATACGATAAACCCAAAGATCCCAGCTTTTGGGACAAAATCCACTATTCGATAAAAACTGCTGGGAAAATTGGAAGACAGTGTGGGAGAGACTAGGAATAGATCAACACCTCACACCCTACACCAAGATAAATTCAAAATGGGTGAGTGACTTAAACATAAAGAAGGAAACCATAAGTAAATTGGGTAAACACAGAATAGTATACATGTCAGACCTTTGGGAGGGGAAAGGCTTTAAAACCAAGCAAGATATAGAAAGAATCACAAAATGTAAAATAAATAATTTTGACTACATCAAACTAAAAAGCTTTTGTACAAACAAAACCAATATAACTAAAATCAGAAGGGAAACAACAAATTGGGAAAAAATCTTCATAGAAACCTCTGACAAAGGTTTAATTACTCATATTTATAATGAGCTAAATCAATTGTACAAAAAATCAAGCCATTCTCCAATTGATAAATGGGCAAGGGAAATGGATAGGCAGTTCTCAGATAAAGAAATCAAAACTATTAACAAGCACATGAAGAAGTGTTCTACATCTCTTATAATCAGAGAGATGCAAATCAAAACAACTCTGAGGTATCACCTCACACCTAGCAGATTGGCTAACATAACAGCAAAGGAAAGTAATGAATGCTGGAGGGGATGTGGCAAAGTAGGGACATTAATTCATTGCTGGTGGAGTTGTGAACTGATCCAACCATTCTGGAGGGCAATTTGGAACTATGCCCAAAGGGCGACAAAAGAATATCTACCCTTTGACCCAGCCATAGCACTGCTGGGTCTGTACCCCAAAGAGATAATGGACACAAAGACTTGTACAAAAATATTCATAGCTGCGCTCTTTGTGGTGGCCCAAAACTGGAAAACGAGGGGATGCCCATCAATTGGGGAATGGCTGAACAAACTGTGGTATATGTTGGTGATGGAATACTATTGTGCTCAAAGGAATAATAAAGTGGAGAAGTTCCATGGAGACTGGAACAACCTCCAGGAAGTGATGCAGAGCGAGAGGAGCAGAACCAGGAGAACATTGTACACAGAGACTAATACACTGTGGTATAATCGAACGTAATGAACTTCCACATTAGGGGCGGTGTAATGTCCCTGAACAACTTTCAGGGATCCAGGAGAAAAAAAAAACACCATTCATAAGCAAAGGATAAACTATGGGAGTGGAAACACCGAGAAAGAGCAACTGCCTGAATGCAGAGGTTGAGGGGACATGACAGAGGATAGACTTTAAATGAACACTCTAATGCAAATACTATCAGCAAAGCAATGGGTTCAAATCAAGAGAACATCTAATGCCCAGTGGACTTACAAGTCGGCTATGGGGGGTGGGGGAGAGGAAAAGAAAATGATCTATGTCTTTGACGAATAATGCTTGGAAATGATCAAATAAAATATATTTAAAAAAAAAAGAAGGAAAATATAAGTAAGTTATGTGAACACAGAATAGTATATATATATCAGATCTTTGTGAAAGGAAAGATTTTAAAACCAAGCAAGAGTTAGAAAAAACCACAAAATGTAGAAACAATAATTTTGATTATACCAAATTAAAAAGTTTTTGTATATACAAAACCACTTCAACCAAAATTAGAAGGGAAGCAACAAATTAGGAAATAATCTTCATTACAAAAACCTCTGACAACAGTCTAATTACTCACATTTATAAAAATATAAGTCAATTTTACAAAATATCATGCCATTCTCCAATTGATAAATGGGCAAGGAACATGAATAGGCAATTTTCAGTTAAAGAAATCAAAACTATTAATAAGCACATGAAAAAGTGTTCTAAATCTCTTATAATCAACAAAATGCAAATCAAATCAACTCTGAGGTACCACCTCACACCTAGCAGATTGGCTAACTTGACAGCAACATAAAGTAATGAATGCTGGAGGGGATGTGGCAAAATTGGGACATTAAAGCATTGCTGGTGTAGTTGTGAATTGATTAAGCCATTCTGAATGGCAATTTTGAACTATTCCCAAAGGGTGCTATGAGACTGTCTGCCCTTTGACCCAGCCATAGTACTGCTGGGTTTGTACCCCAAAGTGATAAGGAAAATACATGTACAAGAATATCCATAGCTCTGCTCTTTTGATGGCAAGAAATTGGAAAATGAGGGGATGCCCTTCAATTGGGGAATAGCTGAACAAATTGTGGTATATGTTGGTGATGGAATACTATTGTGCTCAAAGAAGTAATAAACTGGAGGAATTCCATGTGAACTGGAATGACCTCCAGGAATTGATGCAGACTGAATGGAGCAGAACCAGGAGAATATTGTACACAGAGACTGATGCACTGTGGTACAATTGAATGTTATGTTCCTCTCCATTAGTTGCAATGAAGTGATCCTGAACAACGTGGTGGGATCTATGAGAAAGAACACTATCGATATTCAGAGGAAAAACTGTGGGAGTAAAAACACCGAAGAAAAATAATTGCTTGACTACATGTGTCAAGGAGGATTTTATTGGGAATTTACACTCTAAATGAACATCCTATGGAAAACATCAACATGGAAATAGATTCTGATCAAGGACTCATGTAATACCCAGTGGAATTACACAAGGGGTACGGGAAGGGTAAGGATAGGGGAGGGAGGGATAGAATATGATACTTGTAACCAAGGAATAATGTTCTAATTTTACTAGATGAAATATAATTTAAAAAATATATCCTTGGTTAAGTTAAAATATTGCTAAATATGGAGAAAGGAAAATCTGATCATTTTTTTTCCTTTTAGCATGTGATACCTATCACCTATGATGGGATGATTGCTCCAGATATTTGTGTAATTCAGATGGACGAAACTTCAAGAAAAGGTCACATTAAAATCTATATCAGCGTGCTTGCTCTTTTTCAGAGAGGGAGGAGTTGAAGGAAGAGAGGGATGGAGGGTAAAAAGGAGAGAGAGAATTTTTAACTCATTTTTTTAAATGAGTTTAAATTGTTTTTACATGTAACTGGTGAAAAATAAAATGTTATTTTATAAAGCCGGTCACATTTCAGCCATTTAGGACATGTCTAGTTCAGTTCATCTCCTCAGGAACTAGGAACACACTTTCTGACAGAGATAATTTCTTAGTGGGATAAAGAAAAAATGTTCCTCATTATGGTGAGCAATTTATATCATTAACAAAGAAATCAAACTGCATATGGAGTAAGAAGAAATGGCTTTAGATCCTAGCTTTGGATTTCTACAAGTTCAACTTGGAATAATTGCTTAACTTTTCTGGACCCTTATTTCTTCAGCATAATGGTTCCAATCTTATATGACTAAGATATCTATGTTATATTTCCTTTCCTTTTTTTTTTCATTGTCAACAGTTCTTAAAATTGCATTTGCCTTAATTGAATGACCTTATTTTAAAAATTTCTCTCTAATTTCATCATATTCTTTCTCTTTTCTTAGAAAGCCAAGTGTAGAATTAAAAACATTTATTTGGAAATAATTCATATTTGTAATTAAAATTTTTCTTACTATTAGAATATTGGAATTCTAATCTGTGCATATATATATAGACATATATATATATATATATATTATATTGTTTTCCATGCTTAGTAAATGTTGGGTTTTTTTCTTGGTGTATTTGTCCTGTCAGAAGTTTGACAGTAGTTTCTAAGCCTTTTCCCATTCCCATTTCTCCCTTCAGAATTTTCAGCATAGTTTTTTTCTAAATAAATACTTACCATTAACATTATAATATGAGATGACCTTATAACTAATTAAATTTTTTTCTTATTGGTTTTGTAAACATCACAATTTACATACACTTTTGCCTCTTTCCTGAGAATCTATGAACCATTCTTTAGTATAGCTGTAATATTTATTTTTTAATTTTATTATAGGAGCAGGAATGAAATAGTTAAAATCATGCAATAAAACTCTACTCATTAGCCTCTGGACAAGGTATAAAATGAAAATGAGTCAGAGAAAGCTTTGCCTAGTAAATAAATTGTCTGATGCTCTTATTTGTGTTCTACAGGTCTGTCAGTGTACATTAGTTTAAAAATGGTTTACTGGGAACATAAATGCAAATATCATAAGGAGAATCACCTTAAGTGGACCATTGATTTTACACTATAAAATGAATTTATTTTTTTGTCAATATCTTTGTCCCTTTAATAAAATGGGATGTGTACCTTTAACCTATAGTTTTCTGTGGAAATTATTTAAATATAATAACCGTTTTATCTTTAAAAGCATAAGGGAGGAATGGACAAAAGACCTTTCAATGAAACATGAGCTGATGAAGCTTATTTAATACATGTAAAAATAATGAGCAGGCAGAAGCTATTGCCCGACTTAAAGCTCTCAATCATGGTTTAACTGTACTCTTCAGAACTGTATTAGAGGCCCAAACCATTAGCTAAATATGAAATGTACCAGTGGGTATAAGGTATGGTTGATTAAAGTTCCCTAACCACATTGCCTCAGATTGTGGCAGAGCATACATTTATTAGTTTGGTTTATAAACTCTAAGAGGAAAGCCACAATTCTTCTGATATTTTGAAGAGTCAATAAAATTCTAAAAGTTCCAGAGCATCAGTGCTACACTATGAATTTGAAAGCAGGTTTAAACATCTCTTTAATTTCCTCAAAACTAATTAAATCATTTTTCTTTTTCTAAATGTTAGAGTATTTGAGCTTTTAGCAATGGATCAAATTAATGAACAAACAATCCAATTTCTTCCTTACTATTTAATTTATGTCAGTGATAAAAACATTTCCAATTATTTGGAAAGGCAGTAGATTTTTTAAAATAATTTAAGTGTGGAAGCTGTGTTTTTAGAGAGAATATATAAAAATCCACTTTAGAGAAGTGGGAAGGGAAGAAGAAAGTCTAGGAGAAAAGAAAGTAAATACCAAAGGATTAGTAGAAAAAAGAAATCCTCCTGATGTAAGTGATCAGAGAAATAATCTTCACTGATACATATATTGTATATTCTGAGGTAGGATAAAGAACTAGAATGAATATAGATCCCCTGCAGGTTGTTGATTATTTTATGACAAATGTTAATAATAAAATGGCCACCAATGTGGAAAGAGAATCATCACATAGTAAAAAACCATAGCAAAATATTAGATCATGAATCAATTAATTTGATTCTCTGTTCCTTAAGAGAAAACAAGGAAGATATCTCTGACACATACTGATTATAATTTTCGACCAACCATTTCACCTCTCAAAGATGTAAGTAATTTTCGAAGATTCTAAGTTCCCCAATAGAAGCTGATTTATAATTGTAATTTCATCATCTATAATGTACTAAAATCATTGAAATAATAGTTATAATACCTGATCCTAACATTTTGAGGGGATGAAAGGTAGCTAAAATCTTTATTCAAGTTTTTAAATTATCTCAAAAAGACAGATAAGTTGAGGTTTTAGATATGTGACATTTTGGATAGCGTCTTTTTGGACATGTCTTTTACAGTTTCTACTAATTCAAATATAAAAAAAGAAAATTTGCTTTTGAAACATTTTTAAATTTAAAGGGAAAATGCTTCCATCTACTGGAAATTATGTGTATGTGCATCAAGAAGTTCAAATTCTTTTTAAAAATTGGTTCTAATTACATAATGTGAACCTAAAGTTTAATGATATTTTAAAATTGGGTCTTATTAGAAATATCTGATGCTTATTTATTAAATATTTAAGGTGATATAATAGAACAAAATCACATAATGTGTTTATTCATAGAAATGCATATGTATATAGACTTGTTTCCTGTGTATATACACTAATGTATATGTGTATTTATGTTTCTGTGTGTATATACATATATATATATATATATATATATATGAGTACATATTTTTCTGTATTTGTATATGTTGAGAAAAAGGAGGATGGAGAGAGAAATAGAGTGATTAGCAAGTGATACAGACAAGGACTGTGGGGAGAGGGGCTCTTTTTGTTCGAATGATACCAGTCTCTAATTTTTCTCTAATTTGGATTCAGAGCATTGTTTCTTTTCTTAAGTTATTCATTCTTGTCCAACACTTTATGGATCATAGCATGTCAGGCTCTTCTATGCACTACTCATATGCATTGCTTCCATGACATTTTTTATTTATCTCATCTTCTACCATTCCCTTCTTCTTTTGCCTTCAATCTTTTCCAACCTCAGGGGCTTTTCCAATGAGTTCTGTCTTCTTATGTGGTCAAAGTATTTAAGCATTAGTTTCAGTACTTGATCTTCCAATGAATGACCTGAATGAATTTTCAGTAAGTATTGACTGATTTGATCTCTGTGATGTTCAAGAGAATGTCAAAAGTCTTCTTCAACAAAAATGAAAAATATAGATTCTAGGATACTCAGGTTTCATATAGTCCAGCTCTCACATTCATACATTGCTACAGGAAAAGGAAAAAAAAAACATAGCTAACCCTTTTCTATATCATGCCCAAATTTGCCATAATTTTGTTTCCAAGAAGCAAGCAACCTTTAATTCCATGACTGCAGTCACCATCTGAAGTGATCTTTGAGATCAAAATTATAAAATTTCAGAACACTTTAATTTGTTCTTCCCTTATTTTCCAGGAAGTGATGGGACAATTTGCCAAGATCTTATTATTTTTTATTAAAATTCAAGCCAGTTTTTGCACTCTCCACTGTGACTTTCATCAAGAAGATCCTTGAATTTTCACTTTCTGCCATTAAATGGTATTGTCTACTTCTCTTAGATTAGTGAAACTTTACCTGGTACCTTTAATTTTAGCTTTTGATTTCTCCACTCTGGCATTTTACACGATTTGCTCTTCATATAAGTTAAATAAATAAAATGATGATATAGGAAACTAATTTTAGTTTCACAATTTTGAAACAATTTCTTTTTTATTTATATGTAAAAACAATGTTAGGAAATATTTATCTTACATTTTAGGATTCATATTTTCTCCATTCCTACCTTTCCCTACGTCTTTGAGGCACTGAATAGTCTAATATAGGTAATACCCTTATTTTCATTTAACACACATTTTCATATTGCTCATGTCATGATAGAGGAAATATATCATGTATACAATAATATATATACCAAGTGCTTCTTGAAAAAAGTATAATTTCTCAAATATATAGAGATCTGAGTAAAATTTGTAACCATTTAAAGCATTCCCCAATTTAAAATGGTCAAAAGACAACAAGAGTTAGTTCTCAGAAGAGGAAATTAAAGCTATATAATCATATGAAAAGTGCTGAAGTCAATATTGATTAGAGAAATGAGAATTAAAACCACTTGATACCTACAAGAATGGCAATCATTACAAAAAAAAAGGAAAATGATAAATGTTGGAGGGGATGTAGGAAAATTGAGATACCTATACATTATTGGTGCAACTGTGAACTGATACAATCATTCTGAAGAGCAATAAGGAACAACATCCAAAAGGGCACAAAACTATGCATACTCATTCACCTAGCAATCCTGCTGGATCCCAAAGAGATCAGAGATAAGAGAAAAGGATTACCTGTACTGAAATACTTTATGAGCTCTTTTTGAAGTGAGAAAGAACTGGAAACTATGGAGTTGTATATCACTTGAAGAATGGATGAAAAAATTGTGTCATATGATTGTAATGAATACTATTGGTCCATGAGAACAATGAAGAGACTTAGTTCTGAAAAACCTGGAAAGACTTATATGTACTGAGCAGAAGCAGAACTATGTACACACTAACAGAAATATCACCCATTCAAAAACCAGTAGTTATCCAAAATTATTTATGAAGACCCATTATAGTTGTAATTAAATTCTTAGCTTATTATATTCTCTAAAGGTTGTATCCAAGTTGTAACCAGTTTTGATGGAATCCATCCATCATCATCTATGTAACAATTAACAAAGGCAACCTGTGATCTTCAATGGATATAGCAACAATAATTTGGGCAAGATATTCATTGATTTATAGAATGATATTTTGTTTTTCAACAAAGGTAATGGTAAAAATTATAGATCAATATAGGCAAAACATAGTAGCTTAAAATGATTCAATATTACAGAAATATAGTGATTAGATTGAAGTCAGATATAAATGAATTTTGGATTACACACTGGTTTGGGATATAATTTGTCGAAGCTCCCTTTCACTTGTTGAACTTCATGTTTTTATTGATTCATTTTTAATTCCCTTTTCTTAAAGTGCTTTAGGGCACAAACGTATTAATATTAGTTAGTAGCATATATAAAAGAGAAAAATCAAAAATAGCATGTTCTCCTCCTCCCTAATCTTGGGCAAGTATATAAAAATGATGTCCATCACTTCCATAACATCATGAAATCTGGCAGTTTACACTACTATACCCCAAGTCACAAGTCATTCATTTTGATTAAGGCTATGTAAAAAATATGTATTTTACCTTATGCACTAAGTAACTTGAAATAGGATAAGCAAAGCATTCAAGCAAAATAGGCTTTTCACAGAATTCATTATACAGCTTCCTGGTTACTAAACCATTCATTAGAATATTACTCATAGAGTTGGATCAGTTGATCTTGACCCTTTATAGCTCTTCCTATAGGGTCTTTCTGCTTCTGGCTCTGCAAGATCTGAGGCCCTTGACTAGACAAGGATACTTCTGCATGCCTTTGGAAGCATTAATTTTAAGCATACTTTGTTGATATAATGTAATGTGGTCTCTTTACTTTAATGTTTTTCCCCATGTATTAAGTTTCAGTTCCACAAAGTCTCTGTGATTTCATGTAAATCTCTCCTCTTCCACAGTAGTACTTGAACTGCATCTTTAAAAAAGAGAAAAATTCAATGAGACAGAGTTGAAGAGATAGTATATTCCAGGGATGGAGATAGCCAATACAAAGGCATTGAGAGATATTAGATAGTGTATCATGTGTGAGGAATAGAGAGATGACTTCTTTATGTCTATTGCTTCCTAATACAAGACCTGCACATTCAGAAAACCCTGTATTATATGCAAAATTAAACATGATGGACAAACTATTTAGAATTATATGAAAAGAAAGGTAGAAACCTCTAAAGGAAAATATATTATTTTCCCTGAATTAAATATAAGTATTATTAATAATATAAAGATTATAAATATGCCCTTCTCTGTTTAACTTTTAGGACTGTTCACAGGACCTGTGGTTTGGGTAAAATATATAAGACAAATTCTTAAGGTAAATTATCAGACTTAAGAATTTATTGACTCCTGAAATATTAGCAAAAGAGTCAAAAAAGTAAATGGCAAGATAGTATAAGAGAAAATATTTTTCAAATTTAATTTGAATTTTCGTGGTAAGAAAATATTGTAGAAGCTAGATCAGAAATCCCCAGAGAGTGAAGGATAAAGATAAGGACTTTTTCAACAGCATTAATTCTAGATGGTTAAAAGGAAGAATTAGAAGCATTTTCTTTGAATGTAATGAATGTAATAGTAAGGATTGGTATTTAGTCCATTGAATTTTTCCCCACTGGAAATACAAATATTTTTCTCCTTTTACTTTAATATGAACTCCATTTATATTTAAGTCATTTCCATCAAATAAAACTAAAGAGTAAGGAAAATAAAGAAATAAAAATACATACAGATCTCAAATGGCACGTTAAATTACATTTCATAATCTTCCAAGTTACAGTTTGAAGCCTAACACAAATTTGCTGTTATTCAAAATAACTTGTATATCTTTGCCTTTCACACACCTAACAAAGGAAAAATATTACATTACCATAGTACTACACCCCGGCAAAGTTTTGGTGGCCATCTTTCCTTATAGCTTTCTGGATTCCTCCATTGGCCAAGACTATTTAGCAGAAGAAATTTATATAATCCTGTGACCATCATCGCTGCATAGTCTATTGAATTGCAAAGAACTGAAGTTTATTTAAGAGAATAGAGATACTTTTCCCCCCTCCTCCCACCCCCCAAAAACTTCAGGGTCTTTGGAGAAATAATCAGTTTAAGAATTTATGTTTTCTGATTCTCAGACCAGTATTCCTTTAATTCTGCTTTGCTAATTAGAAAATGGAGTGCTTCAATTGTGAAGCCTTCTTGCTTGCTCAGTTTGAATCCATTTTCCTTTTTATAGGTTTCAGGCATATTTCCTGTGACAAATAATTTGAAGCCTGACTTGAGAACTAAACTATATATGTATATATATACACAGTCCATAAATAATTCTCTCTTTAGTTCCCATGTTAATCTTTTCCCATGGCAGGTGCAGGAGAGTCAAGACAGTGTGATACTGTTCCAGGAAGAATAATCATAGGCATTTTGACCCTTTTTGCATAGGAGGAGCCATGTGTGTTATCAATGGGGGAACCTAATAATATCTTATATCCCCTTTACATGTAGTTATTAACAACAGCTCTGAAAGCAGAGGAGGAAAAAATAAACATTATCTAATATTTGATATTAGGAGCAAATTGCAATTTGAAAAACTTTGTTTTTTTAATCATTACTTTCTTATAAAACATATTTCCATTTAATTCTTCCTGAACTAAGAAGCATCGCTTCTAGACTGAAAAGTTTTTGCTACAACTGACAGCTTTTGAATCAGTTCAAGATTTATTTTCAAAATATCATATTTTTGTCTTAAAATCATCTTGGGATAAGATGATTAGACATGGATTACAGCAATTTTTGTCCTGTAATAGGGAAATTATAGAGAGAAGCATAAGATGGGAAGTTGCCTTTAAGAAACCGGCATTGGCACATGTAAGAATTTTGGAAAAGTGTTCTAGAAACCAAAGGGTAGAGAAAGAATGGTTAATGGATAGTCAACTGTCACCTGGTCCTTGGTCTTGGTCTTGGATTGTAATTTGGTTCTGGATCTTGGTCTTGGACTGCCTCTTTGATTATGGTCCTGCCCAAGTAGAGGGAGGAAGAGCTGCTTCTAGGATTTTTTCCTATCTCAAGGCTTTGGAGAACAAAGGACAATCCTTCAATCCTTCCCTGTGGTACCTGATCAGCTGGAGAGAGTAGTTTGGAGCAGAACTGGTTATCTCTACTGTCTGTGAGTGTTTGCCAACTTGCCTGGGGATTTTAACTTAAGCTAGGTTGGATTTTTGGGTCTAACCCATTGTCAAGCCCTGCTGTGTGAACTCAGAAATCTGAGTCACTCTTACCAAACCCCTTAAGACAACTTTGGGAGAATATCTGAGAATTATAGACAGGAAGTGTTTAAACAGATTTTTGGGTAACATCTAGTCAGCACAGGGAGGTGAAAAGGGAGCTGCAAGACCAGAAGAGCTTCATCTTGTGATGAGCTTAAGTTGATTTGGGTGAAGTTTAGAGAACTAGAGAAAGGGAAATCCTTTTCCTAATTCTCATTCCCTGACCTTAATTTGTAATAAATTATATATTTTCTATATAAAATCATCATCAGGGCCATTATGAGCTACTGACTCAGGGAAAGGAAAGTGAAATTCACTGTACTTTCATAACATGAAGCCAAAATACACAGAGACTACAGCTGGGTATTTAGGCAGTTTCCTAGGCTAAACTAACACTTTGATCCCCTTTTACTGACCTGTTTTTTCAATAACTACTATTTAATTACAAGGCATGGCAAATTCTAAAGAGAGTCTATTTTTTGTGCATGTCAATCACCTATGAAAAATATAGTTTCAGAAGGTACCAAAACATGTTGAATTAGCCTGTTGGACAGGAAGTCAGAAGACCTAGATTTCAAGTCTACTTCAAATACTTACTCTTTTTTTCTTAAAACCCCTACCTTCCTTCTTGGAGTCAATATTGGCTCCAAGGCAAAGGAATGGTAAGATGATAAGAGCTAGGCAATGGGTGTCAAGTGACTGGCCCAGGGTCACACAGCTGGGAAGTTTCTGAGGCTAGGTTTGAACCAAGATCTCCCATCTCTAGGCCTGGCTCTCAATCTACTGAGCTACCCAGTTGCCCCCCAAATACTTGCTCTTTAATTATGGTTATCACATTAAATGTCTCTGTTTGCTTAACTGTAAAATGGGAATATTAATTCTTGTACTACTTTTCTCACAAGGTTATTGTGAATAAGGGCAGTTAAAAATTTAAAGCTTTATATATATATATGTATATATATATATATATACATATATATTTATATAATTACTGATTCATTATTTTGGTCATATATTCCTTGTGCATTGATATTTTATCAAGAATTTTCAAGTTGAGATTCTTGGAATTATCACCTATAGTCAATTTGGTATTATTCATAAGTCAGATGTATCAGCCAAGTAACAAAGACCAGTGTTTCAATACTGTGGCCATTCTATTAAATGTTGGGTCATGATGTCAGCACCAGAGCTAAGTACCAGTACCAGTGCTAACAATCAGATTATATAGAGGGGGGGGAACTGAAGGGAACTAGTCTTTATTAAGTGATTTTTATGTCCCAGTGAGAGACCTAAGAACACTAAAAATAGTATGACTTTTAATCCTCTCAACAGCTTTGTAAGATATTATTCTTATCCTCTCTTCAGAGTTGAGGAAACTAATTTAATCAGGAGTTAAGTGACTTGTACAAGGTTATAAACATAATATAAGTGAGATTCCTCAAGAACCATATATTAAGAATCATGCTAAGCACTGAGAATACAAAATAAAAGCAAAAAAGAGGTAGACAAATATTTCCTGGTCTCAAGAATCTCACAGTTTTCAATTCAAATGCCACAGTGCATTTCCAGAAGATAAATAGGTGGAAATTTCAAGTAAACAGATTTTTGTGTAAGGTATAATTTCCTTATGATAGAGCTCTTAAATCATCTAATGGGCTTAGAGACTCTTCAAATGAAATATGGATAACCAACTATCAGGCATGAAGTAACAGCCATCCATTTTTCAGGTAAATTTTGGACTAGATGGCTTCAAAATGCCTTGCAAACATAAAATTCTATGTATCTATGTCTAGAGTAAACTCAAAATTGTATGCTTGCAGATTTTCCCTCTGCTTCATCTTCAATAAGCAATCAGTTGACAAGTCTTGTCAATTCATTCTCCACATTCCTTATAATCCACAATTTCTTCACACAGCCATTACCTCAGTTCATACTCCCAATGTCTCTTGACTAAACTTCCCACGTAAGATTTTTATTTCAACTAACAAGCATTTCTTTACTCTCTCCTACTCTCACCATCACCATCACCACTCCTAAAGCAAAGTAGGAAAAAATAAAAATAGACTATTGAAACATATGTGCATAATCAAACAAAACATTCCCACCTTCACCATGTCCTACCTTAATTTACTATTAATCATCCTAATGAACTCTCTTCCAGGCCAAAATAATTATTTTGCTTCACATCTTCTATAACATTCTATCTCCTATCTCTGTGTCTTTGTACAGGCAGTCTTCAATTCTGGGAAAGTACTCATTTATTCCTTCTTTTTCATATAATTTCTAACTTCCTTTTCAAAACTGAATTCAATTGCCATCTTCTGAACATTTTTTTCTGTTTTTCCCTTTGTTGTAAATTATATCTTCTTTAATTATTTTATAATTACTTTAGATAAAGATTTTTTTTCATTTATGCAAGCAGCATGAAATAATAAATAGAATTGCTGGCTTCAGAAAAAATAATTCAAGTTGCCACCTCTAAAACATAACTGTCTTTTTGACCCTTGGGCAAACTCTCAACCTCTTGTAAAATAAGAGTCAATCAAAATTGGCAAAGAACATTTATTACCTATAATGATGAAATCATAATTCCAACCAAAAACAGACAAAGGAACCGAGGGAGATAGATAGATATTGGAATAAATACAGAGATTTAACATTTCCTTATCTATGCACAAATTGTTTCCAAGCAAATTAAATTAGGGTTCTTGAGGGCAATCACTGGATCATTATTTGCATTATCTAACCAAAGCCAATTATAATGCCTTTCATATAGCAGATGTTTAAAGACATTTTAAATCAATTTCAATCTACATGTCCCATATTTTATCAACTATTCTATCCCCAAATGGTTTCCCTTAACTCTCAGATAAATCAAGGTTTGTTTCCCCTTTTCTTGTTTTCCTTATTCAATATACCAGGCTCTGATTTTTTATCTGCCATTACTAATATTTAATGATATATTTTCAATTACTTTTTTTCACATTACGTTCCTTGAACAATCAAGGAAATGATCTTTTCATTCTTAGTTGGAATTTGTCTTTGAGAACTAGATATTCATATTTATCTAGTTGTTTATTTTTTTCTGTGTTCTCCTTTCAGTAGTTACAATACCTTCAGCTTAAATTTAGTCAACTTTTTTTATTATTTGCTATTTTATAGTTTACAAATCTAAGTCAACTTATCATCTTAGAATATAAAGGTCCAATAGAAAATGTGTGGGATTAATTCTCATGTCTAGTTGAGCTTTGCTGTTTTCCATAGATACATATTGTATCCATCCCATAAACCCATTATTGAGTATTAGGGGGACTAAAAATATAATGAATAGATCAGAGTTTTCCATCATCGCCACTGTGAAAACAATGCATAGTACCACACCACTGAGACTTCAAGTTGAAATGAAGAGAAAGAATGTATGAATTGGAGTTAAGACAATCCAGGTTCCAGGTTGTCTCATATTCTTACTAAATGTGAGATCGTTGGAAACAGCCTATTTGTAATTCAATGTCTTACTCTTTTAACCAGGATAAGCAAAAGGAAATTTATTGTGTATTATGGATTACAATGAAGTTCAAAAGAGGTAATGTAATTAAGTTTAAAATTTGAAATGTTATTAAAATAGACACTATCAATAGTGGAAATGGGTCTATAGTATCATCATTCCACAAAATAAGATGGAACTCGCCTACAGACATCCCTATACAGTTTAACTTATAAAAGATCTAAATATTTACATATAAGAAATGTATATTAAGAGTGAAAATTAGGACCTATGCTTTTAATTGCTTCTAAACATACTTAATTAATCAAAATCATCCTTTCTCTCACACCCATTTCAACTGGGCTAGGAGTGGGTAATGAAAGGCTGCATTTCCACAGTCAATTTGAAGAGCAGATTTTAGACAGTTATTTGTATAATGAAATCCCCAAGCAAATTTTGACTTTGTAGAAATTTAAAAGAGGAAAAATAAGACATTTGTTGACTTGGACTATTATCTTTTCCTCTCAGGAGGTAATATGGTTTCTATAAAATCCCTTTATCTCACAAAACTAAAACTACAGTAATAAAATCAAAAGATAATAATTATACATTATTATCTATCAATAGCCAAATTAGCATGGAATACAATCTTACCTAATGACTCCTTGAATATCCATTAAGGGTTCAGATCATCTGTGTTTGTACAATCATAATCAATATTTACATTTATTTTGTGCTTTGAAGTTGGCAATACTTTCCTCATAATAAACCTGAGAAACAATTAATGAAAGTATTATTTTCCCTATTTTTGTGAGCGTGGAAAATGAGGCACAATTTTCCCAAGATAGCTATTTCTTAGGACAAAAATGAAAATCCAGATAATGAATCAAATTGACTCTTAAGAGAAAAGTAAGGAATAGGCTCAAGAGAGTTACTGACTTATAGGCACATCTATATACCTATATATTCTAAGACATTAAATGGGATTTAGAGAATTAGGCTAAGGTCATAGATTTTAAAATAATTATTTTGTATCAAAGATCTTTTAAAATGGAGGTTTGATGGTACAGTTAGGGTGAAAAATAGGATTTAATATTCAAAATTGTTAATAATATCTTGTGATATCTCATGGTTTAAATGAAAACAATTTCTTGGAGCTAATCCACTGAACTGCTACTCCCTAAAAGATAGACAAAGGTTTTCTGGTAGATGAGGATCCAACACTGGAATTTTCCTATTGTACAGAATTATATGAATGAATAAATATTTTACTATATATTTATAAAGAGATTTCAAGTGATCAGAGAACTTTCAGGCATATACCTCATCTGAATGATTCTGTAAAGGGTCTTATTTTCTCAGGATTTAGTATTACTTGCTCATTTTTTCCTTGTTATGTAGCTATAGTTGTTAAATTTTCTTTGAAGCTCTAGTCTCTTCATCAGGAATGCTTGGAAGTCTTCTATTACATTAAAAGTTCATTGTTCCTCTGGAGAATGATACTAAAAATTTCCAGGTAATTTATTCTTGGGTGTAAACCTACATCTTTGGCCTTCTAGCATTTCATATTCTTGGCTTTCCACTTATTTATGGTGGTGGCTAAATTCTAACTCTGAATGTCACACCTTTGTACTTCCATTCTTTTTTCACTTTTTCTATAGTTTTCTTTAATTTGAAAACTGAATTTTTACTGTAATATTCCTGAGATTTTCATTTTGGGATTTCTTTTATGAAATAATCAGTGAAGTATTTCTTTTTCTATGTATTTTCTGATTTTAAGAGATGCAAGCTTTTTATGATTTTTTGAAATAAACATCCTAGGGTCTTTTTTTCATAACTTGCAGGTAGTACAATGATTTTAAAATTATCTCTCTTTGCTATGGCTTGCAATTAAGCATTTTTAATCTGAGATAACTTAATTTTTTTCTATTTTTCAGTCTGGATAATTTCTTATTTCTTGATGTTTCAGGGACTCATTAACTTCATTTGATCAATTCTCCTTTTCAGGTAGTTATTTTCTTGTGTAAGTTATAGCCCTTCTTGTTCCAATATGTTAATTTCTTCCCTTACCTTCCTTCCATAGCAATTATTATTTTCCATTTTTGTAGTACTTTAAAAAAATTTAAATTTAAAATAATTTGATTTCTATCTTTGTAAACTTTTGTTTTGTAACTGTTTTTCCTTAAGAATTTGCTTGTAGATTTTTTTAATTCTTCTCTTCTTTTAGTATTGTATCTTGAGCTTCCTTGTTACCATAAAACTTTTTTTTTGAGATTCTTTTGTTTGCTCATTCATCTAGTCTATTTCTGGATTTTGACTTTCTTTAGAGCTAGTTTTTATGTACTTCTGTTTGGAGGAGGAATACTTGGATATTTCTATCATGTTCTTATCATTAGGTGATTATGTCATGGACAGCTCAGGCTATGACCATCTAAGCTTTCCATGTAACCAAAGTTATATCATGTGGGACATTATCCTTGGATAAGGCATTAGAATATGGTGCAGCTCAAATGGAAGTAATTTCAGCCATATATTTACATAAATCTGCATCTCAAAATTTGACTGAAATTTGTATTTACGTTTTGAAAAATGTTAAATTGTGTACCTGAAGATATGTAATGTTTCATTTAAGTTATTAAAATAATGCAATTGTGTACAAATTTAATATGACCCAAAACTTTTAAAAATATTTAAAATACCAGTGTGGAAACATTTTAAACAAGTGCATATGAATAAACAAATATGTCAATGTGCATATAAGCACATATATTTTTGTCTATAAGTGTGTATGTAAAATTTCTCCTCTTATGCCATAGTCTCCAGGGCTCATTAATCTATCTGTAAGTTTCCATTAACATATTCAGGGAATAATTTCTCCCACAATGCTTAGCTAGTACTGATCAAATATAGACAAGGCATGCTAAAAATGCCTATAGCTTTTGATATGCTCCTGTTCTTTCCTTAACAGAATTTTCAAAATGTGACATTCACAACCACAATACAAATGTTCATTAAATATTTTACCCTTAATTCTGGGTTATCCATTTGATTCTTGTACCTAATTTAGGTATAGCAAAAAATGATGTATAAACCAACTAGTTCTCCAATATCATATCCCATTTGTTCTTAACATAATACAATCATGTAATGCTTAAATATAGGGCATTTACAAATTTAATCCAAAGAAAAGTAATTTTTGTTTGAATTATACTATGGTTTTAGTATAAAAATGATTTTGGGTTGAATTCTCTGGTTATCAATCAAATCAAAGTATATAGCATACTCAATGTGTTTATTTAACAAATTAAAAGACTAATTTATTTTACACTTGTGAATTTTATGAGTATAAATATAAATATTACTGTCTATAGTAATACAGATGAACTCTCTAATGTCATAAAATATAATTGAACAAGATATAAAGATACATGTATATAAGTACACAGGAATATGTATCTTAATATTTTGTTACTTCTAATGATTGATCACTGTAGATACTGACTCTACTGATATATACAATTAGTCCTTGACTTAGAACATGGAGATTGAATGAGATAATAGATGCAAAACACTTTTGAAATGTAAATGCATATTATGTATATATTTACTTGGCAGCAACAATGAATAGAGTGCCAGACCTAGCATCTGGAAGACTAATAGTCTTAAGTTTAAATCTGGTTTCAGACATTTACTAACTGATCCTCGGCCAGTCACTTAATCTCATTTGCCTCAGTGTCCTCGTCTTTAAAATGAATTGGAAAGGAAAATGTCATATGATTTCAGGATCTTTGCCAAAAAAAAGTCCTCAAATGGAGATATAATGAATTGCACATGATTGAAAACAACTGGAAAACAATAAGTTAATCTAAAATTTATGTTACTTATTATTATTATTAATATTATCATTATTATTATTATTATAAACAATTATAGTGGAACTAGACCTATAATTTCATTGTTGTAACAAATTCTTTTGTTATTAAACTCCTTCTGTAAATGAAGAATAATACCTCTGCAACTACATATCTTAAAGCATTCCCTAAAACATAGAAGTTACATACATTGATTAGGATCACATTTGTTACACATATGATTTGAAACAAGGTCATCTGAGCTGTCTACCTTCTTCACTTTCTATTGACCCACATAATGAATAATAAACAAGTGTCAAATCCATACTATTATGGAAAAATAAGAACAATGTTATAAAATGTTGTTTGTTTTGTGACAATATTTCATGTCATGACCATGACAAAATTATCATGGAATTAAGTTGCCTTTGGTTCTAAGATACTGAATTAGCAATTTTTTTTCACTTAATTAAGGATTCATCCCAAGAAACAAAAGTAACTATACTTAAATATTGATGATAAAATGCAGCTTCTAATAGTGAAACATTTTGCTCAATATTTAATTTGATAAATTGAATAACAATAAAAGATTAAGACATAGTGAAAGTGATCAATGGCACTGTCAATATATAATGCTTTAAAATACCATAAAGTAATGTATGTGTTTTTCTGAAAAATTCTAGGTGTTGTCAAAGTGGATTATGGAGATGTATCGGTCAGAAAAGCACTAAGAGAAAATTTGAAGTGTAAGCCCTTTTCTTGGTACCTAGAAAACATTTATCCAGACTCCCAGATTCCAAGACGGTATTACTCACTTGGTGAGGTATGAATTATTTATTTTGGTTCTTCTTAATATATTTTATGAATTGTATTATTTCTAGAGTTAAATTTGTAAAATATTTTAGGAACATCTTTTTATGGAGTCTCAGACTTAATGTATTTTAAATGAGTTCTAATATTCATTTTGAAGGATTTCTTCAGAACCCATAAAGATTTTCATTGCTAGTGATTTTTTCCATAGAACAATAACAGAAGAAAAATTGGTAATATTAATAGAAAGGTTTCTCACACCAGTGATTTTATTCTCTTCTAAAATATTGTCAATCTTAAGAAGAATGTAGATGGCCTTATTTCCTCATGTAGATGAATATAACAGCGGACTCAAAACATTAGCATGATATTTTCCTCATTTCTGAAGAATGATAACTCAATATTCCATGACTGCCTTAAGAAGAGATTGGGGAAAAATGAGGCAAGTTCTTTCACTTTCAGCTTCTTCATGGATGACTTATTCTTAGAGTACTTCTCTTTCTCCTGAGATTTCTCACTGTAATAACTAAATTAAACTCTTGTCTTTAATTTCCATAGATTTTATTAATATTTACTTGAATAAGAGAAGGCAGACAGATATAGAGAAAAGAAGCTGATTTTAACTAGCCATGTGAATGCTCTCTACATGGCTCCCTCAGCCACTTTCCTTTCATCTTTTACCTGAGCAAATAGTCAGCTCACTTTCTCAAACCCCCTGTTTAATTCTTCTCTTTTACTCCAGATCCATATCCTTTCTGGTTTAGGTGCCTAGGTCACTGCCCTGTGACCCACCCTTTTTGGAGTGGTGTACACCCTTACACATCACTAAAGAAAATTTAGAACTCTACATGCTCTAGAAGACTTAGTACTCATCCTGCCCACTTAGTCTATCTACAACACGTTCCATGCATATAAAATCAGATTATTATTCACCACCAGGGAAGAAAGTTTTAAGCAAATTAGATTGATACTCTTGTTATATGTGTATAATGTGTTACAACTTTACATAAAAATTACTTTGAGCAAACTTGCCTCTTGTTCCTTCTCCATGTAGATGCAGGTAGGGAAAAATATATTTTAATATTTTTGCATTTAACCTTTAAAATCTGTTTTAAATATTTATGAAATTATGTATCTCTATTCATCCCTGAAATGGCAATCAATTTAATAAAGAATAAACAAATTCCATAATCCAAAATATATTTCCATAAATGTTAATTTGTGAAGAAAAATAAAGACAAAATACAAAGAAATTTTTAAAAAATGATTAAATCTACACTTACATTCCATCAGTAATTTCCCACTAGGGAGATAGCATTTTATCATAAGTCTTTCAGAATTATTTTGTATTAATATTGTGGATAATATCTAAAATCACTTTGATTTTGATTATTGATTAGTGTTAGGGGTAAAATTTAGGGATGAGACTAAACATATTATATTAGTGGTCACCAGGAATTTAAATTCAATCTTAATGAAATACTCAAGTCAGTATGGGATTTTATGGTGGTTTATTTATAATAGAAGGAAGAAAGTAAGAAGGAGAAGAGGGAAATGATAGAAAATCTGTTCTGGCCTGGCCTAAGGCAAGGGGAGTTCGAAGGCCTCAGTCAAGAGGCCTCCTCTAAGATGAGGGACCTCCTCAGAGGATAGTGCCTTTAGAAGTTCAAGGAAAAGGGGTGTCAGTCTTATCACTCATCAAGTTAGATTCAGAGAAATGTCTCATCTAAACCATGCTACAGAGCTCATTCCATTAAACTCCAACACCAAGTCTGCCAAAACTGCAAGCATACCAAACCCCACCAAAAGCTCCCAACACTGCTGAGCAAGAGAGGCTCACAGGAAGTGACACAAAATATAAAAACAGTTCTTTACATCACTTCCTGTGTCTCACATGTACCAGTGGTGGTTTAAGCTTGGCTTAGGACAGCCCAGGGGGTCAGTCAGTTGTTTCTTATTCATCACTTGCTAGCACATGCTGGTCATAGGCCATCCTCCCCATATTTAATACTTAAGTGGGGGTGTATATATTCCTGGTTGCTAGAATTCTAAAGACTAAGCCGGATGGAGTAAAATGAAAATTTACATTATGATGGAATATTGCTGTTATTAATTATAATATTCTCCTAGTTCTGTTCACTTTGCTTTGCATTAGTTTATGTAAGTCTTCCAAGTTTTTCTGAAATACTCCTACTTATCATTTATAATACCATAATAATATTTATCTCATATTCATATATCACAATTTATTCAGTCCTTCCTAATCATCAACATACTCTTAATTTCTAATTCATTGACACCCCAAAAAGAGTTAATATATACTTTTTTGAATAATCTTTTTTTTTCTCTATGTGATACAGATGTAATATTACTGGTTCAAAAGACATGCACAAGTTTAAAGACTTGTAGGTAAAGTTCTAAATTTGTTTCCAACATGCTTGGATCATTTCACAACCACAGCAGTATATTAGTTTTTCCAATTTTTATACATCACTTTCCATATTTGTTACTTTCCTTTTCTGTCATTTTAGATAATTGGATAGGTGTGAATCAATACCTCAGAGTTGATTTTTCCCAGTTTCTTTCCTTCCTTCAAATCTGAGTTGCATTGATTTTGTTTATATAATTAAAAAAATGTTTGCTTTCAATCTCATTTGGCCATAAATTCTTTCCCTATCAGAAAATATAAGTAAATAGTCCATGATACTATTTATGTCTAAATAATGTAACCATTTTAATATTATCTTTGTATATATTGTGAGATGTTGTTCTATATCTAGTTTCTATGAAAATGAACTTGAATTTTTCAAGCAATTTTTGCCAAGTAATAATTTCTTGTTCCTAAATCTTGAATCTCTGAGTGTCAAATGTTACATTACAATGGTCATTTGCTAATATTTATTTTGTATCTAATCTACCTCTCTCATCCACCACTGTATTTCTTAGGCAATACCTAATTGTTGTGAGAGTTAACCATTTTGTAATATAGTTTATGTTCTTCTGATGCTAAGCATCTTTTCTTCACCTCAAGTTCTTCCAGATGATTTTTGTCATTATTTTTTCTAACACTATATTTTTTGTCATTCTGAAATTTGGCACTGAATAATTAAATTAATTTTAGGTGGAAGTCTCGTTTTATCACATTAGCTCAGCCAAAAAAATAGATCTAACTTTGTGTGAAGTGTTTTATAATTGTATTTTTATAGTTCCAGAGTTTGTCTTGTAAGATAGAATCCAAAGTATTTTATATTGTCTGAAGTTATTTTAAATGTAATTTCTTTTTCTATTTCTTCATACTGTGCTTTGTTGGTAAAATATAGAATGTCTGATGATTTGTGTCATTTAGTTTTATATCCTAAAGTATTCCTAATTTTTTAATTATTTAAACTAATTTTAGTTGATTCTCTAGGATTCTCTACAAAGAATGATAATTTGTTTCCTCATTTCCTACTTTAATTCCTTCAATTTTTTTTCTTCTCATTCCTATAGTTAGCATTTCTTGAATAACATTGCATAATAGTAGTAAATATGATGATCCCTCATATACTCCTGATCATGTATAATGGTTACTTATAGTTTTGTATAGATATACATCATTGCAAAGAAAGTTCAATTTTTTTTTTGTATTTTTGGTAGTAATTTAATCAGAATTAATAGGATTGTGAATTTAATAAAATTAATAGGAATTTAAAAGATTTTATTTTATAAAAAACTTTGTTCATCTATTGACATAAACATTTGATTTTTGCTGATTTTGTCATTGACATGGTCAATTATGTTCACAGTTGTCACGAAATTGAACCACAATTGAATTCCTGGCACAAATCCACTTCATTATAGTGTAGTAATCTATGTGATATAATGCTGCAAACTCTTTATTAGTGTTTTATTTAAATTTTTATCTCAATATTCATTAGGGTAAATGCTCTATATAATTCTATCCCTATTTTTTGTTTGTTTGTTTGTTTTGTTTTGTTTTTGCTCTTTCTCTGTTTTTACTGGTTACTCTGTTTTTGCCTGGTTGAGGCAAATATTTGTGCCGAAAAAGGAATTTGGTTCATGATCATTTTGTCAAATTTTCCAAATATTTTGTAAATTATTGAAGCTAATTTTTCTTTAAATGTTTGTTAGAAATTACTTGTAAATCTATATGATACTGGGGATTTTTTTATTTAAGAGATCATTTTTGAATTGTTCAAATTATATAAGTATTATTTTTCTTCTTATTTTAATCCAGGCAATTAGATTTTTGTACATATTCTTCCATTTCACTTAGATTATAAAATATATTGGCATATATTTAATTAAAATAACTTTTAATAATCACTTTAATTTCATCTTAAAAGGTGGTGAATTCACCCTCTTCATGTTTTATACTGCCAATTTGATTTTCTATTTTAAAAATAATATATGCAAGTTGTTTACTTTATTTTGACTGTTTTTCACAAAACTAACTCCTGGTCTTATTTATACATAGAATGATTTTCTTGCTTTCATTTTTTATTAATCACACTATTGGTTTTCAGAATTTTGATTTTTTTCTAGGTTTTTGTTTTGTTTCAAGCCCATTATATTTTCCTGCTTTTTGTTTTTATTAATATGATCATTTAGAAATGAAAATTTTCCTCTGAAGTACTTTGATGAGCACATCCTCTGAAATTTGGTATATTATCTCATTGTAGTAATTCTCTTTAATAAAATTATTTATTATTTCCATGATTTTTTCTTTCACCCACTCACTCATTCTTTAATAAGTTTTACTGGATATAATATTCTTGATTTTAATTCTTATTCAATATCATTATTGGAGTTTCATTTTGGGATATCTTTCAGATGATCAGTGTATTTAATCAATTTTTATTTGACTCTCTGGTTCTAGAATATTTAGATGGTTTTCCTTTATAATTTATTGAAATATTATTTCAAAGCTCTGTTTTTGATCATAGATTTTAGATAGTCCAATAACCCTTAAATTGTTTCTCCACAATTGATTTTCCAAGTCAGTTTTTTTATGAGATAATTTATGTTATCCCCCCCCTTTTTTTTACTTTGTTTAATTGATTCTTGTTGTCTCAAGGTGTCATTCCCTTCCACTTGCCCA
This sequence comes from Monodelphis domestica, assembly GCF_027887165.1. NCBI lineage: Eukaryota > Metazoa > Chordata > Mammalia > Didelphimorphia > Didelphidae > Monodelphis > Monodelphis domestica. The sequence goes on from NC_077230.1 coordinate 158,158,899, forward strand.
ATTCTAATTTTGAAGAAATTATTTTCAACAGTGAGCATTTTCTTTTCAATTTGTCTAATTCTGCTTTTAAAAAAATATCTCTGCTGTTAATTTGTGTGCTTCTTTTCCCATTCAGTCAATTCTTTCTTTTAAGGAATATTTCACACCAGTGTATTTTTGGACCTCACCATTTGGCCTTTTCTGTTTTTTTTAAGATGGTATTTTCTTTAGTAGTTTTTGTGACTCCTTTACCAGCTGTTGACTTTTATCCCATGAATTTCTTGTACCACTCATTTTCTCCAATTTTGCTCTAGTTATTTTATTCAATTTTTAAAATCCTTTTGAATTCTTCTAGTAATTCTTTTTGAGTCTGAGATCATTTTTCCCCTTTAGGGTGTTTTGCATATAATTGTTTAACATTATTTTCTTCTGTTTGTATTTTTATCTCCCTGACACTATTATAGTTTTCTCTGCTCATGTTCATTTTTTTAGTTTGTTCATTTTTCATCCCATAGCTTAACACTGTCCCAAGCCAATAGATTCTTCTGTGTATGTTGAATTTTCATAGATATTTCTGGAAGTTTGTGAAATATTGATATTTCTAAGGTGATGAGATCTAAGGGACTGTGGTCACTACTCTCCTGACCTGTACTCTGTTTTGTGAGAGACTTAAGCACCCTTTTCTACCCTGGGAATGTGATCAGGGTCCCTGATCCTGCTAGTATTCCACTTTTCCCTGAAACTGTGACCTGAACCCATGTATGAGTGATGCAACAGTATCCTGCTTCCAGTACCAGCAGAAGGTTCCTTGGAACTCTCTTTTTTACCAGTTATCTAATCCCCTTAAAGTCTGACAGCTATGAAAAGTCATGTCCCCTGATTCAGTCACTCTAAAAACCTGCTAACAGCTTGACAGCTATGACCTGCATTATACTAAGCTTCATTCTCATGCAAACAACATACTTTTCTGCTGACTTTGCCAATTATTCTGAGTTGAAAGTTGTTTTGCCCCTTTATTTTATTGGTTCTGACACTCTAGAAATCATGCTGAGGTGTTACTTTAACATTGTTTTGATGGGAATATGAGAGAGTTCAGGCAGATTCTTGCTCTAAGTGCACAATTTCAGCTATTGACCCCACCCCCACCACCATGGCAACTTCTTGATTATTTTTCTTTAGGGAATTTTTGTACTTTTTTTCATCTGACCAATTTTGTTTTTTAAGACATTCTTCTATTTAGAGAATTTGTATAACTGTTTTGCAATTAGGCCAATTATGTTTTTGAAGGTGTTATTTACTTCAGGAATTTTTGTACCTCTTTTATCAGACTGTTGACTCTATACTTTTCTTGGATCACTCACATTTTCCCTCATTTTTAATCTATCTCGCTTATTTTTAATTTTTAACATTTTTGAATTGATTCAGTAATTATAATGATCTCATATTTAATTCACTTTTTTCCTTTTAGGCACTATTTTTAGTGGCTTTGACTTTGTTTTTATCTTCTTTGTTAGTGTCTTGAGATTCTCTGTCACCATATAATTTGTTATGATTAGATGGGCTTTTTTTACATATTTCTTGACTTTTAACTTCATGTTAATATCAAATGCTACTCCCAATAGAGTGGGAAGTATCCTAAGTTTAAGGCCTATCATTATGCTATCTTGAGAGCTTGCATTGCAAATCTGTGGGATTTTTTTATTGCTTCAAAGCGAATATGATCTAGAAAAAATATACATTCATTGCACTTCTAACTAATCTTTGATCTTTACCTAGGAAGGAACCACTTTTTTGTAGCCACCTAAACTAGTGCTCCTACTTGCCCTATGATTATGACCCAGTTTAACATTCTCTGACAGTCAAAATTATTATTTTGGAATTGATAGTGATGATTTATGTGTTTTTTAATCCTAAAACTTTGCTAAAATTATTATTTTAATTTGTTTTTAGTTAATTCTCTAGAATTCTCAAAGTATATTTTATCATTATCATATCATCTAAAAAGAATGATAGTTTAGTTTCCTTATTGCCTACTTTAACCCCTTCAATTTCTTTTTCTTCTCTTATTTCTAAAGCTAGCATATCTAGTACAGTATTAAATGATGAGGTAAAAATGGACATCCTTGCTTCACCCCTGAATTTACTGCAAAAATTTCAAAAGTTTCCAAAGGAAAAGATAGTTACTCATGGTTTTAGATAGATACTACTTATCATTTTAAGGAAAGGCCCATTTATTCCTCTGCTTTGTAGTGTTTAAAATAGCCATAGATGTTGTATTTTTTCAAAGGATGTTCTGCATATGTTCAGATAATTCTGATATCTAATAGTTGTATCATTAATATGGTCAATTATGCTGATAGTTTTCTTAATGTTAGCCAGCCTTGAATTTCTGATATAAATCTCACCTGGTTATAGTGAATGATCCTCATGTTATGTTTCTGTAAGGTCTTTGCTAGTATTTGATTTAAGATTATTCATTGATATTTATTGAAGAAATTGGTCAGTAATTTTCTTTCTCTATTTTTACTCTTCCAGGTGTAGGTATCAGCACAATATTTTGTGTCAAAAATATAATTTGGTAGGACTTCTTTACTATTTTTGCATTTCATTTTATTGTATTAGGATTAATTATTTTTAAAATATTTGATAATTGTACTTGTGAATCCATCTGGCCCTGGAGATTTTTTCATAGGGGGTTCATTGATGGCTTTCATTTTCTGAGATGGGATTATTTAAATATTCTATTCCCTCTTATGTTAACCTTAACAATTTATAATTTTTTATAAATACTCATCTAATTCATCTGTATTGTCCTATAATTGGGCTTTAATTTCCTCTCTATTAGAAGTAAATTTACCACCTTCATTTCAGAAAGGGTAATTTGATTTTCTTCTTTCCTTTTTTAAAATCAAATTAACTAATGCTTTATATTTATTTCTTTTCATAAAACCTACCCCTAGTCTTACTTTTATTAGTTCAATGGTTCTCTACTATAATCGGTTTTCTTCCCCATATCTCTTTTGTAGCTATTATTTACTGCATTTCACCTGTCTTTCCTTTTCTTTAAATGCAATCCTCTTTCAAAATTGATTTATTTTTGACATATCGTTACACCATAAACAGATTACTTGCATATTTACTGTCAATATATACTTCTTTAAAGGTTCTGAAAGAAGAATTTTAAGAGTTACAAATATTTTCTTTTTTTTTTTGTTTTGGGATTTTTTTATTTTTTTTAATTTTTTTTTATTTTTTTTAATAGTATTTTATTTGATCATTTCCATGCATTTTTCATTAAAGACAAAGATCATTTTCTTTTCCTCCCTCCCACCCCCCATGGCCGACGTGTGATTCCACTGGTATCATATGTGTTCTTGACTTGAACCCATTGCCATGTTGTTAGTATTTGCATCAGAGTGTTCGCTCCGAGTCTTTCCTCTGTCATGTCCCCTCAGCCATTGTAGTCAGGCAGTTGCTTTTCCTTGGTGTTTCTATTCCCTCAGTTTGTCCTCTGCTTTTGGATAGTGTTTTTTTCTCCTTGATCCCTGCAGATTGTTCAGGGACATTACACCACCACTAATGGAGAAGTCCATTACGTTCGATGATACCACAGTGTGTTTGTCTCTGTGTACAATGTTCTCCTGGTTCTGCTCCTCTCGCTCTGCATCACTTCCTGGAGGTTGTTCCAGTTCACATGGAAATCCTCCACTTTATTATTCCTTTGAGCACAATAGTATTCCATCACCAACATATACCACAATTTGTTCAGCCATTCCCCAATTGATGGGCATCCCCTCATTTTCCAATTTTTGGCCACCACAAAGAGCGCAGCTATGAATATTTTTGTACAAGTCTTTTTGTCCATTATCTCTTTGGGGTACAAACCCAGCAGTGCTATGGCTGGATCAAAGGGTAGACATTCTTTTATCGCCCTTTGTGCATAGTTCCAAATTGCCCTCCAGAATGGCTGGATCTGTTCACAACTCCACCAGCAATGAATTAATGTCCCTACTTTGCCACATCCCCTCCAGCATTCATTACTTTCCATAACTGTCATGTTAGCCAATCTGCTAGGTCTGAGATGATACCTCAGAGTTGTTTTGATTTGCATCTCTCTGATTATAAGAGATGTGGAGCACTTCTTCATGTGCTTGTTAATAGTTTTGATTTCTTTATCTGAAAACTGTCTATCCATGTCCCTTGCCCATTTATCAATTGGAGAATGGCTTGATTTTTTGTACAATTGATTTAGCTCTTTATAAATTTGAGTAATTAAACCTTTGTCAGAGGTTTTTATGAAGATTTTTTTCCCAAATTGTTGTTTTCCTTCTGATTTTAGTTACATTGCTTTTGTTTGTACAAAAGCTTTTTAATTTGATGTAGTCGAAATTATTTATTTTACATTTTGTGATTCTCTCTATGTCTTGCTTGGTTTTAAAGTCTTTCCCTTCCCAAAGGTCTGACATGTATATTATTCTGTGTTTACCCAATTTACTTATGGTTTCCTTCTTTATGTTTAAGTCTTTCACCCATTTTGAATTTATCTTGGTGTAGGGTGTGAGGTGTTGATCAATTCCTAATCTCTCCCACACTGTCTTCCAATTTTCCCAGCAGTTCTTATCAAATAGTGAATTTTTGTCCCAAGACCTGGGATCTTTGGGTTTATCGTATACTATCTGGCTGAGGTCGCTTTCCCCCAGTCTATTCCACTGATACTCCTTTCTGTCTCTTAGCCAGTACCAAATTGTTTTGATGACTGCTGCTTTGTAATATAGTTTGAGGTCTGGGACTGCTAAGCCCCCCTCATTAGTGTTTTTTTTCATTATTTCCCTGGATATCCTTGATCTTTTGTTATTCCAAATGAACTTTGTTATGCTTTTTTCCAAATCAGTAAAGAAATTTTTTGGGAGTTCCATGGGTATGGCACTAAATAGATAAATAAGTTTGGGCAGGATAGTCATTTTTATTATGTTGGCTCGTCCTACCCATGAGCAGTTAATGTTTTTCCAATTGCTCAAGTCTAGTTTTAGTTGTGTGGCGAGTGTTTTGTAGTTGTGTTCATATAGTTCCTGTGTTTGTCTTGGGAGGTAGATTCCTAGGTATTTTATTTTGTCTAAGGTGATTTTGAATGGGATTTCTCTTTCTAGTTTTTGCTGCTGAGCTGTGTTGGAGATATATAGAAAAGCTGATGACTTATGTGGGTTTATTTTGTATCCTGCAACTTTGCTAAAGTTGTTGATTATTTCAATTAGCTTTTTGGTTGAATCTCTAGGATTCTTTAAGTAGACCATCATGTCATCTGCAAAAAGTGATAACTTGGTCTCCTCCTTGCCTATTTTGATGCCTTCAATTTCTTTTTCTTCTCTAATTGCTACTGCTAGTGTTTCTAGTACGATGTCAAATAATAGAGGTGATAATGGGCATCCTTGTTTCACTCCTGATCTTATTGGGAATGCATCTAGTTTATCCCCATTGCAAATGATATTAGCTGATGGTTTTAGATATATACTGTTTATTATTTTTAGGAATGACCCTTCTATTCCTATGCTTTCTAGTGTTTTTAATAGGAATGGGTGTTGTATTTTATCAAAGGCTTTTTCTGCATCTATTGAGATAATCATGTGGTTCTTGTTGGTTTGCTTGTTAATGTGGTCAATTATGTGGATGGTTTTCCTAATATTGAACCAGCCCTGCATCCCTGGTATAAATCCTACTTGATCATGGTGGATGACCCTTCTGATCACTTGCTGAAGTCTTTTTGCTAGTATCCTATTTAAGATTTTTGCATCTATATTCATTAGGGAGATTGGTCTATAGTTTTCTTTCTCTGTTTTTGACCTGCCTGGTTTTGGAATCAGTACCATGTTTGTGTCATAAAAGGAGTTTGGTAGAACTCCCTCTTTGCTTGTTATGTCAAATAGTTTGTATAGTATTGGGATTAACTGTTCTCTGAATGTTTGATAGAATTCACTGGTGAATCCATCAGGCCCTGGGGATTTTTTCTTAGGAAGTTCTTTGATGGCTTGGTGGATTTCATTTTCTGATATGGGATTATTTAAGAATTCTATTTCCTCTTCTGTTAGTCTAGGCAGTTTGTATTTTTGTATATATTCATCCATATCACTTAAATTGGTATATTTATTGCCATATAATTGGGCAAAGTAATTTCTAATGATTGCCTTAATTTCCTCTTCCTCAGAGGTGATGTCCCCCTTTTCATCTTTGATGCTGTTAATTTGCTTTTCTTCCTTCCTTTTTTAATTAGATTGACCAGTACTTTGTCTATTTTGTTTGTTTTTTCAAAGTACCAGCTTCTTGTCTTATTTATTAAATCAATAGTTCTATCACTTTCAATTTTATTAATTTCTCCCTTAATTTTTAGGATTTCTAGTTTGGTTTTCTGCTGGGGGTTTTTAATTTGGTCACTTTCGAGTTTTTTTATTTGCATTTCCAATTGATTGATCTCTGCTCTCCCTAGTTTGTTAATATATGCACTCAGGGATATGAATTTACCTCTGATTACTGCTTTGGCTGCATCCCAAAAGGTTTGAAAGGATGTCTCGCCATTGTCATTTTTCTCGATGAAATTATTAATTATTTCTATGATTTCTTCTCTAACTAAACGATTTTGGAGTATCATATTGTTTAGTTTCCAATTAGTTTTTGATTTGGTTTTCCATGTACCATTACTGATCGTTATTTTTATTGCCTTGTGGTCTGAAAAGGCTGCATTTATTATTTCTGCTTTTCTGCATTTGTGTGCCATGTTTTTGTGACCTAATGTATGGTCAATCTTTGTGAATGTGCCATGTGGTGCTGAGAAGAAGGTGTATTCCTTTTTATCCCTATTTATTTTTCTCCATATGTCTATTAATTCTAATTTTTCTAAGATTTCATTCACTTCTTTTACCTCTTTCTTATTTATTTTTTTATTTGATTTATCTAAATTTGATAATGGTTGGTTCAAGTCTCCCACTAATATGGTTTTACTGTCTATTTCTTCCTTCAATTCTCCTAGTTTCTCCATTAGAAATTTGGGTGCTATATTATTTGGTGCATATATGTTGATTAGTGATATTTCCTCATTATCTAAAGTCCCTTTTAACAAAATATAATAACCTTCCCTATCCCTTTTGATCAGGTCTATTTTTGCTTTGGCTTTATCAGATATCATGATTGCCACTCCTGCCTTCTTTCTGTCACTTGAGGCCCAGAAGGTCTTACTCCATCCTTTAATTCTGACCTTGTGGGTGTCTACCCACCTCATGTGTGTTTCTTGGAGACAACATATGGTAGGGTTTTGGATTCTAATCCATTCTTCTATTTATTTACGTTTTATGGGTGAGTTCATCCCATTCACGTTCAATGTTATGACTGTCACTTGTGGACTCCCTGGCATTTTGATATCCTTCCCTAATTCTAACCTTTCTTCTTCAGCTCTACCTTTTAGTCCAGTGATTTACTTTAAATCAGTCCCCCTTGTATTTCCCTTTCTACCCCCCTCCCTTCTAATTCCCTCCCTTATTTTCCCCTGTAGTCTTTTTAAAAATTCCCCCCCCACCCTCTCCCTCCCTTGTACTGCTTCCCTCCCCACCAGTCTGTTTTTTACCCTTCTACTCCTCTATATGGCGCAAATCTATTCTCTTCCCCAATGGATTGGATTGTTCTTCCCTCTTTGGGTCAGTTTCAAAGTACTTAAGAGTTGAATATTTCCTATCTCCGACCTCTTTACCCTTCCAGTGTATCTATGTTCTCCCCCCTCCCGCCATGAGCTTCTTTGTGACATATAAATTTACCCCCATTTGTTTCTTTTCCCATTTCTTTTAGTCATCACCTCTTTTCTTTTTTAGCTTTAGTCATGTATATATATATATATATACATACACATGTATATGTATTTATGCATGCATATCTCTATATACCTATTTATGTCTTGTCCTTTCATCCTATACAGTTTGTCCCTTCCCTCTGAGTGTAGTTCTTCTAGCTGCTTAGGTGATAGCAACAGTTTTTAAGAGTTGCCAATTACCTCTTTTCTTATAGGGATACATATCATTTTAACTTATTGAGTCTCTTAAAAAAAACCTTTGTTGTTGTTGTTGTTTTTCCCCTCTTTTTTAATTACCTTTTGATGATTCTCTTTAATTCTGTGGTTGGACTTCAAATTTTCTGTTCAGGTCTGGTCTTTTATTTATGAATGCTTGGAATTCCTCTGTTGTGTTAAATGACCATACTTTCCCCTGTAAGAATATAGTCAGTTTTGATGGGTATTTTATTCTTGGCTGTAGGCCTAGTTCCCTTGCTTTCCGGAATATCATATTCCATGCCTTTCGGTCCTTCAGTGTGGATGCAGAAAGATCCTGTGTTATCCTCACCATGTTTCCATGGTATCTGAATGGTTTCTTTTTGGCAGCTTGTAATACCTGTTCTTTTATCTGATTGTTTTTGAATTTGGCTATAACATTTCTTGGTGTTGTCAGTTGGGGATTAAAAACAGGGGGTGATCTGTGGATTCTTTCAATCTCCACTTTCCCCTCTTGTTCTAGGATTTCGGGACAGTTTTCCTGGATAATTTCCTCTAGTATTATGTCCAGGCTTTTTCTTTTGTCGTGGTCTTCTGGTAGTCCAATTATTCTTAAATTGTCTCTTCTTGAACGATTTTCTAAATCGTCTGTTTTGTGAATGAGATGCTTCACATTTTCCTCAATTTTTTCATTCTTTTTGTTTTGTCTTATAGTGTCCTGCTGCCTTGTGAGGTCACTTGATTCTAGTTGTTTTACTCGGGTTCTTAAAGATTGGATTTCATCTTTGGCTTTTTGGTCGTCTTTTTACTTCTGGACTGAGTTTCTTTGAAGATTGTCTTTCATCCTCTTTATCTCGTCTTTCATCTCCTTTGCCTCATTTTCCAGCTGGATGGTTTTGGCTTTCAGGACACTATTTTCTTGTTTTAGTTCAAGTGCCTCTGTTTCCAGATGACTTATCTTAATTTTTAAGTTCTTTTCCCAATTGTCTTCAGCCTCTCTTAGCTGTGTTTTGAGTTCTTCCACAGCCTGTATCCAATTCGCTGGGATTTCTGGTTTATCGTTTGCTGATCTCTCCCCCTCTGTTCCATTTGGTGAGTAGTAGCTGTCTATTGTAGTTTCTTTCTTCTGTTTCTGTTGTTTGTTCAAATTCACCCCTTCTTTCCTCCCTGTATTTGTCTGTGCTCTTGTTCCTCTCATTTTTCTGTTTTTTAGGGACTTCTATCAGTCTCCCCTCTTGGAGCTTTAACAGAGGATCTCTTGGTGTAATCTCTGAGGGAGGGTTGTTGGGGGTTTGAGCTTTCCTGTCCTCTGGAGGCTTTTGATTGGCTTAAAGTTCAGCAGTCAGTGAGGATGGATGGGGAGCCTGGGCTTCCCTGTGTTCTGGAGACTTTTGATGGGATTGAGTTCAGCTTATTTGGGATGGGTTTATTCTGAGTTTTAAACTTCCTGGACGGCTGGAGCAGATATGGAGGATCTCTAAAGCTCTAGCCAGGCTGCCAGGTCTATGCTCCTTCTAGGCTGCCATCTTGACTTCGCCTCTAGGTTTCTGTTTTTTCAGAAGACCCAGCTCTCTAAGGGGGGGGGGGGGTTGTGGCTTGCCTGGACTCTGATGGCTCCTGATGAGATTAGGTTCAGGTGGTGTGGGCCGAAAGATCCCAGAGCCAAAAAAGGGAAGGGAAAAAAAAAAGCAGCCACCTCCTCTTCCACAGCCTGTGTTGAGTGCCCAGAGACTGGCCGAGTTACTTTCAAGGAAAGCTCTTTGGAGCAACCCCTTTGCCAGCCCTGAGTTTTCTGTCCTTTCAGTAGCTCTGAGGGCTCCTGATGGGATTAGGTTCAGCTGGTTCTTTCAGAAGACCCTGCTCTCTAAGGGGGGAGGGGTCGTGGCTTGCCTGGACTCTGATGGCTCCTGATGAGATTAGGTTCAGGTGGTGTGGGCCGAATGATCCCGGAGCCAAAAAAGAAGAAAAGAGAAAAGCAGCAACCTCCTCTTCCTCAGTCTGTGTTAAATGCCCGGAAACTGGCCCGGGTTACTTTCAAGGCAAGCTCCCCGGAGCACCCCCCTTGCCAGCCCTGAGTTTTCTGTCCTTTCAGTAGCTCTGAGGGCTCCTGATGGGATTAGGTTCAACTGGTTCTTTCAGAAGACCCTGCTCTCTAAGGGGGGAGGGGTAGTGGCTTGCCTGGACTCTGATGGCTCCTGATGGGATTAGGTTCAGGTAGTGTGGGCCGAATGATCCCGGAGCCAAAAAAGAAGAAAGAGAAAAGCAGCAACCTCCTCTTCCTCAGTCTGTGTTGAGTGCCCAGAAACTGGCCCGGGTTACTTTCAAGGTAGGCTCTTCGGAGCCACCCCTTTGCCAGCCCTGAGTTTTCTGTCCTTTCAGTAGCTCTGAGGGCTCCCGATGGGATTGGGCTCAGCTGGTGCCCCGAAGCTGGGACCTCCCCCGAGACCCACAGGGAAGAACCCAGCCAGGAGGCCACAGGCTTCCCCCTTCTCTCTATGCTTCCCTGCCGTCTGTGTTGGGCGCTCCGGAGACTGGCTCAGGTTGCTTTCAAGGTGAGTCCTCAGAGCCCTGAGGTTCCCACTGCTGCCTTGGGCTCAGCACTCTGGGTTGGGGGGGATGGGTCCTGGGACCTTCTTTCTGTCTACCCCTTAGATCCGAGTGATCTAGGCTTCTGGCTTTTGGGGTGCGGTACCTTTTGATCCAGGTCCAGGAGGAGGTTTCCCCAGGTCTATCGTGTTGTTCAGCTTGAATTTCGGTGGCCTAGGAGCACTTTGTTTGCGATCAGTAGGGAAGGGTTTCGGAGGTCTGAACTTTCGCTGCTTCTACACCGCCATCTTGACCGGAAGTTCAAATATTTTCTTTCCATGAAAAAATTTAAACATTGTGGAATTAGTAAATCCCTTAAATACCTCTTATTTACTTATTTATTCTTCTTTTCTGTTTTGCATTTAGACATCAAATTTTATGTTTAAATATGGTCTTTTTCAATGGAAATGCTTGGAAATTTATTTTTTAGCATTTATTTTCCACCTGAAAAGCTATACTCAGTTTTCGGGGTGATTTTTGATTATAAAACTAGATCTGTTACATCCTGGATTATTATATTCCAAAGTTTCTGAGCTTTTAATTTAGAAGCATTTAAATCCTATGTGAATTGTTTCTTTCTGGCTACTTACATTATTCTCCTCTTGTCCTGGGAGCTCTTAAATTTGACTATAATATTCTTGGGATTTGGTGATTGATTGATTCTTTCCATTTCTATGTTACCCTCTTGTTCAAGAATAGTATGGCAGTTTTATTTAATAATTTCTTGTAATATAATGTGTAGTCTTTTCTTCATGATCATGATTTTCAGATAGTCCAATAATTCTTAAATTGCTTCCTTTGCATCTATTTTCCAGGTCAGTTGTTTTTTTTTTTTTCAATGAGTTATTTCATTTTTCTTCTTCTTTTTTTAAATTTTCTTTTCTTATTTCTTGATGGCTCATGAAGTCATTAGCTAATTTTTCCCAATTCTGTTTTAAAGGAATTCTTTTTCTTCTGTGAACTTTTGAAACTCCTTTTCCATTTGGTCAATTCTTTTTAAAAAACTTTTACTTTTTTGGATTTTTCCTTTATTTTCCATTATGAAAATTCTTCTTTTTAAGACTCCATTTTCTTTTTGTATCATGTTCACGTTACTTCCCTACTCATCTTATGCCTCCCTTATTTTATTTTCGAGTTCCTTTTTGAGCTCTTCCTGTACCTGAGATCAATTCCTATTTTTCTTTGAAATTTTTCATGTGGCTGCTTTTCTCTCAGAGTCCCCTTCTCAGATCATGCATTGTTCATATTTTTCTCTAGAACAATTTTGATAATTGTATTTTTGTATGTTTTTGTTGTTTTTTACTTTTACAGTCTTTTAAAAAACTTTTACTTTTATCTTAAAGTAATCCTTTAAAAAATCCTCTCTTCTCATGGGAGAGGAGGCCCTCTGTTAAACTTCAATTTTCCTTAGCTGTTATCATCGTCTGTAATCCTAGATTTCTGTAAGTTCCAGCTCTACCAAGGTTGTATGTGGGCTGCTGGCTGGGAACTCTTAAAATCAACCCACTGCTCAATCAGTCTCCTCCAAGAATTGTTGATGGCTTGTAGGTTTCAGGGTACTGTAAGCAACCTTTTTCTCAAATAACCCTACTCCATGGTAATAGAAGGGGTTGTATCTTCAAGTGTTGGCCATAAAGTCCTCTTCTGTTGGCTAAGGTAGGGTCTCAGGGTCTAAAAGTTGGTTCATGTCTAGACTCAGAAAATTTAGCTATAGATGGGAGAGTGTGCAGTTCATGCTCCTCAGTGTCCAGCTTTGCTGCTAGCAGCACATGCACATTCCTCTCAATAAAATGATGCAATATATATCCAAAGAACTTTGGAAGGGAAAAAATTATATGTATATCCAGAGAGAGAAATAATGAATTCTGAGTGCAAAGAGATTTTACTTCATAAACTTACCTTTTTTCCCTTTTTTTTTGCAACATGGCTAATTTGGAAATAAATTTGCCATGACTTCACATGTAAAATTGATGTCATATTCACTGTTTTTTCAAGGGGTACATGAAGATCTGGAGGGAGGAAGAAAAAAAAGGAGAATATTTTTTCTCAAAATAATTCTAAAATAATAAATAAAAGTCAATAAAATGAATAAACATCGGAGGATACTTTTTTACAAATTGTAAAATATTTGATTATTTCCCCTTGGCTGGCACACTTAAAAAGGAAATGTTATATCAAGTTGATAATGAATCTTGCTGGTTATATTATAAATATTCCCATCTCTCCCTTGACTGATGATCCTATTATCCATCTCTCCCTGACCTATGAAATCCTCAATTGATGCTGAAAGTTGCTGATTATTCTTTCTCTAAACTGCCCTAAAGCTTATTTTTGAAAAAGCAACAAATATATACCCCCCAGAGCTGATATGACATCACAGAGAAAATAATCAAATCAGTAAATTCCATTGAATTCCATTTTTCCTCCTATCTTTGACAGAAACGATTAAATGCCTTTCTCCAGATTTCTAATTCCTCTAGGTTGAAAGAATTCCTAACTTGGAAACCATGATAGGTTATTTGCAATTTCCTTTGTACTAGTGAAATGACCAGATATTTTTGGACTCATAGAATATATATGAGCCACAAAATTTACCTAACATATCAATCTCCCATATTGGCTCTATGTCTTATACTCACTCATTGGAAAATAAGAATTGTTTTCTCCAAATTTTGTTTTGATGTAAAGAAACCAGACTGAGATAAATATAAGTGATGATGCATTTATTGGTAATAGCTTTAAAGGAACAACATTTCTATTTGTGGAACTTTTAATCATAAACCAGTAATTAAAGCAGAGACTGTACATCTTGGCAGCTGAATCTACTTTCCAAGATTTCTTTTAAGTTAGGCAGTATACAAAATTGACTTTTAGAAATCCCATGGCTTTAGAAATATCTATTTTCTGTGCTTCATACAAGAGCTAGTACTAAGTCGATGGTCATGAACCATGTGGTTCTTGACCTGTATATATATACATATGTACACAAAAATGTATATATGTATCTTTATATATTTTATAATGTACATATTAATATTAACATAAATGAATATACATGTACACTGAATTTATATGGATACATTTATGTGTAAATATGTGTGCATATTTGTGTTTGTATAGTCACTAAGAAGAGAGGAAAAGATTAAAAAATATTCTCTCAAGAAATTTATGGGTACTCTACAAAGGGGTTAGAAGAGGGGAGGGAAAGAATGAAAACTTGATTTACTAAAGATGAAAAATTCAAATCACATTTGTTTTATAGTATATTTTCAAGTCATTTTATTTAAATTAATTTGCATATTGCAAACTATCCTGTAAATATCTTAATGGGATGTCCAAGTCTCTTGTTCTGGTAGTATTCTCATTATAATTATGATGTATTTATGGTGGTATTTGATTTAAAGTATATTTAGACCTCTAGACGTAGTGACAAGAAGTGAAAAACATGATTGAAATAGAAGTGAATATTCACATTAACCTCTTGGGAAAAAAACTCATATAAACTTGAAGGGCTGGGAAATAAACAGCTAGTAATCATAACTCTGAATGTGAATGGAAAGAACTCACCCAAGAAACACAAGCAAATAGCAGAGAGGATTAGAAACCAAAACCCTACCATATTCTGTCTACAAGAAATGCACATGAGAAAGGTACACACTAATAGGGTAAAAGTAAGAGGATGGAGTCAAATCTATTGGGCATCAACTGGTAAAAAGGAGGAAGTAGTTGCAATCATTATATCTGACAAAGTCAAAGTAAAAATAGATCTAGTTAAAAGAGATAGGGAAGGTAATTACATCCTGATAAAAGGGAGTATAGACAATGAGGTAATATCAGTACTCAACATGTATGAATCAAATGGCATAGCATCCAAATTTCTAAAGGAGAAACTAACTCAAGGATGAAATAGATAGAAAAAAAACTATACTAGTGGGAGATCTGGACCTTCATCTATCAGAAATAGATAAATCCAACCAAAAAATAAATAAGAAAGAGGAAAGAGAAGTGAATTAAATCTTAGAAAAAATCAGAGTTAGTACATATGTGGAGAAAAATAAATACAGACAAAAAAGAATACACCTTTTTGGTAGCACATGGTACATTCACAAAGATTATCCATGTACTAGGGCATAAGAGCATTGAAATCAAGTTCAAAAGAGTAGATATAATAAATGCAAACTTCTCAGATCACAATGCAATGAAAATAATAATTAGTAAGGGTACATTGAGAGGCAAATATAAAATTGATTGAAAATTAAATAATGTGATTCTCCAAAACCAGTTAGTTAAAGAACAGGCCATAGAAACAATTAATAATTTCATTGAAGAAAAAGACAATGATGAGACATCCTTTGAAAACCTATGGGATGCAGCCAAAGCAGTACTTAGGTGGAAATTTATATCCATGAGTTCATATATTAACAAATTAAAAAGGGCAGAGGTCAATGAATTGGGCATGCGATTAAAAATACTAGAAAGAGAACAAATTAAAAATCCTCAGATGAAGACTAAATTAGATATCCTAAAAATCAAAGGAGAAATTAATAAAATTGAAAGTCAAAGAACTATTGATTTAATAAATAAGACTAGAAACTGGCACATTGAAAAACAAATAAAATAGACGAAGTATTGGTCAGACCAATTAAAAAAAGGAAAAAAGAAAACCAAATTGGCAGTAGCCAAATGAAAAATGGAAACCCAGCCTGTAATGAGGAGGAAATTAAGGCAATCATTAAAAACTATTATATCCAATTATATGGCAACAAATATGGCAATCTAGGTGATATGGACAAATACTTATGAAAATATAAAATGCCTAGACTATAGAGCTAAGCGTCGGACTCCTGCACAGGGTCGGCCAGTCCTGTGAGATCCCACTTGGGGTAACAAAAAATGAAGAATAACATGTAACAAAAAATGAAAGAAGAGATGGACACTATATGAAAGAGAAATAGTGTCAATTTTATTTGTCTCCCACAGAACTTATATAGGCAAAAAGAAACCACTAGGCAAAGCCCATAAGTGTTTATGACTTCACATTCCAGGAACCCTAATCTTGGTCCAGGGATAGGCAGGTGTTCAAAGGTTAGCCCACATTCTTTGTATAATACAAATCCAAACAAGGGGAAGAGGGGCAAACAAGGGGATAGGTGCCCACCTTATCACAATTTGCTTTTCAAAAATGTTATCCTGCTTCCTTCATGTTTACTGTTCCATCCTTGGTCCCAGGATGGGTAAAGGTTAATCCACATCTTTGTCTGAAGCAAAGAGAAACAAATCCACAACTTTGTCTGATGCAAAGACAAACAAAGGAGAGAGGAGGCTCTGCCTCGACTACACTAGACTAATATAAGAAGTAATGAATTACCTAAATAACCCCATATCAGTAAAAGAAATTAAACAAGCCATCAAAGAACTCCCTAAGAAAAAACCCCCAGGTCCAGATGGATTCAAAAATGAATTCCATAGAACATTCAAAGAACAACTAACCCCAATATTATACAAACTATTTGACAGAATAAGCAAAGAAGGAGTTATACCAAATTCATTTTACAACACAAACACGGTACTAATTCTAAGGCCAGGTAGGTCAAAAATAGAGAAAGGAAACTATAGACCAATCTTCTTAATGGATATAGATAGAAAAATCTTAAATAGGATACTAGAAAAAAGACTCCAGCAAGTCATCACAACTATTATTCACTATGACCAGGTAGGATTGATACCAGGAATGCAAGGATCTTTCAATATTAGCAAAACCATCCACATAATTGACCATATTAATAAGCAAACAGACAAAAATCACATGATTATATCAATAGATATATAAAAACACTTTAATAAAATACAACACCCATTCCTATTGGAAACACTCTAATGCAGCATAGGAATAGAAGGGCCTTTCCTAAAAATAATAAACATATATTAAAATATATTTAAGTAATTTTAAGTTAGTTTTGGAATAATTGTATTTAGAATATGTTCTAAGTAAGTAATTTTTAAATGTGATTAGAATCAGGCCTCAAGGATATACCCTTGTCTAATGTTTTGCCTTTTACTTTTCTGTTTTTCTGAAAGTACATAATAGAAGAAAAGCTAATGCTAAATTCCTAAAGTCATTTCAGAATAGAAACTGTCTGAAAATAAGGAATTTTCAGTTGAAGTTCTGAAAAGACCAGGTGCCTGCCTGGAAAGTTATTCTTGTTTAACTAATTAATCACTTTCAGTTACATGTAGAAACAATTTTTGTCAATTGTTTTCTGACATTTTAGGTATCAAAATTTCCCCCTCCTTCTTCTGCACTTTCTCAGAGCATTAAGTAGTCTTTATTATACCAGTGTTTTTATGCAATAACTGTTTCCATATTGTTTATTCTATGACCAAAGATATTTTATCACACATATAATAAAATACTCATAAAGCAAATAAAGTTGGAGGTGATAGGCTTTAAAAAATTATTTAATTAGTCAATTTAGAACATTTTTCCTTGGTTATAAGAATCATATTCTTTCAATCCCTCTGTGTGACACACCCCTTCCCATAGCTGATGCAAAATTAGCCTGGGTACTACATGTTTCCATGGTTAAAACGTATTTCCATGTTGTTGATGTTTGCACTAGGATGATCATTTATCAGTGGTTCTCAACCTTTCTAATGCTGTGACCCCACAATACACTTCCTCATGTTGCTGTGACACCAAACCAAAAAATTAATTTGGTGGCTACTTCAAAGAAGTAATTTTGCTACAGTTATGATTTGGAATTTAAATACCTGATATGCATTATGTATGCTCATTGCTACAAACTAAGAGGTTGAGAACCACTGATTTAGAGCCTATATCCGCAGTCATATCCCCATCGACCTATGTAATCAAGCAGTTGTTTATTTTCTGTGTTTCTACTCCCACAGTTCTTCCTCTGAATGTGGATAGTGTTCTTTCCTGTAAATCCCTCTGAGTTGTTCAGAATCACTGCATTGCCACTAATGGAGATGTCCATTACATTGGCTTATTCAGTTATTATTCTCTATATACAATGTTTTCCTAGTTCTGCTCCTCCCACTCTGCATCAATTTCTGGAGGTCATTCCAGTTCAAATGGAATCCTTCCAGTTCATTATTCCTTTAATCACAATACTAATACATCACCAAAATATACCACAATTTGTTCAGCCATTGCTCAGTTGGAAGGCATCCCATCATTTTCCTTTTTTTTTTGCCACCACAAAGAGCACAGCTATGAATATTTTAGTACAAGACTTTTTTCCTTATTATCTCTTTGGGATATGAACCCAGAAGTGCTATGGATGGATCAAAGGGCAGACAGTCTTTTAGCACCCTTTGGGAATAGTTCCAAATTTCCCTCCAGAATGGTTGGATCAATTCCCAACTCCACTAGCAATGCATTAATGTCCTGACTTTGCCACATCCCCTCCAGCATTAATTACTTTCCTTTGCTGTCAGGTTAGCCAACCTGCTAGGTGTGAGGTGTTCCCTCAGAGTTGTTTTGATTTTCTATGATTATAAGAGATTTAGAACACATTTTCATGTTCTTATTAATAGTTTTGATTTCTTTATCTGAAAATTGCCTATTTATGTCCCTTGCCCATTGGGAATAGGGAATTGGGAATTGGGGAAAGGCTTGATTTTTTTGTACTATTAGTTTAGCTCTTTATAAATTTGATTAATTAGACCTTTGTCAGAGGTTTTTGTTTTGAAAATTATTTCCCTATTTGTTGCTTCCCTTCTAATTTTGGTTGCATTGGTTTTGTTTGTAAAAAATAAATTTAATTTAATGCAATCAAAATTATTTTACATTTTGTGATTTTTTTCTAACTCTTGCTTGGGTCTTAAAATCTTTCCTTTCCTGAAGATCTGACATGCATACTATTCTGTTTTCACTGAATTTACTCATAGTTTCCCTCTTTATATCCAAGTAATTCACCCATTCTGAGTTTATCTTGGCATAGGGTATGAGATATTGATCCAAATCCAATCTCTCCCATACTATCTTCCAATTTTCCAAGCAGTTTTTATCAAATAATGGATTTTGGTCCCAAAAGGTGGGATTTGGGGGATTATCATAGACTCTCTTCTTGAGGTCATTTACCCCAAGTCTATTCCACTGATCATCTTTTCTGTCTCCTAGCCAGTACCATATTGTTTTGATGACCACTACTTTATAGTATAATTTGAGAGCTGGTACTGCAAGGTCACCTTCCTTCACACTTTTTTTCATTATTTACCTATTATCCAGAATATCCTTGATCTTTTATTATTCCAAATGAACTTTTTTATGTTTTTTTTCTAATCAGTTAAAAAGTTTTTGGTAGTTCAATGGGTATGGCACCAAATAAGTAAATAAGTTCGGGTAAGATTGTCATTTTTATTATTCTAACTCATTCTACCCACGAACAATTAGTTTTTTCCAATTATTTAGGTCCAGTTTTAATTGTGTGGAGTGTTTTATAGTTGTCCTTAGATAGTTCCTGTATTTGTCATGGCATATAGATTGCTAAGTATTTTATATTTTGGTGGTGGTTTTAAATGGGATTTCCCTTTCTAATTCTTGCTGCTGAAATGGGTTGAAAATATATAGAAATACTGATGACTTAGCTGGGTTTATTTTGAATCCTGTAACTGCTAAAGTTGTTGATTATTTCTACTTGCTTTTAAGTTGCTTCTCTAGTATTCTTTATTTAGACCACCATATCATCTGTAATGAGGGATAGTTTAGTCTCCTCATTGCTTATTTTAATATCGTCAATTTCTTTTTCTTCTCTAATTGCTACTGGTAGTGTTTCTAGTACAATGTTAAATGATAGAGGGGATAATGGGCATCCTTTTTTCACTCCTGATCTTACTGGGAATGCTTCTAGATTATTTCCATTGCTGATGATGTTTGCTGATGGTTTTAGATATATACTGTTTATTATTTTTAGGAAAGGCCCTTATATTGCTATGCTTTCTAGTGTTTTCAATAGGAATTAGTGTTGTATTTTGTCAAAGACTTTTTCTGCATCTTTTGAAATAATCATATGATTGTTGTTGGTTTGCTAGTTAATATGGTCAATTATGTGGATAGTTTTCCTAATATTGAACCATCCTTACATTCCTGGTATAAATTCCACCTGATCATAATGAATAACCCTTGTTATCACTTGCTGGAGTCTTTTTGCTAGTATTCTATTTTAAGATTTTTGCATCTAGGTTCATTAAGGAGATTTGTCTGCAATTTTCTTTCTCTGTTTTTGACATGCCTGGCTCTGGAATCAGTACCAGTTTCTGTGATAAAAGGAATTTGGTATAGCTCCCTCTTTGCTTATTCTGTCAAATAGTTTTCTATAGTATTGGGATTAGTTGTTCTTTGAATGTTTGAAAGCATTCACTTCTGAATCCATCAGATCCTGGGGATTTTTTTCTTAGGAGTTCTTTGATGGGTTGTTATATTTATTTTTCTGATACAGGATCATTTAAGTATTCTCTTTCTTCTTCTGTTAATCTAGGATATTTATATTTTTATAAATATTCATCAATATCACCTAGATTTCTATATTTATTGCCATATAATTGTGTATAATAGTTTTTAATGATTGCCTTAATTTCCTCTTCATTAGAGATGAGGTCTCCCTTTTCATTTTGGATACTGTCAATTTTGTTTCTATTCCTTTATTTTTAATTAGATTGACCACTACTTTGTCTAATTTATTTGGTTTTTTTCAAAGTACCAGTTTCTAGTCTTATTTATTAAATCAATTGTTCTTTGGCTTTCAATTTTATTAATTTCTCTTTTAATTTTTAGTATCTCTAACTTCCTTTTCAGCTGAGGATTTTTAATTTGTTCACTTTCTAGTTTTTTTTTTAATTTGCATGCCCAATTCATTGACCTCTGCCCTCCCAAATTTGTTAATATATGAACTCAAGGATATAAATTTTCCACTAAGTACTACTTTGGCTGCATCTCATAGATTTTTAAAGGATGTCTCATTATTGTCATTTTCTTCAATGAAATTAAAAATTGTTTCTATCTTTTCTTTAACCAATTTTGGATAATCATAATATTTAATTTCCAATTAACTTTGTATTTGCCTCTCCATGAGCTTATACTAATTAATATTTTCATTGTATTGGGATCCAAAAATGTTGCATTTATTATTTCTGCTCTTTTGCACTTGTTTGCAATTATGCCCTATTACATAGTCAATCTTTGTGAATCTACCATGTACCACTGAAGAGAATGTTTATTTCTTTGGAGATCATCTTTCATCTCCTTTGCCTCATTTTCAAGCTGATTAATTTAGGCTTTCAAGACACTATTTTTTTTTATTACAGATGATTTATTTTGCTTTTTAAGTTATTTTCCCAGTTGTCTTCAGCTTTTGTTTATTGTTTTTTTTTATTGTATTTTGAGTTCTTCCAAATCCTGTGTCTAATTCTATGGATTTTCTGTGTTTTTGCTTGGTGTTTCTTTATGCTCCTCTTTTTCATTTGCTCTTTCTTCATTGCTTGGATAGAAACCATTGATTGTAATTTCTTTTTTCTTTTTCTTTTGTTTTCTCATATTTCTTCCCTCCCCCCCATAGTTGCCAGTTGCCTATAGACTTGCTGCTCTCATTTTGTGCAGGATCTGTGAGTTTGGGCTGTTCTGTCCTAAAGGGGGCTTCTGTTCTGCTGTTTGATCAGGTTGGTCTGATCTTCCTTGGCTGACAGCAGAAGCTGAAAAGGAGCTTTATATATGAAAACTTCCTGCCCTGTTGTCAATTTTGTTGCCTGTAGTTTGTTGTAGCCTTTGCCCTTGGAGTTCCCACAGCAAGGCTCTCAGATCAGTCTATGGGGTAGAGATTTTGGAGGTTGAACTTCCCTGTCCTCTGAAGCCTTTTTATCTGCCCTATTGATGAGATTGAGTGGGGGAGGGGGGTTGATCTGCAAAGCTGGCTATGCCCTGAGGCCAAAACCTTCAGAAAGAAGATGGGGGGTGCAAGATGGAGCATTTTGACTGCAACTGCACTGCCTGCTCTGTGCTTCTCCTCCAACTGCCTCTACCCCATCTGTGTTCTAAGCCCTGAGCCTGGTATAGCTTTGCTGTCAAGGTTCTCCCTCTGGACTAGCACCTTTGACTGCCCAGAAATTGCAGTCACTGCTGGAAGCTCGGCACTACAGGTAGAGGAGGAGTCCTGGAACCTTCCTTCTTCCTTCCCCTTAAACCCACATGTTCTAGAGTTCAGGCTTTTTGGGGAGCATGCCTTTTATGTTGGGTCCAGGAGAAGGGTTCCCTTGCTCTCTCCTTTTTTTAGATATGGTTTTCAGTTCCCTCAAAGCATCCTGTTTTTGAATGGTGAGGAAGGGTTTGTGGAGGTCTGAATTTCTGCTGCCTCTAAGCCACCATCTTGACTCTTCCAGAGGTGACAGGTTTTATTGTGAAATTGGCCTCCAAGAGTTTCCTCTTTGGCCATGGAATGCATTATATAACATGTTCATTATTGTATAACTTTTGTCCTAGTTCTGCTCACTTCACTTTACATCAGTTCATGTAAGTCTCTGGAAATTTGTTCTTGACAGTTATATTTAAAGACATCAGGGTTACTAATTAAAAAAAATCTTTTTATTTTTTCAAACCATTCTGTCAACATTGTTCCACTAGTAGACAAAATAGGATATTACTGGCTTAGAACTAGCTATGGATTCTGTTGATCTCTGAGGTAATTACATGTAACTTAATCTGTAACTGATCTTTGTATTTTGGGGGAGATTAATACATTATTTACTTTGAGCTATTTATTGTAGTCAAGATATGGGAGCTGCTTCCATTTTTGCTTATTGAAGGATTATCAAGAGTCACTGGTAACTATTGTTTTTTCCTTTTACTGAATGTAATCCCACTTTAGGACACATTCTAATATTGCACAGCTAACTCACTTAGAAACAATCTGATAGGCATCTTTATTTTCCCAAGAATTGTTTACATTCATCTTTTTGGGGTTTAGTATGATCATATAAGATTCTTACAATATAGTCACCAAGATTAAGTGCATTCTATTTGATGTATTATATAAATGCATTACTAGCACATTCTAGGAGAAACAAAAACTGTCAAGGACCTAAACTTCTTAAGAGGTATAATTATGTGTGGGGGTTATGCTTTATATTTGGGAACACAGTTCCCAAGTCATATAACAAAAGAAAATGTAAGAACATAAAGGAAATGTAATAGTGTTGTTTGAAAGCTTAGAATGTGATGAATGTCTATATTTTTTAAAGTCCATTTAAAGAGAAAAGATAATCATTAGCAAATTAGCATGTCATTACAGAACTGAAGAAAAGGTGATTTTCCTCTTATTTCCTTCAGTCAATAAAGAAGCTTTTATTATGCACTTATGTGTCCATAGCACTAAATTCTGGTGATACAAAGAAACACAAATGTGCAATGAAAACCAGTAACTAATATTATATATAGCATTTCTGAATGAGCTTGAAGAGGAAAGAATTACAAATCTTGAAGTAACAAAACAAAATGTAACATGGTCCAAATAAAGGCAAGAAAATGAATAGACAAATGGTAATGCATTCTTTTCTGTAAAAATGGAAAAAATTAAATATCTTTAGCCTGGAATGATGAAAACTTAAAGGGTACATTTGAAGTCTTTAAAATGTGATTGAGTGCAATAGCTGATGGTACACTTATTTCTTAATTTTATAATATGAGAAAAAATTATGTTTTAAAGCTTAAAAGAACTGAGTTTAAAAAATTCTATATCTTATAGTAGAGAATATGGTTATTAAACTTATTACCACAGGATATTTTGCTCTGATAAAAGATAAATGCTTTCTGGAGGGAAAAAGTCTTTCATGTTAACAGAAAACTAGTCCATACTAGTATAGAGGATTTTTTTTAAACCCAAGTCAGAAGATTGGTAAGGGGTAGGCAATGGGGTTCAAGTGACTTGCCCTGGGTCACACAACTGGGAAGTGTCTGAGGTCAAATTTGAATCTAGGACCTCCCATCTCTAGTCCTGGCTCTAAATCCACTGAGATACCCAGCTGCCACAGGTAGAGAGGATTTTTAAAGAGAACTTTGAGTGTGATGTAAGGTAGCATATTTATGTACTTCAAAAATGTGACTATTGATTCTCTTGCCAAATAAAGAATGTAAAATAAGGTAGACTACTGACCCAATACTGTGGTTTTCAAGTTATATTATCCAATAAAAATTAAATATTGCAACAGAGCAAATATTGTGAAAGTTTCTATAAAACCAACCTACTGCCTTTCTATCATCCAAGGACTAGCCAAGTATCACTTGAAAGTTTCATCAACCAAGAGAACCAGGTATTTTCAGCCACGGTAATGCCATCTAATAAGAAATAAAAATGTTGTTCATGAGAATAGTCATGGTTTTCTGAATTAATGTTTTTTTTTTAAAAAGCAACATCTAAAGTAAGTGATGGAAGAAATAAAGATTCAGACCAAATTCGACAACCTTTGTGTTTCCAGTGTTATACAATCAGTTTGAATTTTTGTCATTAATATTACCCTTGAAATATTTCAAAAATCTAGAAATATCTTATAAATTTACAGAAGTGATTATTTCCTGCTTCTTATAATTCTATTAAGTATGTTCATGAAATATAAATGTCCAAATAACTTTACCGAATTCATTCTGAGCTAGTACATAATGAGCTAGTACATAAAGGGTATGAGAGAATTGCAACTTGAGAGAGTTTAGAAATTGTATAAGCAAGGAAGTATATGGATATTTTCAGAGGAATATATGACCAGAAAAAGAGAAGTCTGGTATGTAGCAAGAGTGAGAAATAGATAATCTGTATTCTTCATAAGTATCCCTGCTAGTTTAAGAGGCCAAACCTTACCAAACATGGCATCTACTTGGCTGATTTATAAATGTAAATTGATAAGGAAGGGCAGCCATGGATGGATTTAAGCCCCAATTGTTGTTAGGAAATGGCCATATTTATGACCCTCCAAAGTAGATTTTACTTTAACCTAATTATTTGAAGTCAGTGATCCATAAATTATACCATCCTCGTGATAACTACCAATTAACAAGATTATTTAATTAAACTAAATACTTTATTCTCTAAAAAATTTTACCATTTTATGAGGTTAACTGTTACTTGGGATCAACATGTTTGGGTTCAGGTGCTGGCTTTGCCATTTACAGATTATGTAATTTAACTTATTTGAACCTGTTTACTCATATATAAAACAAGGAAAATAATACCTGGCTATTTTACTGCATGAGGTAATTCTGAAGATCAAAGCAATACAGTGTGTATATATGAGGTATTTAATGTATGTTATAATTTAGAATCCTTTTATTAAGTTATATGTTGAATATGCCAGTATTTAAATTAATAAAGTTAACTACATAAACCTAGTCCCTGTTCTAAAAACAAAACAAAACAAAGTGATTAATGCTAACATGGATTACATCACTTTGGATATGTAAAGAAAAGCAGTATAATATTTGCATCATAGGTCAGTGAACTATAAAGTTAAGAAGGTTAATATCAATAGAGAAGTATGGTAGAATATAAAAGGATAATAGGTTTAACAGCTTAAAATGACTTTAAATGTTTTCTGATCCAACCTACTCATTTTAGAGGTGTAGAATCTTTGACCCAATTAGACTAGTGACTTGCCCAAGGTCATAAAAGAAATAAGGGCAAGATGCTAGGATTCAAGCCCAGGTGCAGTGATGCCTATGTACTCTCTTAACTCCTTCAAGTTCAGTCCAAAACTTGAATCCTAATACTAATTTTAGGATTATGAACAAATTATCTCTCTGAGCCACAGTTTTCTCCCCTTCAAATTTGAGATTGGAACAGATTATTTCTAAATTCCTTGCCAGTATTATATTATTTAATGTCTGTCATTTGAGATGTTTTCTTATATGAATATACTTAAGAGGAAGAAGAAATTTTAGAAAAATATGTTCTATATCTTTTTAAAGGATAAAATTGTGGACTAGATAAAGTGGGCAAGGTTCCCACCAAAGAGATGAGACTTCTAGATTATATCATATCCTGAGCTCTTTCTTCTATCATTTGCAGCTTAAGGAAATCAGTTGAACCTTTAAAAAGGTGTGTGTGTGTGTGTGTGTGTGTGTGTGTGTGTGTGTGTGTGTGTGTGTGATTTACCAACTGTTTAAAATGTTATTTCAAATGTATACTTATCTAAGATATCTTTATGAGAAATGCTTAACTGAAATACTAATGTATAGTTCGAACATATACACATTATCTTAGCTAGAATATTGCCGTCTACATTTTTTTCTGAGTGATTTTTATGATTAAAGCAAAATACCTTGTCTTATTAGGGTTAAGTATTTTCCGTTTAATATAACATTTTAGATGAAAAGATTTGTTTTTTTGAACTATGCAAGCAAAATAAAGGACTAACACAGGGAAGGGAATATCTAATAAATTTAAGAGTTTGAAAATAAATGTATACCTGGACAACAAATTTTAAATATTTTCTCACATAAAGTACCCATAAGATGTGCAAGTTGAATAAAACAAGAAATGTTCCCTCCTTTTAAAGCTATTCTAGAAAGATTGTGAAGTAGTACTATAAGAATACTTTCCCATTGCTTTCCTTCTATAGTCCTATATAGCTAAAGAGTATTTCTTAAGTGGAAAATTATTTCCTCCAGCCATTTCCCATTCAATAAACATTTTTAGAGATACATTTTGTGGTAAGGTGCATATTGGATAATATTCAGGAAATCCACAGAGAAATATAAGTAAACTTGTTCCAGTTTAGGACTCTCAAAAAGAAAGCCCAAAGCATCAGGTGCTGGAAGATAGATCCATCTGGGGAAACTAGCTCACACTATTTCAGATGAATAGGCTGAAAGCCTGTAGATGTTTCCTGGATAGTGAATTCATATAAAAGAAAGATGGACTTCCAAATATAATATGGACATGAAACCCATTTCTGAATTTTAATGTTTTAAATCATATTTAATGTTTGGCTCTAGATAAATTCAGAGCCCAGACCAATGCTGGTTCAATGAATCAGCTTCCGCATTTGTACTTACATCAGTTACTGCAGAAGGCTCCCTTGTTAATGCAGTAATGCAGAAGGGATCCTTTATGGAGACCTCTCAAGACTAGCTTGAGTAGGTTGCCATCTTCTGGTCAAATTAGATAGCACGCCTCTTAACTGGATAATTCTTCTTAGGACAGGAGGACTTTCTACAGCTTTGAGGAAGTCAGTAAATAAGGAAATACAGGCTCCTTAGACAACTGTGTTGCGATACTTTGCATTTTGAATATGCGAAATATCCCATGATTTCAACACAAATGTTCCATAAATATTAGCTCATTTAAATGCATAAAATATACCTGTTATTATTATTCCTGTTTTACATATGAAGACACTGAGAGTCAGAAAGATTCATACTAAACCCAGAGTTACTGTTAGATTCAGGATTTGTATAAAGGTTTTGCTTACTCACAGTACAGTACTTATTTACAAAATTAAGTTTAGAGCTTGCAGATCTTCCTTGGTTTCACCCTTATTTTCTCTTTCCTCCAGATAAGAAATGTTGAAACCAACCAGTGTTTAGACAACATGGGTCGCAAAGACAATGAAAAAGTGGGCATGTTCAACTGTCATGGCATGGGAGGCAATCAGGTAAATGCCATCATTTTATTCAGCCTCATATTTTGCATACTCAACCAAGTAACAATTACTCTTTTGGTATATATTGATATGTATCTGTATGTATATATTTATGTGTTTGCATGTGTACATGTGTATATATGTCGATTTATTGCAATATTGTTAATATTGAGTTTAATTGTCTATAAGCAGATTCAGACGTAATGCTCATGCCAAGTATATTTGCACTTGGTCAGTTGAGTTACAAATGGGGAAAAATTGTAATCATTCCTATCCTTCAGAGATCTGTGTAGCTATGAAAAATAGTGAGAATGTTTTCTCTGGACATACAGTTGTTTTGAACAAGCTGAATCTTGGGACATATGTCAGACTACCAAGATATATGTTCTACATAAGAGAAGCTTTCTATAGAACTACACATCATAGTCTGGAAAATAGAACAGTTTCAGATCACTTATTTTTTCCTATGTAGAAACACTTGAGTTTGTGAATAGCTGGAGATTTCTTTTTTAATATATATATATATTTTTTTTTAAATATTTTATTTGATCATTTCCAAGCATTATTCATTAAAGATATAGATCATTTTCTTTTCCTCCCCCCCACACCCCATAGCCGACGCGTAAATCGACTGGGCATTACATGTTTTCTTGTTTTGAACCCATTGCTATGTTGATAATATTTGCATTAGAGTGTTCATTTAGAGTCTCTCCTCTGTCATGTCCCCTCAACCGCTGTATTCAGGCAGTTGCTTTTCCTCGGTGTTTATAATCCCATAGTTTATCCTTTGCTTATGAATAGTGTTTTTTTCTCCTAGATCCCTGCAGATTGTTCAGGGACATTACACCGCCACTAATGGAGAAGTCCATTACGTTTGATTATACCACAGTGTATTAGTCTCTGTGTACAATGTTCTCCTGGTTCTGCTCCTCTCGCTCTGCATCACTTCCTGGAGGTTGTTCCAGTCTCCATGGAACTCCACCACTTTATTATTCCTTTTAGCACAATAGTATTCCATCACCAACATATACCACAGTTTGCTCAGCCATTCCCCAATTGATGGGCATCCCCTCGTTTTCCAGTTTTGGGCCACCACAAAGAGCGCAGCTATGAATATTTTTGTACAATTCTTTATGTCCATTATCTCTTTGGGGTACAGACCCAGTAGTGCTATGGCTAGATCAAAGGGTAGATATTCTTTTGTCTCCCTTTGGGCATAATTCCAAATTGCCCTCTAGAATGGTTGGATCAGTTCACAACTCCACCAGCAATGAATTAATGTCCCTACTTTGCCACATCCCTTCCAGCATTCATTACTTTCCTTTGCTGTTATGTTAGCCAATCTGCTACGTGTGAGGTGATACCTCAGAGTTGTTTTGATTTGCATCTCTCTGATTATAAGAGATTTAGAACACTTCTTCATGTGCTTATTAATAGTTTTGATTTCTTTATCTGAGAACTGCCTATCCATGTCCCTTGCCCATTTATCAATTAGAGAATGGCTTGATTTTTTGTATAGTTGATTGAGCTCTTTATAAATTTGAGTAATTAAACCTTTGTCAGAGGTTTCTATGAAGATTTTTTTTCCCAGTTTGTTGTTTCCCTTCTGATTTTGGTTACATTGGTTTTGTTTGTGCAAAAGCTTTTTAATTTGATGTAGTAAAAATTATTTATTTTATATTTTGTGATTCTTTCTATGTCTTGCTTGGTTTTAAAGTCTTTCCCCTCCCAAAGGTCTGACATGTATACTATTCTGTGTTTACCCAATTTACTTATGGTTTCCATCTTTATGTTTAAGTCACTCACCCATTTTGAATTTATCTTGGTGTAGGGTGTGAGGTGTTGATCTATTCCTAGTCTCTCCCACACTTTCTTCCAATTGTCCCAAAAGTTTTTATCAAATAGTGGATTTTTGTCCCAAAAGCTGGGATCTTTGGGTTTATCGTATACTGTCTTGCTGAGGTCACTTTCCCCCAGTCTATTCCACTGATCTTCCTTCCTGTTTCTTAGCCAGTACCAAATTGTTTTGATGACTGCTGCTTTGTAATATAGTTTAAGGTCAGGGACTGCAAGGCCCCCATCATATGTGGTTTTTTTTTTTCATTATTTCCCTGGATATCCTTGATCTTTTGTTCTTCCAAATGAATTTTGTTATGGTTTTTTTCTAAATCAGTGAAGAAGTATTTTGGTAGTTCAATGGGTATGGCACTAAATAGATACATGAGTTTGGGTAGGATGGTCATTTTTATTATATTGGCTCGTCCTACCCATGAGCAGTTAATGTTTTTCCAATTGCTCAAGTCTAGTTTTAGTTGTGTGGAGAGTGTTTTGTAGTTGTGTTCATATAGTTCCTGTGTTTGTCACGGGACGTAGATTCCTAGGTATTTTATTTTGTCTAAGGTGATTTTGAATGGGATTTCTCTTTCTATTTCTTGCTGCTGAGCTGTGTTGGAGATATATAGAAAAGCTGATGATTTATGTGGGTTTATTTTGTATCCTGCAACTTTGCTATAGTTGTTGATTATTTCAATTAGCTTTTTGGTTGAATCTCTAGGATTCTTTAAGTAGACCATCATGTCATCTGTAAGGAGTGATAACTTGGTCTCCTCCTTGCCTATTTTGATGCCTTCAATTTCTTTTTCTTCTCTAATTGCTAGTGCTAGTGTTTCTAGTACAATGTCAAATAGTAGAGGTGATAATGGGCATCCTTGTTTCACTCCTGATCTTATTGGGAATGCATCTAGTTTATCCCCATTGCAGATGATATTAGCTGCTGATTTTAGATATATACTGTTTATTATTTTTAGGAACGACCCTTCTATTCCTATGCTTTCTAGTGTTTTTAATAGGAATGGGTGTTGTATTTTATCAAATGCTTTTTCTGCGTCTATTGAGATAATCATGTGGTTCTTGCTGGTTTGCTTGTTGATGTGGTCAATTATGTGGATGGTTTTCCTAATGTTGAACCAGCCCTGCATCCCTGGTATAAATCCTACTTGATCATGGTGAATGATCCTTCTGATCACTTGCTGGAGTCTTTTTGCTAGTATCCTATTTAAGATTTTTGCATCTATATTCATTAGGGAGATTGGTCTATAGTTTTCTTTCTCTGTTTTTGACCTGCCTGATTTTGGAATCAGTACCATGTTTGTGTCATAAAAGGGGTTTGGTAGAACTCCCTCTTTGCTTATCATGTCAAATAGTTTGTATAGTATTGGGATTTACTGTTCTCTGAATGTTTGATAGAATTCACTGGTGAATCCATCAGGCCCTGGGTATTTTTTCTTAGGAAGTTCTATGATTGCTTGTTGGATTTCATTTTCTAATATGGGATTATTTAAGAATTCTATTTCCTCTTCTGTTAGTCTAGGCAGTTTGTATTTTTGTATATATTCATCCATATCCCCTAAATTGGTGTATTTATTGCCATATAATTGGGCAAAGTAATTTCTAATGATTGCCTTAATTCCTCTTCATCGAAGGTGCTGTCCCCCTTTTCATCTTTAATGCTGTTAATTTGCTTTTCTTCCTTCCTTTTTTTAATTAGATTGACCAGTACTTTGTCTATTTTGTTTGTTTTTTCAAAGTACCAGCTTCTTGTCTTATTTATTAAATCACTAGTTCTATCACTTTCGATTTTATTAATTTCTCCCTTAATTTTTAGGATTTCTAATTTGGTTTTCTGCTGGGGGTTTTTAATTTGATCGCTTTCCAGTTTTTTCATTTGCATTTCCAATTGATTGATCTCTGCTCTCCCTTGTTTGTTAATATAAGCATTCAGGGATATGAATTTATCTATTGGTGACCGCTTTGGCTACATCCCAAAAGGTTTGAAAGGATGTCTCGCCATTGTCATTTTCCTCGATGAAATTATTAATTGTTTCTATGATTTCTTCTTTAGCTAAACGGTTTTGGAGTATCATATTGTTTAATTTCCAATTGGTTTTAGATTTGGTTTTCCATGTACCATTACTAATCATTATTTTTATTGCCTTGTGATCTGAGAAGGCTGCATTCATTATTTCTGCTTTTTTGCATTTGTGTGCTATGTTTCTGTGACCTAATGTATGGTCAATTTTTGTGAATGTGCCATGTGGTGCTGAGAAGAAGGTGTATTCCTTTTTATCCCTATTTATTTTTCTCCATATGTCTATTAATTCTAATTTTTCTAAGATTTCATTCACTTCTTTTACCTCTTTCTTATTTATATTTTGATTTGATTTATCTAAATTTGATAATGGTTGGTTTAAGTCTCCTAATAATATGGTTTTACTGTCTATCTCTTCCTTCAATTCTCCTAGTTTCTCCATTAGAAATTTGGGTGCTATATTATTTGGTGTATACATGTTGATTAATGATATTTCCTCATTGTCTAAAGTCCCTTTTAACAAAATATAATTACCTTCCCTATCCCTTTTGATCAGGTCTATTTTTGCTTTGGCTTTATCAGATATCATTATTACCACTCCTGCCTCCTTTCTGTCAGTTGAAGCCCAGAAGGTCTTACTCCATCCTTTAATTCTGACCTTGTGGGTGTCAACCCGCCTCATGTGTGTTTCTTGAAGACAACATATGGTAGGGTTTTGGATTCTAATCCATTCTGCTATTCATCTACATTTTATGGGTGAGTTCATCCCATTCACATTCAAAGTTATGGTTGTCATTTGTGGACTCCCTGGCATTTTGATAACCTTCCCTAATTCTAACCTTTTCTTCTTTGGCTCTACCTTTTAGTCCAGTGATTTACTTTGAATCAGTCCCCCTTGTTCCCTCCCTTGATGTTTCCCTTTTTAGTCCCTCCCTTTTTGTTCCCTCCCTCACCCCCTCTCTTTCCCTCCCTTTTTGTTTTCCCTCTCCCCTCCCCCCTTGGTTTTACCTTCTCCCTACCCTTGTTGGGTAAGATAGAATTCAAGATCCCAATGGATCTGGGTGTTTTTCCCTCTCAGAGTTGATTTCCCTGAGATTAAGGTTTAAGTAAAAAACCCTCTCTTCCTCTCCTTCTTATAGGAGTTTTCTTCCCCTCCCCTTCCCATGTGAATCTTTGTGTGAGAAAGATTATTCTATTTGGTCTTTCTTTACCCCCTATTTATACATTACATTTTCCCCACATGTTAGTATACATAGATTGATATAAATGTAGTCCTTATAGAAGAGAGTTTGAGTAAAAGACGATAACATTTTTCTCCTTTCCCCTTTCCTTCATATTTACCTTTTCAGGTATTCTATGCTCTTTGTTTTTCGGTGTCGAACTTTCCACAGAGCTCTGGTCTTTTGTTTGCAAAAAGTTGGAAATCTTCTATTTTGTTGAATGCCCATACTTTCCCTTGGAAGTATATAGTCAGTTTTGCTGGGTAGCTGATTCTTGGTTGAAGACTCAGCTCTCTTGCCTTTCTGAAGATCATGTTCCATGCCTTACGATCATTCAGAGTATAACTTGCAAGGTCTTGTGTGACCCTGATTGGCATTCCTTTATATCTAAATTGTCTTTTTCTGGCTTCCTGTAGGATTTTTTCTTTTGTTTGATAGCTTTGGAATTTGGCAATTACATTCCTGGGAGTTGTCTTTTGGGGGTTTAGTGTAGAAGGTGTTCTGTGAGCTCTGTCAGTGGCTGTATTACCCCCTTGTTCTAGAATCTCTGGGCAATTTTCTTTGATTTTATCTTGTATCATGATGTTGAGTTTGGCGTTTATTTCTGGCTTTTCTGGAAGTCCAATTATTCTTAAATTATCTCTTCTCCCTCTATTTTCCAGATCTGTCACCTTGTCAGTGAGATATTTTATGTTCTCTTCTAGTTTCTTGTTATTTTGGCTTTGCTTTATTAATTCTTGCTCTTTTACAAGCTCATTGTCTTCCAGCTGCCTGATTCTGGCCTTTAAAGCCTGGTTTTCCTTTTCACTTTGGTCAAACTGGTTTTGTAGATGCATGAATTTCTCTTGCATTATTTCCCACTTTTCCTCCCAGAAGGCTTCCATCATTTTGGTCATTTCTGATTCAAATTCTTCCTGGGTTTGTGGAGAGTTTCCATTTCCTTTGGAAGGTTTCGGAGCATTTTCTTGTATATTGTCTTTTATCTCCTCTGTTTTTTGTATTTTGGCTCCATAGAATGTGTCCAAAGTCTCCCCTTTCTTCTTATTTTTCTTGGGATTTTGGGGCTTCTGTGCTTCTGTGGAGTTTGCCATCTCTGAGTGGGGAGGATTAGCTTTTCTTATCTCTGTCTGGTGTTCAGAGGCTTTAGTCCTGGGCATATTGTCTGTTCTATGAGCTTTCCCTGGGTTAAATTGAGTATGCCTTAAGGCAATGACTTTCACTGGAACTGGAATGGAAGGTTCGGACCAAGGGGCCACACTCTTCCCCGGTTCTCTCTGTTTCCCTGCTGCTAAGATGCCCCCTCGACTGGACTGGGTTCGGTTGCTTTCCGGAATTTGCCTTCAGAATAGCCGGCCGTGAGGCTGTCTTGCCAGCCCTGAGGGTTGCTGTTGTTTCAGATGACCCTGCTCTCTGAGGGGGGTGGGGCTGCGGCTTCCCGGAGCCTTGGACTCTGAGCTCCTACCCCTTAGGTCCAAGTGATCTTGGGTTCTGGCTTTTGAGGGGGGCCATACCTTTTGATCCAGGTCCAGGTCCAGGAGGAGGATTCCCAGGGTCTATGCTGTTGATCGTTTTGAATTTCGGTGCCTTAGGAGCTTATAGTTTGAGATCGGTTGGGAAGGGTTTTCCGGAGATCTGAACTTTAGCTTTCTCTAAGCCGCCATCTTGACCAGAAGCTGGAGATTTCTTTTAAGAGGCCTTGTATTTTGTCTTCTGGGTCTTGAGACAATTGAGCCAATGACCTTTGGAAACAGGAAATTTTTGAGAATTTATCCATTTATAAGAAACATTCCTTCTATTTGGCATATAATAAAAATAAATTGAGGTCAGTTCTTAAGAAATTTGCTATATTTGCATTTTTGTCACCATGTAGTGGCCCCAACTAATATTACATCTATGTGGGCTCTGGGCCAGCTTCCATTTCCTGGTCATAGATTTCTCCTTCAAATTCCCTAAGTTTTCTTGAGTTGGAAGAATGTCTTTCATTGACCCTTTCTTGACTCTGCCAGAGCAGTCATTGATTTGAGGCATGGTTTTAATTATCTGGAGAGGAATGTTGGGAAAGCTCAGTTGTAGTGCTTTCTCTATACCACAACCTAACTCCTATGATCATATATTTTAGGTCTAGAAAGCATTTTTGAGACATTCTTATTTCTATTCCTTATTTTACATATGAAGGAACTGAGGCCTAGATAGGTGAGAAAACCCAATCAAAGTCATAAATAGTAAGCATTTAATTAATTTTTTTTTACTGAAACTCATAGAGATAGCAAGTAGCAAAGCCATATTCATTAGAAAAAACTGCAATCATTTCCTCCACTACCACTCCTCTTAATTTAACAACCTCAAATCTTTGTAATCTAGCTTCAAATATCATCAACCAACTAAAATTGGTCAAACCAACTACCAAAGAAACTTCCTGAAAAATACTTTTTATTGATATATTTGCATTGCCTGGTTTTCCTTGTTTTCCACTTCTGGAGAGTTGTCATTTATAATAATTTTTGAAAGAAAAAAAAGAAAAAAGAGAAATTTCATCATGACTAACTAACATTTCAAAACCAATCTGACCTTATATGCATTGTTCCAAATCTGCGGACCTCAACCTTCAATGTCACAATTAAATTCATTCCTAAGTGAATAAAAAGAGATGTCTTTCTCTTTTTAGCACTACAATTTGTCTTTATGAGACTGTGATAATTTGGTTTTGATTTTTATTTGGTTGTTACCATTTATTCTGTTCCAGTCATCCTATTAAATGTTCTGGCTCTGCTTATGTCACTTTGCACACATTGTAGGCTTTTCCATGCTTTTATTTTTTTATTTTGGTCATCGTGTATTCCATTATATTCTGATACCATAATTTGTTTAGCTGTTCCTCAATTGATTGGAATCTACTTTGGTTTTATTCCTTTGCTTTCTCTCAAATTATGCTATAAATATTTTAGTGCAAATGCAGATTTTTTGTTATTGAATTTATTGAGATAATACATCCAGGTATGAAATCTCTGGATCCAATTTTGTGAATATATCAGTTACTTTTTTGCATAATTCCAAATTACATTTCAGAGAGGTTGTGCCAATTCACTATTGTACCAATAATACTTTAGTGCCAATGTCTTTCTAAAATTCTTCCAATATTGAGTGTTCATTACCCTTTTCATCTTTTACAGTTTTTAAGGTATAAGGTGATTTGATATAGATTTTATTGTTGTTGCTTTGGAGTATTCTTTTATATGGTTATTTATGATTTAAATTTTTCTTTTAATAATTATTGGTCATAATACTTTGACAATTTTATTTTTAGAGAATAGCTTTTGGTATTTTGCATTACTGAAAATATCAAACTCTTATAAAGAGTGGTATAAGATTATTCCCAGTCCACTCTTTTTATCATATATATATATATATATATATATATATATATACATATATATATAAATTTTATTTATGCAAGCTTTTTAGTTTCATGTAATTAAAATTATTTTATCTTCAGTAATTTATTCTAGTCATTCTTTGGGCAAGAATTGATTCCCTGCCTATTTCTTTGAAAGGTATGTCATCTGCTCCTCTTCTTTCATTTGCAGGATGAGCTTAATATTCCAGTTATATATCAATAAATTGAAAACTTGGATTTATTATGGGATATGGTATAATATATTGCCATAATACCAGTTTCTACCAGATTATTTTCAAGTTTTCCAAAAAGTACATCTAAAATAATGAGTTCTATTCAAAATAATTTGTTTTGTATGCCTGTTTGATAATGAGTTTTGAAGTTAAATCATTTTTGATACTTCCTTCTCTAATTCATTACATTTGCCTATTTTTTTCTGTTTGGTTACCTATGATATCAACTGTTTTGAGACTTTATGATATTGTTTGAAGACTGAATGTTCCTATACTTTCCTCTGCCACTTGATGATCTCTTGTCAACTCTAAGGGCCTTTTCTTAGGGTTCATCTCTTGATTTTTCTGCAACACTTCACAGTACTAATCACCCATTTCTGATTAATCATGTTTATTATTTGTCTAAATTTTCATCATGCCATTCTTTCATTTTTCCTTCTACCTGATTGTCTATGACTTTTCCATCTCTTGTGTTGCCTCATAGAGAAATTTCCTCTGTATTGAGCTTTTTGCCCATGTTTTGGCAATGGAAAACAGATTTCTCATGTGGTATGATTGCATTTTTAGATATAACTGAGGAGTAGCAGTGTCAGAGGTGATCTATACGTACCAAAATAACTATATCAGCCATGCTTAATTTTTTTTAAAAGACCAAAGAAATTCTATACATAATTGATTTATAACAAGATAGGGATGATGAAATAATTTTGTAGACAATTGCTTAAATTATTTATTTAACTTGAAAGTATCTGGGGAGCCAATGTAGTCATTCAGATAATGTTACAATAAATAGGGGAAAAAAATCAAAGTTTCTTATAAGAATTGCTTAGTACACTAAAACTGTTATTCTTGTTATTCAATTTTCAATATGCTTATGCACAAATTCAGCCATCATATTCTTGTCATTTCAAAATATTTATGTCCAAATCTAGTCATTGAGGATTTTTAGACTAGGATGATTTATTTTTTTCTATTCTGACTCAGTTTGACTCAGTTTGTAAAGAAAACAGACTTGATATCCCTGGTCACAGAAGAAGCAATCATCAGAGGTGGGATTTTCATGTAAATCAACTGATTCCAAAGCCAATATTCCTTCTACTTTACCACTCTATCAGGATGGCCTTAAATAAGCTAGAGTATATAAGGTTTATACTTTTATGTTGTCTTTTCTTATTTATGCTATAGAAACAAGTGGAGGCTAATAAACTGTTCGTAAAAAGGAACCTAAACAAATCCAAATTAAAAAAAAAACTTTGACAATGAAACAAGTCAATGACTGGAAAGTAGCATCACTGTATAGAAAGTATGATGATCCAAAGAGAGCACAATGATTGATTACAATTCAAAATAAAAAGCTATAAGTCACATTTGAACCTATGAGGCAAAGATGAGGCACTAGATGACTAGAAACACATCATGAAACTTCTATATTGATGAAACCAAAAATATTTGACACACCAACTTGAAGAATATAGAGGTACTTTCTCTTGAGTACCTTAAATTTAACATAGATCTAAGTTTGTGGAGGTCAAAGTGGATGGTAGACTAGCCACAATTTCCTTCTGAATTCCCTTTGAATTCTGTATTCTTCAATGTTTGAGTGCTCTTTCTTGACAGTGGTTATCATACCAGTTTAGGAGCTTATATCAGGACATGAGTTAAAATTAAAGTCAAAGTAGTATTCCAGAAGAAATACAAGGAATAGTGTTAAAGAAGAAAAACATTTTCTTTAATGGCAAAAAGAAAACTAATTATGCAGTACTAATTTGGGGAAAGAATAAACATGCTTGACCATTTGCCACTCCAATAGCAATAAACTACAGAACAATTTTATAAAGTAGAAAAATCACAGGTAGGCCTCATGGAAGCAAGTGAAAGGGAATTCAATTAAGAAAAAGATTAAATTCATTTTAAAAACAGTCTCTGAACTATTAAGTGATATCTAAGAAAGGGATTTCACCATCACCATGACTAGATTTAAAAAAAAAATCTTACTTTCTGTCTTAATATTAATTCTGAGACAGAATAGTAACAAGAACTTGGCAATAGTCATTAAAGGACTTGCCCAGGGTCAAGTAACTAGGAAGTGGTAGAGACTAGATTTGAACCCATGCCCTTCTGACTCTAGGCCTGATACTCTTTCTACTCTTCTACCTAGTTATCCCCATCATTAGAAGAAATATAAAGATCATAAAATCAGAGAATAATGGACACAGTCAAACAGAGGAACATTTCCTTTCTCTTAAACACCATGTTCTTTTATACAAATCTCAAGTATTATGTCCATTATATGCACTACATATTCATATACTACAATGTTTTATAGCTATTCCTCAAGTAATGGTATAAAAATTGATTTTTTACTTAATTTTTTATTTGTTTGTTTTTAATATTCTTTTCTTTTTAAATTGAGTTGCTTATTTTGTCTCTCCCTCTCATACTACTCCCATCCACTAAGAAGTCTGACAATATGTTATCAAATACATGTGAATTCTCACAAAACATTTTTTCCATTTTAGACATATTACAAAACATAAAAGAAGAAAATAAAATGAAAAATTATATTCCAATTTATACTCAGAATTTTCCAGTTCTCTGTCTACAGGTAGATGACATTTTTTCATTGAGTTTTTGGAATTCTCTTGGATTATAGTATTGATCAGCATAGTCAAGTCTTTTATATTAATTATTATTATAGCATTACTCTTATTGTGCACAAAGATCTCATGGTTCTTTTTTCACTTCATATAAGTTCATTTAGATCTTGCCATATTTTTTTTCTGAAACAAATTCCTCTTTAATTCTTATAGAACAACAGTACTCCATCATAATAATGAGCCATAACTCATTTAGTCTTTCTACAATTTATAAACCATCTCTCCAATTTTTCAATCTTTGCCATCACAAAAAGAGATTCCTTGGACCTTAAAGGCATTTAACCAAGGGCAAGCCATTTATCACTGTTTGCCTCATCTTCCCCATCTGTAAAATGTGCTGCAGAAGAAATAGCATATCATTATAAGATCTTTGCCAAGAGAACCCAATTGGGTTCACAAATGATCAGACATAAAATGACTAAAAAACATTCTTTTCTTTGTCTTATATGATTGTCACCCCTGTTTATTTTTTACTGAGATTGGAAGTATAATAGACTCTACCTCAGCACTTTATTCAAACTCTGTATGTCTTTCTCCTATTTAACATTTTATCAATGTCTTGGTTAAGGCACACATGGCACACATTCTGATTTAGGTTTTGTAAGTGGCAAAATCTACAGAAATGATTAGAAGTTGGATAAAAAGTTAGGATCCTCCAAATACCAAAAGGATAGAACATTTGGTAGAAATTTAGATGACATTTAATAGGGGTAACAGTGCAATTTTTCATCTATATTATACCAAAATCATGAGTTTAAGATGAGGAGAGTAGTTAGATGATTAATTTTCAGTTCTAAATAATTTAAGAAAATGGTAAGCTAAATATTAATCCATAGAATATGTCAGGGCAGTTAAAAAACCCAATATGATCTTGGACTTTTTCAAGAGAGGAACAACTTCCAGGAAAGAGTGGGATATTGTCCCATTCTACCCTGTTTTGTCGGACCACATTTGGCATCCTTTGTTTAGTTCTAGGTGTTACATTTTACAAAGAATACTTTATTAACTTGATCATATAATGTCATGTGTTAGTTGAAGGACCTGGACATATTTGTCCTAGAGATACAGACTCCAGATTTGGGGAGGCATGGTGCCTATCTTCAAATATTTTAAGTAATGCAATGTAGAAGGTCTGGTCTTTTTCTGATTTTAGAAATATGTAAAAGTTTTAAAATAAATACATTCACAAGTTACCATAAGGAAACATTTTAATATTGTAGCTACCCAAAAGGAAGCATGGAGGTTCCCCTAAATTAATATCTTTAAGGAAAAAAATGACCAATTCTCATTCATATTTTAGACATTGTTCTTGTGTAGGTATGTATTGTGTTAGAGTGTTCTTTTGGTCACTTTTGGTATGGTAGCCCTCAATCTAGATTCAAAAGACTATAATTCATATCTAGGATATGGTACTTCCTGCCAAAATAACCCTGTGCATGTCCACCCCTCTGTCTAAACTCCAGTTACTTCATCTTTAAATTGGAAGGGAAGGACTCCAAGAAGCATGATGTCACTGCCTATAATCCTCTTATCTTTTTAAAAATTACAATTAGCAATTGGCCCATAATTAGCTCTAATCCCACAGTTTTTAACTTAATATTTTATGTAAAATATATTAGGTGATGCAATATATGAGTAATGAATCTTTTCAACAAAAAATGACATGAGACCAAAAGCCTATACTATGATTTTTAACTACCTCTCTAGAAAGTCTTAGCAAGGTAATATTAATGAACAATTATAGTTTTGTTTCAGTTTGAACAGTGACACAATGTCTATATTGCCTTAACCAAAGAAGACAATTTTTTCCTTGTCAAGAGTATTTCTAAAAATGATAGTGAAATGCTCACACTTTTGTTGATTTTAGCAAATGCATTTTTAATGCTTCTATCCTCCCCTGTAGCCACTGATCTGGCTCAGACTGGGAAGTAAAGAAACCCTACAGATAATTTATGGTGGCAAATGATGCAGAGCCACTTTTCAAGGTAGAAAACCTTTAGGGGAGGTTATGCTAACCATCTAGAAAAACCTTATTTTCTGCCTAGATAGAGATGGTTATTTATTATCTGCTTGCTCTTAAATATTAACTTTTTCTCTTCTGAAGTGTGATCACACACTTGAGTTAGAAATGTTTCCTTTATTAAAGCCATATTATGAATTTTGAAAGTAAATACTTTTTTCCCTTATTAGAGATTTCTCCACTAAAGAATATTTAATTATTTTAGTATTGTACTAAAATGTAATCTTAAATTATAATGAATATATTTATTAATTCAGTAATTATGTATTCAATTTTAAAATTTGATAAATGGACTATAATTACTTGGAAACCTCATCTTATTTCACCCCCTCTTAGTAGCTACCACTATGTAATTAAAGTCCACTGGGGATTTTTCAATGCTAAATTTATAAGTAAATTTAACAGAATTGAGTACAGCTAAAGGCACTATAACAGCTGTACATCTAGTATTTCAAAACTAAGAAATAAGATGTGAAATTAGTTAGAAAAGTTCATATCAGAAAAATGCTCTGTTGTTCATATGTGCATACCACTGAGCAGAGTTCCAACAACCCTCAAAGTTTCAAGTGTACTAGGTTGGGGGATATTCCCAGGCTAATAGCAACCAAATCATTTGTTTTTAGGAATAGTCTTCAATCAGAGAACTCAAAAATATAGAAATGAAATAGTAAGTTGGGTTTAATGCATTATTAGTTATTCCAATTATATCTAGTGAAAACAAACCCTGGAATGATTTAGATTCTACACTTTCATAGAAACTACATAGTGGCCACAGAACATTAACCTAATCTTAAGATTCTCAAATTAGGAGTTACCTGTCATGAAATGGATACTTCTAGGAGACTTGTAGGGCCT
Source organism: Monodelphis domestica (assembly GCF_027887165.1). Lineage (NCBI taxonomy): Eukaryota > Metazoa > Chordata > Mammalia > Didelphimorphia > Didelphidae > Monodelphis > Monodelphis domestica. The sequence continues at coordinate 158,200,378 of NC_077230.1, forward strand.
TGAGTATATTTCAATTTGAATATGGAATGATTCAGTGATTCTCAGATATATGTAAATGTCATAGCATTTAGTAGCACTATGGATTTTCTCTGTGTCTCCATTTGAGAATACATCTAATCTATTATCTCTTAGAGTGGGAATCCCTCAATTCATATTTCCACCCTCAAGTTATATTTCTATTCCTGAACTATTGCTGTATTTGTATCAATAACTCCCTTTTGAATACTTGAACTTAACTGTTCTGTTATTGCTCAAAATGCTGTGAAAAGTCTTCTTTATTAGTTCTCATAATTGTTCCAAATAGTTATAGCCTATCCATATTGGCTAGATAATATTATTATTGGCAATGGAGAAATACTACAATTTATTCCTGTACAAATGGATAAATCAAAGAAGCCCTGCTTCCCCTCTTTTATTTACTGTATGTCATAAATGCTAGCTATAACAATAAAATGTATACAATTAAAGATATATAAATTAACAAAAAAAAGGAGAGAAAATTGTCTCCCTTTGAGGTTGATATGATAATCTATTTAGAAAACCCTAGATAATAAGTAAAAAAATTAATTAAGGTGATTAATGGAATTAACAAACAAGCAAAATATAGAATATATCCACAGTCAATGATTTTTGATATTTTTATAAAATGAAAGAAAATGAGAAAATTATGTATTTGAAATAATTACAAAATACATAAAACATGGCTATCAAATCTTCTGAATTTCAGCAGCAAGTATCTTATGTTTTATAAAATTTGCATAAATTTGGTGTGTTTTGAACTGATATATTTTTGTTTTGCTTAAAATAGATAGCAATATTAATATTTCTTTTAAATTATATTTTAAAAACTCAATTTTAGAAATTTATTTTCCTTTGTTTCTCATTTTAAAAAGGAAATAATAAATAAGACTGAACAGTCATTTTCCCTATATAGAAAATCAAATCCATCATCATCCTTTTTGCTATTTGATGTTTCCTTTCATTGAATTCTATGCACCAATAGTATTTTAAAAAATGTTTATTAATCCCTCTCATAAATATCTACAGTTCTAGACACTGTTTATGATCAATGGCATAATTGCTCATAGAATTTCTTGATCCTTCACTATGTACAAAGCACTTTATTAAGCCATGAAGAAGGAAATTGTAGCCATTATTGATGCCCTCCATAAGTTTGATGAAAATCAAACAAAATAACCAAAGGAGTATGTCATATAAACAATCATTCAGATGATATTTATGACAAAAGGAATAATAAAAATAACCGATCTATTCTACAAATAAAAAGTATATTTTTGAAGAGTTTTGAATGGCGTCTTTGTATATAATATTGCTTTAAAATAAATTACCTCAGAGTCTTTAAATGTGTCTCTGTGTTCTACTTTGACAGCTATCTCTTGGAAATCAATCACATGATTCTTGCCTTCTATCACAGAAACAATGTTCTATATTGGTTCCATGAGAGGCAAGGGCTAGGCAATGGGGCTTAAAAAACTAGCCCAGGGTCACAAAAGGGAGTGTCTTAGGTTAGATTTGAACCCATAACTTCCCCTCTCTAAGCATGATTTTCAGTCAATTCAGCCACCTAGCTTCCCCCATAATATATTTTTAGTATTTTCTTAACATTCTACTAAACTAGAAATTTCTTATCTAAAGTTGGAGCTCCCTTACATCTGAAGGATAATAGAGAATATAACTGAAAAATAGATACATAATACATGTCTCTTCCTTCAAATGAATGAATGGAGTTTAACAATAATATCAAGAGAGACTACTAGAAAGGAGACAAGGCAGTAAAAATGAACATCATGGCAACTTAAGATGAAATGGATATCCAAGAACTTAGTTAAAAATACAAAGGCTATATAGAAAGTCATTGTGAAATAGAAGAAACATATAGAAGTAGATTAACTCCTCTGTCTGAGAGCTTTGGAGATTATCACAAAATTTAGTGATACAGAGGGCTGGAAGGCCTTGACATACTTTAAGTCCAAATGGTATAAGTAAAATAGTTTGGCTGTATGTTTTCTCTTTTAGGGTAACACTGATAGTAACAATGGCATTTCATGAGTTCCTACCTATGGTAAATTAGCTATGCTAACATGTTGATATTTCCATTTACTCATCTCTGTCCAAACAAGGCATTAAGACATTTCAAGAGTTCTACCCAATTTATTTTCATCTCAGATTTATTCACACTAATTTCAAAGTTATTCTGTAGTTCTGATATAAATACAAACTGAAACAAGATTATTTCTATTTTTGTTTTCTTTTTTAGTTATATAAGCTAATATTTTTAATGAAATTAAAGTACAACAGAGTAGAACTCAGATAGAATGAGTAAGGGTAAATGGGGTTAATTTTTAAAGGGTTGGATTTTATTATTTAAGAGTGTGGTCACCAGAAATTTAATTCATTCCAAAGAGTTTTTATTTACAATTTATTTACAAAATGTAGAAAGAGTGAAGCAAGAAATCAGAGAGAGGATAAGGTAAGATATCTAGCCTGAGCAATAAGTAATTTACTCCCAGACCCTCCTGGCAGGGTGAATTAGTTTTAGTTGGACTTGGCAAAGCTGAGGAGCCAGGGAAGCCTCTCTAAAGAGAGGCTTAACTTTTAAGTAGGGTGTTTACACTTTGGGGCATTGAATCTAAAATTATAGATAAGGGTTACAACTTAATCTTCATAATCAGGGAGAGTTAAATTTAATCTTCACAAATGCAAGTAGAAAATTCAGTTCCAAAGATCTAAGAGACCAAGGAAAAACTTCTAATATGAAAAGAGGAATCTACTATGATAAAATCTAGTTTATGCATGTGGAATGTACAAGTAATGCCTCACATTGATACAGCAAAAAGATTTTAAGTAATTTCTCTTTTGTTTAAAATTCACCAACTAACAATATTTTTCCCATTTATAATACCATCTTAACAATATTTTAAAATAATTCAAAGTCTATATAATATGTAATTGAGTTGAGATAGTTTAGTTAGTTCACATATTCATGGAAATTGGGACCAAGTTGATTAAAGATATAATAGCCTAAAGTCATTTTATCAGTGAAGAAACTGAGTTCTAAAGATATTAAATATCTTTTTCAAGGTCAAACCGGTAAAAGTGAGCTGCAAATAAGACTGAGCAGCTTTCACTGAAAAGTCCTTTGTCTTTCCTTTATATTATGATGCTTATAATCATCACATGCAGTGAGGCCCAACCCAAAATTAATTTTGTGCCTTAAAGTTATACTTCTATTTTTATATTAACTTTGAAAAGAAGACATTTCCCTTCCCATAAGATTCAATTCAATCTTTATTTATCATTCAGTTGTTTTTCAGTTGTGACTTACTCTTCTTGGCATTTTGGGGGGCACAAGTAAAGCAGTAGTTTACCATTTGCTTTTTCAGCTCATTTTGTATATAATAACCAAAGAAAGCAGCTTTAATATAACTACCCATGCTCATATGGCTAGTAATTGTCTGAAGCTACACTTGAACTCATAGAAATGACGGTACTCTATCTCCTGTGCCACATAGCTTCTCCTAAATTTAAATATATATAATTGTAAATAATGTAAAGAATGTAAATGTAAAGAATGGCCTAGACTAGTGATGGCAAACATTTTAGAGACTGAGTGTTCAAACTGCAACCCTCACCCTGCATGTGAGCTGCTTCCTTATCTCAGACAGGCGAGGGAAGAAGTACTCCCATCAGGTTGGTTGACAGAGGGGCGAGTACTGTGAGAAATGTCCTCAGTCATGATAAAAATGGGGTGGGGAGAAATCCTCTCTGACATGGATGCCATAGGTTCACTAACATGGGACTAGATTATGAATGGAGTCCTGTTTGGTATTTTATTCCATTCGTTCTCTTTTTTAACTGAGAGCTGACCCAGAATGAATTGTCCTTGTCTCCTATATTTGCTTTTTTCCCCCTATGAGTACTAATATTCCCTTAGCTTAGTGGTGAACACAACTTACTGTGATTTCTGTATATGGTGGATAATCATAAATGAGAGGCTGAGGCCATGTTTCCATTTGTAACATTGTTAGAAATAGCTATTTTGAAGATCATTTTAGAACTAGAAATTTCTTCTAAACAAAATACAGCACGATAAAACTAAGGTATAAGCAAGAATTTATATGAGTGTGTGTATGTGTATGTATGTAACCTAAATAAGGTTACAATCATGAGATAATTTATCTAGAAGTAGAAGAGACTTCAGAGGTCACATTGACTGATACCTTAATTTTACATATAAGAAACCCAAGGTCCAGGGTTATAAAGTGAATTACTCAAGATCACATAGGAAGGTAATGTCAAAACAGAATTCAAACTCAGGTCCTCTGACTTCAGAACAAGGTTGCTTTACTCTGAACATAATATTGTGCCCCTTGGGGAGAGGGATAGAATAAAAATTTATCTAATATAATACAAGTTAAAATATGAGAGAAGAAAAAAAAACAAAGAGGGGTAAGAGAGGGAGAGACATTACAGTAGATGAACAAAATGAACTCATCAGTAGAGCAGAGTTCTATAGTGGGATGAACATAGAGTTAGTAATCTAGTGAAAAATGGGGTCAAATTCTTCCTGTGACCTTGGCATGTCACTTAAACTGGCTGAGACAGTTTTATTATGTATAAAATAGGAATAATATATCTCTGTCAACATGATTTGTGAACCATAGAGTGTTGTATGGATGGAAATAATTATTAATTGAAAAAGGTAGTTAAAGAAAGTAATAAACCAGAAATACCTCAACTTTGAAACTTAAGTAGCTGAAAATGCTGTTGTCATTAAAATAATTTAGAAAAAAGAGGGATTTTTAAGGGAAAATGATGGATTCCATTTGGAATTTGTTAAATTTGAGGGTTAGGCATCTCCAAGTGAAGATAAGCATTAATCAATTAGAAATGTTTGACTGGAGCACAGTGGAGAACTTAATTTAATACATAGATAGACAGACAGACAGACAGACAGAGTTAGGTAGATAGATGATAGATAGATTGATTTGGGAATTATAAACATTGAAGTTATCATGGAATCTAAGAAAATATATGGAAATAAAAGAAAAAAAACATTTCAAAATAGGAAAAGAGCATTGCATATATGACATTTTGGGTGAACACACCTTGGAGAAGAAGACTAAAAGAAAACCAAAATAGCAAAAAAGGTAAGAAAATCATGAACTGCTTTGTCATCAAAGTGAAGAAGAGAATGACAAGAAAAATGAAGTAGTTAGTTATATCAAATGCTGTGTAAATCTTAATGATGATAAGGATGAAGAAGTAGTCTTTGGGCTTTGAGAAAATTTTGTGTTGATATTAAATTTAAGAATGTGTTAAGTAAATAAGAAAAGATGAAGAAAGACAAGGATGCAGATAATGAAGGGGAAGAAAGGAGGCAGTAGATTGGTCAAAGGGTGTTTTAGGTTTTATATTTTAGGATATGTCAAATATATAGCTATATATTATATCAGATAGACATTACATATATATGTAAAATCTAGGAGAGGAGAGATTAACAAAACAGTGAGGTTTAACAATGTAGCAAGCTCCTAGAGCAGATGGGAGAAAATGGTGTTATTGATATAGACTGCAGAATTAGTTCTAACAAATAGTTTATGTCATACAGGGATACTGGAGGGAAGGAAAAGAGGATAAGTTAAAATGGAAATCTATTGAAGTTTTAGGGAAAACAGGAAAATTTCTGTGGAATGGACTGAAACTTCATAAAGTAGAAGTCATGCTACTCTCTTGAAGTGTGATCCTTAGGAAGTTCATTTGCCTTATCTAAAAAGAAATGAGCTAGATGAGATGACCTGTTCCAGCTATAATCCTGATTGTTCAAGAGATTAATAGAAATGAAAATATCTAAAATTTATCAAAAGTCATGCATGTATTTATGGCTTTAAAATTTACAAAGTTCTTTCATAAGCCTGTGCAACTATCATGGCACCCAATTCATGGAAAGGGGGATTAGGACTCTAAAAATTAATTGATTTACCCAAGATCATCAAGTATAATATAATCATATGTGTTAACATAGGTAAAGTACTATACTAAACTTAAAAACCTATATAAATGCTATTTTTATTATGATTTTCATTATTCTCAAGACAAAATTGGGATTCCAGCTGATGTCTTGTGTTTCCAGATCCCTGCACCTGTTTGAAGATATTACAGTACTTCCCTAATAACAGAATTATCCACACATTGTTGACAACCCATTTTATGCCAATGAGCTCTTTTCATTGTTCCTCCTACTTAACAGTGATTAATGACTACAAACAAAAATACAACCTCCAGCAAGTAGAATTTATTTGTTTAAATTATTGATATCTTAAAATAGTCAAAAACATAATACAAAGAATAAATTTTCTAAAATACATAGTTTCAAATACAAGAGAATCAACCATTCATTTTGAAGAGTGTCAGCTTAGAATATAGAAGTCAGTAAAGAGTCTCTTAACCATTATCTTTTGTCATTTAAAATGGCCATGCCATTATCATCATCATTAGGACCAGGCAGAGGAAAAATGAACAAGTTGTTGCTAGCCAGCCTCTTATGATTGACACATAAAGTAATTATTTTATTCAAAGGAATTAGTATATTAGCATCTATCTATCTTTGCTTAATAATAGAATGATTCTTCTATTTTCTAAGATATGAAGGATAGTTAATAGACATAATTTTCCTTTTTCTATTCTGCTTTACAAAGCAATATGAATAGCAATATCCATTTATTTTTATTCTGTCTACAGGAAACTGGTTAAATTATTTTCAATGCTTCCCCTATCCACAACACATAAAAATTGCACAAATCTTTCTACAGTTTGTAGACTTATAAAATATAACAACTTTAAAAGTTGGTCTTTCTTCCACCTTACACTTTAACAGGAATGTTTTAAACCACCCCCAACTCTTTAAATTAGCATAGCAGGAGGATTGAGTAAGGATAGAAGATTAGCAGCAGAGATCCAACCAACTTTCTCAACATGCCCGTCCAAATAATTTTAAAATAATGTCTTTAATGAAATTTTAGAGAATCAGAGACAATAAAATATTAAAACAAGATATTTTCCAGCCTAAGAAAATTTAGGTTATCAGACAATGTCATTTCCACAAGGTTTAGGGAGAGCCTTTAGTCCAGACTTGGCAGCAATAGCAAGAAGCCATAGAGGCAATTGATATAGTAAAAACGGCAGCAGTAGCTTTGGGAGATGTCCTAGAGACTATCAAAGTTTCTGAACAAATAGTCAGAAAGATATTATAAGGTTTCCTTTACTGTCATTGAGTACAACTACCATTGACTGTTAACTCTATTTCCTGTCCAAATTTCTCAATTGTAATTCTAGAGGAAAAGAAATGCTTGTGATCAGTTGAAATGGAATAGTATTCCTGGTCATATTTCAAAAGGTAGAGAAGTGTACTAGCACTTAGAGCTGTAGGAAAACAGAGAGCCTGGTAACAGTCACAGGGCCAAGGGGAACATAAGTTCTTAAAATCACATAAGATATGTGAACCTGGTCACAGTTTCAGGACAAAAAGAAGTAGTTTTAGTCCTTGAAGCAACAAAGAAACAGGGGATTATCCTGGGTGTATACCAGAGTGCATACCATGGTTGCAATGACCACAACTCTTCTTGATCAGAACTTAAAAGCACCCAAAACTTGCAGATCCCTAGGACTGGCTCTGAAAACAGCCGTACATGAAGTCTGATGTTTGGCAAATTGTGAAAAGAGAATAAAAAACTTGGTAAAAGTGGCAAAATAATAAAAAAATTAAAACAAAATTATTTTTAAAAAGAAGGTACAAAATTATATTAAATAAAAGAACTTCTTCAAAAGCAGAATAGCCCAAATAGAGAAAGAGGTTAAAAAATCACTCAGAAAAGGAATTTCCAAAAAAGCCAAATTGACCAAATGAAAAAGGAATACAAGTGTTCATTAAAGGAAAATAATTCCTGAAATATTAGAATAGGGCAGGTGGATAGAGTTAATAATTCTATGAGAAATCAAGAAATAATAAAATCAGTTGAAAAGGATGAAACTATAGAAGAAAATGTTAAATATCTCATTAGAAATCAATTGACTAGGAAAATACATTGAAGAGAGATAATTTAAAAATTATTGGACTACCTGAAAACGTGAGCAAAAAAAGAGACCCAAAGGGTGATACTATAAAAAAATTAGGGTACCATGGAACAGTTTACCTTTCAGAATAGTAGATAAGGGAATAATTTATTACAAAACAAGGTATAGAGAGCATTATAAGATATAAAATAGATAATGTTGACAATACTAAATTAAAAAAGGATTGTGCCAACAAAATCAGTGCAAACTAAGCTAGAAAAGAAATCTCAAATGAGGCAGAGGGTATTTTATAGCAAGTATCTCTGACTAAGACCTCATTAATTAAATATTTGGATAATGGAGTCAAATTAATAAGAATAGAAATCATTCACCAATTGATAATCAGTCAAAGGTTATGAACATATAATTCTCAGATAAGGAAATTAAAATTCTCTTTGGCAATATAAAAAAGCTCCAAATCACCTTTAGAGAAATGCAAATTAAAACAACTGTAAAGTATGAATTTACACTTACTAGACTGGATTACATGACAATAAAGGAAAAAGATAAATGTTTGAGGGGATGGGAGATAATTTGGACACCAATATGCTGTTGGTGGAGCTGTGAACTTATAACCATTCTAGAGAAAAGTTTTTTTGTGTGTTTGTTTTTTTTTTGTTGTTTTGTTTTGTTTTGTTTTGTTTTTTTGGCTAATGCAAAGAACTAGAAACTGAAAGAATATCCATCAATTGGGGAATGACTGAACAAAGTGGTATATGGTTGTATTGGAATATTTCTTGCCATAAGAAATGTTTATCAAAATGATCACAAAACATATAGAAAGATTTCATTAAGTGAAGCAGTGAATAGAACCAGAAGAGTGTTGCATACAGTGCCAGTAATAAAGTATGATCAACACATAGTTCAATAGGTACATAATTGGGAATTTGGACTTGAAATGATCATTCTTTTGCAGATATGAATAACATGGAAGTAGGTTTTGAACAATGACACATGTATAATCCAGTAGAATTGCTTTTCAGCTCCAGGAGGGAGGGAGGGAAGAGGAGAGGGAAAGAACATGAATCATGTAACCATGGAAAAATATTCTAAATAAATTAATCAATTAATTTAAATAAATAAACAATATGGGAAAAAGTATGATCAACTAACTGTGAATGACAACTATAATTGGCATTTCAAAGATCCAGGAAAACCTGAGGGACTCATAATGAAAAATGTTATTCATCACTGTAGAGAGAACTGAGGGAATATGAATGCATGTTGCAGCTTATCATTATTCACTATATTTCCTTGATGAACTTTTCTTTAGTGTAAATCATATATGTCTTTTTCTACAATATGAGGAATATGGAAATACATATTGTATGAGAACACATGGATAACTTGTGCCATATTGCCTACTATCTTGGGTATAGTAGAGTTGTGTGAGGGAAAGAACATGGATTGCGAAATGCCAGAAAACATTTATTAAAAGTTGTCTCAAGGTGCAATTAAATAAAACAGAATCCAGCAACCACAAACACCTCCTAAAAGAGACATGAAAATTAATCTCCCCAGGAATATTGTATATAAATTCCAGATTTTCCAGATCAAGGAAAAAATAAGCAAGCAACCATAAAGAAACAATTTCATGGTCAGATTTATACAAGATTTAGCAGTACCCACATTAAAGGAGAAAAGTGTTTAGGACATCATATTTGGTGGGGGGGGGCAAAAGAAATATGATTGTAGCCAGGAATAATCTACCAAGAAAAACTGAGCATAATTTTTTCAGGAAAAATAGTTATATGATGAAATCAAAGACTTCCAAGCATTCCATATGAAAATATCAAACCTGAAATGAAATGTTTTATCATATATTTCTTATATTATATCTAGTTGCAGATTGAAACATAACATCTTCATTTTCTGATATTTTGTGATCCATATTCTATCTCTCCCTTTCACTCTTCTGCCTTCCTGAGTTGGTAGGTGATATAATAGATATTCAACATGTATTATTATGCTATATGTATTTCCATTGCTTGTCATTTTGTGAAAGAAGCCACCATTTATACTAGAAAAAATCTTTTGATGTAATGAAGTTGGAAATGTTATGTTTCAATCTGAATTCTGACTTCATCTGTTCTTTTTATGGTGGTAGATAGCTTGTTTTTTGTCATGAATGCCTCAGAGTTGTCTTAGATCCTTACACTGCTGAAAGTAAAGTCATTCACAGTTGATTACTATATATTATTGCTATTACCAAGTACAAGTTGTTCCTGGTTCTACTCATTTCACTTTGTGTCATTTCATATGTCTTTCCAGATTTGGTTTTTTTGTATTAATCAAAAATATCACTTTCAACCAGAAGACTCAAGAGAAGCATGAAAAGGTAAACATGAGAGTAATCATAAGGGAATGAAGTGTATTCATTCCTATGTGGGAGGATGATACATGTAATTCCTAAGAATTTTTCACTAAAAAGACAGATGTAAAGAGTCTCCATAAACAGAAGGATAAAGTATGAATAGATTATATTGGTATGCTCTCAAAAAAACCAAGGAGTAAAAAAGAGGGTTGCACTAAGAGAAGGGGGAATGGAGAAGTAGCATAGAAGTAGAAGGGGGAAATTATCTCATATAAAAGAGACATTCAAAAAGTTTTTTTTTTAATTTTAATTTTTAGTTTAAAAATTTACTTGAATAATTAATTTAGAATATTTTCCCATGGTTACATGATTCATGTTCTTTCCCACACACACACCATAGCCAACAAGCAATTCCACTGGGTTTTCCATGTGTCATTGCTCAAGACCTATTTCAATAATTTTTTTTTAGTGAAGTAAAAATGGAAAGGTGACAGACAGTGCTTGAACCTCATTTTCACCAGACTGACTCAAATAGGAAATAATATTAACTATATAAAACTATGTATAATGTGTATAAATGTACATGTGTAAATATACATGTTTATAAATATGAATACAGGTGTGTATTGTAAAGATTAAAATTGATAATCAATAACTTAAGTATTATATTTTAAAAGCTTTATTAACAAAAACTAAAGTAAAAGGAAGTACCTGAATTCAGCCTGATTGAGTGAAAAAAAGAGATCATGGGAGGAGTCACAGCAAACTTAAATACAATCATGTAAATGTGAGGATGCATGAAAAGGGAAAGGGATTCTAGGTAATACAGAAAGGAATTTTGAGAAAGGTTGTTCAAGAATTTCTAACTATACATTATGTATACACTCACACTTGATAGGGTATAGAAATCTATCAACAGTGAAGTAGAAATTAAATTGAATAAGAGAAAGAATAATGATAAAATGGAGGGCAGTTTAAGGAAGCACTGTTCAGAAGCAAAAAGAAAGAATTTTGAAGAAACAAGACAAAAAGAGATAGGAGTATAAATAGAAAAAAATAGGTTGGAGGGAAATACACATTTAGCAATCATTGCTGTGAATTTGAATGGGATGAGTTCACCCCTTAAATGGAAGCAGATAGTTGAATAGATTAGAAACAAGAATCCAGCACTAAGCTATATATAAGAGATTTATTTGAAACAAAAAGGCACACGGTTGATTAAAATGAGGAGATGGAGAAGGAATCAATTTTGCTTTAGCTGAAGTAAAAATGTTAAAGAGTAACAATAATTTTAAACAAAGTAAAAATAGACAATTAAATGAGATAATTGAGGAAAATATTTTGATGGAAAGCATCATAATGAAGTAATTTTATTTCATTTAAAGTCACTGGTTCTCAAGCAGATAGCCATTTTCCATGTGGAGGATTAGCTGTGTCGCAGTCCACACCTATTTATGGACAAGGGAAATAGTTAAAATGTAAAGATTGCCTTAGGAGAGAGCATGATCAGTCCTGTGCATGGCAAGTAAAGCCTTTGACCCTTGATCCCAGTGTCCCCCAGGATTAGGCGCAAAATCAGGTTTCTTTGTGCTCACCTGGCTGAGACAAACCACACCTATACCTTGTCATAATTTACAATTACCCAATGGCAATCCACTATGTACTCATCCCTATGCATTGTGTACATTTGCATCTCAATAATAATAAATAGGAGCACCAAAGAGACCCAGCTCTCTTACTACATTACCTCTCACCTGTCTCTGTCTTTTCTGGAGCTTAGCCTCTGGCCAAGCTTATCTTTAACTTCCTCTCCCTATCTCTCTTTCTTTCTCTAAAGACCTTTTCTTATTATTATCCTAACCTCCAGCCAGAGTGGTCTGGGTTTAGAGTATTTACTCTAAAGGACCTGGTTTTCCTGTCAGCTAGTCTCTATACTCCTGTAACCACATGTTGTTAATTCAGGGCTACTTAATGGTCTCAGGTCCTTGTGAGGTTATGTAGCTGGGCTTGTTCTGTGGAGCTCATTTGTTAAATATTACGTGCCTGTCTGCCTGCTTCTTATCCATCTCCTTGGCTTCAGTCCTTCCCCAAGGTCAACCTTCTATCTTTCCTTTCATGGGAGGGCTTTGGGCCAGTCCCCCAACCCACTATAAGCTGAGTAAAAATGACTGGCAATGACTGAGAGAGATCATACATGTGCTTCCTGTAATTGTCACAAAGCAATCTATTTCATTTTCCTTTATAAAGATGAAAAATGTAAGCATCCTTGATCTCCTTGAGGATAACTTTCTCTTACCATATAAACTGGAGGATTTCCGTCTGCTTCTGTATGAACAATGGACCCCCAACCTTGTGATCTCTGCTGGGATGGAGTTAGTGTCAGGCACTTTGCCACTCTAGAAAAGCCTAGCAGTCACTAAATAATTGAAAGAAAATGCTTCCAAATTATAATGACAAAACTTGTATCAAAGATGAAGTCCTGGGATTTGGGGATGTGAAATAGTGAAGAAAATTTGAGGCTTTTTGAGCTGTTATTCATAATTCATGAACTCTTTCTTTATTTTTTATTTTTCTCCATTATAAAATATGAATTTCTGAAATGGAAAAGGCAGATAAACACATTTTTAAAATATGGTATATAAAATCAAAAGACATCAATAAAATTATATGTAAGAAGAAAATAATAAAATATTTTCTATTTTATCTATTTCTGATGAGAGCACCAAAGTCTGACAATTCCTCCAAGGCAATAATGAGGGATTCTACTTTTCTGAGAATGAACACAACTGACAAGACCCAATTCCTCAGCAATTTTACTCACCAGTTCCTCAGACTGACAAAGTCCCTCATTTGTTAGCAGCAAGGTTTGAGTTCCTGACCTTAGGACCTAATGTCCATAGGCTCTCTGGCCCACTCCTTCAATCCCCAGTTGTGGCCCAGTGGGGATGTTGAAAGCCAAGATCACAGCAGGCACAGATGCTCTCAGACCTGCTGATTTCAATAGTATCCTAGGGGATACAAGATCCAAGGCTCAGAAAATAAGGTAACCTTGCCAATCCTGACCTCAGGTGGGACCTTGCTTATTTCACTCTGTTTGCTCTCTTCCTGCTGCCAGGACCTATGGCAAAGCAACTGAGGAAAGATAATTCAGAAACCTTCCTTCCTAGTTGTCCAGGTCTGTTCAGCTCTACTCCCAACTTTTGTCTATTTTTGGCACTTTTAACATTGATTCTTTTGAGTTATTTTTGGTTGTTTGTGGAAGCTATAAGATGAAGTTTCATATCTCAATCTATCTACAATACATTCTTTTCCCACAATGCCATCTCCCAAAACCTGTATTTTGAGGAAGGGTTCATTTTTCATTTTAGATATTTCAATACCGTGACTCAAATGCTTCTCTCTTAACAGCTCAGCCCCCCTTTTTCTCATGCTGCCTAATAAATATCATCCTCATATCAGTTTCTAGCTCCTTTTTTGCATTGTTTTCCCTTTTTAGAAGGAAAGCTACTTGAGGAAAGAAATTACCTGTCTTTTTGTTTACATTAGCCTGGTACATAGTAAGTACCTATGAATACCTGTTTACTTACTGATTTCAAGTATCATTATCTCCATTTTACCAATTAGGAAACTGGGCTCAAGGTATAAGTAATGTTCCAATGATCATATAGCTAGGAAATAATAGAAGTGGGACTTGAACACAGGTTTTCTTAATTCCATATGCCTCGTTATATCCATTTTACTCAAAAGAGGTTATACTCTGAATCATGTCATTTAACATGGAATAAACCAGAGTTCAAAAGTCATGTCAGATGAAAGATCTTGAATTTGGGGTTGCATGCAATGGTTTTGGAGGCAATTAATTGCCCAAAGATTAGTAAGCTTATAGTTTATCTTTTTTATTTTGTACATGTGTCTGGATCTCTAGCAACTTTTAAAGCTATAGCTTCTTTTCCATATTACAAACATTTATAAAACACTTACAATAGCTTTTGATCTCAGAAAGGGATAAGAAAAGAGACCAGGTGTGTGATTTCATTGCTCTATTGAACTCTCAGATGAAGACCTCACTTTCAGTGTGGATCAACAACTTCTTTTTTTTTTTTTTAAATATATTTTATTTGATCATTTCCAAGCATTATTCGTTAAAGACATAGATCATTTTCTTTTCCTCCCCCCCACCCCCCATAGCCGACGCGTAAGTCCACTGGGCATTAGATGTTTTCTTGATTTGAACCCATTGCTTTGTTGATAGTATTTGCATTAGAGTGTTCATTTAAAGTCTATCCTCTGTCATGTCCCCTCAACCTCTGTATTCAGGCAGTTGCTTTTTCTCGGTGTTTCCACTCCCATAGTTTATCCTTTGCTTATGAATGGTGTTTTTTTTTCTCCTGGATCCCTGAAAGTTGTTCAGGGACATTACACCGCCACTAATGGAGAAGTCCATTACGTTCGATGATACCACATGTATTAGTCTCTGTGTACAATGTTCTCCTGGTTCTGCTCCTCTCGCTCTGCATCACTTCCTGGAGGTTGTTCCAGTCTCCATGGAACTTCTCCACTTTATTATTCCTTTGAGCACAATAGTATTCCATCACCAACATATACCACAGTTTGTTCAGCCATTCCCCAATTGATGGGCATCCCCTCGTTTTCCAGTTTTGGGCCACCACAAAGAGCGCAGCTATGAATATTTTTGTACAAGTCTTTGTGTCCATTACCTCTTTGGGGTACAGACCCAGCAGTGCTATGGCTGGGTCAAAGGGTAGATATTCTTTTGTCGCCCTTTGGGCATAGTTCCAAATTGCCCTCCAGAATGGTTGGATCAGTTCACAACTCCACCAGCAATGAATTAATGTCCCTACTTTGCCACATCCCCTCCAGCATTCATTACTTTCCTTTGCTGTTATGTTAGCCAATCTGCTAGGTGTGAGGTGATACCTCAGAGTTGTTTTGATTTGCATCTCTCTGATTATAAGAGATGTAGAACACTTCTTCATGTGCTTGTTAATAGTTTTGATTTCTTTATCTGAGAACTGCCTATCCATTTCCCTTGCCCATTTATCAATTGGAGAATGGCTTGATTTTTTGTACAATTGATTTAGCTCATTATAAATATGAGTAATTAAACCTTTGTCAGAGGTTTCTATGAAGATTTTTTCCCAATTTGTTGTTTCCCTTCTGATTTTAGTTATATTGGTTTTGTTTGTACAAAAGCTTTTTAGTTTGATGTAGTCAAAATTATTTATTTTACATTTTGTGATTCTTTCTATATCTTGCTTGGTTTTAAAGCCTTTCCCCTCCCAAAGGTCTGACATGTATACTATTCTGTGTTTACCCAATTTACTTATGGTTTCCTTCTTTATGTTTAAGTCACTCACCCATTTTGAATTTATCTTGGTGTAGGGTGTGAGGTGTTGATCTATTCCTAGTCTCTCCCACACTGTCTTCCAATTTTCCCAGCAGTTTTTATCGAATAGTGGATTTTTGTCCCAAAAGCTGGGATCTTTGGGTTTATCGTATACTGTCTTGCTGAGGTCGTTTTCCCCCAGTCTATTCCACTGATCTTCCTTTCTGTTTCTTAGCCAGTACCAAATTGTTTTGATGACTGCTGCTTTGTAATATAGTTTGAGGTCTGGGACTGCAAGGCCCCCATCATATGTGTTTTTTTTCATTATTTCCCTGGATATCCTTGATCTTTTGTTCTTCCAAATGAACTTTGTTATGGTTTTTTTCTAAATCAGTGAAGAAGTATTTTGGTAGTTCAATGGGTATGGCACTAAATAGATAAATAAGTTTGGGTAGGATGGTCATTTTTATTATATTGGCTCGTCCTATCCATGAGCAGTTAATGTTTTTCCAATTGTTCAAGTCTAGTTTTAGTTGTGTGGCGAGTGTTTTGTAGTTGTGTTCATATAGTTCCTGTGTTTGTCTTGGGAGATAGATTCCTAGGTATTTTATTTTGTCTAAGGTGATTTTGAATGGGATTTCTCTTTCTAGTTCTTGCTGCTGAGCTGTGTTGGAGATATATAGAAAAGCTGATGATTTATGTGGGTTTATTTTGTATCCTGCAACTTTGCTAAAGTTGTTGATTATTTCAATTAGCTTTTTGGTTGAATCTCTAGGATTCTTTAAGTAGACCATCATGTCATCCGCAAAGAGTGATAACTTGGTCTCCTCCTTGCCTATTCTGATGCCTTCAATTTCTTTATCTTCTCTAATTGCTACTGCTAGTGTTTCTAGTACAATGTCAAATAGTAGAGGTGATAATGGGCATCCTTGTTTCACTCCTGATCTTATTGGGAATGCATCTAGTTTATCCCCATTGCAGATGATATTAGCTGTTGGTTTTAGATATATACTGTTTATTATTTTTAGGAATGACCCTTCTATTCCTATACTTTCTAGTGTTTTTAATAGGAATGGGTGTTGCACCTTATCAAAGGCTTTTTCTGCGTCTATTGAGATAATCATGTGGTTCTTGCTAGTTTGCTTGTTGATGTGGTCAATTATGTGGATGGTTTTCCTAATGTTGAACCAGCCCTGCATCCCTGGTATGAATCCTACTTGATCATGGTGAATGATCCTTCTGATCACTTGCTGGAGTCTTTTTGCTAGTATCCTATTTAAAATTTTTGCATCTATATTCATTAGGGAGATTGGTCTATAGTTTTCTTTCTCTGTTTTTGACCTGCCTGGTTTTGGAATCAGTACCATGTTTGTGTCGTAAAAGGAGTTTGGTAGAACTCCCTCTTTGCTTATTATGTCAAATAGTTTGTATAGTATTGGGGTTAACTGTTCTCTGAATGTTTGATAGAATTCACAGGTGAATCCATCAGGCCCTGGGGATTTTTTCTTAGGAAGTTCTTTGATGGCTTGATGGATTTCAATTTCTGATATGGGATTATTTAAGAATTCTATTTCCTCTTCTGTTAGTCTAGGCAGTTTGTATTTTTGTATATATTCATCCATTTCTCCTAAATTGGTGTATTTATTGCCATATAATTGGGCAAAGTAATTTCTAATGATTGCCTTAATTTCCTCCTCATTGGAGGTGCTGTCCCCCTTTTCATCTTTAATGCTGTGAATTTGCTTTTCTTCCTTCCTTTTTTTAATTAGATTGACCAGTACTTTGTCTATTTTGTTTGTTTTTTCAAAGTACCAGCTTCTTGTCTTATTTATTAAATCAATAGTTCTATCACTTTCGATTTTATTAATTTCTCCCTTAATTTTTAGGATTTCTAATTTGGTTTTCTGCTGGGGGTTTTTAATTTGATCACTTTCGAGTTTTTTCAATTGCATTTCCAATTGATTGATCTC
Source organism: Monodelphis domestica (assembly GCF_027887165.1). Classification (NCBI taxonomy): domain Eukaryota; kingdom Metazoa; phylum Chordata; class Mammalia; order Didelphimorphia; family Didelphidae; genus Monodelphis; species Monodelphis domestica. The sequence continues at coordinate 158,218,142 of NC_077230.1, forward strand.
TGCTCTCCCTTGTTTGTTAATATGAGCTTTCAGGGATATGAATTTGCCTCTGATTACCGCTTTGGCTGCATCCCAAAAGGTTTGAAAGGATGTTTCGCCATTGTCATTTTCCTTGATGAAATTATTAATTGTTTCTATGATTTCTTCTTTAGCTAAACGGTTTTGGAGTATCATATTGTTTAATTTCCAATTGGTTTTAGAATTGGTTTTCCATGTACCATTACTAATCATTATTTTTATTGCCTTGTGATCTGAGAAGGCTGCATTCATTATTTCTGCTTTTTTGCATTTGTGTGCTATGTTTCTGTGACCTAATGTATGGTCAATTTTTGTGAATGTGCCATGTGGTGCTGAGAAGAAGGTGTATTCCTTTTTATCCCTATTTATTTTTCTCCATATGTCTATTAATTCTAATTTTTCTAAGATTTCATTCACTTCTTTTACCTCTTTCTTATTTATTTTTTGATTTGATTTATCTAAATTTGATAATGGTTGGTTTAAGTCTCCCACTAGTATGGTTTTATTGTCTATTTCTTCCTTCAATTCTCCTAGTTTCTCCATTAGAAATTTGGGTGCTATATTATTTGGTGCATACATGTTGATTAATGATATTTCCTCATTGTCTAGAGTCCCTTTTAACAAAATATAATTACCTTCCCTATCCCTTTTGATCAGGTCTATTTTTGCATTGGCTTTATCAGATATCATGATTACCACTCCTGCCTTCTTTCTATCAGTTGAGGCCCAGAAGGTCTTACTCCATCCTTTAATTCTGACCTTGTGGGTGTCAACCCGCCTCATGTGTGTTTCTTGAAGACAACATATGGTAGGGTTTTGGATTCTAATCCATTCTGCTATTCGTCTACGTTTTATGGGTGAGTTCATCCCATTCACGTTCAAAGTTATGATTGTCATTTGTGTACTCCCTGGCATTTTGATTGCCTTCCCTAATTCTAACCTTTTCTTCTTCGGCTCTACCTTTTAGTCCAGTGATTTACTTTGAATCAGTCCCCCTTGTCCCCTCCCTTGATGTTTCCCTTTTTAGTCCCTCCCTTTTTGTTCCCTCCCCCTCCCCCCTCTCTTTCCCTCCCTTTTTGTTCTCCCTCTCCCCCTCCCCCCCTTGGTTTTCCCTTTTCCTTACCCTTGTTGGGTAAGATAGAATTCAAGATCCCAATGGATCTGGATGTTTTTCCCTCTCAGAGTTGATTTCCCTGAGATTGAGGTTTAAGTAACCCCCCCCCTCTCTTCCTCTCCTTCTTATAGGAGTTTTCTTCCCCTCCCCTTCCCCTGTGAATCTTTGTGTGAGAACCATTATTCTATTTGGTCTTTCTTTACCCCCTATTTATACATTACATTTTCCCCATATATTAGTATACATAGGTTGATATAAATGTAGTCCTTATAGAAGAGAGTTTGGGTAAAAGAAGAAGATAACATTTTCCCCTTTCCTTAATATTTACCTTTTCAGGTATTCCTTGCTCTTTGATTTTCGGTATCAAACTTTCCACAGAGCTCTGGTCTTTTCTTTGCAAAAAGTTGGAAGTCTTCTATTTTGTTGAATGCCCATACTTTCCCTTGGAAGTATATAGTCAGTTTTGCTGGGTAGCTGATTCTTGGTTGGAGACCCAGCTCTCTTGCCTTTCTGAAGATCATGTTCCATGCCTTACGATCATTCAGAGTAGAACTTGCAAGGTCTTGGGTGACCCTGATTGGCATTCCTTTATATCTAAATTGTCTTTTTCTGGCTTCCTGTAGGATTTTTTCTTTTGTTTGATAGCTTTGGAATTTGGCAATTACATTCCTGGGAGTTGTCTTTTGGGGGTTTAGTGTAGAAGGTGTTCTGTGAGCTCTGTCAGTGGATGTATTGCCCCCTTGTTCTAGAATCTCTGGGCAATTTTCTTTGATTATATCTTGTATCACCATGTCCAGTTTGGTGTTTATTTCTGGCTTTTCTGGGAGTCCAATTATTCTTAAATTATCCCTTCTCCCCCTATTTTCCAAATCTATCACCTTGTCGGTGAGATATTTTATGTTCTCTTCTAATTTCTTGGTATTTTGGCTTTGCTTTATTGATTCTTGCTCTTTTACACGATCATTGTCTTCCAGCTGCCTGATTCTGGCCTTTAAAGCCTGGTTTTCTTTTACAGTTTGGTCAAACTGGTTTTGTAGATGCGTGAATTTCTTTTGCATTATTTCCAACTTTTCCTCCCAGAAGGCTTCCATCTTTTTGGTCATTTCTGATTCAAATTCTTCATAGGTTTGTGGAGAGTTTCCATTTCCTTTGGAAGGTTTTGGAGCATTTTCTTTTATATTATCTTCTGTCTGCTCTGTATTTTGTATTTTGGCTCCATAGAATGTGTCCAAAGTCGCCCCTTTCTTCTTATTTTTCTTGGTATTTTGGGGCTTCTGTGGTTCTGTGGAGTTTGCCATTTCTGAATGTGGAGGATTAGTTTTTCTTGTCTCTGTCTGGTGTTCAGACGCTTTAGTCCTGGGCAGATAGTTCTATGAGCTTTCCCTGGGTTAAACTGAATATGCCTCACTGGAACTGGAATGGAAGGGTCGGACCACGAGGAATCGCTGGCCGTGAGGCTGTTTCGTCGGCCTGCGGGGGGATGGGCTGCAGCTTTCCCAAGCTCCGGGCAAGGACTTTCACTGAGACTTGGATAGCAGGATCCAGCCCGTGAGGCTGTCTTGCCCGCCCTGGGGGTTGCTGTTGTTTTGACCAGCTCTCTGCAGCGGAGGCCCCAGGCAGTAACTTTCACCCGGACGGACCAGCTCTTTGCAGCGGAGGCCCCAGGCAGTAACTTTCACCCGGACCGACAGGCTCTTTGCAGCGGAAGCCCCAGGCAGTAACTTTCACCCGGACTGGGACTTGGGTAGAAGACCCTGAGGGTTGTTGTTCCTCAGACCCTGCTCTCTGAGCCCGGTGCGGCTGCCGCTTCCGGGAGCCTTGGACTCTGCGCTCCTACCCCTGAGGTCCGAGGGATCTCGGGTTCTGGCTTTTAAGGGGAGCCGTACCTTTTGAACCGGGTCCAGGTCCAGGAGGAGGGTTCCCAGTGTCTGTGCTGTTGATCGTTTTGAATTTCGGCGCCTTAGGAGCTTCTAGTTTGAGATCGGTCGGGAAGGGTTTTCCGGAGATCTGAACTTCAGCTTTCTCTAAGCCGCCATCTTAACCGGAAGTGGATCAACAACTTCTGTGCAATTTATAATATTAGAGTTACCCAGAGCACTGTTACCTAAATTGCTTAGTATTCCTCAAATAGTATATGTTTGAGGCAAAACTTGAACCCAGTTCTTAATGATTAATGATTATGAGGCCAGCTTTAAAACATTAATTTATAAATAGTATTTCTTTTAAACATGCATTTATTTATTAGTTACACCAAAAATTATTGTCATTCTCATTAACATTAATGTGGGTTTGTTTTTCAGAGGTAATTAAGAAACAGTAGGATAAGTAACTATTCAAAACTTGTCTCACTGAAATGGCTAATAATGTCCAGTAAAATAGGTAGATAGATAGATGGATAGATAGATAGATGGATAGATATATGATAGATAGATAGATAGATAGATAGATAGATAGATAGATAGATAGATAGATAGATAGATAGACAGATAACCTTCAATGATTGCTTTAGAAAAAATGTACAGGAAATTAAAAAAAATTAAAATGTAACAGATATGACATCACCAGAAGTTAATGGAATGCTAAAATCATGATATTAATTGAAAATTTATCTTATAATTAGTACTCTTTTCAATAGTGAATGTAAATAGTACTGTGGGAAGTATTTTAAGAGACACAAGAGAAGTGAGAGAATAAGGCTTGTATAGTTAGAAAATGTTTAAGGAGGAAGGAAAGAAAAGAATGGAAAACCTATAAGTATAGTTCATATGGGATTCAGGTGCATAGACTAGCCTGATTAGAATAAACAGTGGGCTGTGGTATAGTAGTAAATTATATTGGCTTTATAAGGTCAAGCTAGAGCCTCAAAAGATCACTGAGAAGTTTGGACAAGAAAATCAAAAGGGCAGATTTCCAAGTACAAAAGTCATCCAAGGATGCATTGTAAACTATTTTGAAAGCAACTTCACAAAAATACTTGGGGATGTACTTTTGTCATTAAAATGATTTTACAAATACGTGAAATGGAAAAGAGGTCTTTATTTTTGCTATTCACTTCTCAAGTATAATTTTGCCACAAGCAGGGACAGATTAAAGACCCCTTTTCAGTTCCTTTCCTTTATTCTGTCATAAAAAGGTCTTAAACTAGTGAAGTCCGAAAAGCTACATGTGGCATGTACAGAAATGATACTTCTGCATTAAAGGATAAAGGCTTCTGCTGGTTTCCATGGCAACTGCCTTCCATTCAGTCAAATTTCTAATAAAGTATCTTAGTCTTCAAATGAAAACTTGTCATGTAGCCATAATATCTACTCTTAGTACATGGAGTCTAACTTTCTAAATGGACTACAGTTTGTGCTTTTTACTTAGAAGAAAGGGAAATAAGACTTTCACAGGAACATATATAGAAATATATCAGGGTTTTGTTTTGTTTTGTTTCCCACTAATCTAAACCACACCAAAAAGTTGGCCTGCCACATGGTTTCCAAGAGCCAAAGAAATTCCAACAACTAAAATAGTTTTTAAGGTTTAACATTGCCAGTCCTGGTAATAATATAGTGACTTATCAAAAGCTTGATCATTTAAGAAAAATATACTATAACCTTTTGTTCAGATCTTATGGCTATTTCTTTAGGAGAAAACCTGTCCAGCTTTTTATGCTGATATGTTCAAAATTTCTGGCTTATTTTTTTATCCTTTTGTAGCTACTGTTTCATGAAGTGGTGCTTATGGAAACCTTCCTGCCTCTTTTTGAGAGCTAATTCCTTTCCATACATTCTAGAGAAAAGGGTGTGCTTTAGTTCCACAACCTCAATACATTGGGTCTGGGAAAAGAAAAACTATAATTCTTTTTCTAATATGCCATATTCAGAACCAATACTTTACAACTGTTTTCCTTTGAGGCTCATGCTGTGCACATCCTACTTTTTGTGATGTACTGTCCTCCAGGTGAACCCTTCAACTATCCAACCTTTTTAAAGGAGTTTAGTGCCTGCTTCTGTACTGTTCATCACCATTATCACAGCTCTCATATTTGGAGATTTCAAAAGGCAAGATGATGTCCACTTTGACCTTAGTGCTCATCAAAACTCTCCCCTTCCAATGATTTAGTTTTCATACACTCAGTGAATCATAAGAGTGATTTATCTTATATACCTGTGCCATCTTCTGTCACTGTTTGGGATTTCAAGGCACAAAGATATTTATTTAGTTTGTATAACCATGCATTTTGTTGAAACTACAAAATTGAATACAGTCAAACAAAGAATATTTAAGATGTGTTCTCTGAGTCCCTCTCTTCCTTTTTGGACATTGATTATTGGTCGTAGTCTTAAGTGATGAAGCAACAAGGATGATAGTTTACAAATCAACCAAATCTAGATCCTTTCAGGAAATCTTTGTATGCCACAGAGAAGATAGTTTATGGTCACATTGCTGAAATTCAGTGAAAGAATGCAGGTAATTAGGTTAATTGAAATTATAAATTCATATTTTCTAATTGAACTTGAATTATTAATGCTATATTTTATTGCTTTTATTCTTCCCTGATTGACAATATTATGGTACTTAGCCATAAAGGTGCTAAATCTTTATTTCTTTCCTCATGCCACTCTTATATCTTTTCTTAGCTAATGTCCTGACCTCCTGAGCTTTTGTTGTCTGAGATAATTTATTCTGCACATCATAAAATCCCTCATCTGTTATTCTCCAAATTTCTTAGCCTTATCTATACCTGCACTCTCTTCCTTACCTTTTTATTTCCTCTGAGGATATAGTACCCATTGCATTATTAAGGGTAACTGCTCAACTTTCATCCCTTATTTTGTAATGTGATCTATTGATCATTATGAAACTCTCTCATAACTTCAAAAACAACTAATAATGTCTTGAATTCAGACTATATTTTCTTTTTCCATGCAATTGCACATACCCTACCTATCATACTTGGAAGTCATTACTTACTCAACTCTGTCTAACTAGTTTCTTCCAAGTTCATCTCATACTCTACCTTCTATACAGAGAATTTCTTGATCCTCTTGGCTAATAGGTGCTTCTCTCCCAAAAAAATTGTGAATGTGAAATATTGATTTACTTTATATATAGATATGACATATATACCTATATTTATATGCACACACACGTATATGTATAGAGTTTTTACATTTCCATGCTGTCCTCTCCAGAAGAACATAAGCTCCTTGAGAGTGTGAAATATTTTGTCCTTTTATTAATTTCTTAGTATCTAGTATAGACCCCATTTCATAATAAATCAATATTTTTACTGATTCATTTATCATTTCTCTCAGAATGATGATCTTTCTTATAGGCACAGATTATGTTCTATTTCCTACTTGTTAAAAATACATTTAGACCTGGAAGGGAGAAGTGGGGCAGAACAAAGATGGCAGAGAAGGTTCTTGAACACCTCTGATTACTACCAAATTACACTCCAAACAACTTTGACATAACACTTCAAAATGACATCTGGAAAAGTAGAATCCACAAAGGATTGAACTTAAAAGGTCATGACAAAAAGTCTGTCACATCAGGATAAGAGTGGATCACAAACTATGGAGCCAAGTCAGGTCCCATGATGGTAAACCAGCAAAATTGGTGAAGCTTAATCAGAAAAAAAAGGTTTCCTGACTCCTCAGCCACAGACAATATAGGGGGTTAGAAAAATAGTCAGAAGGATAACACAGGAGTCTTTTTATTTTGATACAGGACTCTGTTGCATTGTCCATACTCAAATCCAGGTGGTAGTCCCAGGTTGCAGTCTCAGGAGGAAGAGAATACCTAGGTTACATCAGCATTTTCAATGGCAGGGAATCAGGGGACATTGGTCACAGTTCCAGGGTGGAAAAGAGTGCTTGTGGTTTCTCAGAGACCACAGAAGTAGCCAGGTGAGTACTAAACATACTTCTTCCTAATTCATACTACCAGGAAAGAACTGAAAGATTATAGATCCCCAGAGCTAATTCTGAAGGCAGCTGCACAATGATTATGAGGCTTGAGAGTGTTCGCTCTTCATCACAATGATTAAGGATACCAATGTTTTCTTTTTCATTTAAAAGACAAGAAAATATCTGTAAAATGAACATACAAACAAAAAAGAAGCTCAACAAAGAAAGTTATTTTGCTGACAGGGAAGTCTAAAACAGAAACTCAGAAGATGAGAGTTAAGTCAAAACTTCTGTACCCAAAGTCTTGAAGAAAATATGAATTAGTCTCAAGGCTAAAAATAATTTTGAGGTGCTTCAAAAACATTTTAAATGAAAAAGAAAGATAAATAGAAGAATAATTGAGAAAATAAATGAGAGTGATACAAGAATATCATGAAAAAAGAGTTGACAGTTTATAAAAGGAGGCACAAAAATACTCAAGAAAATAATAACTTAAAAAACAGAATAGATCAACTTGTATGAAAGGCAAAAAAAATCTGAAGAGAAGAAATCCTTAAAAAGTAGAGTTAACCAAGAGGAAAAAGATGTACAAAAATTGAATGAAATAATTTTGATTACATTAAATTTAAAAAAGTTTTTGTACATACAAAACAATTGCAATCAAAATTATAAGTCAAGCAACAAGTTGGGAAAAAAACATAACAAAAACCTCTAACAAAAATCTAATTACTCAAATATATAAGAAGCTAATTCAATTGTACAATAAATCAAGTTATTCCCCAATTGATCATTGGGCAAAGGACATGAATAGGCAATTTTCAGATAATGAAATAAAAAAAAACTATCAATAAGCACATGAAAAACTTTTTTCTAAATTTCTTTTAATTAAAGAAATACAAATCAAAACAACTCTGAGGTACCACCTCACACCTAGCCGACTGGCTAACATGACATCAAAAGAAAGTAATAAATTTTGGAATGGATGTGGCAAAACTGGAACATTAATGCATTGCTAGTGGAGTTGTGAATTGATCCAACCATTCTGGATGACAATTTGGAACTATGCCCAAAGGGCATTAAAAACCTGCCTGCCCTTTGATCCAGCCATACCACTGCTGGGTTTATAACTCAAAGAGATCATGAGGGAAAAAAAAACTTGCACAAAAATTCTGATAGCTGTGCACTTTGTGATAGCAAAATTTTGAAAAATGAGAGGAATGCTTTTCAGTTGGGAAATGGCTGAACAAATTGTGGTATCTGTTGGTGATAGAATACCATTGTGCTAAAAGGAATAATGAACTGGAGGAATTTCATGTGAACTGGAATGAACTCCAAGAATTGATGCAAAGTGAAAGGAGCAGAACCAGGAGAATGTTGTACACTAAGACTGATACACTGTGGCACAAGAGAAGGTAATGGACTTCTCGACTTGCAGCAATGCAATGATCCAGGACAATTCTGAAGGACTTATGAGAAAGAACACTACCCATATTCAGAGAAAGAACTGTGGGAGTAAAAGAAATACAACTGCTTGATCACATGGGTTGTTGGAGATATGATTGGGGATATACTCTCAAAATGATCACCCTAGTGAAAATACCAATAATATGGAAATAGGTCTTGATCATGACACATTTAAAACCCAGTGGAATTGTGCATTAGCTAGAGGGTTGAGGGGAGGGGAGGGAAAGAACATGAATCATGTAACCATGAAAAAATATTCTAAATTAATTAAATAAAATTTTCTAAATTAAAAAATAAATTCAATGAAGATAAAAACTCTTTAAAAGTTAGCTGCCACATGGAAAAAGAAGACAGTATAAAGGAAAACTGCTATGATATACTAGATAAAGAAGGTAAAATGGAAATTGATGAAATCTACTGATTATCTCCTGAAAGGAATTCAAAATGTAAACTCCCAGGAATATCATAGCCAAATTTAAGAACTCTAAGATCAAGGAGAACATTTTTCAAAGAGACAAAAATAAACAATTCAAATGTCATGGAGCCATTATCAAGATAACCCAGGATAACTTCTGCATTAAAGGATCAGAAGAACTAGAATATGATATTCTGTAGGACAAAGAAATTCGGACTCCAACCAAGAATCACCTTCCCAGAAAACCTAAATATAACCTCTTGGGGGGAAAACAGGACATTCAATGAAAGAACTTTCAAGCATTTCTGGTGAAAAGATGAGAGCAGCCTAAAAGACTTGATTCTCAAATACAAAACTCAAGTGAAGCATGTAAGGAGAAACTGGAAAACAAAATCAGAATAGATTCAGCAAGATTAAACTATTTACATCCTTATATGAGATGATGATATTTCTAACACCTAAAAACATTATCTTCACTAGCACTATCAGAAGGTATATGCATAGACAGAAGGCAAGAATAGGAACTGAATGTTATGGGTTGATATTTTAAAAATTAAGAGGTCAAAAAGAATGCATTTTGGAAATGAGGGAAAGAGGAACTAAAATGAGATATTTTCTCACATAAAAGACAGACAAAAGAGCTTTTACAGCACTGGATTAGATGGGGGGGTGATATGAGAAGGGGAATGCCTAAACCTTATTCTCATTGGAATTAGGTCCAAAAGGGACAGAAAGAAACTCATTTGGGCATAAAAAACAATCTTACACTACCAGAAAATAGAAGAGAGAGGAAATGAGAGTACTGGCATGCAGATTGGGGATTGATAGACAAGAACGCAAATTGGAGTAGGTGGTAGTCAGAAAACAAAAAAAAAATCTTTCTGGATGTATAAAAGGAAAGAAGAATTAGTAGAACAGAGAGGGGAAAACAGTAATAGTAATGGTGAAAAAAGTACAAGTCTTTAATGAAGTCCTCATTTCTCAGATACATAGACAAAGTAATTAAATATATAAGAATACAAATCATTCCCCAATTAAGAAATGGTGAAAGGATGTGGACAGGTAGTTCTTACATAAAGGAAGTAAAATTATCTATACTCATGAAGAATGCTCTAAATCATTTTTAATTGGAGAAAGGCAAATTAAAACAATTCTAAAATATCACCCCATACATATTAGATTAGCTATTATGAAAGAAAAGGAAAATGATGAATTGTGTGGGAATATAGGAAAAGTGAAATGCTAAAGCGTTATTGAGGGAGTTGTGAACTGGTTTAATTATTCTGGAGAACAGATTGAACCTATGCTCAAAGAGCTATAAAACTTTTGACCTTTAATATCAATCCTAGGTCTATATCACAAAAAAGTTTTTAAAAAAGAAAAAGAAAAAGTCTTACATATACAAAAATATTTATAGCAGCTCTTTCTATGGTGGCAAATAATTGTCAATTGTGAAGACATCCATAAGTAGGGGAATGACTATGTAAATTTTGATATATGAGTGTCATTTTGATATTATAAATGAGTGGGAAGATTTCATTAAAGTCTGGAAAGACACAAAATGATATAAAGGGAAATAAGTAGAACCAAGAGAAAATTATACATAGGAAGGGCAATTTTTGTCCAATGAACAATTGTGAATAAGATATTTTAAGCATTATAATGATTGAAGATAATCCCAATGGATTCATGACAAACATCACTCTAGACCAAAACATATTACATATCCCTTTCTTCATTTTTGGCCACGTTTTCTTCTACAAAATGATTAATATTGAAAAAATAATTGGCAGGATTTCATAGGTAAAATCCATGTCAGATTGCTTGCTTTCTTATTGAGGAATTATGGAAGGAAGAGAATATGAGATTGAAAATCAAGAAGAACAGATGTTTTAAATTATTGTTTTTATTATTAAAATTATTATATTAAATATTGCTATTGGGGAGAAATGAAATATGAAATTTTTTTAAAAGAACTGCAAGGGAACTTGGATTCTATCTAGTTCATTCTCTTCATATTGTAGATTACAATGATTAGGTACAAAGAGTTAAGTGCATTCCTGATTCCAAATCTAACATCCTTACCAATGCATTCCACATTTTTGTTTCATATTTTATTTTATTTTTCAATTATGCATTTAATATGTTTTATAATTGGATCCTAAATTTTTCATCCCTTTTTTGGCCCAATAAAAATTAAAAAGATGAATTTTGATATGGATCATATAAGTACAGTCATTAAAAAATGTATTTCCATCTCAGCCACATTAGGTAAGAAAACACAAAATAAGCAAAAAAAACAAAGAAAAATAGAGAAAAGTTTAAAAAATATTCTTCAGTCTGAATTCAGACTCCTTCAGTTCTTTCTCTGGAGATGGATAGTATTTTTCATCATAAATGCTTTGTAATTGTCTTAGATTTTGTATTATTGATAATAATTAAATCATTTACAGTTGATCTTGGAAAATATTGTTGTTACTGGGTAAATGTTCTCTGTATTCATTTCACTTTGCATCAGTTCATATAAGTATGAATTTTTTCATTTCCTTATCTGTGTATATTTTAAGCCTTCAATCAAGCTGTGAATTTCATGTGTAGAAGGGCAATTTTGTTTTAATCTCTTACCCTTTTTTCCTCATGTTCAAAATGTAGGTGAGAAGCTTTTATTAAGTGTTTTAGTATGTGCTAGACTCTGTGCTAACTGGGGATCAAATGGGACCAAGTGAAATAATCCCTGCTCTCAAGTGATTTACATCTTACAAAAGAAAGACTACTTATGTAGGTGAGTTACTGATAGGGAAGACTATTTTGGTCAGAGAATTTAATTATAATGGTAAGGAAATTATAGGTCCATTGCTTATCATTTCTTTTCAAAAGTAGTATTGACTTGATCAGATATCAAATTGGAAGGAGTATGCACAAAAGTGAGAAATTATTTATGGTAAATTTGAAACCAAAACAAGATGAAGTGACTATACATTTATATGAATGCCTAAGATCACAAGGATTCTTCCAATTAGGAGATAGAAGCCTGCTGCAGGTACTTGAATTAAATCAGTATAAATTTCCTATAAGTAGATTATCTTACTATCAATCAACAAGAACAGTGTCTATTATATGGCAAGTACTGTGCTAAACCCCTGAATGTGAATACAAAGAATGAATTAATTCCTACTCTCAAGGAGTTTATGTTCTATTGTGAGACATAAAGCATTAAGTATATAATTATATGTTGAATCAATAAAAGGAAGTTACAATGATAAAGCATGTTTTGTGAAGTTTGTATTTAAATAAAGATTTTAATTAGGAGGATCAATTAAGAGGTTATTTGAGTAGTCTATGAAAGAGATGATCAGAGCCTGAAATAAGTTAATGGCTATGTGAGAATTAAGAAGTAGTTACAGGGGAGAAATATCTTTGGAGGAAGAAATGGCAAAACTTACTAAATAATTTGATATTTGGAGTAAGTGAGTAAGTTTAGGAGAATTACTGACACAACATCTAGAAAAACAGAAGAATATTGGAACATTTGACAGAAAATGGGAGTAAGGAAGAAATATCATTTTTGTTTGCTCATATTTGCCCCTTCTTTTCTCCCTGTAGTTGCCAGTAGTCTTGTTCCTCTCATTATGTGTTGGATCTGTGGGTTTCGACTTTTCTGTCAACCTTCACCCTTGGAGCTTAGCAAGGCTCTCAGAGCAATCTGTGGGGGAGAAGTGTTGGAGCTTGAGCTTCCCTGCCCTCTGAAGACTAAGCCCAGTGGAGTTGAACTTGCAGAGCTGGATGTGCCCTGAGGCCAAAACCTCTGGAAAAAGGGGGGGCAATATGGAGTGTCTCAGCTGTGATTGGACTGCCTTCTTTGAGGTCCTCCTCTGGCTGCCTCCCAGCCTGTGATCAAGGCCCTGAACCTGGCACAGCTTTGCCTGCAAAGTACTCCCTCTAGACTAGTACCTTTGCCCTCCCAGACATTCTAGCCACTGCTGGAGGCTCAGTACTCTAGGTTGGGGAGGGGTCTTGGGACCTTCCTTCTTCCTTCCCCTTAAAACTGACTGTTCTTGAATTCAAGCTTTTGGTGGGTATACCTTTTAAGTTGAGTCCAGCAGGTGGGTTCCTTAACTCAGTCCTGTTGTTAGATTTGGTTTTCAGTCCCCTAGGAGTATTTGGTTTTTAATCAGTGAGGAAGGGTTTTCAGAGGTCTGAAATTTCTCTTCCTCTATACTGTCATCTTCATAAATATCATTGCTGAAGGAAGATAATTAATGAATTCTATTTTGGACTTGTGAAATTTGATAACATTAAGTTTGAAATGACCAAGGAGGAGTTCATCATATGAGACTGAAGCTCTAATGAAAGACTGAGGCTTGAGTTATAAATGTGAAAACCATTAATGGGAATCATTCTACCTGTATATAGTCTTCCACTGCTTTTAGATATACTCATACTATTTAACTTATTATTTAACCAGTTAAAATAAAATTGAGGCAAAATCCTATTTCTGTTATGTCTTCACTTGTCACTTTGTGGGAAATTCATAGAAATTATAAAAGGAGTAATTTTAATATTTCAAAGCATTTTTACTAGACCTAAGATTTCATAAACAAAGTCAATTCCCAAGTTATGAACTTCCTCTTCTAATGCAAATAAGAAATTTATAATCTTATGGAGGACCCATACAATTAGCTGTAGAACATTGTTGTCCTACAGCCAATTATATGGGTTTCCTACAGACAACTATATGGACATCAATCCAAATTTTGCCTCTGAGAGCAATTCACTATCTACTCATAAAAGGTACACTTTTATTCAGCAATATGCACTGAGTTAGTGACAAAATAAAGATTTGAAAAGCAAGCAAAGAGGATCTCAGACTACATTTGTTTGTGCTGTAAACCTATCACTGACTTACCTGAAAAATCTAGTTTTTGTACATAGGGTGGAGTAAGAGATTCAATAAGAAGGAAGGATTTTCTTAGACCTACAAGCACCTGTAAAATTAATTTCATTTGGGTGCTTTGAAACCTTGACTGTAGTAACTATATCTGGTAGTGAATAAAATAATTTTATCTACCTAATTGGGCTAAACAGAGTTATTTCCCCTTTAGCAACTGAAAGAAGACACATAAAATAGGTATTTCTATATGCTTCATTTTAAACTAAGTAATTGTTTGCATTTTTCCTACTTTTTCATTTCTGATTTTTTCCTAACTCACAAGGTTCTCATATATTAAATGTAGTGTAATAAGTTAAAGTAACTTTAAAAAATATGGAGTTTTTCATATATATATATATATATATATATATATATATATATATATATGGTGCTGTTATAATTTCCTTAAATTTAACTCAGAAGTCTCTAATAATTTGTATCTGATAAATAAAATAGACCACATTGCAGCAAAATCAAACTATTTTGTCTACAGACAATAAACACATAAAGACAACAAAAATGAAATATACATATATATGGGTATATGTATATAACTTGAATCATCAATAAAAGATAAAGTGCAAGGTTCTAAAAAGGGGGTGCATGACATATTTGAAACATTTAATTTTTTTTATAATTTACCTTATTAATAATTTACTTCATTAAAGTAAGCCTATGACAAAATTAGGTTTTGTGTTTGTGTAAGAATGGCAAAACTAGACTAAAATATTTCAAAAAAATACTTTTAAATTCAATTCTAAAAGTACTTTCAGTGTGCCCAAGAATATACCAGAAATTAACAGAATATAGAAGTAAGAGTATTTTTCTTAAGAAATTATAGTATAGTAGGGATGATATAACTGTTAATGCTTTCTACCATGCTCTCATCCTTTACCACATTCTCACATGAAGAGAGAACCCTCCTCTTTATCAAGGTAAATTCTTCTACATGCAAAAATGAACTTATTTATATAATAATCTCTAGCAAATTATTATCATCCCCACTATTTAATTTATTTTAACACATCATTTTTATTGCTGCTTCCCTATGCCAACAGAGATGCCCATATCTGTATCCTTATTTTAAAAAATCCCTTAATGATCCATTACCACTAGCTATCATCCTATTATTCTTTCCCCACTTATTTATTAATTCCTTGAGAAATGTATTTAAAAGTTAGGCCTCTACTTCTTTCCCTCTCACTCTCTCTTTATCTCTTTAATCTGGCTTCCAACATTATTATTCAAGTAAAACTGTCCTCTTCAAAGTTAAGAATCATCAAATCTTAATTACCTTTTTCAGCTTTTATATTTTTTATCTTTCTTCATAAATCCCTTTGCATATTTAATCATTTTCTTCTCTTTGATACTATTTTCTCTCTAGATAGCCATAAACAATATTACATCCTGCTTCTCTTCCTACCTTTTTGATCTTTCCTTCCAAAATACCTTTGCTGGATTTTCTCCAGGCCCTATTCTGAGGTGTCTTCTCTTCCCTTCTTTTATTTTCCATTTTCTTCACTTCTCTTCCCTTTTTTCTCTTATGCCTATAGACTATTCATTTGGAAATTTCATCATCTCCAATGAATTCAATTCCTACTTTTATTCTAATGGTTCTGAGTTATATTTTTCAAGTACAACAATCTCTTTCTATTTCCATAGAATCTTGCACACAGTGAATTGATAAACATTAAAAGAATAAAATATTAGAGAGAAAATATACTCCATTGCTCTATAATATTTAGAGGCCAATGTGTGATGGGGTATTCTTCAGTAATGAAGATTGCATAATATTCTTTATGTAAAGGGATAAAATTTGTGGTTTGACTAAATATAAGAGAATGTGTTCACCAGTATTTATTATATCTTGAGTCAGAAATTAATTTACAAATGTATACAAATAGAGAAGAAGTAATAAAGAATAGAAATGTGAGGGGGTTAGAGAGGTTATTTATCTTATCAACTGAAATGCTTACTCAAGGTCTGCTTAATCCAGACAGAGATTAATTAGCTCTCAAACAAGAAGGCTGGCAGTGAGTAACCACAGGGTCTCCTCCATGTTGAAAGCTAGTCTCTTCAGAAACAGGAAAGGAGTCAGACTTTCACTCATCCAACAAAGTAATCCAAGAGTCAGAGTCCAAATAGGCTCTGAGCCCACTATCCAGATCCAAGCCATAGTCTCTAGCAAAGCTCCCTTGAGGACTGTCAAAAATTATCACCAGATGACACTCACTTTAGACTATCTTCTCAAAGACAATCTGCTCTGAGGAAGTTTGGGGCTTACTTTTATGGTGATTTCTTGTCCCTTCCCCTTTTCACAGAGGTCAGTCACTGTTTCCAAATTGTCTAGTACTCCCCATGGGGCAGTGTCTGTGGGATCAAACTTCTCATCTTCTAAAGGTTAAGTTCTCATCAAAAGGATTCACAGCTAAGGGTGTGAATTTTCTAAATCTCACCTACAACCAAGTAGGGTGATTCAGTGTAAAAGTAGACAAAGAAGAGTTAATCCTGTTTTCAGTCTAGTGAGGCACTAAGTAGGGGTACTTAAGTTTGTTAATCAAAGTGTTAACTCAAAATAGACAAAGGGAATTAAGGATTCCCTTTCACAAGTGTAAACTCACAGAGAACAAAAAATTCCCTTTTACATTTAGTATATACAAGAGGAATTCAAGCAATGAAGAGCCTTAAAGTATTCCTATTGGCAGAAAATAAAGCAGAGGGTATAATCAGGAAAATGGACAGTATGGACTATAATAAGTAATGAACATGAAGTGTTCAATTGGAATAATTATTGAATGTTAAAAATGTTATATAAAAAAATTTTGTACTATATTATGGAGGAATTAAATTTGGGAGCTGAGGGTTTTAAATTGGAAATTCCAGATGATACATTTCTCAAATATTCATAAAAGCTTCACATGTTCATCTTTCCACTTGTGGAATATTAGAGATAAAAGAACTTTGGAGACCTTTCAACTCAACTTGTCTTTTAATAGTAGTGATTAAAAAAAAAAAAACCCTTACCTACAGTCTTGGAGTCAATACTGTGTATTGGCTCCAAGGCAGAAGAGTGGTAAGGGCTAGGCAATGGGGGAGGTCAAGTGACTTGCCCAGGGTCACACAGCTGGGAAGTGTCTGAGGCCAGATTTGAACCTAGGACCTCCTATTTCTAGGTCTGACTCTCAATCCACTGAGCTACCCAGCTGCCCCCAATAGTAGTGAATTTTAACCTAGGTTCCACGAATTAAAACTATATATATTTTTTATAACTTTTAATGCAATTAGTTCATCTTATAACACTATATATTTTATTCCCTGTGTTTAAAAACTTGATCCTGAGGAGTCCATGATTCCTCCCAGACTATAAGTGCATTATTCAAAGAAAAAAAAGATTAAGAATCCCTGTACAAATAGCAACCAAATATGTAGTCATCCATCACCTGCTTGATGATCTGCCATGATAAGTAGCCTACTACCTCTCAAGTCAGTCCATTTCACTTTTAGAGATCTCTATTGCTTAGTGAACTTTTGCTACATAAATGCAAAATCAGCCTTTATTCATCTGCTACCCATTGCTTTCAGTTGATATATCTAGTGCCAAAAATATAATTCTCTTTTCCAAATGAGAAATTCCCCCTACTTGACAACTATATGTCATGCTGTTCTTAACAACTGTGATCAGTTGCTTTCATATGTTATTTTTTAGCCTCTGATTTTTAAATAAAGTTATTTGGTGGCTGTGGAAGGAAAATACAGGGGGATAGAAGTTTCTTAATGCACTGCCTCAGATTGCATTTACAGAGAAAACATCTAATTTTCTAACTAGCTTTTCCCTCTCATACCAAAGTCCACATACCTTTGATAGTAGCTTAAAAGGAAGTTAAATGTAGCCAGGTGAAGCACTGAATACAACTTTGAGCCTAGTGTCAGTAAGGACTACATTAAATTTATCTTTAGGTACTCATTAGCTCTGTAACACAGGGAAAGGAGCTTAACTGCTATTTTGCCTCAGTTTTCTCAATAGTAAAATGAGAATAATTATAGTTTCGACTTTACAGGATTGTTGTGAGGGTCAAATTAGGTAAAAATTAGTACTTGTAAAAGCACTTAGCAAAGTATTTGTCATCTAGTAGGAGCTTAATAAGCTATTATTCTATTCCATTTTCTCCCTCTACCTTAAAAGGAATTATAATACTTAATATCACTTTAAAGTTTGGGAAATATTATGTACATAATATATCATACATAATAAATTGAATAACTAAAACACACATGAACATGTGCTGTGTATATGTTGAATAAATAAAACATATATACACGTGTGTTGTGTATTCTCACTTGGGACTCACACTAATCCTGGGAAATAGGTTCTAATGATATGATTAAGTTACTTTTTGCCACTATTCACTCTTTAGTTTGAACTCCATCATAATCTAGTACAAAATATTTTCTATAGTACTCCTTAATATTTTATAATATCTTATGTCCCCCAATTACATGTAAAAACCATTTAATATTCATTTTAACAAATTTTGATTTCCAAATTCTCTCCCTGCATCCTTTCTTCCCTCCCTCCCATCACTTACCTCTCCCTGAGACAGTATACAATCTGATATAGATTTACATATGCAATCAAGTAAAACACTTTTCAAATTAAACAGGTTGTGGGAGAGATTTCAAACAAAAAAAAAGACAAAAAAATACAGTGAAGTATAGTATGTTTTGATCTGTATTCAAACTCCATCATTTCTTACTGTGAAGGCAGATGGATTTTGTTATCATCCCGGTGGGACTGTCTTGGATTACTGTATTGCTGAGAATAACTAGATCATTGACTATGCATGTTAAGAAATATCACTGTTGCTAGGTACTATGTTCTTTGGGTTCTGTTTGCTTCACTTTGCATCAGTTCATGTAAATCTTTCCAGATCTTTCCAAAATCATTCTTCTAATAATATCTTATAGTAAAATAGTATTTTGCTTCAATGATATATCATAACTGGTTCAGCTATTCTTCATTCAATTTCCAATTTTTATTACCATAAAAAGATCTCTAATAAATATTTTTATAAAAATTGGCCATTTCCCCTTTTTGACTAACCTATTTTTATTAATGAAGAAACTGAATTCAAGTGATTTTAAATTATTTGTCCATCATTTCATTGCTAATAGAAATTGAATCTAGGTGTTTCCAGTTCAAAATCCAGTATTCTTCTCTGCCATATTATAATAGGATGGTTTTTGGATTCTTCTAAGTTTGAGATTTTCCAAGTTATCTCCTTGGCTCAATCTGATTCTACTCCAAACATCTATCAGAGACTTAGGACCACTTCTAATGGCCAAAAGGAACAAACCAATGAAATGCAACTTGGCATCTCAAAGAGAATGTGTTAAAGTATAAAAAGTATACTTCTTGGAGTTAAAATACATAACTTTTGAATTCAAGTTTAACTACCATTGAGATAAATTACTTTAGACAAGTCACTTAGCCTATCTTTGATTTAGTTTCCTACATAATTACAAGAAGTGTAACTGTATTTCATGTACCTATATTATAAGGTTGCTGAAAGTGCCTATTAAAATAACATACATAAAACACACAATAGATTTCAATGGGTATGTAAACAGGAACTTAGTTTTAAAAACTAAGCAACTCAAACTAGAAAATGACTTTTTAAAAAAAATCTAAATAGCAATGTTTACAAGTTTAACAGAAACTGAGAAATACAAATAGTTTGATTCAACTTAAATATACCCTCAACCTTTGGCAACTTAATCCCTTTGAAAGAACGATAGAGAAAATTATTTGGGTAGCACATCCTGTAAGAGGAGAAATAATCCCTATTCATATTATTTGGATGAAAAATTTGCTAAAACACTAGAGTAACTTCACCATGGTAAAGGAGTTTTCCATTGAATAGTGATGGTCTGAAGAAGGAAAAATCATTGGGAGTAAATCTTGGCAACCTTTTACTATTGAGAAAATATATTCCAGTGAATCAATAGTAGTTGTGCTGAAGCTGAATCATAAAGATGCATTATTGTGCTGCATAAGTATATTGATATGGAAGATTTTCTTAAGAACTGTACACAGGAGGCAGAGTAGCAAGAGCTTGCCTACTGAAGGGTTTCTATTCTTCAGAGCTGGCTATTTCTCATTTTTATGTGTAGCAATGGTTCTTTTATTTAAAAATATTACTTATTTTAAAAATTCTTTGAAAATTTTGAATTTCAAATTCCCCTACTTCCTTTCAAACTTCCCACACCCAAATCCAACTATTTATGTTTCTCATTTTCTGTTTGAAAAATATTAAACACTGCTATTTGGCAAGGAAAAAATGATAAAAACATGTTTAAATGTATTTCCAAATAATTTTGTCACTTTTTAAAGGCAGAATAATTGTAATTTAGTTTGCACTCAAAGTTAATCAGTTCTCTATCTAGAAGCAGATAGATTTTTTCATGACTTCTCTTGAATTACTTTGAATAATTTATTGATCAGAATATCTAAATCTTTCACACTAAATCATTACAACATTGTTATTGTGCAAATGATGTCCCAGTTCTTACTTTACTTTGTATAAGTTCAAAAAGAATTTTTTTCTTTTTTAAACCATCTTCCTCATCATCTATTATAGCATAATAGTACTTCATCACAATCAATTCTTCCACCCACAATTTCTTCACCCATTCCCCAATTGATGAGTATTCCCTCAATTTCTATAATTATTATTTATATATAGGCTACGTTCCTCTTTCTTTGATATCTTTGAAGTATAGATCTAGTACTAGTATTGCTGGATGAAAGAATATTCAGAGTTTTACAGCTTTGGGTGCATAGTTTCAGATTGTTCTCTGGAATAGTGGGACCAGTTCACTATTCCACCCATTGTTTATTCAGAAACCTAATTTCCTTCCTATCCTCTAGGATTTGTCATTTCTTATAGGTGTATTCTGTGACTACAGAGCTATTTTAATTTGCCCTTTTCTAACCAATAGTGATTTGGATATTTTATGTGACTATAGATAGCTTTAATTTCCTTTTCTGAAAACCAAGTGATCAGAAGGGTCATTCACCATGATCAAGTAGGATTCATACCAGGGATGCAGGGCTGGTTCAACATTAGGAAAACCATCCACATAATTGACCACATCAACAAGCAAACTAGCAAGAACCACATGATTATCTCAATAGATGCAGAAAAAGCCTTTGATAAAATACAACACCCATTCCTATTAAAAACACTAGAAAGCATGGGAATAGAAGGGTCTTTCCTAAAAAAAAATGAACAGTATATATCTAAAACCAGCAGCTAATATCACCTGCAATGGGGATAAACTAGATACATTCCCAATAAGATCAGGAGTGAAACAAGGATGCCCATTATCACCTCTACTATTTGACATTGTACTAGAAACACTAGCAGTAGCAATTAGAGAAGAAAAAGAAATTGAAGGCATCAAAATAGTCAAGGAGGAGACCAAGTTATCACTCATTGCAGATGACATGATGGTCTACTTAAAGAATCCTAGAGATTCAACCAAAAAGCTAATTGAAATAATCAACAACTTTAGCAAAGTTGCAGGATACAAATTAAACCCACATAAGTCATCAGCTTTTCTATATATCTCCAACACAGCTCAGCAGCAAAAACTAGAAAGAGAAATCCCCTCAAAATCACCTTAGACAAAATAAAATACCTAAGAATCTATCTCCCGAGACAAGCAGAGGAACTATATGAACACAACTACAAAACACTCTCCACACAACTAAAACTAGACTTGAGCAATTGGAAAAACATTAACTGCTCATGGGTAGGATGAACCAATATGATAAAAATGACCATCCTACCCAAACTTATTTATCTATTTAGTGTCATGCCCATTGAACTCCCAAAATATTTCTTTACTGATTTAGAAAAAAAAATATAAAATTCATCTGGAATAACAAAAGATCAAGGATATCCAGGAAAATAATGAAAAAAAAAACACATATGATGGGGGCCTTGTAGTCCCAGACCTTAAACTATATTACAAAGAGCAGTCATCAAAACAATTTGGTACTGGCTAAGAGACAGAAAGGAAGATCAGTGGAATAGATTGGCGGAAAGTGACCTTGCAAGACAGTGTATGATAAACCCAAAAATCCGAGCTTTTGGGACAAAAATCCACTATTCGATAAAACTGCTGGCAAAACTAGAAGACAGTGTGGGAGAGAATAGTTTTGGATCAACATATCACACCCTTCACCAAGATAAATTCAAAAAGGGTGAATGACCTAAACATAAAGAAGGAAACTATAAGTAAATTGGGTAAACATAGAATAGTATACATGTCAGACCTTTGGGAGGGCAAAGACTTTAAAACCAAGCAAGACATAGAGAGAATCACAAAATGTAAAATAAATAATTTTGAGTACATCAAATTAAAAAGCTTTAGTACTAACAAAACCAATGTAACTAAAATCAGAAGGGAAACAACAAATTGGGAAAAAATCTTCATAGAAACCTCTGACAAAGGTTCAATTACTGAAATTTATAAAGAGCTAAATCAATTGTACAAAACATCAAGCCATTCTCCAATTGATAAATGGGCAAGGGACATGGATAGGCAGTTCTCAGATAAAGAAATCAAAGCTATTAATAAGCACATGATGAAGTGTTCTAAATCTCTTATAATCAGAGAGATGCAAATCAAAACAACTCTGAGGAATCACCTCACACCAAGCAGATTGGCTAACATGATAGCAAAGGAAAGTAATGAATGCTGGAGAGGATGTGGCAAAGATGGGACATTAATTCATTGCTGATGGAGTTGTGAACTGATCCAACCATTTTGGAGGGCAATTTGGAACTATGCCCAAAGGGTGACAAAAGAATATCTACCCTTTGATCCAGCCATACATAGCACTGCTGGGTCTGTACCCCAAAGAGATAATGGACAAAAAGACTTGTTCAAAAATATTCATAGCTGCTCTTTTTTGTGGTGGCCAAAAACTGTAAAACGAGGGGATGCCCATCAATTTGGGAA
The DNA here is from genome assembly GCF_027887165.1 of Monodelphis domestica. Classification (NCBI taxonomy): domain Eukaryota; kingdom Metazoa; phylum Chordata; class Mammalia; order Didelphimorphia; family Didelphidae; genus Monodelphis; species Monodelphis domestica. The sequence goes on from NC_077230.1 coordinate 158,241,013, forward strand.
TGGCTGAGCAAATTGTGGTATATGTTGGTGATCGAATACTATAGTGCTAAAAGGAATAATAAAGTTGAGGAATTCCATGGGGACTGGAACGACCTCCATGAAGTGATGCAGAGCGAGAGGAGCAGAACCAGGAGAACATTGTACACAAAAGCTAATACACTGTGGTATAATCGAAAGTAATGGACTTCTCCATTAGTAGCAGTGTAATGTCCCTGAACAATCTGCAGGGATCCAGCAGAAAAAACACCATTCATAAGCAGAGGATAAACTGTGGGAGTAGAAACACTGAGGAAAAGCAACTGCCTGACTATTGTGGTTGAGGCAACATGACAGAGGAGTGACTCTAAAGGAAACCCTAATGCAAATATTAACAACATAGCAATGGGTTCGAATCAAGAACATATGTAATACCCAGTGGAATCACACATCAGCTACGAGTGGTTGGGGGCAGAAAAGAAAATAATCTTTGTCTTTAATGGATAATACTTGGAAATGATCAAATAAAATATTATAAAATAAAAAAAAAGATTATTCTTCTTCTCCCCTTCCCATGTGTATCTTTGTGTGAAAAAGATTTTTTTCTTTTTTTTAAACAATATTTTATTTGATCATTTCCAAACATTATTCATTGGAGAGAAAGATCATTTTCTTTTCCTCTCCTCCCCCCACCTCTCCCATAGCTGATGCGCGATTCCACTGGGTATCATGTATGTTCTTGATTCAAACCCATTTCCATTTTGTTGGTATTTGCATTAGAGTGTTCATTTAGAATCTCTCTTCAGACAGGTCCCCTCAACCCCTGCAGTCAAGCAGTTGCTTTTCCTCTGTGATTTTACTCCCACAGTTTGTCCTCTGCTTGTGGATAGTGTTTTTCTCCTAGATCTATGCAGATTGTTCAGGAACATTGCATTGCCACTAATGGAGAAGTCCATTATGTTCTATTGTACAACAGTGTATCAGTCTCTGTGTACAATGTTTTCCTGGTTCTGCTCCTCTTGTTCTGCATCACTTCCTGGTGGTTGTTCCAGTCACCATGGAACTCCGCCACTTTATTATTCTTTTTAGCACAATAGTATTCCATCACCAACATATACCACAATTTGTTCAGCCATTCCCCAATTGATGGGCATCCCCTCGTTTTCCAATCTTTGGCCACCACAAAGAGCGCAGCTATGAATATTCTTGTACAAATCTTTTTCTTTATTATCTCTTTGCGGTAAAAACCTAGCAGTGTTATAGCTGAATCAAAGGGCAGACAGTCTTTTATCACCCTTTGGGCATAGCTCCAAATTGCCCTCCAGAATGGTTGGATCAATTCACAATCCCACCAACAATGAATTAATGTCCCTACTTTGCCACATCTCCTCCAGCATTCACTAATTTCCTCTCCTATCATGTTAGCCAATCTCCTAGGTGTCAGGTGATACCTCAGAGTTGTTTTGATTTGTATCTCTCTGATTATAAGATATTTAGATTTTCAATGAATTGGAAATGCAAATAAAAAAAATTGAAAGCGAACAAATTAAAACCCCCCAGAAGAAAAACAAACTAGAGATCCTAAAAATTAAGGGAGAAATTAATAGAATAAAAAGTGATAGAACTATTAAACTAATAAATAAGACTAGAAGCTGGTACTTTGTAAAAACAAACAAATTATACAAAGTACTGGTCAATCTAATTTAAAAAAAAGAAAAAGAAAAGCAAATTAACAGCATCAAAGATGAAAAGGGGGACATCAACTCCAATGAGGAGGAAATTAAGGCAATATTAAAAATTACTTTGCCCAATTATATGGCTATAAATATACCAATCTTGGTGATATGGACTAATATATACAAAAATACCAACTGCCTAGACTAACAGAAGAGGAAATAGAATTCTTAAATAATCCCATATCAGAAAATGAAATCCAACAGGTCATCAAAGAAATCCCTAAGAAAAAATCCCCAGGGCCTGATGGATTCACAAGTGAATTCTATCAAAAACTCAAAGAACATAAGCAAAGAGGGAGTTCTACCGAACTCCTTTTATGACACAAACATGGTACTGATTCCAAAACCAGGTATGTCAAAAACAGAGAAAGAAAATTATAGACCATTCTCCCTAATGAATATAGATGCAAAAATCTTAAATATGATACTAGTGAAAAATATTATTCTATTTATTTTATTTCTATTTCTTCAAGTATCTCTTGGTACCATCATCGATTCCCCTCCACACTTTTTCTTTTTTCTTTTCCTTTTGTACATGTCTTCTAGCCTGTAATGCTCCAATCTTTCCCTATGAGTGATTCTTATAATTACTATCTTAATTAATACAATTTTTGAGCTTTACAAATAACATTTTCCCATATGTTAACATATATAATTTGATCTAATTGTAGCCCTTATAGCATAGAGTTTGAATAAAAAAAAACATTTTTCTCTGTTTCCCTTTCTTTCATATTTACCTTTTCATGTTTTTCTTGCTCTTTTTGTTTGGATATCAAATTTTCCACTTAGTTCTGGTCTTTTCTTTACAAATACTAGGAAATCTTCTATTTTTTTGAATGCCCATACTTTCCCCTGGAAGTATATAGTCAGTTTTGATGGGTAGTTGTTTCTTCGTTGGAGACCCTGCTCTCTTGACTTTCTAAATATTGTGTTCCATGCCTTGTGGTCCCTTAGCATGTTTGCTGCTAAGTCATGTGTGATCTTTATGGGGGCTCCTCTATATCTGGAGCTCCTCTTCTTGGCTTCTTGTAAGATTTTATCCTTAGCTTGGAAGCTCTTAAATTTGTCGATTACATTCCTGGGGTTGTCTTTTGGGGATTTAGTATAGAGGATGTTCTATGAACTCTTTAAATGTCTATATTGCTCCCTTGTTTTGGACATCAGGGCAGTTTTCTTGGAAGATTTCTTGTATTATGATGTCAAGACTTTTGTTTATTTTTGGCTTTTCAGGTAGACCATTGATTCTCAGATTGTCTCTCCTTCCTCTGTTTTCTTGATCTGTCACATTGTCAGTGAGATATTATATGTTTTCTTCTATTTTGTCAGTCTTTTGACTAAGGTTAATTAATGCTTTCTGTTTTACAAATTCATTGTCTTCCAGGTGCCAAATTCTGGTCTTTAAAGATTGGTTTTCCTTTTCAGTTTGGTCTCTCCTGCTTTTTGAGACTTCCAGCTGTTTCTCCAATTGGGAGTTCTTGTCCCTCAGATTATTGTATTCTCTTTGCATTACTTCCCATTTTTCATGCTGGAAGGCTTCCATCTTTTTGATAACCTCCAATTTACATTCTTTAAGATCTTGTGGACAATTTCCATTTCTTTTGGAAGGTTTTGGAGCATTTATTTGGGTTTCCTCTTCTGCTATTTCCTCTGTAGTCTGTATTTTTCCTCCATAAAAACTATCCAAATTCAACCCCTTTTTCTTGCTTTTCTTGGTGTTGGGAAGTTGTTCCTGGGCACTGTTTGCCATCTCTATGTTTTTTCCTTCCCTTTACAGTCAGAAATCTGAGTGAGGAGGTCTGGCTCTCTGTTTATTGAGCTAATGAGCAAGGCTTTTGCCTCGGGCAAGATTTCGATTCTCCACAGCTGAGCTACCTTCCTGGGAGTGCCCAAGGTCTGCGCTCCCCTGCCTGTTGGTGTTTCGGGTGTTACTGCTCTCAGGGTTAAGTTCTTGGTAGTCTTAGTCAACTCCCAAGACCTAGAGCTGCTCCTTGCTCACTCCAGGGGGCCCCTCACCTCACTTGTTGATTCTGGGGAGCACTGACTTTAACTCTGGCTCTGTATGTGTGCTGAGGAAATGTAGAGCAGCTCAAATTTGGGTGGGAGCTTTTTTGTTCCTTTATAGTGTGGAAATGCCTGAATCCAATGTACCTTAAATGCTATGCCCTACTGTAGAGTCCCTCCATGCTCATGAGGATGGTTTTTGGGGGTCTTTTGAGGTTGTCTTATATCATTGGGTCTGAGGAGGGGAAGCGAGCCACATCTAATCTGCCACCATGCTTACCTGGAAGTCTCTATCCTTTTTCTCATTCTGTCTTTCCTTGAACATTTGGCTTGCTTCTAACTAATGCTCCCCCTCTTCATATCTCCTCTTTTGGTATATCTCCTTCTCCTCCTATCTCACTATTGTAAGATAGATTTCAATAACTGAATGAATATCTGTGTATATATTCCAGGTCTTTGAAAAAATTCCAATGAGAGTGAAGTTCAAGTAGTATTTGGCTTCCCTACCCCATTTCTTTTCCATAAGAACTTTCCCTTATGTTCCTCCTTCATATGCAAACAGTTACTACATTCATATCTCCCTTCCTCATTCTCTCAATGTATCCCACTTTCTCATCCTGACATTTTACTTTGGAGATCATTCTAACATAATTAACTTAAACTTATACCCTCTGTCTATTCAGATTCCTTATAGCTGCCCTAATAATTAATAAAGTTCTCAGGAGTTGCATATATATAAACATATACATGTTTTTCTGTGTAGAAATGTAAACTGTTTAACTCCATGATTTCTCTTTCATATTTAATTTATTCTGCTTACTTTGCATATTCTGTTTAAATGTCAAATTTTCTATTCAACTCTGATCTTTTCATTAAGAATGTTTGGTAATCCTCTAGGTCATTAAATGTCCATTTTTCTCCTGAAAGATTCTATTCAGTTTTGCTGAGTAGAATATTCTTGATTGTAATCTTAGTTCCTTTGTCTTTTGGAATATCATATTCTAAGCCCTCCACTTCTTTAATATGATAGTTGCTAAATCTTATGTGACCTTGACTGCAGTGACACAACATGGCTGCTTATGACATTTTCTCCTAAATGTGGAAGCTTTGGAATTTTGCTGTAATGTCCCTGGGATATTCTGTTTTGATATCTCTTCCAGGAGGTTACCAATGGATTTTTTTCAATTTCTATTTTAACTCCTGGTTCTTGAGTATTATTGGATTTTTCCTTTATAATTACATGAGATATTATATCTTGGCCCCCTTTTTAGTCAGGGCTTTCAGGTGACCCAATAATTCTTTAAAAAACCCTAAGAAAGAAGAGCAGTGAGTCCTAGGAAATCAGTGTTAAGTGACTCAGCCAGGGTCACAGAGCTAGAAAGTGTCTGAGGTGATATTTGTAACCATATTTTCCTAAGTCCAGGATGTTCACTATTTACTGTACATCTTAGTTGCCACTAAAAAATTATTTTTTTTGTTTTAAATTCTCATTTTTTTCCAAATTACATACCAATACAGCTTTAATATTCCTTTTCTGATATTTTCTAATTCTTATCTTCTCTCACCTTAACATCTCTCTACCCTGCATATGTGAAGGCAGGCAATATAGGTTATTCATATATTATCATATAAAACATATTTTTTCTGTTTTTAATGTGAAATAAGATGTACATTGTTTACATTAGAGAAACATTTCTAGAGGAAATAAAGTAAAAAATGGAATCTTGCAATCTACAATCAGATTTCAACTGTTCCTTCTATGGAAGTGGAAATAAATTTTATTTCTTTTCCTTCATTCCCTTAGAGTTGTACTGGATCCTTGCCTTTTTGAAAATAATTGTCATTCACAATTGATCATCATACATTATTGTTACAGTGTACAATGTTCTCCTGGTTCTGATCATTTCACTTTGCATCACTTCATAAAAGTTTTTACAGGTTTTTTGTGATCATCTTGTTGATTATGTCTCATGATACTTTACTATTCTATTATAATCATATACCACAACTTGTTCAATTGATAGACATCCCTTCATTTTCCAATTCTTTGCCATCACAAAAAGAGCTGCTAGCAATATTTTTGCAAGGTTGATTGTTTTCCCATGTCTTTAACCCCTCTGGGATAAAGAATTATTATTGGTATTGCTGGATCAAAGAGTATTCTCAGTTTTATAGCCCTTTGATTATTTTTCTAGATTCTTCTCCAGAATTGTTATATCAATTCACAGATCCAATAGCAGTGTATTAGTGTCCCAAATTTCCCACATCCACTCCAACATTTTTTTCTTTTTTCTTATACTAACAATTCTAGTAGTACCTCAGAGCTGTTTTGATTTTTATTTATCTAATTAAATGTGATTTGAAGTACTTTTTCATATAGTAAGAGAGAGATTTAATTTCTCATCAGAAAATTGCATATCCTTTGACCATTTCTCAATTGAGAAACACTTTGTATTCTTATAAGTATGACTAAATCATCTATATATTTAAGAAATGAACTCTTTGTCAGAGAAACTTACTATAAAATCTTACTGTAAATGGACTAATAGTTCTTAAAACTGCTACTTCCACTGCTGTCACAATGACCTCCAAGACCCATTGTTAGTAGTCCTGTCATGTTGCAAGGTCTATACTCATTTTGAGTTTACCTACCTCTCCTGGAGACATCCTGAGTTGTCTGAGGCTGGGAAACTTATCTCCCTTTAATTTATTGTCAGTTTTGCTACTCAAAAATGTGATTTGAACTGTTATTTCAAAGTTACGTGGGGGACAACATTGGGATAATTGATCTGGGTCCCATTGTGTACTCTACCAACTTGGGTCCACAATCAGAAAATGACTTTTAAAGAAAAGTGAATATAAAAACATTCCAAACCTTCAATAAATAAAGATAAATTGTATTGGCCAATAAAATTTTGAACTGTTGTCATAGAGCATTCACATGTTTTGATAACCTGAAGAATCCATTACCTAGAGAACATGTAGGGAAGGAACATTTTATTCAGAGTAAAAGATAAGTAAAATATTAATAGAAATTCTTTGTGGTAATACAGAATTGGAAAACTGGATATTTCCATTAATTGAGGAATGACTGAATAAATTATGGTATGTAAATGTGATGAACTGTCTTGTATTGTAAGAAATGATGAAGGGTTTGGTTTTAGAAAAACTTAAGACTTGTACAAGCTAATTTAAAATACAGTGAGAAGAATGATGAGAGCAATGAACAGCAATATTGTAAAGATTGTCAGTGACACAAGACTTAGCAATTCTGATCAACAAAATGATCCATTACAACTCCAAAGGACTCATAGTGAAAAATGTTATCTACTTTCAGATATATAACTGATAGACTCAGAATATAGACTAAAATATATTTTTCTTCTTTTTTCTTTTATTTCAGAATGTAACTAATGCAAAAAAATGTTTTATGTTTTCATGCATATAACAAATATTATAATTCTTAGCTTCTCAATAGATGGGAGTTTGGATATAAAGCAGAAGAGAATTTGAAAAAGAAAATAAATATAAAATTCAATTTAAAGGAAAGGGCCATAAAATTGTACATAACACAAGTAAACTTAGAACTCCAGAAAATATCTGATCACAACCTCCAGAGCATTAGCCTTGTCACCCCCTTAGTCCTAGACATTTTTCCTTTCTTCATTCAATATGAAATCATATTGTTTCTCAGCTCAATGAGTACAAACAATGAATCCCCTAGAATGGTCACATGTACTATTTTAAGGTGTAATTAAATATGGTTATTGGTTCCAACCCAATAGAAATATTCATATGAATTCAAATAATGTGATCACTTCATGGTATTCATTATTGGGAAATATCACTGTCAAAAATTGTAGCATTTTTTACTACTTTATGGCACTGCTATCTTATTAAACTTTAAGGATCCTAAAACCCATTAGGTATTTTCAGACAAACTGTTCTCACTATGTATGTTCCCAAGTCTATAGATTTGATGCATTCCCATTGAAACAAAAAGAAAATAGAGAAATAATGTAGAGCAAAAAATCACAAGCATTCACATGCCCCCATCAGGTAGATCTAAAATATTGTATTTATTTTGGGGCACTACATATTTGGATGAGAAGACTGGAGATGTTGCCTCAAGAAAATCAGTTGAAGTAGTTGGAGCTATTTAATGTAAATAAGAAAAGGCTTAGGGGCAATTTTCTCCAGATATTTGGCATGGTGCCCAGTGAAAAGGGGATTAGACTTATACTACTTGACCCCAGAGGGCAGAATAAGAAAGAAATGTTACAAAGAAAACAAATAGCCTGAATGTAAAAGGGCAGTGGGGAAGAGGGAGATTCCTAATAAAGGTTTACAAAAGTATAGTGGAACTGTATTAAAGATTAGTGTGTTTACCCTCATAGCAAATTTTTAAATTAGTCTGGATGAGTACCAATCATTGGGGTTCTTGTTCCTGTGCAATATGGACGTTGAAACCTCAAAAATTCCTTTCAACAGCTCAGAAATACTATGATGCTGTAATTTTGAATTTAGAGGCCAGCAGAGGGAGCCTGAATTCTCTGAAAAGAAAGCTGTAAGGACCAATGGAATTCAACCAATTTCTCCTATCCTGACAGAATAAAGAAATTTGATAGTGAGGTGAGAAATTGGTTTAAAAGCCTGGGAATAATGAAAATAGTGATGTTCTAGTGCAAGAGTAGAATGAAAGTTAAATAACTGTATTGCTTTACAGATATATTCATGTAAAATATTTTCATGGTGTAATAGAAGGTGACTATTTGGTCACTAAGCAGAAAAAAAGTTGTAACTTACATTTTTAGTTCTTATAAGCAAGGCTTCCTAAAGTATGATCCATAATCATTGAATTTTATTGGCAATCTGGGTTTTTCATATTGTTCAAATTAAAAATGTATATTTTCCCTTATTTTGAAGAATTGAGACCAGCTCTAGGTTTTATTTCTTGGGAAATAGATCTAATAATAGACTTCAGATGTGCTTTGCTTAGAGATTTAGCTGTAATACCCTATTATTATGTTTCAACTTCTCAGAATATGTTCTATGTCCCAAAGAGACAGTTTATTCTCACAGCTTTCAAAGGTCCAAGAAGAACTCTCTTCATTCAATTCCTGGTGATAGTTCATGATGAGTCTTTCATATGTGTTTCACCCTTCCTTCCATTCTTCCAAAAACTCCCAAATGATCCCAGTCTATCTCTCAAGTACTTATGGGTAATTTTTTGTGGATTCTGTCATTATTCAAATGAATGGAATGTGGTAGGAAGTCTGTCACTGATTTCTGCAGTCATGTGGAGACTGTTAGGATTAAAATTATCTGGATTCTATATATTAATTTATACTTATTTATAAGATAGTAAAAGCAGGCTAGAGAGAGAAAAGGCACATAATCAAATGGCAGTCACCTAGCTAACCTGGACCTCATGCTCACCACATGTTCCATTCACTCCCACTACTTCTTAACAGAGAAGAAACTTCCTTGGTCCATAATTTATAACCCCAGTGATATCATTCCTTCTGGGTCTCCCTAGTGTGACATGGAAATCACTTTAAAAGACTTATATATATATTAATTTAAGGTCACCAAGGAATTCAGCTATGTAATTCCTAAATGAAAACTCAAATCAGCAGTCAACCTTTTATGGAGTTTTAAATTACAAACAGGAGGAAGAAAGGTATGAGAGAGAGAGAGAGAGAGAGAGGGGGGGGGGGCGGGGGGAGAAGGGAATAGGGCTTAAATTCCCCCCTCTGCTTAGGCTGGGCCAAAGGCCCAAGCCCTTAGATAGCTGAGGCAAAGAAAAGAGATCAGACCCTATCGGGCCTCCACCTCCAGCCTCCTTCAGAGCAAGCCCTCCTCTCAGACCTCTCCAGGAGCTCTCCCTCCAGGACCTCTCTCCTCTCAGACTCCTTCAGAGTAAAACCTCCTCCCTCCTCTCCTCAGACCCCGCTATCTTTAAGGAAACCATCTAAGTCCCCTCCCCTCAGTTCTCACATCTACCAATCGCTGTCAATGTTTCCCCTGTGCCAATGGTGGCTCTAGCTTAACCCAGAACTGCCCAGAGGTCTGTTTCCTTTGCACATGTCTGTTGAAAGGCATAATCTCAAATAATTAAATGTTGATCTTTGCTTCAGCCCTTCCTAAATCCTGTTACTCTGAGTAGGGTGGAGATTGTAAGTTCCAAGGCCTGGTTCTGTCATTCCAAGTATCTCTATTGTATCAATTCTAAAATCAATCATGACTCAAAGAATTTCCTGTTCTATGCTTAAGCATAGGTCAAAACCCCTTCCATTGTTTAGCAAAAGGTTTCTGTCCTAAAGTAGTCTTAAGTAGGGAGGAGAAGGATCCTCCCCTGCCAAGGAGTTTCACATTCCAATAGAGTTCTTACTATCAGTAGGAAATTTTTCAAGTATGAAATTTCCCAATGGGGAAATTTCCAACATTCATAAGTCTAAGAAATTTTAAGGTTTACACTAGTTGGATGAACAGGACCCCAGTCCAGATCAGAGACCAATCTTCCAGATGCCTGGAATGATGTGGGAAAACAAGCAAGTGCCTTCTGAAAAGCCAGGGAGACAGAGGCTTCTCCTTTTACAGATAAATCTCAGTCCTCATTCCCAGCTTAATCAAAAGTGGTATGGGGAGGGGGAAGGAGACCAAAATGAATTTTCAAAACTTTCCTTTTAGAAAGGAAAATGGAGTACAGATTTATGTTAAATTCAGATAAAAGTAAGGCACACGCAAAATTGAATACTGATCCATATGAGCAGTCAGCTTGCTAAATACCTGACCATAGAGTTATTTTTTGTATTGCTAACATTCTAAATGTTTACTAGGTATTCATAACAGTAAACTAGAGCTAAAGGAAGTTTTTAAAAGAGGTATGTAAAATACTATCACTATATTTGTGAAATAGCTTACTATTAGATTAGAACTCTATGGTGGTGAACCTATTGTATCTGTGCCAAAAAGGGCATGCAAAGCCCTCTCTGTGGGCACACCTTCAGTGACTCACTGAAGGTCATTACTAGAAAGCCAGAGAGACTCAGGGTAGAGTTGTTCTCTTCATGCACCTAAAGACTCCTCACTTTACTGGCCCCTCTATATAGTAGCATTGTGGGGGGACATGACTCACATGCTGTATAAGGGTGCAATGTAGATGGCAGTCTGTTGAGTCTGTGTGAAGGTAATTCCTGTGGTGGGATTGTAAGGGAGCTAGGTTTCAGGGGAGCAGAGCTGACAGCATGGCCCAGAGCTGGAGGGGAGTAGAGTGCTTGGGGCACTCTCATCCCCTTCTCCACATGCACTTCTCATCACCTGCTCCTCTTCCCAGCAGCTCAGTGGGAGGCAGAACTCAGTCTTGGGGGTAGCAGCATGGCACTTGGTCTGGGTGGGTGGGTGCAAGGCTTGGCACTCCATCTCTAATGTTGGCCATCACTGGGTTAGATTAATCCAGCAGAGACCCTGCTGGTATTTCCTCAAGAGACATTGCACCACAAAAATCAGTGAATTATATACCTGGCTGAAGGAAGTTTTGAACAATTAGGACTTCATAAACTCACTACCTTAAACTTTACTCTTTGTATTGTAAGGGGAAATTGGTAAACAGTAATTAGGACAAGGAAGGCATTTAGTATTAAAATTTTAGTATAAATTTTATGTACAGAAGTATAAATTTTAATATAATAAGTTAATATTTAGTATGAAAGGAAATATTAGTCAGATCTAGAATATTCTACTCTTGAATTGGAAATAAATAATACGTTAGGGGAAGCTAGCATACCTCTGATTTTATATCTCCTTTCCTACATTATTACCATTATGTTTGAATTTTAATGTGAGAAGAATGATAAGAGGTATAAAACTGGGGAACACATATATTCTTCTCTTCTTTGAGCTCTCAGAAACTTCATCTAGTATTATCTGTACCCAATGGCTATGAAGTGTTCTTTGCTAAGGATAGGATGTTGAGAATAGTCATAATTAGTATAATTATGATTTCCAATGCAAAGCTTTATTTTTAATATAGTGAGTTCATAATTGTTATTAAAAAGATGTAGGATAGTTACAAAATCATCATGGGGTGGGTAAAGTTACTCTCTATAATCTTAAATTAAGTTACCTTGTTGATCCAATCAGTTAGACAGGAATTTGTGATTAAAATTAATGAAAAGATAATTTCAATCGATGACTATAATTAGTCACATTGATTCTTAGTAGAAGTTGACCATGTATCTCTTCATCCAGTGACAAAAATACCATTGATTAATAAAAGATGAGAAGCAGATATAGTAGAATAGTCTATTTTTTTGAATCAAAATATCACATCTTGAATTTTGTCTCCACTACTTATATGATTTATGGAAGTTTGAGCTCCTTTCACCTTTAGTATCAGCATCTGAAAAATTTATGAATTAGACTTTTATCTCAAAATTCTCTTCCAGGTTTAACTTCTATGATTCTAAACTTTTAGTAGAGATGCACATCATTACAAATGTGGCTGATTACTGGCATGCTAATAGAATTAATTACTCAGAATCACAATTTTACATGCCTACTGCTGAACAAATTACAAATGCTCTAATGACTTTAAAACATTTTGGCAAGAATAATCACCTCAACATTGGGGAATTTGGGGAGCTACTTGACTTGCATTCAGGACCACTTTTTAGTTGGTACCATTAGATTACACCAGAGGAAGATATGACTATTGTATCCATAATGAGTTCCCATATTTAGGTAAATTCTGTGTATATGTTAGAGTTCCTTTATATGAATTCAAGGAAGGTAGCTCTTCATCATCAATAAACTTCAAAATTTTGGTTGGAGAATCAATTTGTTTGTGTAGTACTATCACTTAATTGTAGTTTTTTTTTTATTCTTTTCTATGTATCTCTCATTTTCTTTTCCTAATATGAAAATAATAGAACATTACTTGGTAATTTCCAAATATTTTTATATTTATAATCAATTCCTTAATATCATGAGTCTTTTCATATTAATTAAAAGATATTTTATTTATTTCCATAGGAGGCCAAATAGCTTTATATATCTCTGGGATGAATTTTCATGACTGATAATATTCAAATATTAATAATTCTCTATTTTGAAACAGTATATTAATATAGAATTTTATTATTATTATCTGTATTCCATTTTTTATATTTTTGTACTTGTAAAATATGTGATGATAATCATGTTTACATCTAACTTTGGTAAAATTGTTTTATGAAAATAATTGCATTTTAGCAAATTATCTCCATTTGTTAAAATTCCAAATGAGTGATATAATCAGCAATCTATGAATAAGGGAACAAAGAAACAAGAAAATTAAATTCTCTGAGGAAAGCTATTTAGGTCAATTGTATCACCTTGACTAAAACTGAAGACTATTTATTCTCTCTTTGAATCAGGAGAAAAAAAGGAAATAAATAAATAAATATATATATATATATATATATATATATATATATATATATATATATAAATGATAGACATGCATTCTGTACCTACTTAGAATATAAGCTGCTTGAGGATAAAGGCTCTTTATCTTTTCCTCTTTTATTTCTAAATGAAGAAGAGATTTGCATAAATAAATATTGCTTAAATTATTGATTTGAATTGATTTAAATCATTTATAGATAAAATTCACTTTTGGCTTGCTAAACATAAAAGTAAATCCTAACCTCTCCTGCAAAATACAACGTACAATATTAGTTGGTCAGAAATTTATTTTCAATCCCTGGTTTGGTGATTGGCCTATGTTACCCTTCTACCACTATAAAATTTCTTCAGGAAATTATCTCAGAAACTACCATCAATGTTTTTTGTATATTCATGTGCATATATGTATATATGAGTATATAAATGCAGATATATCTGCATATATGTATATATATATATATATATTTCAGAAAGGGAAATTATAATATAATTCTGTGAATAAAAGAAACGGGAAAGATCAGCTAATTTACTGATCCTCAAACTAATGGAGCTTTGGAGAATACTAGTTGCCAGTGCAAAACAGGCAAAATCATCACAATTAATGGAATGGCACAGTTTTAATGATGGTTTTTATATACTTCATGAGACATTAACAAGGAATATTTAAAGTAAATTATTGATTCAATCTAAAACAAAAAGAATACCTGCATACTAAAAGTGTGAATTCTCTTCTAAGAGATCTTCACACAAAGAAGGTTAAGGATACTGCTTTGACGGTTTGAGAATCAATGAGACAATTCACTCTCAAGTCATATGAAATTGACCGACATTTGTTTATTTATCTTCTTAAAAATGAGCTTTCATTAAACATATTTATTGAGAAATTTTATTCAGTAACTCATTTAAGATATGTAATAAATTTTTTAAGATATTCAGGTAGTATACTAATATTCTAATACTATCCCCAAATATATTATAAACTCTTTGCTAGTATCAATTTTTTTCTTTTATTATATTTGTATCCCCATTGCCTAGGACATTGATACATAGTAAGCTCTCAATAATTGCTTGCTGACTAATTATTTAGGATTATAATAAGTAATCTAGGAGGTTTATATGGAAAATATCTTAGACTCTACAATTTTTCAAATCATTAAAATACATTACGTCTGTGAGAGAAAAGTATGGCCTATATTACTAGCTTGTAGGAAAATTGGACTTATTATTATGATCCATCCCAAGCCTTTGGAAGTATTGATCTTATTTGATGTATTGAATGAAAAACTATATCATTCACTTGTGTTAACTATACTCCAGGTTTTTTTTAAACTTATTCATTCATTTATTTTTTAATATTTTTCCATGGTTACATGATTCATGTTCTTTCCTTTTCTCCTCCCTCCCCACTCTCAGAGCCAACAAGCAATTCCACTAGCTTATACATGCATTATCCCTCAATACCCATCTCTGTATTATTCATTTTTGTAACAGAGTAATTTTTTAAAAAGCCAAAACCCCACATCCTATACCCATGTGAACAAATGATAAATCCTATGTTTTTTTCTGCTATTCTACTCCCATATTCTTTCTTGGATAGCATTCTTTCTCATAAATTCTCATAAAATCATTGGGATTTTCCTGTATCATTGCATTGTTATTAGTAGCAAAGTCGATTACATTTTGATCATTCCATGTTTCCCAATTCTGTGTACTATGTTCTCCTGATTCTGCTAATTTCACTCCATGAAAGTCTTTCCAGTTAAGATAGAAATAAAGCAGTTCATCATTCTTTATAGCAAATAGTATTCCATCACCATCACATACCTCAATTTGTTCAGTCATTCCCCAATTGAGGCACATCCTCTCATTTTCCAATTTTTTGTCACCACAAAGAGCATGGTTATGAATATTTTGTAAAAACATATTTCATTATTATTTCTTTGGGATATAAACCCAGTAGTGGTATACAATCTAGTTGTTTGATCAGAGGTACAGGCATTGAATTCATTTTTCATATTATAGCTTAACAAAACTGTCTTCAAGTTTAAACCTATGAAAATTAATCGCTAGAGGGAAAATAATTATATAAATCATTAATTCACCTGTAGTTTTGTATGCAACTTGTTCCACAGATCTTAACGCCCTGTTAATTATATTTCACTTCTACAGGTATTTTCATACACTGCTGAAAAGGAAATTCGTACTGATGATTTCTGCTTAGATGTTTCTAGACTCAGTGGGCCTGTTATCATGTTAAAGTGCCACCATATGAGAGGAAATCAGCTCTGGGAATATGATGCTGAGGTATGTTAAACTCTTAATTTTAAGTATTTTTAAATATGTAAGTTACTCAATTTATTCCATTATTGGAGAAAGAGAGAAATATCTGTGAATATTGAACTTCATAAACGGTATAATCCTTTGTGGTGCTAAATGAATTTGTACATTGGTAGATTTAATGTTCTGTTATTTTTTATGACATATTTAAGGTGCATTTTCCTTCTATAAACTAAAACTACCCTACAAGAAGGCCCTTGGGTATGACTTAACCTGATTATAATGAAGCAAGTGGAAAAAATATGTAGGCCAACAAACAATGTCAATTTTTCATTTGATTCAAGGCATGTCTAGTATTTATTGGATATTTCCACAGGATTTGTAGGTATTGATAAGAAAGGAGAAGTCAGTTTGGTAGTACTTGTCTTGAAAGCAGTGTGGAAATCTAAGGCTTGGGAATAGGGATTTCACTAGTTTAGCATTACAATCTTTGTTCTTCTGCCCTCTATAAGGAAGATGACTAAAATGCTAATCTAGGATGATAAATGGGGAAAGTAAATGTTCCCTCAATGGGTAGATCCTGTAATAAGAAACTATCCTAGAGGGATGTGAAATGATACAACCTAGCTATGAAGTCCCCAGGGCCAGTAAAGCACAAACCCCTTGGTTTATAAAAACAAAATTTATTTCATAGAGGGAGTAAGGGAAACTGTTAGGTAAGACCCTAACACTCTTAAAATTAATCTCCACTCAATTTCTACATTTCCTGCAAAAGGAGAGTTTTCCTTCTCTTCTCTGTGCCTTGCCTACAGCTCCCTGCTCTTATCTAAAAAAAAAAAAGCTATCTGACTCTAATCTGATCTGCCCATTAGTGATTAACAAAAGAAGAAAAGGAAAGCCTGGGTTTGGCTGCACTAAGTAACCCAAAGTCCCAGATGAAAATCTTTGGATTATTTTAGCCCAAAAGGATTTCTGGCAGATATATCACTGACAGACTCTCTCTTATACTCAGGGAAAATGGTTCTCTCCAAAGTAGATTCTCAACCAAGAAGCCAATAATTTCTCCATGAAATTATGGCTATCTAGGGGAAAATCTCTCAGAGCAAAACCTCCTTCCAGTTTGGTGGAAATCTAGGCAGAGAATAAAAACAGTTAATTGCCAGTAAAAACTCCCATAGTCCTTCTCTCTGCAGAATCCTCTCCTAGGGCTTAAATCCAAATTCCTTTCTTCTCCCTGAAATTCACTCTATCTCTAACTATATTCCTATAATCCAATCATTTCATCTAGAAAATGATTTTGTGGGATACTAAGGAGAAATAGAGGGAAGGTGATATCAAGTCTCAGTTCTAAGGAACACAGCCACTGAGCACTGTGAGAATATTGAAAACCAATGTCTAAGGTCAGTACAAGAAGGTCTACATGCTATAAGAGGAATCTTTGGAAGCCAGAAATGGAAGATTATTTCTCATTCTAGGATTTATTCAATAAGAAAAAGTTCACAGGATAGGAGGCTTTCAAGACCATGGGTAAATGTTCCTTGTCATTATGAAATCCAAAAAAAAAAAAAGATTTATTGAGTACCGAAGAGAAAATTCTTGCTTCTAAAACTGGACCAACTATACTAGAGGGAGTTTTAAAGGAAATTCTAAGAGGTGCTGAAAAACTTTATAGTCTTTTTTGATTCAATCTAATTTATCTAGAAACTGAAAGTTGATCCACTACCTATCCCACACAGACTAAGTCAACTAATTTCATAGGTAAGACCTAAAAGAAGTGTTTGCATATGGCCTGAGAAGTAATAATAACCAATAACAATAAGGTCTAATGTGAAATGCTACAACCCACCTAGGAACTCCCCAGGGCAAGTAAAGTTTAGACTTCAGACACAACTGAATAAAAAAATACTTTAACGAGAGCAATAATTTCATGTCTCCATCAGTACAAGCTAAAAAATAGTTATCTAGATTGTATTTTAGTAAATTTGGTGGTGCAATTAGAGGGTAATGATAATGTCTGTCATTTGAGCATCACTTTACGGTTTACAAAGTGGCCAGCATACCTTGTTATATATACATATGTATTTATATGTATAGCTTTTTTTTGTGTAGCTTTATAGTTTATAAAATGATTTCATATAATGTGTATTTAGCACTATACAGTTTACAAAATGATTTCAAATAATGTATGCATAACATTTGATGTTTGCCGAGTGTTTTCTTACATATTATAACTATTGATTTTCATGACCTCAGTAGGTAGAAAATATATTATCATCACCATTTAACAAATACGGCTAATTTCCAACAATGATAACCAGATCTCCTCAGTTCCAATTCTAATGGATCATATGAAGGCTTTGATAAAGAAATATGGAGACATTGCAAAAGAAATCAATGTCTACAAGGAAATTATCTTCTCACATTATTCTTATTTCCTCTCCAATGCTATGCTTATTAATATTCATATTGCATAGAACATAAAAATAATACTGAAAACATTGGGATTTTCAGAATTACTCACTTTGCCAATCAATGCCCAGTGCTCCTACCAGATATGATTTTTTGCTATATCCTTGTTAGGGGGAGGAAAGAGAAGAAAGAAAAAAAATATATCATAAAATTATAGTGGAGGAATTTATAGCCAAACAATGTGTAAAAACTAAATCAGCCATCAGATGGAGCTAATAAAAAAGAAATATTATTTGTCTGAGGATGCTGAATAGAGGCTACTTCATTCCTTTTAGTTCTCATTAATTAGCAAAATAAACAGTTCTACCATTTGAATTTTTCTACTTACTTTTCTACTTAATTAAGTGGTTGGTGATTTATCTAAAAATAAAAATAATTTCTATTTTTCCAGGCTACTAATAAACCAGAGTTTGCCAGATCACACTCATGTAGTATTCATTCAGACTAAACTGTTGACCTATAGCTAAAGTCCTATAGCTAAAAAGCATTTGGATCTTTAATGGCAATGAATTATTGATAAGATTATATTTTTCTCTTATAATGAATTAGTTACATTAAAATTCCCTTTCTTTCCTTTCTTTCACCTCCCCACAGTAGAAAATACACCAAATACATACACACATAGGTTATAATATATTACACTATGTTTTTCTTATTTCTACTAATCAGTTATTTCTCTGCAGGTAGGAATACAAAAGTAATTTATCAAACAATTATTTAATTACTGTATAATATGTTCTCGTATTTCCATTCATTTTCACTTCATAATTTCTTATAGATTTTCCATGATTTTTTCATCATTTTATGGAATAGTAATATTTCATCAAAATCTTATATCACAATATATGATAGTATATATATACATATATATATCAAAGTTATAAATAACTATAGTATGTTCAACATCATTATTGATAAGAGAAGTTTAAATAAGAATAATATACTTATAAGATTGGCTAAAAGGATTAAAGGGCAAAATGACAAATATTGACTAATTATAGAAAAATATGGTCATCAATACACTGCTGGAGAAACTGAACAGATCCAATCATTTTGGAGAGCAATCTGGAATTATGTCAAAAGAATTATAGAAATGTACATGTCTTTTGACTAAGCAATTCCACTATTAGGTTTTGTTCCTAAAGTGATCAGAGAAAAGGGGAAAGAATCTATTATATGTTCTAAAATATTTATATAAGCTCTCATTTTGGTGGTAACAAACTAGAAATGGAAGGGATTCTCATCATTTGGGGAATGGCTAAAGAAATTCTGGCATGAAAGTACACTTTAAAGACTTCTACAGTGGAATGATGAGGCTTGTAATTTAAGTCTATTTCCATAGTTTGTTTTCTGAAATACTACATAGAAAACTTCATGATCACTTTAAGCTATTAAGTAGTCCTATATCAGTAAGAAGTAAAGAAAAATATAACTTTGATATGCTTTGAGACAATTTCCTCTTTTCCCACTATTTCTGGAATCACTATTTCTTTTATATTCTCACTGTGTGTAATGTATATACTTTCTCATATTTTTTTTTAATTTTTCATTCATTGTCATCATTATCTTCATCAGTCAATCATCAATGCTGAATTTTCTTGCACATTGACTTGCAGTGAAGATTACAACTGAGTCCCTAATTCTACTGTTTTTTTTTCAGTTTCTGCTCATTCACTATTTGTTATTTTGAGCACTAATCCTGATATTTTTCTCTTTCTCTAAAATTTCTATTTTCTTCCTAATATAAAGAATTCCATAGGGTAGTATATTCATAATTATATTTCTACAAAATAATATAAAATCATAACTAATACAAAGCCACATCCTTTCATCCAATTACCTTTCTAGAAAATTCTTAGTTTCAATTTGTATATATTTCCACATTCCACTTTACCTTCTTTCATTTCTGATATATGTTATTGGATATTGGCTCTAAACTTTAGATTTCCAAGTCCCAGATCTTTGATACGTGAGGAAATAATATTTTCACCACAAATTAGAGCAAAAATATTAATTATAATTAGTGATTTAGAATAAGGTGTTTTGATATTTCACAGTTTTTTCAGTCTTGTTATTTTTTTCCATGCTGGAAGTTCTCTATAGAGAATATACTTAATACTTTTAAAGACTTACTTTAAGTCTTTTTATATTTATGTTCTCCAATGAAGCACTGACATTCCTTAAAAGCAACTACTCCCTATTGCCATCTGAGTAGGGAAATTAGATGGCACAGTGAATAAAATGCCAAATCTGGTTTAAGGAAGATCTGAGTTCCAATTTGACCTCCTACTCTTACCAACTGGTGAGTCTGGGCATGCCAACTCCAGTTGCCTCAGTATTCTCATATATAAAATGAACTCTAGTAGGAAATGGTGAAAGATGAGTGTATCTTTGCCAAGAAAGCCCAAAATGGGTCACAGAGGGTCAGACATGACTGAAATAATTGAAAATCAACAACAAAAATAGCCATGTAATCAACATACTTTATTTTCCAGTCCTATATATTCTTGACAATATATGTCAACATAAGGTAATATAAGTATATTTTATAACACTTAACATAAATAAGCATTGACAAATTGTAATGTTTCATTAATCATAAATTTCCCCCTTGTCCTTTGTATCACCTAAAATTTTTAAGGCATTTGAGACTGTAGTTTTCCATGATCCACAATCACATCACTTGGGAAAATATTTAAAAAAGAAGATTTTGAAGGGTGCAGTGCCAAATCATTGAAAGATTTTTATAATTTTCTAAATTCCATCTAGCTTTTTCTTCCTCCTATGTATTTCTGACCCAGTTCATTATTCATATTTGTTGAATATCCAATAAACATGTATAAATTAATTAAATTACTTTTCATCCAACTGAATTTCACAATCTAGGCAATAGACATTCCTCATCTACTTTGTATTTCTAAAACAGTTTGTTAAGCCTATGTATTTTGACTGGTCATGACATCATTTGAATAATATCTACAGTGTTAAGGGTCTCAATAAAATAAGCAGATTATCTTACCTATATAGGAACATATGTCTGTTTATCCACAGAAATCCTTCTGTCATTTGAATCTAACACAGGGCCATACTTCACCATTTCAGCAAATGTCTTGGCAAGTTTGTATTTACATATTTTAGGTCTTGCTTGTTTTATATTCAGAAGATTGCCAAATAACATTATTCCTCTGCTTCAATCTTTCAAGGGATCTTGTACTCCTTTTTTATTTGCAGCATCTTGAACATAAACAATGAATAAATTGTTCAAATCCTACTGATTCCCTTCTCAGACCTTCATTAAATATATCCTAAATACATGCATAATTCAGTAAATATTTCTTCTTAAAAGAAACACATACTTCTATTCATATATCACATAATATGTGATTGTTATTTCTACAGAAGTTATCATGTAATCTTTCTGCTACTGTTGCTATTGGTGTTAAACAAGAGCATTGGGGTTTTTAAATGGACTTTGATGGCAGACAGAAGCTTGGAACCATTGAAAGCAGTACAGAATTTCACAAAATCAATCCAGCCCACTCTCCTCCTTGTATTCAAATCTGAGTTCAGCTCGCAGTCCATCTGCAATGCTTGTCAAAGAGAGCTAACTTACTGGGAGTACCATACAACTGAATGGCACAATCTGGGTAATATTCATTCTCCTTCCCCTTGGCTTCTTCCTTTGATAATTGTTAGGCTGATCATGTCCCATCTTTGTTCTGCTATTAACTTGTCCAAAAATATTTTTGATGAAAAGGAAACACGTTTTTTCAGCTAATTTTAAACAGCAGACCATATCTTTGCAGTCACATTTTAAATATAGATTCTTTAAAATCCCACTCATGATAGTTTGGAGAGGGATAGGCTAAAGCTGTGATTCCTTTCATATAGGTGACTCATAGGGAAATCCTGTTTACCATAGCAAATCTGAAATTGTTCTATAAATAGTTTAAGAAAGTGCGTAAGAACATTCAGG
This sequence comes from Monodelphis domestica, assembly GCF_027887165.1. NCBI lineage: Eukaryota > Metazoa > Chordata > Mammalia > Didelphimorphia > Didelphidae > Monodelphis > Monodelphis domestica. The sequence goes on from NC_077230.1 coordinate 158,262,898, forward strand.
TATTAAGTAACATGGTTAGGATTTATACACCAATTATTTGAGAGATGGAGGATTTGAAACAATCTTCCTGATCCCAATACCAGCTCTCTATATCCATTGTGCCATATTCTTTCTTGTATTACAGGTTGATTGCAATGGATTTTGCCTCACTAAATCAAAATGGCATGAAAATTGTTTTAGTCCCGTGCTATCATGACCAGTGACAATACCCTATATAACTTACTCCTTATATCTCTAGGCCTCCCAATCTGAAAGCCCCATGATTCTGATTCATGAGATTCTCAACTATGTTCCACTTTCTCATATCAACTACTCTATCAATGCTGCACCAATCCTCTGGCAATATTTTTACTGTCTTGCTACTATGTATGGCTCCTTCATCAGCTCCCTGTTTTCCAGTGCTATAACCAAATCAAATTAATATGGCTGTTGCTTCTAGGAAGAGGATGTCAATCTACTGTCCTGTTATTCTACTCATCATCCTTTAAACAATTAATTTTTATTCATTTATTATTTCTTTTATTTACTCATTATATTCCAAGAACATATTTGTTTAATAAGGATATGTTGACTCTTCTAAGATTCCTTGACAGATGTGAATAGAAAGATAATTTTGACAATCTAAATATCGATAACAAGGAAGACATAGAACAAGTACACCCTTGCTTGACAAAAGGAGTTGCCAATGTCTTAGAACAGAGGTATTAAATTTGGTTGCAGGCCACAAGTTGACAGCAAAACCTTTGAGTGAAGCATGAACCAAATATATTTGCCAACTCTTTGACTATTACTTAACAAAATAAATGAATATACTATATGATAAAGGTAATACTCTATGTTTTCTAAATCAATATGAAACCTCAGAAATTTGTTTCTATTTGAATATGATACCATTATCCTAGAGGATATCAACTTGATATCCTAGATGGAAGAGAGATTAAGGAATTTCTAAAGATGCTTAAGATGCAAGGTGATATTATAATGATTCAAGCCTTGACACATGAAAAAGGATTCCTCTGTGGGGCTCATAGTGGAATACAAAAATCATCTAGTTGCCTTAGATCTCCATATTGATTAGTATTATCCAGGTTCTTTTGAAAGAATTTGAAAAAGTGGTTATATTTACAGACATTTTATTGCAGAAAATTTAATAATTTTACAAAAGATTATAGCCAAAGCTTAAAATGACTTACTAAGTGATTTCTGTTGTTATTTATTGTTAAGCCCTGATCACTTATGCTGCTTCCTTTTCTTAATGGGAATGATGTTCAAAGATAAATGTTTTCTATTTAGGTAAATAAACAATTACAAAACCACATTGTCAATATGGCCTAATTGCTTCAAAATTTCAGCTGCATATATTCTTTAAATAATGAGTTGCTTATCTAATTGCATCTATTTTAAATTTAATATATCTGAGTGAAGATTTTGGCTAGAAACATACTACAAAATGTATGATTTTACCTTCTTAGTAATACCTTATATAATGAAGCTAAAAGTTTAACTCATTCAATATATTCATAGTTCTAAAATATCCTATATTCCACTCATTTCCATTTAATATTTATTAAAGCTAACTATATACACTATGCTAAATGTTGGGAATTTAATGACTAGAGAAAGAGAAAGAAAAAGACTCAAGCTTCATTCATCTTATAATAATGAAAATTCAGCATGAATACAAAGTAGACTCCTATTAAGAGAAAATATGATAAGTTCTATATGGAAATTCAAGGAATATGTTATGCATTCAATGAGTGAATATATTAGTTTATTGAGCATGTCTTACCTGAATTGGACTTTGAAGTAAGGAAAAAATGTCAACTCATACAGCTGTGAAGGAATATATTCAAAGCATGTTGTGAATAGACTGAAACAAGAAAATGTAAGAGAAGTTTTTTTTTAAAGTTCTACTTATAGTACAATTTGACTAGAAATTATGAATATGTGAAATTTAATGATCTTTTATGAGACTAAAAATGTCAATATTTTGGCCTACACTACAAGTGATCATTTTTTTAATTAAGTTGAATTAAGCTGTCCTATCTCTCATCTTGAGTTTTATTCACAAAATTATTTTGTTTTCTTATTTATTGACAAATAAATTAAAAAACAAAAAAAAATGAAGATATATCATGTTTGTCTTCAATGTTAAGTGAAAGAATATTTATTTATCCTATAAGGAGCTACTGATATTTTTTACATGGAAATAATATTTAAATGAATATCTAGGATTATTTTGGCAGTTTGGTGAAAGATGAATTAGAAAGAGTAGAGACAGGAGATAAAGAGGTGAGTTTGGAAAGTATTATTACATCCAAGAAGGTCAGAAGTAAATGGATATGAGGAGAATGGAGATGACATATTTGAGAGATATTATGGAGAATGAATCAATTGATTTTGGTAACTGATTTGAGATTGGGAATAGTGATTGAAGTAGAAAGAGGTATAAAAAATGACATTTCCATTTTGGGGCCATACCAATAGTATTTCCATTAAGAGAAAAAAATGTTTCATAAAAGTGTCAGCCACATATGCTGTTTATAATGCCACAAGATTACTAACTTTCTGGAAAATGATATAAATGTGTTTTGCACCTTACTTCTGAGGAATCTAGAAAGGTGTTTGTGGATTCAAAAAGGAAAGAAAAATATTGACTAAAAGGGTTGCAAAGGGGCAAGGTCGAGTTTAGGATTACACTCAGAGCCTATCATTCTGTTCTGTAGAAGCTTCCTTGTTTTCTTGGTTTGAAGAAGAGTGGAAATATGTTCCAACCCATTTGAAATGTATAACTTGCTGAAATAATTGCAGATAATGACATTTCTTTGTGAGCATCCAGGCGACTCAGTACAGTACAAAGATCTGGATTTAGTACAACACATTTACACTCAACAAACACTAAGCAACAAGCTTTCTTTTTAAAAAATAAGAGTCTAAAAATAACCCCTGTTTTTCATGTGGTGAAAGAAGTGGATTTAGAGGATCTAGGATAAAAATCCAGTTTTTACAAATTGGTTTCCTGTTTCGACAATATAGATGTCTTTCTTTCATTTGACTCAGATATCTATGACAAGAAAAAAATGTTTAATGATTTTTTTCAGTTCCCATTTACATTTAGTCATTGCTTGATATTTGTTTCCATTTTTTCTTCCATTTCTGTAAGTATGCAGGTAAATGGGAATATAACTTTAAGGTAAGTGATCTGAAAGTATCTGAAAATTAAATTCCAATTAGTATATTTCCCTACATGTAGACTTGTAGTCTTGAAAACTATAGTTCGAGACAAGTTTTGCCATTATATATATAATACATGTATATATATATATACATATATAATATGTATATATATACATATTCATAGCAATAGTTGTGAACTGTTGTAGAATCTATTATTGTCTAAAATACTGACAACTCAACAATTCATTTTATTTCCTGTTTGTTATTAAAAATACCAAATAGATCAGCACACCTTTTTTTCTTTTACTGAATATGCCAATTTTCCTATTGGATAAAAATGATTAAGTAAGTGATCCAAGAAATTATAATACTTTATTTTTATAAGTGTTGTATTCAAATAAAAAGAAGAGAATACAATATTTACTATTAAATTAAGTACCACCTGTCAATCTATGACCAATGTTTTTATTAGAGTATATGAATAATTAATTCCTGCAAACCTGATACATAAATAATGCAATAATTTTAATAAGCCTCCATATCTTACATAAAGTAACTAGAAATAGGATTTCTAACTTTTAAAAATATGTTTTAATTATATTGAAATGACTTAATTCTATCCAAACTTACTGTTTCAATTTTAAAAGCACCTTCTTTATCTAACTTTCAAGTGGCTTCAGTGATATTTTTAAGTTGTATGAATTTTGGAAAACAGACATTGTATATGAACATTTTTAATCAACAAAAAAGAAAAACACATGGAGATGGTTTTTGCCAAATCATTAGCTACTTCTAACATCACTTACACATCAGTATAATTGGTAGACCCGACTTATTACTTTTTCAATTGCCAAATAAGGGTTAGTGATTTTATCAGTTTTTGAACTCTCTCCTCCAACACAAATTGTCACAATGATCTGATCAAGTACATTAATACTAGAGAATTGCCTGAAGTATGTAGATATTAAATAACTTGACCAAGTTGTAACCATTGCAAGTCTCAGAACTAGGATTTGATTTGACAATATTCTGACTGTAGATGAAGAATACTATTTATTATTTGGCTCAATGTGTCAGTCAATACTCTTTCATTAAACACTTACTTTGTACTAAGAATAGTGTTTAATATAAAGGATTTTTAAGAAAGCAAATATATGACATTCCTTGTGCTCACAGATCTCACTCTCTAATGGAGGAAAGAAGAAAAATGTATACACATATACATATCTCCACATACAAATATATATGTATACACATATATGTGTATACAAGCACATACACTATATCACATATGTATGCATGTCTTATGAATAAAAGACTAAAGTGGAACTGTCATGAACAGGTTTCGTGCCACTGGACCCAGGCTTCCAACGCCGAGAGAGTGGGACTGTCTCTGTGCATCGGCTTTTCCACTTAAATGTCTTTCACGCACAAGTATCTTTGTGCACACTCATCTATCCTAACTCCGTCCACCCTCTTCAAGACCTGTGGCGATGGGGAAGTGACGACACAACAGGTGGAGGTGACCACTGGCAGTTGTAGTCACGATCCTGCACGTAGGCCTCCCATGAACCAGTGGTCACTCACCCCTGTGGGCAGCAGGGACATTCGGTAGCATCCTGGGCAACTGAGCAGCCCTCTCTAGGACAGCACTGCTCACCCTAATCAAGGGAGGGAACTAGAAAAGGTGTCCCAAACATTTCCTGCCCTACAAACACCCGGTCAGCACACCGCGGCTGGCGGGTCATCCCCTTTAAGCGGTCGAAATCAAAGAAAAAATACAAAGAAACTCCTACTAGGAGCATGGAACATCAGGACATTACTTGATAGAGAAAATACCCCAAGACCTGAGAGAAGAACAGCTCTAATCGGTAAAGAACTGGCACGATATAACATCGACATCACAGCCTTAAGCAAAACACGCTTACCAGAAGAGGGATCACTCAGCAAACCCACCAGTGGATACACCTTCTTCTGGAAAGGTAGAGCCTCAAATGAAAACAGAATCCACGGTGTTGGCCTGGCCATCAAGACCAGTTTGCTCAAACAGCTGCCAGACTTGCCTGTGGGCATCAGCATGAGGCTAATGAAGATCCGTTTGCCTCTCAGCAAAGACCGGTATGCCACAATCATCAGAGCATATGCCCCAACACTGACCAGCACAAAGGAGATCATCGAGCAGTTCTACTCTGACCTGAGTGCCGTCCTGCACTCAGTGCCCACAAATGACAAGCTGATACTACTGGGAGACTTCAATGCCCACGTTGGACAGGACCATGAAAGATGGAAAGGAGTGCTCGGCAAACACGGCGTGGGCAAAATGAACAACAATGGCCTACTGCTACTCATCAAATGCTCAGAGTTCGAACTCACCATCACAAACACTGTATTCAGTATTGCGAACAAATATAAAACAACGTGGATGCACCCAAGATCAAAACAGTGGCATCTCATTGACTACATCATTGTAAGCCGGTGAGACTTCCAGGATGTAAAGATCACCAGAGCCATGAGAGGAGCTGAATGCTGGACAGACCACTGATTAGTTAGAGCAACTCTTCAAATGCGCATTGCACCTTGCCATCCAAAACAGGCCCAGACAGTTCGTGCATTTTACAACGTGAGTCATCTTAGAGATCCACCTTATTTGCAAACATTCCAGTCCTGCCTGGACAACAAGCTGTCTGCCAAGGGACCACTCACTGGAAGCTCCACAGAGAAATGGAACCAGTTCAGAGACGATGTGAAGGAAACATCAATGGCAGTCCTAGGCCCAAAACAACTCAACCACCTGGACTGGTTTGATGAGAACAACACTGCTATTGAAGACCTATTGAGCAAGAAGAACAAAGCCTTCATGGAGTGGCAAAATAACCCAAACTCTGCTCCTAAAAAGGACAGATTCAAGTCTCTCCAAGCTACGGCACAGTGTGAGATCAGGAAAATGCAAGACTGATGGTGGGAAAAAAAGGCAGAAGAAATCCAGTGGTTTGCTGATATGAAAAACTACAAACAATTTTTCAGTGCCCTCAAGACTATATATGGGCCATCAAAACCCACCACCACTCTCTTGCTATCCTCTGACGGTGACACTCTCATAAAAGATAAAAAAGGCATCAGCAACAGGTATAAAGAACACTTCAGTCAGCTTCTTAACCGACCCTCTTTAGTCGACCAAAACTCCCTTGACCAGATCCCCCAAAACCACTCCATTGAACAACTTGACATCCCTCCTTCAATAGAGGAAGTCCAAAAAGCCATTAAACAAATGAGTGCAGGCAAGGCACCCGGTACAGATGGGATCCCAACCGAGGTGTACAAGGCCTTAAATGGAAAGGAGCTCCAGGCATTCCATATAGTGCTGACCAGCATATGGGAAGAGGAAGACATGCCCCCAGAACTCAGAGATGCCTCCATCGTAGCCCTATACAAGAACAAAGGCTCACTAGCAGCCTGTGACAACTACAGAGGCATCTCACTACTCTCCACTGCTGGAAAGATCCTCGCCCGTGTTATACTCAACAGACTCATGTCATCTGTTTCAGAGCAGAACCTGCCTGAATCACAATGTGGCTTCTGACCAGATCGCAGCACCATCGACATGGTCTTCACAGTGAGGCAAATGCAGTAAAAATGCCTTGAGCAGAACCTGAGTCTCTACATTGTCTTCATAGACCTGACAAAGGCGTTCGACACAGTGAACAAGGATGCATTGTGGGTGATCCTTAGCAAGCTCGGTTGCCCAGCAAAATTCATCAAACTGATCCAGCTCTTTCATGTCGACATGACAGGGGAAGTCCTATCTGGTGGAGAGACTTCCGATAGCTTCAACATCTCCAATGGCGTGAAACAAGGCTGTGTCCTCGCTCCGGTACTATTCAATCTATTTTTCACCCAAGTATTACGACATGCTGTGATGGATCTAGACCTGGGCATCTACATCAAATACCGACTGGATGGCTCACTATTTGACCTTCGCCGCCTGACTGCAAAAACAAAGAAAACAGAAAGACTCATCCTGGAAGCTCTCTTTGCAGATGACTGTGCTCTCATGGCCCACCAAGAAAATCATCTCCAAACCACCACCGCAACAAAACTGTTTGGCCTGACTATCAGCCTCAGCAAAGCAGAGGTGCTGTTCCAATCCACACCAGGGAGGCCAACTAATCAGCCGTGCATTACAATAGATGGCACGCAGCTTTCTAATGTCAACACTTTCAAGTACCTGGGCAGCACCATCGCCAACGACGGGTCCCTAGGCCACGAGATTAATGCCAGGATCCAAAAGGCCAGCCAGGCACTTGGGCGGCTGTGCTGCAAAGTCCTCCAACACAGAGGTGTAAGCACTGCGATGAAGCTCAAAGTGTATAATGCAGTGGTCCTCAGCTTGCTCCTGTACGGTTGTGAGACATGGACACTGTACCGGAAGTACATGAAACAGCTGGAGCAATTCCACCAATGCTCCCTCCGGTCAATCATGAGGATCCAATAGCAGGACAGAATCACCAATCAGGAAGTCCTCAACAGAGCCAACTCTACCAGCATCGAAGTAATGGTCCTCAAAACCCAGCTAAGATGGTCTGGACACGTCATCCACATAGACCCACAGCGAATACCAAGATAGGTATTCTATGGTGAACTGTCAGCTGGACTCAGGAAACAAGGCCAACCAAAGAAAAGATTCAAGGATCAGCTAAAGTCCAACTTGAAGTGGGCTGGCATTACACCAAAGCAACTAGAACTCGCTGTCTCTGACAGAAGCAGCTGGCGAACCCACATTAACCATGCTGCCACCACCTTTGAAGATGAGCGAGGTCGACGTCTTGCCACTGCGCGTGAACGCTGACACCAGGCCACAACCACACCTCCCATAACAACTGGAGTCCCGTGCCCCATGTGCCACAAAATTTGCACCTCAGCCTTTGGACTCCAAAGCCACATGAGGGTACACCGTAGATGAAACTACACAAAGACAATAGTCATTATCGATCACCGAGAGACTACCACTACTACTAATATTTTTCAAAATGGAGGTAGAGTCAGGATGGTGAATTAATGGTAGTAATTCACTAGAGCTCTCCTAAATTCCAATTCTAATCATGGTAAAAATAATGCCCCAAATTAAAGTCTTAAGCAATGGAACCAGCAAAAAATCAGGGTAAAACAATTTTTTGGCCCAAGGCAACTTAACTGATCAGGATTGTAAGGGTTAGAAGTAGGAGTTCAACAAAAGTGAGAAAAGAAGTTGAATAAAAGCTTAGTTTAATTTGAAAGAAGTACAAATAGAAAATAGAAAAAGAGGAAAGAGATTATTATCCTTATATCCCATAACTATATCTAAAATTCTTAATACTATCTAAAATTTCTAACTACATACCTCTAAGTATCTTCTGAGGATAGTTTCTTCTTGCCTGGAAAACACTAAGCCAACTCTAACCTACTCTTTCTAAAAATGATTCACTTAGTACCTAACTTCCTAAATAATCAGACAGCCACTAGTCACTCAATCCTTCAATCAGTTTTCTATCACCCAACTGTCAGTAGCCAACTGCCAGTGGTCCTTGCCTCAGAGATAGACCTCCTGCTTTTTTGAGATCTAGAGGCAAAAGTCCCTGACAGTGCTCCTTCCTTATCTCTGTCCTGGACTTCCTGGTAAAGGAATTTTCAGCTCTGGCTCACTGACTCCTATTAGTTCTGATCTACTTAGAAATCCTGCTCTCTTGTCTCTTAAGAAGACAGAGGAAGAGATTAAGAAAATCCCTTTAGCAACAGGAAAATTCTGTCCTCCAAGGGCAATGCTTGGTCCTAGAGCTTAGCACAAGCTGCAAGGTAACACCAAGAATAGGCCTTGGAGAGGGCTACCAAGGTTAAAGGAGCACCTGTAAGATCTCAGTCCACAGATCATAAGAGGGTCAGAAAACTGATAAGAAAAAAAGATTACAGAAGATCATTTGTTGTTACTAGGTTCAGAACCCTGTGGGATTGCCCAGAAACAGTTGGGTCACAGTTCAAAGGCTAAGAAAAGTGGTCACAAGGGAACAGGGACTGTGGTTACAGTTACAAGATAGAGAAGAGTGCTAGTATCTAACTAAAACCATCTGCAATTATTATCTATAGTGAGATGAACTATTTGCCTTCCCAATAATATCAGGGGTAAAGCATAGATATCCATTATTACTCCTATTATTCAATATTGTAATAGAAATTCTAGCTATAGCAATGAGAGAAGAAAAAAAACTGAAGCAATTGGAGGAGGCAATGAGGAAACAGACTATCACTCTATGCAAATGAATGATGATATACTTAGAGAACCCCAGAGAAGCAATTAAAAACTAGTTGAAGTAATTAACACCTTTAGCAAAGATACAGGACATAAGGAAACCCACATAAATCATCAGCATTTTTATATATCACCAATACTATCCAGCAAGAAGAAATAGAATAGAAAAATCCATTAAAAAAAAAAAAACTAGAAATACTATAAGATAGTTGGGTTTCTATATGCCAAGACAAGCAGAGGAAATATATAAACAAAATTACAAAACACTTTTCACACAAAGAAAATAAGACATAAAATTTGTAAAATTATTGATTGCTTATAAATATGTTGAGTCAATGTAATAAGAATAATAATTCTACCTAAGTTAATTTACTTATTCAGTGCCATGCTCATCAAACTGCCAAAAATATTTTATAAGGCTAATAAAAAGTAAAAAACAAAATTCATCTGGTATAACAAAAACTAAAGAATATTAAAAAATAAAAAATAATGTCAGACAGTGGTGGCCTAACTGTGCCAAATCTTAAAAAGTAATAAAAATGGTAGCTATCAAAAGAATCTGGTATTTTTTAAGAAACAGAGTAGTGGATCAACGGAAGAGAATAAATACAGAAAATATTATAGTAAATGACCATAGTGATCCAATATTTGACAAATCCAAAGTTCCAAACTTTGGGGACAAAAACTCACAATTTGCAAAATATTTCCTGGGAAAATTAGGAAGGAGCTTTACAGGAAATAGATATAGACCAAAATCTCACACTGCCTACCAAGGTAAGGTCAAAATGGGTACATGATTTAGACATAAAAGTTGATACCATGAGTCAATTAGGGGAACATGGAAAAATTTACCTTTAAATCTCTGGATAATGAATTTATGGCCAAACAAGACAGAGAGGTTGATGCAAAATCAAATGCATAATTTTGATTTCATAAAATTTTAAAAGTTTTTGCAAAAACCACTGAGGCATATGATTGAGATGGACTATTATTGTGCTATAATAAATAAGCAGGGTATTCAGTAAAACCTAGAAAGATTTACAGGAAATGATGCACAGTGACATGAACAGAATCAGGAGAACATTGTACACAGTAACAGAAATATTATACAACGATTTGTTGGAAATGACTTTGCTACTCTTCTAGTTTATTATGTGATATATGCTTACATTATATTATAGATACTTCAATATCATTTTTGTTGTGGACTACTCATATTTGTGCTATATATATAATACTATATAATCAAATATTAAACATTCTTACTGATGTAGGTTTTATTTGTAAAGGGCTAATCATGTAATTATTATATACACAATGACACAAATAATTATTCATCACAGAAGGATATGAACCCTAATTTGTTTTTCCAGATTACCATGACTTTACTATCTCCCAAAAGAAAATCAATTCATGTAGGTCAGAAACTAGTCATTTCTCTAGAGTCCAGTACAATGCCTTACTAATAATAGGTCTTTAATAATTATTGACCTTATTGAAAGTAATAGATCACAATTACCCACTAGCTATAATCTGTAAGATCATGAGGTCTGTCATTTTGCCTGGAAATTTATTTAAATTAGTAGATGGAAATCAAAGAATTTATACCTGTCTCCAAGTGTCCAAACATATATTATAGCAACAATAGCAATGAGTAAACAGAAGCTAGAGTAAGATGACCCAGGTTCAAATGCTATCTCTGTCAATTACTATCTATATGACCTTTGATAAATCACTAAAGATCTATGGACCTTATTTTTATCATAAGGAAAATGAGAGATTTGACTATATTATTTTGAAGGTCCTTTCTAGCTATGATACTTCCATGGTTCTTAGTTTGGTAAAATTTGTGGTTCAAAATCAACTATTGTGGAGTCATTTATGTCATAAAACAAGAATTCTTCTACAACCACTTTATGTTTGATGTTTAGTTGGCACAAACCTCAACTTCACCGTTTGCTTTTTTCCAAGGGGGTCTAGTTATTTAACAGTTGTTTATGAGTCAGTTTTTGCCCTGTTTATACATAAAATGGGAGCTCCCAGTTGAATACAGTAAGAAATGTAGTTTTGTTGCTCCCTGGTGAGCTGAATGGGTCTGTTATGATCAGAGCAAATGTCTAAATAGAGTCAAATTACCAGTAATTATAACTTCCTAAAGAAGATTTGGACAGAAGGAACAGCAAAGTTTGCACTTCAATCTCAATACAGTTCCAGGAAGAAGTATGTCTTTGCTTTTCCTGGAAGAAATACACTCTAGTGTGCTTCTGTGATTCTTCAGGAATAAACTGCTTCCATGTTTACTCTGCAGCAACAGTAAAGATGTCAAAGGACTTTATTATCCAGTTATTATGTAAAGCTTAATTACAATGGCTTCCCCCTTTAAAGGATAATATCCTGATGCCTTATTTAAGATAAGCATATGACATTTTCTCAACTTCTGAAACTGTTTTCCTGGCATTGAAAAATACTGACTTATTTATGATCATAAAATTACAAGCACACTTAGCTTGCATTCCATCTTGCCAAAAAATTTGAAAACTAAAAAGTTATATTAAAAATTGTGTTTTTACTTCCAGATATCCACATTATTAATTGATTCATTTCAATGTTCATGTATTTAGTTTCATGTGGACACAACTTAAAAAGGTCTAAATATTGAGACATAATTCATACAAAACTTAAATTTTATCAGATAAATGAAAAGGTTATCTATAGTCTCACATTCTCTATGATATTTTAGAATCAGAATTGCTTTTATATATCTCTGGTTTTGTAACTCTCGCGACATGAAGCTTCACATAACAACATTATCTTTCATAAAATATTTGAAGGAAATATTGAATAAAGAACACTTATGTTTAGCCTCCAATTAAAAAGAATTTTGAAATAGTTACTATCTGCAAGTGAACTTGTATTTAGTGATAAAAAAATCCATATGTCCAAAAAAATTTAATTTTCCATTTGACAAATTCCATTCAATCCCTTGTTTTATGTCTGTATTTTTTACTTATAATCAAAGATCCAATAAAGCTGAGATGATGAAATCATCTTTTTTTTGATGCTCTCATTTCAATAGATGACCTTTTTTTTTTTCCTGCCTAACTTTGGCTTGTATGGAATTCACGTGCCGAGGATATGCATACTTCCCTAACAAGGATCTTTGTAGATTGAATTTGGAAGGCAAGGAGTCGAAAGGACTTTAGACATTATCTATCCTAATATACCCAATATATCCCAATTTTATTAGACAAGTTGTGATCTAGTAGAATTATTAAATTTTGAAGCAAATTTGAAAACTGAGGTTGTCTATGTGTTTATGTCTATGTCTATGAGGTTGGATAGATGTGTCCTGCCCTGGGCAGCCCTATGGCTCACAACACCCCCAAGTGCAGCCCACTATATTAAAATATAATTGAGAACATTTACAAAATAAAAAAGACAATAGGATATAGTCAATATTAACATGTAGTTTTCTAAATCAAAATTAATCTGTTTAAGGATCTTTATGTGTTGTTTAATTGTCTTTATTTCTAAATATTTCTTCATGTTTACATGATTCATTTTCTTTCCCTCCTCTTTTCTCTTTTCCTTCCCCAGAGCTATTCTTCAAAACCTATTTCTGTGTTATTCATATTTGCAGTAGAGTGACCTTTTAACATCAAAACCCTAATCACATCCATATTGAATTATATAATTGATCATATATTTTCTACTGAATTTCTGTTCCCACAGTTCTTTCTCTGGATGTAGATATCATTTTTTCTCATGGATTCATGGATTTTCTCAGGATTGTCCTGGATCATTGCATTACTGCTAGTAGAATAATCTATGACATTCAATTGTGACACAATGTGTACGTAAATACACTAGGTGTACAATGTTCTCCAGGTTCTACTTCTTTCACACTGCATCAATTATTGGAGGTCATTCCATTTCCCATGCAATTCCTCCAGTTCATCATTCCTTTGAGCACAATAGTATCCAAAAACCATAAGATACCACAGTTTGTTCAGTCTTTCCCCAAATGATGAACACTCCCTTATTTTCCAATTTTTTGCCACCACAAAGAACATGACTATGAATATTTTTACCAGTATTTTTCCTTATCTCTTTAGGGTACAAGGTGACTTCATTTCTTAAGGCAATTCTCTAAGACAATAAGAAAATGGTGACTTATGTTAATCAACGAGAGATTCCTAATCTGAGAGTTCTCAATACTGATGAAATCACAGTACCCCACAACCACTACTTCCCATTCCTCCCTCTGTCTCTGTGTGTGTATGTATACACATTGATATTTATAGATAGATACAGTGATAGATAAATGCCCTTAATCATACCTTGATATTAAATATGAAATTAACTAATACCTATTTTCTCATAAATATATAAAAATGGTTGATATTAACAATATATTACATGCTATTAGGTAAAAGTGTTAAATGTGTCACAGATTTTTTGTTATTATCTTTATATTTTCTTTTATCATCATTTTTTTTCTTTTGCTATGTAGACCCACACAATTCTTCACATAATCACCCAGGGTTGTCTCACAGTGAGCAAACTATATGATGGCTCCCAAGGTACCACAGTGGAAATGTGTAATGGTGGTCCTTTACAAATGTGGATGCTAAGAAACTATACACTATTGGAAGTTATAAGGAAAGTATTTTACAGTCCTCTTGATTACAAACTCTAGGAATTATGAGAGGTTAGTATTGCAGGCTTTGTTAAACATTGTATTTAAATTTATGTTACATTTTTTAACTTGTTATTCAATTCCTCAAAATTTGGGGTTAGAGAAAAATCTTTATTTTGAGGCACTTTTTTTGCACAGCGTACTGGCTTACACTTAGATTTTTATTGATTTAGCAGTTGTAGGTTATTTACTGGTGATTTAACTGCATTGAAATTAAGTTATTTCCCACTTTTATTATTTAGCTATAATTCTATGAATTAGAAACATAAAATATAATTGAAATAGTTTGTGTGTATATAAAGTGGTTTAGAATGTGATAGATACTTTGAGGTTGTTTGTATTTGTTCATTTCTTTTTCTGTCAGGACCTATAATTTCATCAGTATGGCAAGTTCCAGTTAAGTAGTTTCCTATGTAAAAGTAGATTGGCACCTTCTTTTCAGTTAACTATCCTGTTGAGCAATGAGAGGTTGAGTGACTTGCCGAAGTCCACTAAGCCAATATTTATCCAGTGCAGTGCTCAAACCCATACCATCCTGGCATTGTCTGGTATATATTCAGTACACTAGAGATGTCAAACTTGCAATGCTACTTGATCCAAATGTAAATATAATTGGAAATTGTTTGACAGAATAAATGAAAATAAAATTAAAGGAGATTTCTAATTTGTTATCTAAGTCAGAAACTAGTTCTATTTGAGTTTGGCACTCTTAAACCACACTATGCTATGTCCTGTCTCTAGCAAAATAAAATTTCATAGGAAAACTAAAAAGTTCAATTAAAGTTCTTAATTTTTTCTTTGTAATCCTGAACATCTGTATATTTGCAAGCATTATAATGATTGTCATTTCCCCACTGTTTTCCCAAAAGAATGAATGAATAATTGAAAAACATTTAATAAGTGTGTTCTATATCAAGCAATTTCTATATACTAAAAAAGCAAGATATTCCTTCTCCTTATGAAATTTGCATTTCAATAAAAATAGAAAATATGTATGTGTATGTGTGTGTATGTTTGTGGTGACAAAGAAGGAAGGTTGGATTGGGAAGTCAACAGGATAGTGAGTAATGTCAGAGGGAAGATAATTAATAAATGGCTTCTTTTTATGCAGACCAACCAATAGATTAGGGAAAGTTTGAAATACCTATTTTAAGTTTGGATATTAGATAATATGTGTCATTAACATTTTATTAGTTTATATTTTCCTATTTTTCAGGAAAATAAAGATAAATACTCTATATTCTTTTGTTATTCATTGACATAGAAAACCATAATCAAATATGGAGATATGACATGGTATATTGTAAAATAATTGATGAAAATATTTTTCCCAAATGTATTTTGTTTTTTGTGATCTATTTAGTATCTTTAAAAAATTCACGGTCATGAATTTTGGATAATTTGAACAACTGCACTGTTTTTATACATCTAAATTATTTTAACGAATAATAATCACATAATAGTGTTGTTTTTGCAGGGCATTATTTTGATTCTAACACATGAGGCATTAACTCAGTACAACATTCACATGTATAGTCTTTAGGAGAGAGGTTCATTTTAATTACAAAAATTAGAGTGGCATATAATTCTATTGACTTTAACAAATATTTATTGAATGACACTCTACTGCAATCTTCTGATAGGTACTGAAAATACAAGAATAATATGAAACAATCAATGTCCCAAAAGTGTTTACAATCTCCTTGGAGCATCCAATACATACATTCATTAGAAAGTGAAAAAGTAATACCAGGACATAAAGAATTAAGAATTTGAGAGGTGAACAGGTGGTCAGGAAATAGTACTTGAACTGAATCTTTAAAGAAACTAGGTATCCAAAGTGGTGACAGAAAGTGCACTTTGATTAAAGGGGATCCTTAGTATTAAAGGAATGTGTCTGAATTGATGTGGGTAAAATAGAAATTTTGACCTAGATTAATGGATAGATGACAAAATTAAAAGACCATTTGATTGCACTAATAAATTATAATAGAAAATATTTCTGGGGACAATGAAAAATAATAGAAACAGGCTATGTATATGAAGAGATTATTTAGTGAATTAAAGGGATATTTAATATAAGCAGTCAGTGGAATAGCTGCTTTGTTCTTCTGGTGTTCTCAAATTGATCTGAGGCACATACAACAAACGTACTTTCAGCAACACAAATCAGGGCTCTTTTTAAAATATTATTGCTCTTCAAAAGGAGTAGAACCAGGAGAACATTGAACACAGAGACTGATATACTGTGGCACAATCGAATGTAGTGGACTTCTCTACTGGCAGCAATGCAATGATCCAGGACAATTCTGAGGGACTTACAAGAATGAATGCTTTCCACATCCAGAGAAAAAAATGTGGGAGTAGAATCATAGAAGAAAAACATTTCCTTGATCACATGGTTCAATGGGGATATGATTGGGGATGTAGACTCTAAATTATCAATCTATCTCAAATATTAATAATATGGAAACAGGTCTTGAGCAGTGATAAATGCAAAACCCAGTTGAATTGCTCATTGGCCACTGGAAGATGGAGGGAGGAGGGGCAGGAAAGAATATGAATCATGTAACTATAGGAAAATATTATAAATTAATTAACTATATACATAAATTTAAAAAGAAATATGGTATTGCTCTTATTAAAGTATACTAAAATAATGTGCATAATTTGTGTACCATGCAATTTTCTTTGTGCAAAGACACTGGAATAACTTCTATTTGTATAAAACAGTACCAAGTATTACTCTAATCCCAGTCTTGTTTTCAAGCTGATCTAAAGGCCTTCATTTGAACTTTCTTTATCCCACAAGTTATATTTCTCACCCCATTTGCATTTCATTCCATTCTCCATTATGTCCCAATCTGTCTTTTCTTCAAGTCTATAGGGACATTTGTGCAGATCCATTGTTCATAATACTTTAGTCTAAGGCAGTTCCAAAAGCCATTTTGTTTTTCTGTTGGAACAAAAAAACTCTAGTTTTGTTTTTGATATTACAGTTAAACTGCCTTAAAGACTAGCAAATCTTTCATCAGAGTAGAGACAGCCCCCTCCCCATGCACACACCCTACTATAGGAGCACAGCAGTATTCTATGCAGTGTCCATCTGCTACCACACTGTATGAAATACTATATTCTATACACAATAATATAATGTAAGGAGGTATCATACTCCCTGTACTACAAGATAGGTCTTCTACCCTATTTATTTCCTTACCTTGTAGAGATGCTGTATTTTATCAGTTGCCAGGACCTAGAGTAAGAAGAAAACTGAATAGAGCCTGACAGGTGAAGATGGACAAAAAATATGGTAGCTAATTTTCAGTGGAATATTTGTGCCATTTGTCAAATCTACCTAAGGGGTGAGGATGGATTCTTCCAACATGGAGAATAGAGAATTGGGGATAGAAGAAAATGAAAGAATCAGTTTCCTCAGGTCCTCATATGCATTTTACAAATTAGTCATCACCATTTCCATGTTGAAACTTGAGTTAATCCTAAATAGACAGTTTTGATATTTCCAGTATCCTATTTTAGCTGACTGGACAATACATAAGTATTATCAGCTGAAGGATATAATGGATACTGAGTTACCACGGCATATAATGTGCTATTCTGGAAAGTAGGTTAAAGAATAGCCAACTTGTATATACAATCATCAAACCAACTATTAGGCTAAAAATATTTTAAAAAATTGTTCCACAACAGCAGGTACTCTGAGGAAAAAGGAGAGATACAATAATGTTAGAAGGAGTGTGGGCCAGAAAGAATGAAAGTCAGCTCAGAAAGAATGAAAGGGCTATACTTCAGTATTTACTGCAAGACCATTTTCAAAGAATAAAATAATACAAGAAATTACAAATGAAAAAATAATGTTTTAAATCATATAGCATTTGTTTCCTTTGATATGGAGTAATAAAAATATTCTACTGTCTACTGATATACTAATATTTAAGGTCCTTGAAAATTATTATAAAGTAAAATGGAATATCTTATTATCAATAAAAAATGATAATATGTAGCATTTGCAAATGCCTTTTATATGTCAAGCACTATGCTAAGCAATTTTTATAAATATTATCTTTTGATCAACAACACTTTGGGGGATAGATGTTGAGAAAACTGAGTAAAATAGATGTAAAGTGATTTGCCCAAAGTTAGCATGTGTCTGAGACTTCATCTGAACTTATATCTTCTTGACGTTAGACCCATAGTACTATTCTCTAAATTTCTTATTAATTTTTTTTATCTTAGAGGCATTATTGTATCTTTCTTCATTTCAATAATCCAAATTACTTTTGATCTAGCTTTTGAGTTGAATTCCACCCAATGTTATAATGGTCTGTATAATATATACTGAGCTAATTTATCAACAAATTAAACTGGCATAGCCCCATCAACCTGCTTCTGCCAGTGAAAACTATTTTCTGGTAGGTATATGTATTTTCATGCCATTTCTCAATTGCCCTCTCCACTAGGAATATCTTCACCTAATGTATAATCTAGAGATATATCGTGTGTATTGACCAAAATGACACTAAACAACTTATACGTAAAGCTATCATTGACTTAAGATAACTTAGTAGTATTTGCTATAACAATTAATTAAAATTCCCTAATGGATGGTCCCTTTGCTATGTAACACATATCTTGGAGGACTGCAATTTTAATCTTCTATTGAATAGGATACTATACAATAGATACAGGTTAGTAAGCCTTATGAGTCAATTCAATGACCGTTTTCTCATTTACATAGTATTCAGTATTTATAATATATTACAATCCACTTTATTTCATTTTAATAACAGCACCATTATTTCAGGTAGGTAGAACTGGGATCACTAGACTTATTTTACAGAAGAGGAACCTGAGAAATTAATTCATGTTCCTAAAGTCAAGCTACTAGCCATAATAATAATGCACTTCAAATATCACTTTTGTATTTACCCATTTATTTTCTTCTCCTTTTTTTTTTTACAAACTCTTATTTTCTGGCCTAGTGTTAACTCTAGGATAGAAAGACAATGGCTAGGCAAACAAAAAAGTGAGTTGCCCAGGTTCACACACAGATAGGAAGTATCTGAGGTCAGCTTTTAAACCAAATCCTCCTGACTCCAGGCCATATCACAAATTTTTTAACCTCTTTTACAAGTAAGGAACCTGAATTTTAGAGAAGTCAAGACTTCCCCACAATCAATTATTATCAGAGAAAAGATCTGAACCAAATCTTCTGTCTTCTGATATAGTATTCTATCCAGCAGAGAAAATTTCATTTTATGTATAATCATCTAGGTCAATGGTTTTTAACCTGATCTATATTATTACCCTTTAAAATATATTGATAACTAAATTTCAATATAATATTTCCTTTATAATCCTGTGCATTTTATTTTATTTATTCTCATAAAAATATTCTGAGAAGAGTTCCATTGGTTTCACCAGACCACCAAAGGTGTCCATCACACACACACACACACACACACACACACACACACACACACACACACACACACCATTGGAAACCTCTATACTAGATTATTTATCAAATATCACGTGTACATTTTCCTTCATAAAATATATGATACAAGGCTACTCTGTGCTTTATACTAAAGAAGAGCATATTAATAATGCTAGATTTAGTCTGCTTAGTTTCATTCAATGATTATCTAATACATACATGTATGTAAAAATAAACACCCTTTATTTTTTTTCAGAAGCTTACATTGAGACATATCAATAGCAACCAATGTCTTGATGAGCCTTCAGAAGATGACAAAATGGTACCTACCATGAAGGACTGCAATGGAAGCCGATCCCAACAGTGGCTCCTCCGCAATATGACCTTGAGTGCCTGAAGTCAAACAAATCTCACTATGTTTCCCTAAGACCAAGCAAGGATTGATACTTTTGTCTATAATTTCATTCAGGTGAAGATATCATTCACTTGGGGAAATTAAAAGCTTAAAAGGCCTTTGCTATGACAAGACATTGGGTTTTGTGTTTCTTTCCCTTGATCTGGGAAGATTTGCTGAAGCCCTTTATTAAATTTTTATATCTGTTCAAAGGAAGCACAGTTTAGAACTTATAAAGATCATAGATGATATTATAAATACCACAGTGATTTGGGTGAAAATATATATGTATACATATAATATATAACCCTTTTGAATTTTATCTCACAGGGATTATTTGAACTTTTTTTATTTTTTATTTTTGTTGTTCTTGTGATGTCACAAAATATTGCTTGAAAAGGAACATACTACAAAATGCCTTACAAAAGTAATTTTGTGAAGGATTATACTGATTGTTTTATAAATTTCTTCTATTTCTACTTGTCCTTCATGGGAACATGGAGCAACTTATTTACTGTTTCATGTTTTGTTTTATTTTTAAAGACTCAGCAAAGTATTAAATTAACATAACTGAGCAGTAAATTCACTGATATGATGAATGGTTCATGTTCTAACCCCATCCCCATATAAGAAGTTATAAAATATTTAAATCCTGAATTCTTTGTTTTAACAAATAAAATCTGAACAGCAAAAGCTTTTTAAAAAATGAAACCATAAGATATGAAAGAGAGGCTGATGAACCTGAGTCACAAGGATCACATCAGGTAAGAGTGAATTATTCAGGCTCTGGTTATACCCATCACTTCAAAGTCAAGTCAAACCCCCCTAAAAAATGGTCAGAGTTGATGCCCAAAATTTAGCTTTTGATCACTGACTTTTGTGTCTAAATGTAGGAACACTAAAGGCATCTGGTCATTTTGCTTAAAGCTTCACATGCTGTGGCCTCCTGGTTGTGCAGTATAGAAACTCAGCATGGTAAATTAGACATTGAATTCCAACTGTCGCTTTTGAATTCTCAAGCATTGCAAAGTTTCATAGAGGTCACTGTTCCTTTTATAATGTGATTTTTTTAATAGAAAAAAATAGTTGTATAAAAATCCCATTGCTGTGCAATTCTACCACTGGTAAATCCATAGAAACATCCTATTTTTATCATGTGTTTCTAAATATTATACATTAAGGATTCATGATTAATTCCATTTTTGTGATGCTCTCTATAATGATACAAGTCAAATCCCCTCAATACCTTAGTAAATTCAAGTCCATTTATTTCACTAAGCAGTTATTTAGCATCTACACTGTGAGAATCACAATCCTAGCTTCTGAGAATACAAAGACAAAAATGAAACATTCCTATCACACAAAAAATCCACATCATTGGGAAAAATTGTTTAATGACAATACAACAACAAAAATCACCTAGTTGCTCAAACTTGAAGTAAATGACATTTCCAAAAATTAGCTGGTTTACGCTTAAAAACCAACATGGGCCATGAGAATAGATAAAAAGGGCCACCACAACATTGTAATGAGGAATCAATTTAGGATTGTATTGGAAGTCTAAATATACCCTACTGTGCTCATATTTTGCACTTTCTAAATTATGATATTGATAACATTAGCTCAATCCCCCTTCCCTTTTATTATTTGAATAAAATCACACTGGCCTTCAGTTGGTCAGGAGACATGAGAAACTAGAGATGGAAAGTAAGGAAAATCTCTCCAAGTTTATTCACGAAGCTATTACATATATTTTTACAAATCTGAACATTCCTTTGCCTTTTGGAGATTCTTTGAGAGTGCTCTGTTCATTAAACAGATGAGCATTTAACACCTTGAGGCAAATGGGTAGTAAAGACAAAGAAGGAAGCATTCATTGCAATACAAAGGAATCATAAAATGTGGGGTCTTTTCAAAAAGTTCTTCCTCAAGTTTTTCAACACTAATATTGTTTTAGATCCCAGAGTGGAACGGTAGCTGGTAGGTCAGGATTAGGACTATTAAAACCATCAATGATCTGTAATAGGTAATTTCAATCCCTGACAAACAAGGATATGATATGTTGTAACTAAGTGAGAAAATCAATGCAACAGTTATAAGGATTCCTTTTACTCACAAAAGACTTCACCAGGGAAAGGATTTAATCACCTCTAAGTGACTTGCAACTTTTCTTTAGGATTGCTTTTATCATAACTACAATCCAAAGGAAGCATGGACTTTGCTTATTGATTTATCCTTCTCATCCCCCTAACTACCTGTCATTAGACAACTCACTTTCTAGGCTATGTGGTCAGCATTTTTACAAAGCATAATGTCCGTACATGTGTTAGTTCTAGCCACCTTAGAGAGGGTGAGAATTCAAATCCTCCTATTTGATAGCCAATTCTTCTTCTTCTTCTTCTTCTTCTTCTTCTTCTTCTTCTTCTTCTTCTTCTTCTTCTTCTTCTTCTTCTTCTTCTTCTTCTTCTTCTTCTTCTTCTTCTTCTTCTTCTTCTTCTTCTTCTTCTTCTTCTTCTTCTTCTTCTTCTTCTTCTTCTTCTTCTTCTTCTTCTTCTTCTTCTTCTTCTTCTTCTTCTTCTTCTTCTTCTTCTTCTTCTTCTTCTTCTTCTTCTTTTCTTCTTCCTCTTCTTCCTCTTCTTCTCTCTCTCTCTCTCTCTATATATATATATATAGATATATATATGTATATATATCTATATATATATATATATGTATACACAAACATATAATGAAGAAAGTGGATTGTTGGTTGGTTTTATAATTGTCGAATCCATTTTTACTTTTTATCTACTGCCACTGGGATTTAAATACTTGATAGGTCATTTATGGCCAAATAAGGGGTCAAAATTGCATTTTAAAAACCCGAGACTAAAAAAAAAACAAAGAAATCACTCTGATGACTGGATTGATTTGAAAATATGTTCAACTCATGCTTCTCATTGATTCAAACATATTTATGACTCAAATAAGAATTGGGAGTTATTTCAGACTAATCCACAATGCCAGCTATGAGGCTCAAGATATTTTTGTCTTTTAATATCATTGAATAAAAAGATAAAGCTAAAATAGAATTCTTTGCTGAAATGAAATATTAGGAATTATGAACATATATAACTTCTGAGGCATCTTTAAATTTAGGGACCCATTCTAAAGAGACAACAAAGATGATGTTAACACTACTCTGACTTCATGCAATCTTTCAAGAACAACTGAACTAATATTCTTTGAACTTCAAACAGAATAAAGTTAAGTAATCATCAGAAATTTATTTTAAGAGTTCTATGAACTTGTCTGTGCCTCATATAGTTATTGCATGGCAATATTAAAGGCAAATTTCAGAGTACTTTACTTGGACTTGATTCCCTTTTGTCTCAAGAACAAATTATTTCTTTAAAAAGAGCTCCATATAATAAAACAGAAAATATTTCTTCATTATAGTGAAATTTTTCTTTTAAAAATTGAAACAAGATAAATAAGATTTTTTAAATGAACATTTTATTTTTATCTCTGCTACTACAGTATGACAATAGAAACATTTTTACTTTGATGTTTTGTTTTTATTGCCAATTGATAACATATCTAATATTCAAAGTTTTCAAATTTCTAAAAATAATCAGATGACATTTTAAATCTGCCATCAGTGCTCTACTTTGCTTTCTTAAGGAGAATCAGAACCAGTGACAGATGAGAAGAAATTTAGACATCATCTAGCCCAGACCCTTTAATTTACAGATGAGAAAATTGATATCCAAAGAGTTAGTAACATGCCTCATTTATTATAGCTAGGTAAGATTAATTGTAGTACAGGAACCCAGATGTTCCAATTCCTAGAATATGTTTTTCTCTCTGTTCATATTGCCTGACCTTGAGAAACATTCAAAAATCTAAACCAAAAAAATAAAAAGGCAAAGGAATGCATCAGTTATTATTATCATGATTCTTCAGTGGCTTTTAAATTATTACATTCTAAAATCATAATAACCATTAAAATCATAACAGAAAATATCATGTTCTTATACTTGAAAAAGTTAGGGTTCTAATTTTTTAAGGATACCTGGCCAATTAAATGCTGTTAAAGAACATTCCATTATTGTGTTATAATGTATGTATCTTGAAAACTAATTATCTGAAAAAGGTATTCTGGTCTTAAGCAAGTTTTACCTTCTTCACTGGAATCCAGTTCAAAATTAGCCTGGGTTTACTTGGCTGAAATCAGGACAGGACAAAACATTCCTATGAACACTTTGTTGCATCCAGTCCCAATAGCTTTTTGGAAAGTTGAGTGAAAGATTCTCAAAAGATTAATGTGTCTTTGGAACACAAATCACTGACCATGTTTAATCAAACAAATGAAATATTGAGTCAGTTCAATTTGGCTGTGGTTTGTAGATCTATTCTCAAAAAAAGAGAAAAAAGACCTCATGTAGTATTATGGAGAAGCATCAAGGTGCCATGGATAAAAGCATTGAATGCAAGTAAGAAGCATGAGATTTCAAACTGGGCTCTTTTATTTACTAATGTGTGCCATGATGGGCAGATGCCTTTTCTTTCCCCAATGTAGTATCCCCACCAAATATTTTGAGACATATGTGTATATATGTGCATATATGTCATAAATATAAACTGCCCCATTAATGCTTTTAAGATGAAGTGATTATTCTTAACCTGTATTCTTTTTTCAGCACTTTATAAGCAAAGATCGTACCTTATAAGAAATCTGACTGTCTCATTTACAGATAATTAAAATTTTGATCCTGGGAATTTGGTTTTGTAGGAGGAACCTAATATATGTCTTTAGTCTAGAAGCATATCTATTAGGTTTGCTACTTTCATCAATATGAAGAATTTAGGAAGCATCAGGAATGAAAGAATAAAAGTTTCTAGATAATAGTCATCTTTCAGCATACCTCTCATCTGCACATCTTTAATGTATTGCTAATAGATAATGAGAATTCCATTAATTTTGCAAGACCTTTGACTTCAGCATTCTGCCCCAGTGACACCCAGTACCATCATTATTTGAATTGTATATCATTATATGGAATAAATAGAAATCAGCTGTTTTGCTCTAGTTTCTGAACACATCTGGTGTGACTACACCACATTTAAACTGCTAATAAATAAAAGCTCTTATATGATCTTGAGGTGTTGAATGAACACCAGCAGTGTGTTTGAATTATGTTGTGTGAATTTTAGTGTCCAAGTGTCCATTTTTTTTTACTTTTCAATAAATTCCCCAGGCAATTTTCACTGTAAAGAAAATATAAACAAATCTCCTTCTGATTCAGGGCAGCTTTGTTAGTAACTTTCTTTCTGAGATAAAGACCATCTTTATAGTAATGATGTCATCTTTGAGTAATGTCATCCTGTTTTTGATAGAAATGGTTGGTGATCATTTCAGTCTGTTCCCTATGAATTAGGAGGAAGATATGAAATCAGCTGATTAAAGTTGTGTCTATAGTGATTGCAAAGAGAGAATTGCATTGCCTATTTCAACTTATCAGCCATAAGGTTTTGATATTTGATGACAACTAAACGTAGCACTGGGAAAATTGAGACTCCAAGAAAATATCATCAAATATCATCCCTGGCCTCTTTATTCAGTTAGGGTTGACACAGCTTTAAGAAGTCATTTCTAAAACTTCCTGAATACATTCCTGAGACATGAATCTCATACATTTATAAAAGTAGGTTGTGCATAAAAATACACATTTTAAATGTTGTAATAGTTACTAAATGGTATAATGGTTCTCTTTGCTGTAAATTTAAATATTTATACTTTTTGTAGAAATAAAATATGCCAATTTAGTTTTCCTATGGTATATGTTGTCTTTTTATTTAAAACTATGGAATCAATTTAAAGTGGTCTATATTTATCTTCTTTTTGTGGAATGAACAAGGTAATTGATAAAACCCATAGACTGTTATTCAGCTTCAATGTAATCTTGCAATCATAGTACTAGAAACACTTATTATTTTCCCAAATCCCTAGACTTTTAAACATTAATAATGATTTTTTAAAGTTTCTGTTTAATCAACAAAACTGATGACCATGAGCTGAAAAATGAAGTTACCTGATAATGTATAATGAAAAGCACCTTGTGAATTGGAGTAATTCACTGCCAAATTATTTGAGACAAGCTATAAGGTGAACATAGATTGTTCTAGAAAAGTAATTTCTAAGTTTGCAATGGTAGTGTGGAATTAAACTGCCTCTTTCATCTGTATAGTGATTTTCTAAATTGGTGTTGGCTATTCCTAGGAACCTCAGGAGCTAGGAGGGCTACAAATGAATGATTATATAGAGGGTACAGTGGGGTGTGCTTTTAATCCCTGGTGCTGCTGAAGCTTCAGTTGGTTTGTCACTTGAGATCAGGAGTTCTAGGTTGAAGTATGCTGTGTGAAGTAGGAGTTTGAGATAAGTGTAGCAGCAATATGGTGAGGCCACAGTAGTAGGAGAACATAGCAGGCTATCTAAAAAGGAGCAACAGTTCTCAGGTCAGAAATGGAGCAGGATTAAGGTCTTATAACATTAATTTCTGGGATCAGTCCCACAAGTGGCTCCTTGACTTCCCATCTAATATACTTCCAGAGCAAGATGGTGAGATCCAATCCCAAAAAACAAAACAAAAAATAGTAAGCATATGTAATGTTTGCTTAAGACAAAGAAGGTACAAAGGGATATACTTCCATGTCATTATTCCTTGCTCTTCATCCCAATTATTTATAATATTCTATTATGCTTGAGCCAATTGAACCTATTTTTTTCACATTTATATATCTTATTTATATAAAATAATAATCACATGGTTTTTATATGATATGGTCCTTTTCAATGTATAAATTTTTACTGTCATGAGTCTTATTCCACCAATCTCATAAGAAGTCACATTGACTTTGTCAAATTAGTATATCTATTTCATACTAAAAACAAAACAAACAAAGAAAAAGCCTTGTATTAAGACAGCTGCAAAAAAAAAAATATTACATTGACTTTCTCTCATTAGGATACTCATTCCTTTTCTAAAAACCTACACTTTGAAAGGTGGAATGAAGAGAGTGAAACATAGGCTGGAACCCAGCTGATCTCTTCAAATATTCCCCTCCAAAAACCTTCCAAATAATGTCTCAAATCAAAATTTAGAGTGGTATAACCAATGAAATGGTCAAAGGGAAACACATTTTTTCCATCATAAGACAAGAGGAATTCCACAAGGCAGGAGGGGAGTCTGGAACATTGGGGTAGGCTCAGACTCAGAAAGCAGGAGCACAAGCAAGGGGCCTCAGAGTAGGCAATTGTGGAAAATTAATATTAAGGTATAACAATTTTACATGAAATCTTTCTTAAAACTTATGTTTTATTATTAGTCAGCTTCTAAGCTAAAATAATTTACACCCAGATCTCAAGACATCTCACTGGGCTAGCTTTTTTTAGAGACAGGATAAAGAACTGCTCATTTATCTATAAACAAGCATTCTTTTAGGTAAGAAGAGTCAGCAAGCTCTAGTTTCCATGTTCAACTGCAGTGACCCAGTCACATCATGAAGAGGATAGGATATGTTTGTGTCTTCATTCTATGAACAAAGACCCACTTTTTTCTGTGATGAAGTAATGAGGAAGGAATTTGAGACTCAAAGTCTACCTCCTCAGTGGCTATTTATCTATCAGATATGTTTTGGGATGTCAAGTGGAGGGACTGAGTGATAAGATCAAAAGAATTATATACTGGCCTATGTGAGAAGAGTTCACTCTCTCTTTGATACACTCAGTCTCTTGGGCACCCATTCAGATTGCAGAGGAAGTCAACTGGGCAGTTTAATTGTCTTGAGAAGCCAATAAATACATTAAATTGTAATTGAGAAATATTACGTCTCAAGAATTTTAAGCATTACACCATGGCACTTGGAGTAGCAGCTTCAGAAGCTCTCTGCCAAGAGAGGATAAGAAGGTCAGATTTCAGGAACAGATTTCAGGGGACCTTTTTCATGGCACTTGTGCAGCTGTCACTTATTAGCAGTATTATTTCCCATGAAAACTTCTGGGTCACAGTTTCAAGATGTAGGGAAGAGCTAATGGTTAGTCACAAGGGAATAGGAGCCCCTTTTGCAGTTCTAGAGCCAAAAGGTGTTCTAGTACTATAGCTACAGGGAGGAAAGGAGGGCTCCCTGGCTAAAGACCAGAGCCCAGAACAGGACAGTGACTACTGCTTTCTCAGAATGATACCACCTTGGAAGCACTGTAAACTTACAGAACCCACTCCCCTAAACTAGCTCTGAAGATAAAAGAATGAAAAAGCTTGAAGCTTGACATGAGGGTGCCCCATCCTGAGGTGAGCACACTCTAATTTTAGCATAAAGTTCAAAATCAAGAAATAGTCTGGAGAAATAAGAAAATGACAACAAAATGCCCCAAAAGGATAAGAAGTTGATCATGAAAGCTAATATAATATAAAAAAGTTAAAATAAACTTTAAAGGCAATAATGTGAAAACAGTTCAAAGATGAAGCTCAAAGAAATAAGTCAGTTAGGATTGTGATAAGCACAAATTCCTAGCAGAATAAAAGAAAGGTATAAGAGAAGTAGAGGAACACTTGGGGGTCAGGTGTTAGTTGTAATGATAAAAGAAAATTATGAAAAGATAATTGGCAGCTTGGTACAAAGATACTCAACTACTAAAGAAAATAATAGTTTTGTGTGGACTAAAACAATAAAATAGATCAACTATTGGTTAATTTGATTTAAAAAAGGAAAGGAAAAAGTAAATTACTAGTATCAAAAATTAAAGGGGAGAAGAGGGTAGCTGAGTGGCTCAGTGGATTGAGAACCAGGTCTAGAGACAGGAGGTCCTAGGTTCAAATCTGACCTCAGATAACATCATAACTCTGTGACCCTGAGAAAGTCAATTAACCCCCATTGCCTAGTTATTGCCATTCTTCTGCCTTGGAACCAATATGCAGTACTGCTTTTAAGACAGCAGGTTAAGGGTTTAAAAAATGAAAAAGGTAAATTCTCCACCAATGAAGAAGAAATTAAAGCAATTAATTTGGAATGATGCCCAAACGGCTTTAAAAGACTGCCTGCCCTTTGATTCAGCCACACCACTGCTAGGTTTGGAACCCCAAAAAGATAATAAGGAAAAATACTTGTACAAAACTGTTTATAGCCATGTTGTTTTTGGTGACAAAAAAAATTGAAAATGAAGGGGTGTCCATCAATTCAGTAATGCCTGAACAAATTGTGGCATCTGATGGTGATGGAATATTATTGTGCTGAAAGGAATAATGAACTGCAGGATTTCTATGTTAACTGGTAAACCTCTAGTAATTGATGCAGAACAAAAGGAGCAGAACCAAGAAAACATTGTACACAGAGACTAATATTGTGGCACAATTGATTGCAATAGACTTTTCTACTAACAGTAATGCAATGACCCAGGATAATCCAGAGGAATTTATGAGAAAGAATACTAGCCATTCCAGAGAAAGAACCATGAGAACAGAAGAAAAACATACAAGCAATCACGTGGTTCTAGGGGATATGATAGGGGTTTTGATTTTAAAAGATCACTCTATTACAAATATGAATAACATCAAAATAGGTTTTTAACAATGATACATTTACAACCCAATGGAATTGCTTGTCAGCTGCGGGAGCAGGGAGGGAAGAGGTGTAGGAAAATTTGTGGATCATGTAACCATATTCTAAATAAATTTTAAAAAATTAAAGCAATTGTTAAGAGTTATATTACCCAATAATATGTCAATAAATTTGATAATCTAGGTAAAATGTAAACTCCCCAGATAAAGAGAAGAACTAGAATATTTAAACAATCCCATATTAGAAAAGAAATTGAACAAGCTATCACTGTTTTCCCCAAGAAAAAATTGCCAAGGCTAAATGAATTCACAAGTTAATTCAAATACTATATAAATTATTTATAAAAATAGTTAAGGAAGGAATAATACCAAATTCCTATCTTGCCACAAATATTTTGTGGATACCTAATCCAGGAAAAAAAAATAGAGAAAGAAAGCTTTAGATCAGTGATGACACACCTTTTAGAGATGGAGTGCTGGACCACACCCCCAGACTGAATGCTATGCCCACCCCCCCAACAGAGAATGTATTTAACTATTGATTATTTTAAGACTTCCTTATTGAGAGATCTGTACTATTTAATTGCACTTTATTTCTGTCATACAGTATTTTATTCCTTTTATTTATCTCTTTTTTTGCATTTGAAGCACATGTAATTATATTGAAAAGATTTTCGTTTAACTATTTTCGATTTTTGCAATAAGCTAAGATATCCATTTGATTAGCATAAAATAACATACCCAAAAAGCTTTAGATTATGGAACCCTGCCATTTATTGATAAATGTTATGGGACTGTGATTTATGCTTGTGTCTGATTCTAGAAATTGGGATCAAAAAAGGAGCACAGATTTGTGTACATAGTGCCATAGAAGCACAGATGTAACCTGAAAAGTACCAAAGGAGCACACAGGTCAAAATGTAACCAATCTATGTGGGATTGATGAACTTCTATGCCAATATGAAAGGACTTGAACCTAGTATGAGACTCGAGGTTGTGGTGCATGACATATGTTAAGATCAAGGACTCCTTGAACCACTCTCCCTGTAAAATACTTTCTATGAAAGTACCTAACAATTGGCTTTTCTGGCTCCCCTATCCCTGAGAAATGATGAAATATTACACTAGGAAATGACACTTCCCTTTTTACACAAAAATCTAGGTTTTTCTCTCTTATATTATGGCAACTTCCTATAGTCCTGCCTTATAATGGGTAAATACAACATTAATTAAATTTCTCCCCCTACAAACTTGTCTGATAAGACAGAAAGTTACTTTAATTGGATCCTAATAACAAGGGAATGTTATGAATTTATTCTTTTATTCAGAAATACTATATACATAGTTTTGGATATTTTGATTCTGAATTTTGAATTTTTTTCTTTCAAAGTTTAATTTTTCTTCCATTTATTTATTGTTCTTTTGTTTTTTAGGTTTTTATTTTGAAAATTGACTCATATTCCCCATAACTCAACCATTTTGTGCTGATTCAATTAATAAACACCCTTTTCAGGGGGGGTTGTACTGTATTTTTTATAAAAAATCCAATATTTAAAATTTTCTTTGAGAAGAATTTCAGGAAAAGAAGTTTGCTAACTCCTTGAATCCAGAAGAATGAACTCTATGAAAAAAAAGATGCTTGCAGAAACCTACACTGCCTCAAGAAGATCCAGAATGAACTTTTGGGTACAATTGATTGAACATTTATTGTAAATGTATACTTTTATGCAAAAGGGGACTGCCCGATAATATTTTGGATTTTTATCAATGCGTCTAGGAAAACATTGGTTTTGCTTTTTCTCTTTTCTATTTCTAACTATTGTAATTTCCTCTTAAAAGGTGAAATATTGGGTCCATCTGTAGTTAGAAGTACTTTAGGACTACAAGATAATTATGTTAAATGATCAGTTGGGAGAGTAGTCTCCCAGTGATCATCAGGGGGTATTGTGAAGACTGAATTTAGCTCTCCCTTGATTATAACAATGAAGATACTTAGATCTTTCTTTATTGTGAAGATAAAACTGTAATCTTCTGATTGTATCAATGAAGGTACTTAGTTCTTCCTTTATAGTGAAGCTAGAATTGTAAGCTACAATCTATTTTTAGATTTTAACTACAAAAATGTGTTAAGTAACTACAAAGGGTGAATTAACCACAAAAAGGTGTTAAGTAGCTACAAAATGTGAACTTATCAAAACAAGTGTTAAGTAACTCAAAAAGATAAAATATAACCAAAGAAGGTAAGAACATAAGAATGGACAGTCCTGGAGAAAATCTAACTAAAGAAGGTGAGAACTAAAGAATGGGCAGTCCTGGAGAAAAGTGTCTGCTGTGATTGGTAGACATGAACATTTAGAGGTGACACAAGAGAAAAAAAATCTTTAAATAATGGGAAAAAGACTGAAGTAGAGATAGGCAGTCACTTAGGCTTGGAGTGAAGGATGGAGGAGTGACAGGAAGACAGACACCCAGACTTCTTTTCATTTAGCTGCTCATTGTTTGTGAGTGAAAAACTGACTTAGTGACCTTACCTTTCTGGACACGTGAAGCCTCCAGGTAAGACCCAACTTCTTGAGACTCTCTAACTGATAATCAGAAGAATCCAGAGTTTTCTCTCTCTATTGTAAATATTGTAAAAAAATCTAACAAAAATTACATTTGCTTTAGTAATTCATTTTGGGATTTAGAATTAAATCCCTGGCAACCACCTCATTAATATATTTCAGAGTCCAAGAACAATTAAATTTAACAATACATGTAATGAAGAAATAAAATATTACCTAAAAAAGAAATGTCTTAAAACAAAATTGACTTATTGATTAAAAAAGAGAACAAAAATCAATTAAAGAAAAGAACCTCTTTTGAAACAGAATGGGTTAAATGGTAAAGAAGTTTCAAAATTCACTGAAGAAAAGAATGCTTTACAAAGCAGAAACTCACCAAATTGAAAAAGAAGTACAAAAACTTACTGAAGAAAGCAATTTATTTGAAATTAGAATAAAGTAAATGGGACCTAATACATCTATCAATTTCAGAAACAATAGGAAATAAAAATCATTTAAAAAATAGATTAAATTAAAATTAGAAATTAAAAATGGAATAAAATTTAAAATATCGGAATGGGAAAAATTGTCTTAGAAAATTTATTGAGGAGAGCTAATTTAAGAATTATTGGATGACATGAATATCATGATCAAAATAAAAGCCTAAATACCAGATTTTAAGAAATTATCAAATAAAACTTCCCCAGTGTGTTAGATCCAGGGCTGTCAAATTTAAAATGAAAAAAAAAATCCACTGATCAATACCTAGAAGAAAACCTGAATTGAAGTCTCCAAAGAATATTATGGCCTAATCCCAGAGCTCTCAGCATAAGGAGAAAACATTGCAAGCAGCCAAAGATAAACAATTCATAAATTGTGGGTCATAGGAGGGATAACAGAAGATTTTGAAACTCATATTAAAAAGACTTGGGATATCATATTCTAGAGGGTAAAGGATCTAGTATTACACCAGGATCAACTCTGGAATTCATCTGAGTTTAATCATAAAACTCCTAGGGCCCTTATCGTTATTAGGACAATTGGAAGGAGTTTACATAGACAGATGGAACTGATTTGAATAGATTATGTTGCAATAATCACAAAAAACAAATCAGAGGAAAAAATCTATGTACTAGGAGATAGAGTAGGGGAGAAGTAGAATGAGGTAAATTATCTCACATTAAAGAAGCATGAAAGAGCTTTTATATGTTAGGGAAGAAAGGGGGGGCAGTACTAGAATCTTACTCTGGATTTTCTCAAAGAAGGATTGTCATAAACATTTATCTATTTTACCCTATAAAAATATTAGGAGAACATGAGATTGTAGTGCCAGTATAGAACATCATTAAAAGGGAGGTAAAATTGGGGAAGTGGTGGTCAGAAGAAAAACACTTCTTAAGATGGGCAGAGTGAAAAAAATAGCAGAGAGAGAGACAGAGAGACAGAGAGAGACAGAGAGAGATGGTTAACTAGAGGGAAATAGGAGAGAATGAAATACACAGTAATCATTAGTGAATATATTTTTTCAGCAAATTTCAATGACAAAAGTCATTTTTCAAATATATAGAGAACTGAATTGAATGTATAAAAATACAAGTTGTCCTATTGATAAATAGTTAAAGTATATAAAGTCAGTTTTCAGCTGAAGTAATTAAGGCGTACTATGGTCCTGAGAAATTCTAAATCAGTATGGATTAGAGAAATGCAAATTAAAACAACTCTAAGTTTCTACCCCATACCTATCAAATTGGCTGTTTTTTTTTCAGAAAAGAAAAATGGAGATGCTTTTGGAGAAATGGGACACTATTGGTAGAGTGGTGAACTGATCCGGTCATTCTGAAGAACTATTTGGGATGATACCCAAATAAGGATAGTTGTCCAGCAGTCTCTCTGAGGATCCAAAGCTATAAAACTCTATATATCCTAAAGGTATAAAAAGAAAATGTCCTATATGTACAAGAATAGTTATAGCAGCTCCTTTTATGGTGGAAAAGAATTGGAAACTGAGGAGAAACTCATCAATAACAGAATGCCTAAACAAGATGTGGTATATGATTATAATAGAATAATGTGATATAAAAAAATGAAGAGGAAGATGTTCTTAATATAAACATTTAAATACTTATATGAAATGATGCAAAGTGAAATGAACAGAATCAGGTGTAAAAATGGAGACTTGAATCCAGGACTTCAATCCCCAGAAGTCCTTGCTCCACTCACCCAGAATGCTTTGTAATATCACTGAATTCTCACCTAGGCCGAGATTGAGATGGGGTATTTAACCTGATTGGAAAGGCTTCTGGGTCTCTTTTCTTTCCTGTTTCCACTTGCAAGCAGATGGGTCTTTCATGATGTAGGTGAGGTTGTCTAGGCCTTTCTCTGGCCTAGACACGTGCTTTTCTTGTATATTCTTAAGTTCTTAATCTTAAATAAACCTCTAAAAATATAATACTCCTTGCAGAGAAAAACTAATTTCTACCTGCCTCAGTTTCCCTAAATTTTAATCTTTACAGTTGGTGACCTAATGGGACAAAATACTCTCAATCTTCTGATTCTTTTCTTTACTGATCTTTAGTTCAGCCTTTAATAGCTACTGCCTAGAAATTTTTAAGCCACGTTTCTCCAAGATGCTTTTTTAGAAAACCATCTTGATCAGCTCTTGCCAGCAGCCATCCACTTTGGAATTTCTTGATTCAATACCGATCACCTGGTCACATCCCTTCTGGCCTGGCTACTGTTGCCTGCAATCTTGACCTGTTTGATTGATAAGGCCCACTCTCTCCCAGCCCACCCCGGCTGACCTCTCTGGCTCCTGGCCCTGCTTTCCTGCCAGCAGCCATCCACTCCAGCCTGGTTTGCTGTTTGACCCAGATTGCAGCTCACCTGGCCACCCTGGTCCTCTCTCTCGGTCACCCGGTCCCTGTTCAACCCAGATCCTTGGAGCAGATCACTCAGAACTCATTTCTACCAGCTGGTAAAAATGGGGTAATTTTCCCTTAGGCTAACATTAGCCACATGGACTGGTGCAGGATGAGGTATTGAAAGAGGGAAGAGAGAAAAAGGGAGAGAAGAGACTTATGAAAAACATGGCTATTTTACAACTATATCTTTTAATTGCATTGATCCTTTTATTGACCACCTGCCTGTCAGGGAGGAGATTCAGCTCCCTACAACCATTTAGCTAACTTTGGGGAGGCAGCTGAGTGTCTCAGCGAATTGAGAGCCAGGCCTGGAGACAGGAAGTCCTGGGTTAAAATCTGGCCTCAGATACTTCCCAGCTGTGGGAACCCTGGATGGGTCCCTTAACCCCCATTTTCCAGCTCTTACCAATTTTCTGTCTTCTAACAATAGACATCTAAATGGATAATTAAAAAAAAAAAACAAGGAACTTTAAAAAGACCAGAGATTATATTTTAAGGCATTTCATAATCCAATGGTTTATTAAAAATCTCTGTATTCTATTGCATTATACTGATTGCTTTGTTTAAAGTTTAACTTTGTGATTTTAAATTCATATATCACTGCATTCAATATATTCTGTTACACTGAATCATTTTAATATACTGGGTTAACAACTTTTAAATTCGGTTGCTTTTCCCTATAACCATATTGAACAAATATCATTGTAATTAAGCTCATATATGAAAATAGCCTTTCTATTTTTGCCTTTGTAAATTGTCACATAGAGGATAGATGGACTTCAGAACTGGTTACAATTGCTATAACAACCTTTGGAAAATTTAAGGTGCTAAATATCTCAATTGATTGTAAGGGTTTTATTTTAAAAAAAACGTGATTTTTAGAATTTTTTTTAACAATTTCTGGTCATTTTTGCCTGCCCCTCCCATGGATTAAGCCCATTCTAGTAGCTGAAGTGAAATACATTTTATAACCCCTAACCTTCCCACATTTCTAAATATGTGAATGGAAGTTGGGGCAGTTAATCTCAGGGCATTTGTATCCGTAAAAAAAGCCTCCAAAAAGGAGCATCTCTCATTTATAACTCTTCAGCTCACTATTTTACTTCCACCAGAATATCTAGATTTCTTGATGATGTTCTAAACCCAAAATGAGTTTTACTTTGTTTAGAAATATGTTTATTACCAAGGTTGAAAGATTTGCTATGTTTGTAAAAACTGTGACAAATGGATTTTTAAAAATTCCATCAAGCAACTTATGTGAAATATGATAGTGTGTTTGTTAGCTATTGTAATTAATTGGGCTATTGAGAATTTTGGGGATATTGATAACTATATATTTGTACTACTGTTCTTTAAAAATGAAAAAATGTTACCTTGTTCAATTCATTTGCTCACATTCTTTTTACTTAGAATTTTTACACATAAGACTTTGATAGTCTATATTTTCATCCAGTATTTTCTTTTCTTTTGGATTTTTCTGATATCTTTTCATTTATCTTACCAATTGATTCATATACCTCATACCTCAGCCATGCATCCCTAAGTGATCCTGTATTTTCAATCACCCTCTTAATGGAGGAATGTAAAAAATATTATTTAAATTGCAAAGTTTAAATTCGTTTTTAGAAGAATTTTAGGTAAAGAAAGATGCAACCTCTCTGAATCCAGAAACTGAACTGTTGTAGAAGATACCATGAAGAAGCCTCCAGACCACAAGCTGCACAAAAATGAACTTTGGGTGTGGTTGATTGAACATTTATTTATATGTATACTTTCATGCCAAAGGGAACCTCTAAAAATATAATACTCCTTGCAGACAGAAACTAATTTCTACCTTGCCTCAGTTTCCCAAATTTTTAACTGTTACACAGGGAAACATTATATACAGTAATAGCAATATTTACAATGATCAAATGTAAATTACTTAGCTATTCTCAGTAATAAAAGGATTCAAGATTGCTAAGAACTTAGGATGAAAAATTCTACACCTCTAGAGAAAGAACTGATGGAGTCTGAATACATATAAAAGCATTTAAATTTTCTTTAATTTTCTTGTTTCTTCACTTTCATGTGTTTTTGGTTTATGTTTTCTTTTAAACATGACTAATATGTTCTGCATATTTTTACATGAGTAACCTATATCAAATTGCTTGCTGTTTCAGGAACAAGACAGGGGATGGATGGAGGAATTGAGTTTAGAATTCGAAATTTTGCAAATTTAATGTTAAAATGTATTTTTACATGTAATTGGGAAAATAAAATATTATTTAAAAAATTTTAAAACCTAATGTAATGGCCATATTTTTATTACTTAGTAGTTGATTGTTTAGCTTCCTGTAGAATTCAAGGCTTTTGGATATACCTACCTTTCAAAGATTTGGACTCAAAAGTGATGATGAGGGATTATTATCTGGGAAGATGAAAGCAAAACTTACATTCCCTGCTACACAATTAAACTTGTATTCTTATTTTTATTTCTCTTCTCATCTTTATTTGCCCTCTTATGAGAAGTAAGCTCTTTACAATATATAGCAATTATTCAGTTTTCCTGAGCCATAGAGTACACTGAAATAAACAATAGAGTATACTGGAACTTGTTTTACAATTGGAGTCAAAGATCTTGAGAATCAAATTCCTATCTCTACTACTAACTACTTCTGGAACCTTGGAAATATAACTTAACATCTCTGGGAACTCAGTTTTTATGTCTTAAAATAAGGAGGCTAAATTTATTGGCCTTTAAGATTTCTTTGAATCTATGATTCTGTGAAAATAGACATGATGAGGACAGCATTGAGGGACAACACTCATTTTATTAAAATGGTTATTATGTAGTACTGAAATTCTACATGTTTCATTTGGAAAGTCAAAAGAGATTGGTCTGGGAATCAGAAAAAAAATAGTTGTTAATCCTTTCCACACCAAGAACAATTAGGAAGATTTAATATTTTCCCATGAAGACTATAACAATTGTTGGGCATATGATTCCCAGAAATCTGAGCCCATTTCTATATCTGAATTCTTGCAGCAACAATTATTCTAACCTTTGAGGGAAAAAAAGTTGCTG
The DNA here is from genome assembly GCF_027887165.1 of Monodelphis domestica. Classification (NCBI taxonomy): domain Eukaryota; kingdom Metazoa; phylum Chordata; class Mammalia; order Didelphimorphia; family Didelphidae; genus Monodelphis; species Monodelphis domestica. The sequence goes on from NC_077230.1 coordinate 158,301,033, forward strand.
GAGAATACTGTGCTCTTATAATATAAGCAATGTTCCTTCAGGACTGAGTTCTTCAGGTAAATAAACATAGGTGCTGGTAATTATTTACTACCTAAAAATTGCATAAATGAAAGCATCCACAAGAATGACATGGTTTCCTTCAAGTTATGTTTTTATTACCAGTATATATAGTCATAGATTTGATATCAAAAGTTTCAATCAACTGATTTCCCCTTCAGAAATTACTTGTTCACTTGTTACTATTCAAATTTAAGCCAGGATCCCCTAAGAAGAAATGTAATAATGATATTTTTCCAAATACTATCTTGGCCATTCTAATTCCTACAGAAAAAGATTGATGGCAAATCCATTTTCATCTTTAAATTTAACTACCATAAACACACAAACATCTCAGGAAATGTTTTTGTGCTTGGTGTTGTTCAGTTGTTTCAGTCATCCCTGACTCTTGGGATCCCCATTTGGGGGTATCTTAACAAAGATATTCGAGTGATTTGCAATTTCCTTCTTGGTATGATTGTATAGGATAACCTAGATACCCAGAATCATTAGAGCAATCCTGGGTCAAAAGAGTGCATGAAAAATTTCTTAATCCTGGACCCTAGAAATGCTGGTTTTTAAAAAAAACCAGCCCTTCTTCTGAGGGTGTAGCCAAGATGGTAAAGTAATCCAGAGCAGCTTGTGCTACCATAATAATCTTCTCTGAACAAGACTGAAATATCACCAAAAAAGAATTCAGTAGTGAAAGAACCAACAAGAACACAGAGTGAAACAACTTTCAAGAAAAGAAAAACCAAAATAAGTAGGCAAAGCACTTTTGGGGCACTGGGGTGAGAGAAGAGCAAACCGAGCAAGAAGCTGTAGCAAGGAAAGAAGATGCTACATCACCAACCCCATATTTCCTGTCCTAGGTTCAGAACCTAATCTCGAACTAACATCCAGACCCTGAGATCCTACCTAGGTAAATAGTGGTACAAGCCAACCCATACTCCTTGAAGTTTGAAACCAGTGGAGAAGTTCAGAGCCCTAGCCCAGGAAATTCTAGTCTCTACTTGGGATAAGGACATAGTTCACACTTTGGGGTAACTGATAAGTAATAAGTACTGATCTTTTTGCCTAAAGATCAGGGTAGAACTCTAAGACAAGACAATTAAAGCTGTACCTGATTGGATCCGATATACAGCCCCTGACATGATGAAGTTCAGAATGAGATCAAAAGTTTATACCTAAGCCTGAGGCAAGTCTTTAAACTATTTGCATCTCAAAGGTTAATTGAATCATCTGGGATTGGGGCTCTCAGAGCTCTCAGTCCATAGGCCATCACATCATTCCCCCAAGCCTACCTATAATTATATAGGGAAAATGAGCAAACAACAACAATTTAAAAAGCACCTAATCCTAAATAATTTTTATGGAGACAAAGAGCAAGGTACAGACACAGAAGATGATGGTGAAAGCAAAGGAAACACATCTAAAGTCCAAAATAAAATATGGATTGGACACAGATTCTGAAAGAAAAAAATGAAAAAGATTTCAAGAACCAGATAAGAAAGGCAGAGGAAAAGTGAGAAAGAGAAATGAAAGTGATGCAAGAAGAAACAGGCCAATTGAAAAAGGAAAACCAAAAACTGACAGAGGAAAATCAGACATTAAGAATCAGAATTGTCCATCTAGAAACTAATGATTTCATGAGAAACCAACAAACAATAAAGCAGAATCAAAGGGAAAAAAAGAACAAAAGATGAATATCTCATTGCAAAACAACTGACCTAGAAAATAGATCCCAGAGAGACAATTTTAGAATTTATTGGACTTCCTGAAAACCATGATCAAGAAAAAACCTTGGACATCACATTACACGAAATTATCAAAGATAACTGCCCAGATATTCTCAAATAAGAAAATAAAATTGAAATTGAAAGAATTCATAGACACCTCCAGAAAGAAATCCTCAAATGCCAACTTCCAGGAATGTAATAGCTAAATTTCAGAACACCAAAGTAAGGAGAAAATTCTTTATGTAGCCAGAAAGAAACCATTCAAATATACTGGAGATATACTCAGTATCACAGATAACCTAGCAGTTTCTACATTAAAAGATCAAAAGACATGGAATATGATATTTAGGAAATCAAAAGTTTTGTGTTTACAATCCAGAGTCACCTATCCAGAAAAATTGAGTATATTCTTTTAGGGGGAAAATAGACATTAAGCAAGATTGAACATTTCCAAGTATTCTTGAGAAATGTCAGGTAAAAAAAAATTTGAAGTCCAAACACCATACACAAGAGAAGCCCAAAAAAGGTAAATAAGAAAGAGAAAAATTAAAGGATTCATCAATATTAAAATGTTTATATGTTTATATGGAAAGAGGATTTCTATAATTCTCAAAAAATACTCTTATTAGTATGATAATATAAGATGTTATGATATATATGTAAATTTGATGATATGAAAATATATGTATTTATGATATATATGCATATTAATAACATGCAATAAAAGTCAAGGAGTGAAAGAGAGGGTTGCACTGAGAGAAAAGTGAGGGGAGAAATGGAATGAGATCAATTATATAGCATAAGAGCCATGAACAATATCATTACAGAGAAGGGAGGGTAAAGTTAGTGAGGGGCAAAGCTTAAACTTACTCTCATTATAAGTGGCTCAGAGAGGGAAAAACAATTATACTCAGTGGACTATAGAATTATATCACCCTACAGAAAAATACAAAGGGAATAAGACAAGGGAAGGGGGAGGTAACTGAAGGGAGGAGAAAGTGTGGTGGTGAAAAAAACAACATACTTGTGAGGAAGAAGAGAGTGAAAGGGAATAAAGTAGGATATAAAGTGTCTAATATGGTGGAGGACAATACACAATAATCATAATCTCCTTACTGCACATATAAATAACATGGAAATAGGTTTTGAACAAAGATACATGTATCACCCAGTGGAAATTTTTGTCATTTCTGGGAGGGGGAAAGGAATGCAGGGATAGGGGAAATAATGAATCATGTAACCAATGAAAAAATATTCTAAATAAATTATAAATTTAAAAAACAGAATTGAAGAGGATAATATGATGGAGGACAATACACAGTAATCATAATGCTTAATGTAAATGGGATGAACTCACCCAAAAATTGGAAGCAGATAGCAGAGTGGATTAAAAACCAGAATTCTAATATATGATTTTTATAAGAAATGCATTTGATGCAGGTTGATACACACAAATGAAGGTAAATGTTGTATCAAAATTTATTATGAATCATCTAATGTAAAAAAAAAGGAAGAGTAACAATCATGATACCAGGCACAAAGCTAAAGTAGAAATGGATCTGATTAAAAGAAATAAGGAAAGAAATTACTTGTGGCTAAAGGGTACTATCAAGAGTGAAGTAATATAATTACTAAATATTTATGCACCAAATGTTATAGCATCTAGATTTGTAAAGAAAAAAATTAAAGGACTTAAAGGAGGAAACAGATAGTAAGATTGTACTAGTGGAGAATCTCAAACTTCCCCTTTCAGAACTAGATAAGTTGAACTGAAAAATAAATAAGAAAGAAATAAGGGAAATGAATGAAATAGTAGGAAAATTACAATAGATATCTGGAAAAAACTAAACGGGTTTAAAAAGCAATATACTTTCTTCTCAGAAGTACATGTTACACATAGAAAGATTAACCTAGGGCATAGAAATATTGAAAACAACTTCTGGTCAATATGGCGGCTTAGAAGCAGCAAAAGTTCTGACCTCTGAAAACCCTTCCTTACCGATCACAAACTGAATGCTCCTAGGGTCCATATCTGACCATCTTGGGCATTGTGTTCTAAAATAATTCTTAATTGCTTTGCAAGAGTTATTTACAAAGATCTTTCTAACTTGTCTTAAACTACTCTCTTTAGTTAGGTCCCAATCTAAGTATCTGTCCCCAAACTCGATTATTCTATCCATAAATCTGGAGCATGTTTCTTCTTCCTTTTGCTTAATTTTTTCAAGTTCCATCCACTTATCTGTACTGTCTGCACATTCCCCCATTGCCATGAGGATGGCCTCTCTACAACGGTATAGTTGTAGATCATCCTCAGGATTGTTATAGTCCCATTTGGGATCCTGAGATGGCCAATGTGCTGCATTACGCCCCCGGGTTTTGTTGACATGAGCAATTATTTTATTTTTTTCACATTCAGTTAAAAAAGCCTGTAGTAAGTTCTCAACGTCCTTGTAAGACGGATTACACTGAAAAAATATGTCTCCCATCTTTTTTGTTACTAGAAAAGGATCTTGTTCATATGTGGGGATATTTCGTGTAAATTCATTTATTTCTTGGGGATTAAATTCAGTCAAGATTTGCACTACATGAGAGAAGCAGTCTGTTAACTGGGCTATAGGGAAGGTGTTTTCCATCTCTATTTCAGGGAAGGAAATTTCCTCATTCAAAGGTTCAGAAACAGGTCTGTTTCTGGTAGAGTGGGTGTTTGCCAATTGATCCTGTAAGAAACATTTTAGATCTTCTAATTGGACTTGCATTTTATCCTCAATTTTTTTTTTTATTTTAGCATCTCTAAATATAGTATTGAGGAGTACAAAAATGACAGTACCAATTAATATAAAAATTTGGAGGTATCCTGCATTCCTCAATGCCCCTAATTCTTCAGCTGCCATATAAATGTCAAAGAATGTAGTACTCATTTAAATATATATATATATATATATATATATATATATATATATATATATATATATATAGTAATTATTTCTCTAACAGTCTTCACAAAACACTTGGGGAGCAGGGCAAAGCAACAAACTTTCCACAGGGTTTTTTTTTTCTAATCTAGGAAGTTGTTCCTTAAGGGAAAGGATATTTAGAAACAGCTCTTCCAGCCAGGACTTTAGGGTCCTGTTTCTGAGATTTAAAACAGCTTAATTTAAGGAGAAAAAAGGTTTCTTACTCACCCATTCTTGCAGCTGTAAATTTGAAGTCAAGTTAAAAAAAAGAAAACAAAACTGACATGCAAGTAAGCAAAAAAATAAAGGAAAGAGATTTCACAGAAATATTTTGAGGGTTTTCTCACCAAATTCGTGGTCAGCCATAAACTGTGATAATTAAAATGTTTGAGAGCAAGGGAAATATATATATCAATTATGACAGCTGAAATTTGTTTTCTACTGTGTCTTGGTTTTATATAAATATAAGATGGTTGTCAGGGAATATATTTCCAATTTATGAATATGCCCAAGCCAACTGGGTTTTATATAGAAATTTAATTTATAATACACTGATTAATCAATAGAAAAAGAGAGAAAGTAAGAAAGGAATAAGAATGAATAAATCAGTCAGTTGGTTTTATCACTCACCCAAGATCTGTCTAGGTAAGGCTTCTCATGCCAACCTCAGGCTCCCCCTTCAAGAGAGCCTCCTTTCAAGAAATGTTTCCAGAGAATTCTCCTCCTTCAGAGCCAGGCTTCTCTCCTGGTCCTCCCACAGAGCAACCTCCTCAGTCCTCCTTCAGAGCCACCTTGCTCAGAGCAAAACCTCCCCCACCTCCCTAGTCCTCAGACCCTGCTATCTTTAAGGAAACCATCCAAGTTCCCTCCCCTCAGTTCTCACATCTGCCAATCACTGTCCATGTCTTCCCTGTGCCAATGGTGGCTCTAGCTCAACCCAGGACTGGCCAGAGGTCTGTGGCTTTGCACATGTCTGTTGAAGGTCATATTCTCAAATAATCAAATCTTGATCCTTTACTGCAGCCCTTCCTAAATCCTGTTAGGACTGAGTAGGGTGGAGATTGTAAGTTCCAAGACCTGGTTCTGTCATTCCAAGTATCTCTATTGTATCAATTCTAAAATCAATCATCACTCAAAGAATTTCCTGTTCTATGCTTAAGCATAGGTCAAAGCCCTTTCCATTGTTCAGCAAAAGGTTTCTGTCCTAAAGTAATCTTAAGTAGGGAGGAGAAAGACCCTCCCATGCAAGGGGGGGTTCACATTCCAATAGACTATCAGTAGGAAATTTTTCAAGTATGAAATTTCCCAATGGTAAAATTTCCAACATTTATAAGTCTAAGAAATTTTAGGGTTTACAGTATCGTCTTCTATCTCCTCTGTATTTTGTATTTTGGCTCCATAGAATGTGTCCAAAGTCGCCCCTTTCTTCTTATTTTTCTTGGGATTTTGGGGCTTCTGTGCTTCTGTGGAGTTTGCCATCTCTGAATGGGGAGGATTAGCTTTTCTTATCTCTGTCTGGTGTTCAGAGGTTTTAGTCCTGGGAAGATTGTCCATTCTGTGAGCTTTCCCTGGGTTGAACTCAGTATGCCTTAAGGCAGTGACTTTCACTGGAACTGGAATGGAAGGATCCGGCCAGGGGGTTATACTCTCCCCTGACTCTCTCTGTTTCCCTGATGGCTGGGTACCCCCTCGACTGGGTCGGGTTGCTTTCCGGAAGTTGCCTTCAGAATAGCTGGCTGTTAGGCTATCTTGTCAGCCCTGAGGGTTACTGTTGTTTCAGAAGACCCTGCTCTCTGAGGGGGGAGGGGCCATGACCAGAAAACCTACACTACATCAAGAAGATCCAGAATGAATTTTGGGCATGGTTGAATGAACTGAAGTTTGATTTAATATTTATTTGAACGTATACTCTTATGCCAATAGAGGACTGCCTCCTAACTGGTTTTTGTCAATGTGCCCAGCAAATATCTTTCTTCTATTTCCTTCTTCTATATAACTATTGTAATTTCCTCTTAGAAGGTGAAATTATGTATGCTCCTGCAGTTAGAAATTTGGAGGTGCAGGATGATTATGTTTAGTGATCAAATGGGGAGACTGGTCTCCCAATCATCATCAGGGGATTTTGTGAACTTTAGATCACTCCACCCTATTTAGTCTAACAAAAAAAAAGGAATGTCTACACCCATACTTAAGGATTAAGTATTTAGGAGGATGGCCTATGACAGACTTGTTCTAGCAAATGACAAATCAGAAACAACTGATAGACGCCTGGGTTGTCCTAAGTCAAGCTTAAGCTTGTACATGTAAGATGCAGGAAAGTGATGTAAAAACCATTTATATATTTCACATCACTTCCTCTCTATGGCTCTCTTTGGTGATGGAGAGGTGGCTCATGGCAGCGTGCTGAGCCTTTTGGCATGTTGGTGTGGCAGCAGCTATTGTCTGGTTTAGCAATGAGTTTTCTTTGATACCACACTGGAAGATGCCTAGTAACCTAGTTCAGGTGAGATGTCTTCTCTGAACTCTCTCAGAGTTAAGGCTGATTCTTTCCTCCTTTACCTTCTAAATAACATCCTCTTCAAAAAAAAACTCTAATTTTCAAAGACCTCATATCAGAGGACTTTGAACTCCCCCTGGCACAGGCCAGGCAGAAGAAATCCTATACCTTTCTGTCTCTCTTCTCCTTAATTTTTTCCCTCTATATTAATTAAACCACCATAAATTTCCAAGCTGAATTGGGTATTTTATTTGGGATATTCCTGGGCAACCAAAATTAATTTAGATTATGTCACAACCCTAAAATTATCTTTTCAGTTATGAGGCATATGGATCAATTGACAAAAGAAAATTAAAAACATCAAAAAATCAAAATAAAAGAGAAAAAGTAACTTTTGAATGAAATATAAAATATCAAAGTCTCATGTGTAAAAATCCTAAATAAGGAAAAATAAACCTATATGAGGTCCTTGAATCAGGGCTCAGTTAAAGTGATTTATGTCCCACAAGCATATAGTATCAATTATCCACTTACCCAATCAACATCCAGGACTATAGAAATTTGCCACACTATAAAAGAAAGAAAAGGGACTAGATTTTAGCAGGATGGTAGCCAAATGTTAGTATTTGGTAGTGTGTGGCACAGGGAAGACCTATGCCTTATATATGTCAAACAGCTGCAACCTCAAACCACAAACAAGTTCAAGTCCAATGTCTTGGCACAGAATCTCATGAATCTCACCAGGATTGGTTGGTCTTTTCGACCTTGAGCTCATTGTCATTGTGCAGTGGCTCTATTTGTGATCCCCTTTCCTGGAATCAGACACAATCATTAAGCAAAATCCCATAGTTTTTGAACAATGAATGGCAGGTTTCTATAGTCTAATGTTTCTGGGTATGCATTGACATTAGAGCGAATGGAAATTTTAAACTTACCCAAGTGAAAAATAAAAAAAAAAAACAACTGTAATCCTGATAGCATGTGCTTCAAGTACAAAAAATGAGAGAGAAAAAGAAAACTCAAATACTGTATTGTATATACAAGGAAAAACAATAATAAAATTTGAAAAAGATAAAAAATATATAGTTCACAGTCAGCAATATACAGTGTTAGGCAAGAAGAGGTATAATATGAAGATTTCCAATGCAAAATGAGATCCATTTCATTTTTAACTTGGCCATGATCTATAGTATGACTGCAAATGATTTTCACCTAGTAACAGCTTTATAAAACAGTAGTACAGTAGATAATGCACACTCAAAGACATAGAAAAATTCTCCAAAATTAAAAAAAACACATTAAAGACAATAGCAAACAAACCCACTATCATTAGGATCCAGGAATTGCTGTGTGACATTTGCAAAAAGAAAAAATATAAAAACCTTTGAAACTCAGGGATACTTTTCACATGTTCTCCAGATGTAGCCACTCTTTCAACCTTGGCTGAGATATTTTTAACAAAGTCTATTACTATACTATACTATACTATTACTGTTATCATTCCAAAATGTTGGCAGAGAAGCGCAGGAAAAAAAAAAAAAACCTCTGTAGAGCTGATGAAAACCTTTTTTGTCTAAAATTTTACCAAGAATTTAGATTATTGTGGTGGTATGGTTGAGTAAGCTGAAGCGTGCAGAAGCTACTAGGCTTCCCAGGAAAATCCTTCCCACATCTCAGATGAGATTATAACCCATCATAGGGTAACTAAACCCCTTAGGGAAACCTCCCTCCTGCTGGTATCACTGAGCAAAAGGCATGTCTTTATATGTCCCATCCATTTCAATATGGAGCTGAGAACTAAAGAGTGAAAATCACTTCAGATGTCTCATCCATTACATTTTTCGTATATGTGAAGATGGGGAATACAACAATACTATTGCACTTCACTTCAACTACAAATGGATCCTTACCTCTTGTTACTAACAACTCAAAGGCAGGCATATGATCAGTCAGAGGTACTGGTGCTACTAGATACATGAAAATCACTTCTGAAGGCTCTTTAAAAATCATTTTAAATTCTTAGATCATTAAATTCTCTAAAGGATGTATAAAGGTTGTAACCTGTTTGATGGAGTCCATCCATCATCTTCTATGTGACAATTAACAAAAGCAAAAACGAACAAAAGGTTATTAATACAACATGTGATATTGATGGAACTGGTGACGAACCCAGAATTCATAAGAATATATGGTTTTGCCACTGGAAGGAGTTTGTGCAAGTTGTTTATGGACCTTTACAATGGTAATTTTTACAGTCCAGTCATAGGGGAAGTAAAAAAAAAGATAATGTAACAGCACATATAGCAAATGGCCAAAACACAGTAGCTGAAAGTGATTCAGTGTAACAAAATAGTATAGATCAGATTCATATGTGAACTCAAAAACAAAATTGAATTTTAAAACACACAGCACATACAATAAGCATGGCAGGATACAGGCATTGAATTCAAGAGTCCTTTCCTCCAATTCCAATAGAGACTTGTTCACTATTTGGAGGGGAAAAGAATATGAAAGAGTTAACATCAATAAAACAATGGAGTCTGAAAAGACTTAAAAATCACCTCCAGATCTCATTAAGTTTCCTTCTCTTCCCCAGTATCATCATCTATTTAGATTCCTTTGTTCACATCTCTGGGGTTCCCCATACCAACACTGAGCACATTGTGAACAAATCCCATATTGGATGTGTGTCAGAGACTGGACAGGCCAAAATGACAAGGGGGTATAAGGAATTGAATCTCCCCCCTGAATCTTAAGAGTATCCAAAATAATAGCAAGGACCAGTGCACCAAGGAAGAGTCGGAAAAATAGACATCATAAAACTGTAAGCTGTGTGAACATACTAAGGCTCTCTGGAAACAGGAGCTGTTTGATATAGGCAGGAAACTGGGCCATACTTGCAATCTCTGCTTCCTGTTTATAGGTGGCACTACCCTAACATGTACTGCCTAGGAGTAAAAGTCTCACAAGGAATGTTTGGGAGAAGAGTTCTGTCCCTACTCCCCCCACAGAGGTAAAACCAATGACCCCATGATACCTCAGCTGGCTTAGAAACTAGACAGGGTTTTGGGGTGGGCAAAGTGAAAGGGCCTGCTCCATGTTGTGTTCTCCCGCTGAAAAGTGGAGAGCACAGGCTTGGGACCCACATTGGGGGTGGAAATGGGGTTAATACTTCACTCTCCTTAAAGGAACCTCAGCTTATCCCTTTCAGCAAGGAGCCCAAGGCTAAGTCACTCAAACAAAAGCAGTTGGGGTGGCTGGTGGAAAAAAAAGGAAAAAAAAACATTGCAGGAAAGAGAGCAACAGCAGAGGGAGGAAACAGGGGAGCCCTGGAGAGCACAGAGTTCCCTGAGAGATATGGCTAATGGACTCTTGTGGTGAGCAGAGCCCAACCACCAGGAGAACTCCTCATTTTTATTCAAAAGACTATCTTAAAAAAATTCCAGGGGGTCAGGTGGGTAGTTCAGTGGATTAAGAGACAGGCATAGAGATGGGAGGTCCTAGGTTCAAATCTGGCCTCAGACACTTCTGAACTGTGACTCTGGGCAAGTCACTTGACCCCCATTGCCTAGCCCTTACCACTCTTTTTCATTAGAGTCAATACACGGTTTTGACTCCAAGAGGGAAGGTAAGGGTTTAAAAAAAATTCCAGAATTCTATCTCTTTGTGGCTTGCCAGAAATATAAGATTAAAATTAATATTCAATAACTCCAAGTATCATATTTTATAAAATGTATTAATAATCACTTGAAGTAAAGAAATAAAATAGCCTGAGTAAAGATCAGTTTCCCAGACCACAAAAGTGGGAAAAAAGAGAGAGAATGTGGAGTTACAGAAACTTTTATCTACAAAACATAAGGACACAATGTAAGGACAAAAGAGGAATGCTGGGAAATGTTGTTCATGGGTACAAAATTCTAATTACACAAAATGATATCTGTAGGGTCACATAATAAATATCTGATACAGATTTGGAGCTGACTTCTTCCTGATTCCAAACTCAGAATTGTATCTTCTATAACAGTGACATCAAACCTATGGTATGGGTGCCAAAGATGGCACACAGAGCATTCTCTAGACGACTGCAGATGACCCAATCCCAGGGTTCATTACTAGAAAGGCAGAGGGACTCAGGCAGAGTTTCTTCCCTCTCCCTCTCTACACTGATGGAGAACATTCCCCACATCACCCACCCTTCCACCCATTAGCCAAGTGGGAGTGTTTTCTCCCTTCTCTGTGTGGGGTAAGTAGTGGGGCGGGACATGCCTGGCACTCACTGAGGGGGAGGGGAATGGTATATGGTCTTGGGGGTGAACACAATGAATTCACTCTGGGGGGTGTAATGAGGTTAGGACCTGGCACTCCACCTCTAAAGGATTTGCCATCAATGTCCTTTACTATACTGCCTTCCAGAGAAAACAGTTTCCCTCATTGTTAAAAAACAAACTATCAATTAATGTTATCATCTGTTCAAACTGCGAGCAGCTCTCTTTATTTTCACAGTTGAACTCCTGTAAAAAGTTGTCTACTCTTTCTTTCTTCCTTCCCTTTCCTCTCATCTTGTTCCCAAATTAATTTATTAGTCTTACTTTTGACCCTTTTTTCAACTGCTCCTCTCAAAGTTGCAATTGATCTTTTAATTGTCAAATCAGATGATCTTTTCATTTGGTTTCATCCTTTTCATCTCCTATGTAATATTATTTATCATCTTCACCTGATTATTCTCTCTTTTTTGTATTTCCCTGACAACATTATTTTGGTTATTTTCCTCAAGAAAGTTTGGAGTTTTTATCCAAGTGTTGATTTTAAAAATGTATCTAGTATTGTAATTTAGGCTTTGTTTATGTTTCAGTAATAAGTTCTCAGAATTGGAGTAAGGAAAAAATGTATAGGTGGTTGAAAAGAAAATGAAATTATTTCTCCATTTTTAAGTATCTGATATTAAAAATAATTATTTTATTAAAATAGAGTTAACTCCCTCATATCATCTCTGCTCCCACTAGAGAAGACATAATTTGACAAGACGATAAATGTAGATGCATATAACTATGTCTTATTTATATTTACCTGTTCTTTTTCTGAAAGTGGACATGCACAAGTCATTCTTCAGACAATACTTCCAAAGCTTTATACAATGTTCTCTTGATTCTGGTCATTTCACTGTTTATGATTTCATATAGGTCTTTCCAAGTTTTTCTAAAATTAATATTTGTCCTTTATTATGGTGCTATGCTATACCATCATAATAACATGCCACAACTTTTGTAGACATTCTCCAATTCATGGACATCATTTCAATTTCCAATTCTTTGACACTACAAAAAGAACTGTTATAAATATATACTCAAAATGATTCCTATCACCTATTTAATTTGTATATTCTTCTCCCATCCATAAATTTTGTTGGTAATATGTTACCTATTTTTATTTACTCATATCTCTTTTTATGCCTAAGTATCCACTTTTTATCTTATCTTCATAAATGGAGTAAGATATTGGTCTATATCTAGTTTCTGTCAGACTTTTTCTGTTTTTCCAACAATTTTTGCCAAATTATGTATTCTTATTACAAAAAGCTGAATCTTTAATTTTGTCCACACAAGACTACTATAATAATTGACACTTATTTGTTGTATTTTTTCTGTTCCATTGATATATTTTAGTGTTTCTTAGCTAGTGTCAGATAGTTTTGATTATTACTATTGTATATAATAGTTAAACATCTTATGCTGTTAAAATTTCTTTCTTTACCTTCTGTTTTTCCAAAAGAATTTTGTTAATATTTTCCTACTTCAGTATAATATTTTTGATAATTTAATTGCGTTGACATTGAATAAGTAGATCTGAATATTTTAAAAGATTAAAAGAGTTCATTTTCTAAGTTAGACTCTCTTATATGTAATAGATAATATTGAGGGGGATATATTTAATGAGTAAATGATAACTAATAAATCAGCTAGTTATTTTCTTTTACCTACCCTCCTCCTTCTATACCTCCCTTCCTCCCTCTTCCAGCCTCTCTTCCTCCCCTCTGCTCCCCTTCAGCTTCCCCTTCCCTGTTCTCCAGCCTCCTTCTAAGTCACTCAGGGTGAGCTATGATCTTTCAAGTCATATAGTCTTTATCTTCTTTTATTTCAAGTAAGGGGTTTATTTGGGGAAGGCAAGAAAGGGTAGAGAATGGAGGTAAGATGGTTGGAGCTTGTTTCCCTATTATCTGTTGTGAGCAAAGGAATGACTAGAGATTGGAATAATTTTAGTTAACTATGGTGCATTAATTTAAGAACTAGCTGTGGTTCTGGTAGGTCCTGAAAACTTAAGAGAGGACTTTGAATTTAAGTACTGAATTAGGTGGAATTAGACTGAAGGTAGGTTTGCCACCAATAGAGTACTGGGCCTGAAGTTAGGAATATATGTTCAAATCTGACATCAGATATTTACTAGTTGCTTGACCCTAGCTAAGTCACTTAACCATGTTTGCCTCAGTTCCTTATTTGTAAAATGAGTTAGAGAAGATAATTGTAAACCATTTCAGTATCTTTACAAAAAGAAAAAAAATACAGCCAAGATTATTTTGAAACAACTGAACAAGAAGGGCAACATCATTAGAATGAGATCCTGTCAGTTTATGACCAGCCTATCTATTTCTGGAAAGGGTTTTCACTGAATACTGGTCAGAATAGCATAGGAAGGCTGTTTTCCAAGAATTCACCAGCAGTGTTAAAGGAATGAGATTACCATTGAGGAAAGAGTGATTGTAATAGTAGGTGAGAAAATGGTTCAGTAGAGAGATTCACTAGGTATTTGGTTATATTGTTATGTATATATACTGTTAACCTGGTGATCTCATCAAGGGTCTATGTGGGATAATGGAATGTGCTGAATTTTTTGAGTCAGAGGACTAAGGTTGACATACCTGCCTTGTCATCTTTATAAACTTGGGTGAATTGCTTATATTCCCTGGGTTTCATTACTATCATCTATAAAATAAAGAATATATACTAGATGAACTTACTATCAGCTCTAAATCTATGATGTTTTTAAGAATCCGTAGAGAAAAATGTATCAACAAATAGATGGATAAGAGGTGGGTAGCTGAATGGAAAGGAAATCAGGATAGTATGATAATATCTAACATTCTCTAAGAAGGTAAATATGAATATACAGAACTCTTATTATTGTAAGAAGTTTTATGTCTGGTAAAAATTTGATATTAGGTGGAGGTAGGGTAGTTTTGGTGCAGACACAATAGCCCTAGCCTGGGCATTAGCTTGAAATAGTGTTGGGGATAAGGCAAAGGAGGTATTCGCCCTAGCCAGTCATTTGATAGTTTTCTATTTTAAATAATTATTCTTAGTAAAGTGAGTTCTCTGTAATTTTTTCACCTTAGGGCATAGTACAGGTCAGTGTGCCCTATTTCTGGAAATACCTAAAAATCAATCTATGAAAAGAAACTAGGTTCTGATTCAAACTGAAAACCATCCCATCATTTACAGCTTACTCTTTTACTAAAAAGTTAATCCATCATAAATGTAGTGTTCTATGGGTTTATTTTGAAGTTAACAACCCTCTTAGAATGTCTAGACATCTTTATATTTCTTGTCATGGTGTCAGCATAATATTCTTTGGAAGTCACTACTGGATGTGCACTCTTATTGTTGTTCTTTGATAAAGCTGTCCACTGAAGATGTTACTAAGACTCATGTAAATCTCACTAACAGTCTCAACACTTATTTCTCTGCGTCTTTCAGTTGGTATGTGTGTTTGTGTTTACATACATTTTATATACATACATATATATATAATTATTATATATAGATATATAGTGTATGTGTCTTTCTCTTTTCTCTATCTTCCTGTCTTTCTATTGGTCTCAATCTCTGTGTTTCTATCTGTCTCTGTGTCTGACTGTCTCTGTCTCTGTCTCTGTCTCTGTCTCTCTCTCTCTCTCTGTCTCTCTCTCTCTCTCTCTCTCTCTCTCTCTCTCTCTCTCTCTCACACACACACACACACACACACACACACACACTTCAACAGCAGTAACATCACAGCAGGACAAGTTCAAGACTCCTGTAAGGACAGTCAAGGGTTGATGATACTAGAGCTTAAAATAGCTCTCTTTGTTTGGAATTTAGGATTTGAATAGTCTTCATCAGTCTCATTGGCTACAGCCTTTCAGCACTGTCAACTGCCACTCGAGGGAGCTAAAATAACTTCAAGGCATTTCATTGCCAGATACTTTCCATCTACCCTGAAAAGATTTAACTGTGTTTTAAGAAGTAAGATGAGACCCACAAAAAAATCTGAGCTGAAGGTAGTTTTTCTTATAATGTTTACCCAGAATCTTAGAGTAGAAGAGTTGATTCTGAGAATCATGCTAAAGCTAAAGGTGATAGAATCTTTTCTGATCTTCCCTCAGGACATACATTATTATCAATGAATTGTATGAATTGTTTTTTTCTTTTTTGAGAACTATGAAAATTATTAGCTTCCTTTATAGTTCTTTTCAGTGTCAACAATCTTTAAGTGAAAAGGTATTTACTTTTTAAATTAAATTCCCTGTTTCTGTGATTCAAATATTTAATCAAATTATGCATTGACCTTTTATTTAAATGATATTGCTAATAATTATATTTTATGTATAAATAAATGTTCCAGGAGTTGAGGAATGTGTGAGATGGGGATTTCCTGAGTTCATTTGATAGTTTCTTCTTATTCATGATCATCATCTGGTGGCCCAATGGGCCACCATTGTAATTTTCATAAACAAATTTCATAAACAAAATCAAAGTCAAAAGCACATATACAAAGTAATAATTTCTCATGGTTATTCTTCCTGATCACTAGCTCACAGAATAGCTCACTTTCTTCAAGACACTGTTTAAGACATTACCTTTGACATGAGACCATTCCTGATTCTTCTTTTTCCCCCTATCAAAATACCTGGTAGAAACCTCTTCACAATCTTGCTTTTATTCTATATTGTTGTTGTTGTTGTTGTTGTTGTTGTTTTTAGTAGTAATAGTAGTAGTAGTAGTAGTAGTAGTAGTAATGGTGGTGGTGGTGGTGGTGGTGGTGTGTGTGTGTGTGTGTGTGTGCGTGTGTGTGTATGTGTATATGCGTGTCTGTGGGTACTTCCTCTGATCGAATTATATCAATTTAATGGTGGTGATTGTTTCATTTATTGTATGGTATCATTGATGTCTATCAAATTGTCTGGACTATAGTAGGTGCTTAATAAATTATTACTCATTCATTGATTGATTTGGAATAGCTCTGATAATTAGACCACTTTTTTCCCTTTACATAAAGTTTAAATTTGTTTCTTCATTTCTTTAGTTCATTGCTTATGGTTTTGGCTTCACCAATCGATCAAATCAAGTTTAATACTTTTCCGGGTGACAGACTTTCAAATATTTATAGCCATCACATTCTGTCTTCCTTTCTCCCCTCTTTTTTCCTCCCCAAAATTAGTATCTCCAACTGCCTCTATAACTATAGTATGAACTTGAAGCCTTTTAAAATAAAAGATGTTTTTTTCTATACACTCTCAAATTTGTTAAAGTGTATTTCTCAGAACTGAATACATTAGTTTAGCTATGATATGGCCAAGACAAAATATAATTATTCTATCTTTTCCTTAATATTGTATATAATTTCTATTAGGTGGTTCTTTTCTTAGGTGGTTTATGGTAATATGGTTTTGCTGAGCAAGTACAGGGAGCAATAAGGTAGTGAGAAGACAGACCCTGCCTCCCTCCTCCCTCTTCC
Source organism: Monodelphis domestica (assembly GCF_027887165.1). Classification (NCBI taxonomy): domain Eukaryota; kingdom Metazoa; phylum Chordata; class Mammalia; order Didelphimorphia; family Didelphidae; genus Monodelphis; species Monodelphis domestica. The sequence continues at coordinate 158,318,027 of NC_077230.1, forward strand.
TCTCACTTCCATTATTCTCTTCAGTTAGAGTCAAGCTGGGATTCTAGAATGAGTAAGTTGACTAACAATAACAATATGACAAATAACTCACTCTATATTTGTTAGAAATATGGGTTTATTTTAAGGAAGGAGAGACGGAATTTGGATAGGAGAGATGGGTTAGAGTTTCCCTGATCTAGAGTAAATCTTAAAATTGAGTAACTAAAATTATATAGTCTTAGAACAGGGATGTTATCAGTTTTAAATATCTTCAGAGTCAAACTCCTAGTAACACACAGAAAAATTCAGTAACCAACAGGCAGAGAACTTTCTCAGCCCTTCCTTCTCAAGTGTCAGGAAGAAGAGTCCCCAGCAGCAGTTTGGTTCTCTCTGTTTAACTGCCTCCCTCCAGGTCACATTCCCCCCTGGAATTTTCCTTCATGGACAGATCTCCAAGATTCCATTCATAGCATCTATTTCTCCAGGTTTTCTGTAGTATTCCTCTCTCAAAAATGTCATTCTTAATTGAGCCCAAAGTTATATTTGTTTTCTTGAATGTCTTATCATATTGCTGATTCATATTGAACTTAAAATACACTAATACCGGCAGATTATTTTCAAATGAACTAACCTTCAGGCTTACTTCCTCTAGCTTCTTACATACTGGTTGATTTTCTGAAATCAGGAAGAGATCTTTACTTTTATCCCTATTTGATTTTATAATACTAAACATAGCCCAAAATTTTAACCTGTCTAGAACTTTTTGGGGTCTTGACTCTTTTATCCAGTGTGTTAGCCATTCCTCATATATTTGGATCATCTGCAAATATATGTGTTATTTATACTGTTTTCTAAGTCACTGATAAAAATGTTATTCAGAATAATACCCATGTATCCCTGGGGAACTCCACAGAAGATACCTATTTTCAATTTTACATATAGCTGTTGAAGAAAATGAGAATCCCTGACCCCCTGAATCTTTTAAAAATATAAATTAATTAGTATTTAGCTAATAGAAGTGATTTATCTAGGATAATTATTGACTAGTGATTAATAGAATTATAGCAATTATATTACAAGGTAACTATGTTTTATAAGGTTATTTAGAAAACTGAATATGACATATTTAGCTGTTTCTGTGACTTTCCTATAAGCCGGCATTTTGCAAAAGGGTGTGAAACCATCCAAGCAGAAGGATTGTGTACCATGTGATTCATTAGTAGGAAGGCCTAGTACCCTCTAAGTAGAAGGCTGATATATCACATGACACAGTAATGGGAAGAGAAGCATCTTATAATGTAGAAATCTACCAACCACATAAGGCATATCTGAAGGAGATAGTAACCTAATGGATCAGTTTAAGAACCATCCTAAACAATTAGGATGCAATAGGAAACTGAGATTTCCTCAAGAAGCTATTATCCATTCATTTAAAGAAGATGTCTATCTCACCCATTTCAAAAACATAAATGTAATGTCAGAAAATGTATTCCCCATCCATTGTATCTCTCAACCCTTTAGAAAAAGTTCCCTTCTCATTTGTCAACAAAATATATCCTGATGTAATTTTAGGGTATGTAAGAAGGAAAAATTCCAAATTCAATTCTTTCACATGTGAGGAAGCCTAAGGATCTAGCTTTTCTGAGAGACACTTGTCTCTCTCAATAAACCTGTTATTGGCATGGAAAGTTGCTTCTTTGTTTTATTTCAGATTTGCTTAAAAATATTCATCACACTGCTAATGAATTCTCTTTGGGTCAAACCATTCAATATGTTCCAAAGGCACATAATGGTGTCATTGTCTAGTTATCATTTCTTTACATTTTTAAAACTGCATCATGAAAGATTTATCACATTTTTTACTAGTATTTCAGAAAAAATATATGTACATCATTCCTTTGATATAATATTTTAGTAGATACCCAAAAAGGGAGCAGGAGTGGAAAGAAAAGTGTTTTCTGGAATATCTTCTCAATGAAGCTCTTCTGATTTTTTGTGATCAGTGCTTGCCTTTCTACATGTCCATTAAACATCAATAATTATGCTTTTGAATTCAATAGAAATAAAAATCATATTTTCAAACTTGATTAAATATTTGCCTTGTCAAGTCCTATTATACCACTCATATTCACCACTGTATTTCAAATATTGAGAAAGGATCAAAATAACATCAGTTAATTTATTACTCTAAGATAGAGTACATATGAACTGGTATTAATCAAAAGTAGTTATGTAATCTCTTACTATCTGTTTTTTGTAGGTGTATAATGGTAATTATAATAAAAGTTCAATTACCTTAGTAAAAAGATAGAGTGTAGACTTAAAAAAGGGAACAGAAACATTTCTAGGCTGATTTAAGAAATTTTCATGGAACATTGATGATGTCAGAGGAAGAGAAATTTTAGAGTGTGCCTTAGGAATGTCAGTTGAAAAACAGACAACCACTTCTGGGAGAGAGATTCAGAGGCTGATTGCTCTTGGCTTTGCTGCTGATCAGCCTTTGAAGACTTGTGAATGAGTTGAATATCTTTGAAAAAGTTGGATAGAAGTCTGATCAATTAAGCAGGAGAGTTATTGAGCAGTTCTGTGGAATCCATCTGGTGGTACCAGAGGGTAGCTACTGAATGAACACCTTACCACCCTGATAGGCAGAGTAAAATCTTTGGCTGAGAGAAGGAAAATTACAGATCTATATAATTTTGTTCATAATTTTTGGAAATAGGTTAATACATTAGATTGTGAATTTAATTAGTAAGTATAGTGTCTACCTGGTTAGACAAATAAGTCATCCTTTGCAGGACAGGGGGTCCGGTTGGGTTAGTTAGAAAATTTATTAGCTTTAGGGTATATTTCTTTTCACCAATTATCTTCCTTTTACTTTCCCTTTTCCTATAATTTAATAGTTACCATAAATAAGTTTTTTGATAACTGGTCTGAACAGAGATTTTCTCAACTGCCTGGGCAGCCATATTTTACAATGGTTAAACTTGAGAACCAGTCAAGACCAGAGACAGCTATTAGCATTATCAATATACCAATAATCAATAAGGATTAGACCCCTTATAACAGGTATCAATTATTTCTTATGTGCCAACTATTATACTATTCACTTTTATACTGCCCTTTCTCATCCAAAGGTCATTCTTCTAAGTAGATAAAAGGCAAAAGAACATAAGAATCAAGTATCTCTCTCTTTTCTTTGTTGTCATTTATTATCATTGCATCTATCTCAAGCAGCAGTTTAAAATTTTTTATCTTTCTCTTCCCCTCAATATAACTTTAAAAAAATACATTCTTTCTTTGGCTTTCTTCAATAGCTTCAGCTCCTTTTGAACTTTAGCATTCCTGACATTTTTCTAAAATACCCTGTCATGCTTTTGTATTCATACTTTTACTGTGTGTGCTTCCATCTTTTATATATGTCCTTGTCTATTTAGTAGATGTTTCTGCAACATGTTTCAAATCTGTGAAAAGCCAACCAAGAAATTCCCACTGGGAGATCAGAATTTTGAAATAGGGTTGAGACAAGGTCTGAGTGTGGGCATGTAGTGCTTAAGGTTTCTTACTTCATTTCTTTTGGCCATTCAGAGAGCTCTCTACTTCAGTATTTGGACTGCAAAGAATAGAAAACTCGAATTATTTTTGTACTGATGCAGTAGGTTTTGGAAATCATACTTATGTTTTGCCAGCTATAATGCCCACACTCCTATTGGGGAGATGAGCAGCAATAATAGGAGGACCAGGATCAGTGCTAGAACCACACCCACACCTATCAACATGGCCCATGTCTCATTAGGACTACAGTCCTATATTGACATCCTTGCTAGAGAGGCAACATGGGTTTTGGGGCAGAAGAAAGAAGTAACCAGAGACGAAATCATGAATACTATATATGAAACTGTAAGAGGATCAAAAAGGGTAATGAATTAGCAAGACCATGTTGAACACTAGTTTACTATGGTCACTACCTAACCTGTTCCATTGATTTACTGTTCTATTTCCTCATCATTACCAGATTGTTTTGATGATTATTGCTTTATAATTTAGTTTCAAATCTGGTTAGATCCTCCATTTTTTATTAGTTCCATGGAAAATCTTGAACTTTTTTCTTCTAGATGAACTTTGTTATTATTTTTTCTACTTCTATGAAGTAATTTTTGGTTAATTAGATTGGTATGACATTAAATTGCTAAATTAATTTTGTAGAATTGTCATTTTTATTATTGTCTTGGCCTAATCATGAGATATTAATATTTTTTCCAATTCTTTGATTTTATTTGTGTGAAAAGTGTTTTATAATTGTGTTCATATAGTTACTAGGTTTGTTTAATTAGGTAGACACTCAGGTATTTTTTATTGTCTATAGTTATTTTGAAAGGACATTCCTTTTTTATTTCTTGCTTTTGGACTTTGCTGATGATACATAGAAATGTTAATGATTTATGTGGGTTTATTTTGTATCCTGCAACTTTTGCTAATATTGTTAATTATTTAGACTAGTTTTTTGGTTGAATCACTAAGACTTTCTAGACATGCTATCATATCTTCTGCAAAGAATGATAACCTTCTTTCTTTTTGCATTTTCCAATTCTTTCAATTTCTCTTTCTGCTCCAATTATTATAACTAGCATTTCTAGAGCAATATTAAATAGTAATTATCACAATGGCCATACTCTCTTAACCTCTGATCTTTTGGGAAAGGTTCTAGTTTATTTCCATTATGGATAATGCTTGCTGATGGATTTGGATAGACAAGATTTATCACTTTAACAAAAATCCTTTTATTCCAATGTTTTCCAATTTTTTTAAATAAGGAAAGATTGTTGTATTTTATTAATAGCTTTTTCTGCATTTTGCCATCTCTCTCTATCTGTTCTAGTCTACTGGAATCTAACCCTCACTGAGTCAAAGTAAAGTAATTGACTGAGTGAGGTTTATCTGCTAGTTATATTACAAATTATATGCAATAGTTTGATACCAAAAGTAGTGAATTTCCTTCTCAGTTTTGGATTTCTTGAAGCAGAGAATGGAAGAAAGAAATGGGTACAACCAGAAGAATAATTTTATATACATATGGTAAAAATAAACATGAAAACAACTTGGAAAGATGTTGATCCATATGTTGATCCATATAGTGAAAACTCACAATTTTAGAAAACTGCTGATGAACCTTACTATCCATTTCCTAACAGAAATAGGTGCTCAGATTGTATAGTGTGACACATGTTTTTGAACATAGCCTAAGAGGGCATTTGTTTTACTTGATTATGAATATGCTGTTTCCCCAGTGAGAGGGGAGGTGAGAGAAAAAGAGAGGGGGAGAGAGAGAAAGTGGGAGAAAGAGAAAATAGATTTATATAAAAAAATATTCATGTAAATTAAAAATAAAATTTTGTTAAAATATTTTCAAGCAATAAGTTGGGAGTTGTGTGTATTCTCTGTGGGCTTCTGACAATTTTGAGAAATCTTTTCAATGCCTCTATGATCTCAGGTCAGAACTGTATGCTCTAAGGATATGAAATTCAAAACCCAAAACTTTGCTTAATGTATTTTTCCAATGACACCAATGCTTGTGGTTCCTTGGTGTGTTAGTGGACCATATAAAAACCATGTGGCAATTTTACTATGAGTTTTGGCCTTATATGTAATTCAGCTATAACCTTAGTTGATTTTTATCAAGTAGAACAGCCATTTTAGGGCTAAGAATGAATTGAAGTGTAACCTATAAGTTGCATTGAGTTGAATCTGATAAGAGATGGCATTTTTGTGAAGCTTTATGTTGTAGATAAAGTACTTTACATATATTATGCTGAATGCTAACACACAGTAAGTGTTTAAAAAATGTTTATTCCTTCATTTTTTCATTATCTTATTTAATTCTTTTTTTTGCTCTTTTTTTTTATTTGATCATTTCCAAGCATTATTCATTAAAGACATAGATCATTTTCTTTTTCTCCCCCCCACCCCCCATAGCCGACGCATAAATCCACTGGACATTACATGTTTTCTTGATTTGAACCCATTGCTATGTTGATAATATTTGCATTAGAGTGTTCATTTAGAGTCTCTCCTCTGTCATGTCCCCTCAACCGCTGTATTCAGGCAGTTGCTTTTCCTTGGTGTTTCTTCTCCCACAGTTTATCCTCTGCTTATGAATGGTGTTTTTTTCTCCTAGATCCCTGCAAATTGTTCAGGGACATTACACCGCCACTAATGGAGAAGTCCATTACGTTCGATTATACCACAGTGTATTAGTCTCTGTGTACAATGTTCTCCTGGTTCTGCTCCTCTCACTCTGCATCACTTCCTGGAGGTTGTTCCAGTCTCCATGGAACTCCTCGACTTTATTATTCCTTTTAGCACAATAGTATTCCATCACCAACATATAGCACAATATGCTCAGCCATTCCCCAATTGATGGGCATCCCCTCGTTTTCCAGTTTTTGGCCACCACAAAGAGCGCAGTTATGAATATTTTTGTATCAGTCTTTTTGTCCATTATCTCTTTGGGGTACAGACCCAGCAGTGCTATGGCTGGATCAAAGGGTAGATATTCTTTTGTCACCCTTTGGGCATAGTTCCAAATTGCCCTCCAGAATGGTTGGATCAGTTCACAACTCCACCAGCAATGAATTAATGCCCCTACTTTGCCACATCCTCTCCAACATTCATTACTTTCATTTGCTGTTATGTTAGCCAATATGCTTGGTGTGAGGTGATACCTCAGAGTTGTTTTTATTTGCATCTCTCTGATTATAAGAGATTTAGAACACTTCTTCATGTGCTTATTAATAGTTTTGATTTCTTTATCTGAGAACTGCCTATCCATGTCCCTTGCCCATTTATCAATTGGAGAATGGCTTGATTTTTTTGTACAGTTGATTTAGCTCTTTTTAAATTTGAGTAATTAAACCTTTGTCAGAGGTTTCTATGAAGATTTTTTCCCAGTTTGTTGTTTCACTTCTGACTTTAGTTACATTGGTTTTGTTTGCGCAAAAGCTTTTTAATTTGATGTAGTCAAAAATATTTATTTTACATTTTGTGATTCTTTCTATGTCTTGCTTGGTTTTAAAGTCTTTCCCCTCCCAAAGGTCTGACATGTATACTATTCTGTGTTTACCCAATTTACTTATGGTTTCCTTCTTTATGTTTAAGTCACTCACCCATTTTGAATTTATCTTGGTGTAGGGTGTGAGGTGTTGATATATTCCTAGTCTCTCCCACACTGTCTTCCAATTTTCCCAACAGTTTTTATCGAATAGTGGATTTTTGTCCCAAAAGCTGGGATCTTTGGGTTTATTATATACTGTCTTGCTGAGGTCACTTTCCCCCAGTCTATTCCATTGATCTTCCTTTTTGTTCCTTAGCCAGTACCAAATTGTTTTGATGACTGCTGCTTTGTAATATAGTATAAGGTCAGAGACTGCAAGACCCCCATCATATGTGTTTTTTTTTTCATTATTTCCCTGGATATCCTTGATCTTTTGTTCTTCCAAATGAACTTTGTTATGGTTTTTTCTAAATCAGTGAGGAAGTATTTTGGTACTTCAATGTGTATGGCACTAAATAGATAAATAAGTTTGGGTAGGATGGTCATTTTTATTATATTGGCTCGTCCTATCCATGAGCAGTTAATGTTTTTCCAATTGTTCAAATCTAGTTTTAGTTGTGTGGAGAGTGTTTTGTAGTTGTGTTCATATAGTTCCTGTGTTTGTCTTGGGAGGTAGATTCCTAGGTATTTTATTTTGTCTAAGTTGATTCTGAATGGGATTTCTCTTTCTAGTTCTTGCTGCTGAGCTGTGTTGTAGATATATAGAAAAGCTAATGATTTATGTGGGTTTATTTTGTATCCTGCAACTTTGCTAAAGTTGTTAATTATTTCAATTAGCTTTTTGGTTGAATCTCTAGGATTCTTTAAGTAGACCATCATGTCATCCTCAAAGAGCAATAACTTGGACTCCTCCTTGCCGGTTTTAATGCCTTCAATTTCTTTTTCTTCTCTAATTGCTACTGCTAGTGTTTCTAGTACAATGTCAAATAGTAGAAGTGATAATGTGCATCCTTGTTTCACTCCTGATCTTATTGGAAATGCGTCTAGTTTATCCCCATTGCAGATGATATTAGCTGATGGTTTTAGATATATACTGTTTATTATTTTTAGGAATGACCCTTATATTCCTATGCTTTCTAGTGTTTTTAGTAGGAATGGGTGTTGTATTTTATCAAAGGCTTTTTCTGCGTCTATTGAGATAATCATGTGGTTCTTGCTGGTTTGCTTGTTGATGTGGTCAATTATGTGGATGGTTTTCCTAATGTTGAACCAGCCCTGCATCCCTGGTATAAATCCTACTTGATCATGGTGAATGATCCTTCTGATCACTTGCTGGAGTCTTTTTGCTAGTATCCTATTTAAGATTTTTGCATCTATATTCATTAGGGAGATTGGTCTATAGTTTTCTTTCTCTGTTTTTGACCTGCCTGGTTTTGGAATCAGTACCATGTTTGTGTCGTGAAAGGAGTTTGGTAGAATTCACTCTTTGCTTATTATGTCAAATAGTTTGTATAGTATTGGGATTAACTGTTCTCTGAATGTTTGATATAATTCACTTGTGAATCCATCAGTCCCTGGGGATTTTTTTTTGGAAGTACTTTCATGGCTTGTTGGATTTCATTTTCTGATATGGGATTATTTAAGAATTCTATTTCTTCTTCTGTTAGGCTAGGCAGTTTGTATTTTTGTATATATTCATCCATATCCCCTAAATTGGTGTATTTATTGCCATATAATTGGGCAAAGTCATTTCTAATGATTGCCTTAATTTCCTCTTCATCGAAGGTGCTGTCCCCCTTTTCATCTTTAATGCTGTTAATTTGCTTTTCTTCCTTCCTTTTTTAAATTAGATTGACCTGTACTTTGTCTATTTTGTTTGTTTTTTCAAAGTACCAGCTTCTTGTCTTATTTATTAAATCAATAGGTCTATCACTTTCAATTTTATTAATTTCTCCCTTAATTATTAGGATTTCTAGTTTGGTTTTCTGCTGGGGGGTTTTAATTTGATTGTTTTTGAGTTTTTTCATTTGCATTTACAATTGATTGATCTCTGCTCTCCCTTGTTTGTTAATATAACCATTCAGGGATATGAATTTACCTCTGATTACAGCTTTGGCTGCATCCCAAAAGGTTTGAAAGGATGTCTTGCCATTGTCATTTTCCTCAATGAAATTATTAATTGTTTCTATGATTTCTTCTTTAACTAAATGATTTTGGAGTATCATATTGTTTAATTTCCAATTGGTTTTAGATTTGGTTTTCCATGTACTATTACTAATCATTATTTTTATTGCCTTGTGATCTGAGAAGGCTGCATTCATTATTTCTGCTTTTCTGCATTTGTGTGCTCTGTTTCTGTGACCTAATGTATGGTCAATTTTTGTGAATGTGCCATGTGGTGCTGAGTAGAAAGTGTATTCCTTTTTATCCCTATTTATTTTTCTCCATATGTCTATAAATTCTAATTTTTCTAAGATTTCATTCACTTCTTTTACCTCTTTCTTATTTATTTTTTGATTTGATTTATCTAAATTTGATAATGGTTGGTTTAAGTCTCCCACTAATATGGTTTTGCTGTTTATTTCTTCCTTCAATTCTCCTAGTTTCTCCATTAGAAATTTGGGTGCTATATTATTTGGTGCATACATGTTGATTAATGATATTTCCTCGTTGTCTAGAGTCCCTTTTAACAAAATATAATTACTTTCCCTGTCCCTTTTGATCAGGTCTGTTTTTGCTTTGGCTTTATCAGATATCATGATTGCAACTCCTTCCTTTTTTCTGTCAGTTGAGGCCCAGAAGGTCTTACTCCATCCTTTAATTCTGACCTTGTGGGTGTCAACCTGCCTCATGTGTTTTTCTTGTAGACAACATATGGTAGGGTTTTGGATTCTAATCCATTCTGCTATTCGTCTACGTTTTATGGGCGAGATCATCCCATTCACATTGAGAGTTATGATTGTCATTGTGAACTCCCTGGCATTTTGATATCCTTCCCTATTTCTAACCTTTTCTTCTTCGGCTCTACCTTTTAGTACAGTGGTTTACTTTGAATCAGTCCCCCTTGTCCCCTCCCTTGATGTTTCCCTTTTTAGTCCCTCCCTTTTTGTTCCCTCCCCCTCCCCCCTCTCTTTCCCTCCCTTTTTGTTTTCCCTCTCCCCTCCCCCCGCCTTGGTTTTCCCTTCTCCCTACCCTTGTTGGGTAAGATAGAATTCAAGATCCCAATGGATCTGGATGTTTTTCCCTCTCTGAGTTGATTTCCCTGAGATTAAGGTTTAAGTAAAAAACTCTCTCTTCCTCTACTTCTTATAGGAATTTTCTTCCCCTCCCCTTCCCATGTGAATCTTTGTGTGAGAAAGATAATTCTATTTATTTTCCCCACATGTTAGTATACCTAGATTGAGAGAAATGTAGTCCTTATAGAAGAGAGTTTGAACAAAAAAAGAAGATAACATTTTTCTCCTTTCCCCTTTCCTTAATATTTACCTTTTCAGGTATTCCTTGCTCTTTGTTTTTTGGTATCAAACTTTCCACAGAGCTCTGGTCTTTTCTTTGCAAAAAGTTGGAAATCTTCTATTTTGTTGAATGCCCATACTTTCACTTGGAAGTATATACTCAGTTTTGCTGGGTAGATGATTCTTGGTTGAAGACCCAGCTCTCTTGCCTTTCTAAAGATCATGTTCCATGCCTTACGATCATTCAGAGTATAACTTGCAAGGTCTTGTGTGACCCTGATTGGCATTCCTTTATATCTAAATTGTCTTTTTCTGGCTTCCTGTAGGATTTTTTCTTTTGTTTGAGAGCTTTGGAATTTGGCAATTACATTCCTGGGAGTTGTCTTTTGGGGGTTTAGTGTAGAAGGTGATCTGTGGGCTCTGTCAGTGGCTGTATTACCCCCTTGTTCTAGAATCTCTGGGCAATTTTCTTTGATTATATCTTGTATCACAATGTTGAGTTTGGTGTTTATTTCTGGCTTTTCTGGAAGTCCAATTATTCTTCAATTATCTCTTCTCCCTCTATTTTCCAGATCTCTCACCTTGTTGGTGAGATATTTTATGTTCTCTTCTAATTTCTTGGTATTTTGGCTTTGCTTTATTAATTCTTGCTCTTTTACACAATTGTTGTCTTCCAGTTGCCTGATTCTGGCCTTTAAAGCCTGGTTTTCCTTTTCAGTTTGGTCATACCAGTTTTGTAGATGCGTGAATTTCTTTTGCATTATTTCCCACTCTTCCTCCCAAAGGCTTCCATCTTTTTGGTCATTTCTGATTCAAATTCTTCATGGGTTTGTGGAGAGTTTCCATTTCCTTTGGAAGGTTTCGGAGCATTTTCTTGTGTATCGTCTTCTATCTCCTCTGTATTTTGTATTTTGGCTCCGTAGAATGTGTCCAAAGTCTCCCCTTTCTTCTTATTTTTCTTGGGATTTTGGGGCTTCTGTGCTTCTGTGGAGTTTGCCATCTCTGAGTGGGGAGGATTAGCTTTTCTTATCTCTGTCTGGTGTTCAGAGGCTTTAGTCCTGGGCAGATTGTCCGTTCTATGAGCTTTCCCTGGGTTAAACTTAATATGCCTTAAGGCAATGACTTTCACTGGAACTGGAATGGAAGGGTTGGACCAGGGGGCCACACTCCCCCGGCTCTCTCTGTTTCCCTGCTGCTAAGGTGCCCCCTTAAGGTTGCTTTCTGGAAGTTGCCTTCAGAATAGCTGGCCGTGAGGCTGTTTTGTCGGCCCTGAGGGTTACTGTTGTTTCAGAGGACCCTGCTCTCTGAGGGGGGCGGGGCTGCGGATTCCCAGAGCCTTGGACTCTGAGCTCCTACCCCTTAGGTCCATGTGATCTCGGGTTCTGGCTTTTGAGGGGGGCCGTACCTTTTGATCCAGGTCCAGGACCAGGAGGAGGATTCCCAGGGTCTATGCTGTTGATTCTTTTGAATTTCGGAGTCTTAGGAGCTTGTAGTTTGAGATCGGTCGGGAAGGGTTTCCAGAGATCTGAACTTTAGCTTTCTCTAAGCTGCTATCTTGACTGGAAGTCCTCTTATTTAATTCTTAAGTCTCTGAGGAGTAAGCTTAGCAGTAATTAGTATTCATATGATATATATTAGAATTGGAAATTGAGTGAATTTGTGACATCTCTATAGTCATTAAGGTAGTAAATAACAGAACTGGGATTTGAAACTAGATCTTCAAGATGAGAATTTATTCCACTGAGGCAGAATAGTGTAGATGAAAGAGTGCTGGCATTGGACTTAGGAGAGAACTGGGTTTGAATCTTGGCCCCACCCCCCACTAAGTATCACTAGACAAGTTGCTTACTCTTTCTGAATATTAGTTTTCAGTGTTTAAATAGAAATTATGCAAAAAAGTAATCATTTATTGATACCCTATGAATATTTTTCCATGTCTTTACATGTCTATTTCTCAAACTCCTGATATTTTTCCTGTTTTGATTTATCTGTAGTATTATTGTGAGGATCAATCAAATTGGATAATATATGTGAAACTTAAATCAACATACAAATCTAACTTATTAAAACAGGTAGCATCACAGAGCGAGAAAAAACTGGCTTTCATATCAGGAGATTATTGTTGCATCATTTCCATCATGTACATCTCTTTGTGAACCTTATTGAGGGTTTTCTTGGCTAAGATACTAGAATGACTTACCATGTCCTTCTCTGGTTCATTTATAGATGAGGAACTGAGGCAAACAGTTAAATGATTTACCCAGTCACACAGCTACTAAGTTTCTGAGGTCAGATATTTAATTGCAAAGATTCCAATTCCGGTACTTTATACTCTGAAACATTTAGCTACCTTATTGGAATGAAGGATGGAAGGAAGGAAGGAAAGATGGATGGAGGGAAGGAAGTAAGGAAAGAAGACCTGGGTTCAAGTCTTACCTGGTATATACACTGCCAAATTAAATGTGATCAAATTTGATAGTGTATGTAAATTGTTTAGCAGTTCCTGACACATATTTAGCACTTTATAAATGTTTATTCCTCCTCCCCCAACTATTTTCTCTGGACACAAAATATTCCCAGAAATTTACTTAAACTCTCAGTGTTCTATACAACTCTCTAATGCTAACTCAGTCTTAAATTGAATCAAAATAAGGCTGACACATATCAGAAAGGAGAATTCCTTCATTCAGAGAGTTCTTTATACCAATAATTATGAGCCATCCATTTTATTATTTTGCACATATTGGGAATAATCACTTGTAGCAAAAATAATCTTGCATTTCTGAGTTCATTGATTCAACAGGAAATGGGGTAGGTATGGAAGTAGAGTACTTTTTAGATTGGTTCATTTTCTTTTCTCTTGAAAGACAAATGTCCTTTGAAGTTCCTAATATTTCATAGATACAAAGGAACATGTAAATCTTATTACATGTTAGGCATTTAATAAGTGGTTACTGAATGATTTGGTACCAAATAAGAGTTCTTATTATCAGATGATGTACAAATGGTGAACCTATAGACAAGAATTGTAGTCATAATTACCTTTGGATTTCCCACAATTCAAGTCTTTAAAATGGTGAGTATAAACAAGGGAGGTGTGGGGAAAATATCTCCCAAAATAGTATCCTAAATAAATATCAATGATAGATAGAATCAGATTTTCATTGTTATTGCTATTATTATTGAGTTGTTTCCTTCATTTCTGTCTCTTCATGACTCCATTTGAGGTTTTCTTGGCAAAAAGACTACAGTGGTTTCTCATTTCCTTCTCCAGACAGTCTGACTTACATTCTGTCACCTTTGTGCACCATGACTAGAGAATTTCAATTGGTGCCTTACTTAGTATATCTGCAGGGCACTCAGTTAACCACATTTAATTGGGAGAGAGGGGAATGTACATGCAAAGCTTTCCAAAGTATCCAAAATGTAGGCTAAGCTATCTATAACAATTATTTCCTAGGACAAAATGAATTGCTTATCTGGCTCCATTTGGCATGCTTTAGCTATACTCACACTGTTACAAGGAAGCATTTATAGTTTGCCTGTCTAACTTAAACTCATATTTGATTAAAATCCATCTAACATGTTCCAGTGTTTATTGGTAAATATTGTAGCACATAGCACTTTCTTCTGCCTTAGGCAGACAGCTGGGGGTGGGGGAATAAACTCCTGCTAAAGGATGAGGGGATCATTTGGCTTGGATTATTGCTCCACAAATAAGCCTAAAATGAAAACTGTGACTTAATTGTTTACTTTTCCTATTTGTTGAGGAAGAAAGTGTGTTTACAGTATAGTTGATGAGAAACTGTCATTCTGTATTCACAGGAGACTGTCCTGTTGTCTGACAACTAAGTCTTTGTGAATTAAGCATCTGTGGAAAGAAAATGACACCCAAACACCATATTTGTGGTGTACTTTTCCTAAATTAAATCCCTCTGTATTAAAAATCTCATAAAGCTGGCTTCTTTTAAAAATACAGTTTTTACTTTACATTTTTACTAAATCAGTCAGGAGATTTTCAAGTCAATTAAGTACAGATTTTATTTCTATATCCAAATTTGAGTTAGGTACATCAGTTAAAATTCTCCACTTCTGGGTCCTTAAATTTTGTCACCAGATATGGACATAATTAGAGATATGCCCCAACTGATATATAATTTTTATACTTACTATCTTAGAAGCTAGATTCAAATTTATTCACTTGCAAATATCATTCAGTAAAAGAAAAAAGTAATCCTGCTATTTTAAATTAGAATTTGTCATTTTCAATTTCTAAGTTTTTATATATTCATTGAACAATCTAAACTTCTTGAAGGCAAATATAATTTCATTTTTTCTTAAATATTTAAAATACTTAGCAAAATGTCTTACATATATTAGTCACTTAATAAATATTTGTTACATTTAGTTAAATTTTGTTTACTTGAAATCTGTACTTAGATAATTTCAAATCCCTCTTTGGCTACTTGTTTATTCAGCTTATCTCCAGGATACAGACTAGCATGCAAGTACCCCCTACATTTGGCCTTAGTGCCAGGATGTAAGAGGTAATGATATGTCAACTTATTGCCTACTTTTGTATTTTAAATTTAAACCTATTCTTCTCAAAAGTTTTGATTGTGAATGAGGAAATATGGACCTACTTTGAAGGAAATGTTTTATATCAGCTATTTCTTCTATACTATCTCTGGAAATCCCTTCATAATGTGCAATACATAGGTGGGGATATGTGACTGAGTAAACCATAAGCCCAATAATTTTAGGATATCTATAAAATGCAGAAAGTGTAAGAATCAAATGAGCTACTGAGAAAGTCCAGGAGCAAGAGATAGAAAGAGAAACCCCATTTAGAGTAAATGTAGACAATATAAAATTCCTAGGAAACTTATTGCCAAGACAAACCAATGATCACATCTAAAAACACTTTCCACACAAATAAAGTCAAATCTAAACAAGTGAAAAATATTAATTGTTCATAGGTAGGGCAACCCAATATAATAAAAATGACATTTCATCCTAAATTAATAGGATAAAAGACCTAGAATATCAGTGCAATCAAAGGGAAAAATATAAAGCAAAGGTGGCTCAGCTGTACCAAGTCTCAAACTATATTATAAAACAGCAAGAATCAAACAATCTGGTATTGGCTAAGAATAACTGGAGGATCAATAGAATAGATTAAGTACTCAACATCCAATGAACCAGAGTAATGTATTATTTTCTCTATGGTTTTTTTCTCTATCATAAGCAATATGTGTCTTATTTCACAAAATAATAAACATTGAAATATGTATTATATGATAATACATATCTAACTGTTCTATTACTTTCCTTCTTAAAGAAGGGGAAGGACAGTAAAGGAGAGAACATTGAATGCAAAATTTCAAAAAATAAATATTAAAGTATTATCATAATCTGGAAAAAACAACAATTTTTATTTACTAAAAGAGTCAACTGACCCTCTGGGGATCCCAATCAGTGAGTGTTAAGTTGTTCTAGTACAGTGATGGTGAAACAGTTAGAGTTGGGGTACCGGGACCTGCCTTACCACACACCCCCAGACAAAGTGCCTCGCCCACCTCCCCCATTACCAGGCATGCCATGCCCCACCCCACTCCACAGAGTGGAAGGAGGAAGATCTCCCTTTGGGCTGCTAGGCAGAGGGGTAGGTACAATGAGGAATGTTCTCAGCAAGTGTAGAGATGGGGATGGGAATGGCCCAAGCTTTCTGCCTCCCTCTAGCTCTGCCACCTGTGAGCTGCCCATCTTACCCCCTCTGTACTTCCCAGTGTGTCGTTATTCCCTGTGTATTACCCCTTGTGTGCTTATCCTCTGTGTGGCTACTAGGAAGAGGGGTGAATGATATGAAAAAAATGTTATCAGGCCTAGAGGGGAGGAGAAAGGGAGCAGCTCCTTCCAAGTCCCTCTCCCTTTCTAATAATGAACTCTGGGGAGGGGAAGGGCATCCATGTACCCACAGAGAGAGCTCTGAGTGCCATCCCATCTTTGGCACCTGTACAATAGGTTAATCATCACTATACTAGTAGAACTAAGCAATGGTGCTTCTAACCTAGTGGGGATAGAAATGGGACATGTCCAAGATTACTGGGGCCCCTCACATTTGCAGGAATCACTGTTGAAAAATCATTCTTAGTAATAAGGAAAAACACTTGTACAAAATTAGATATAGCCTCATTCTTTGTGTTTGCAAAAAATTGGAAAATGAATCCATCAATTGGGGAATGGCTAAACAAATTGTGGTATCTGATGGTGATGGAATACTGTTGTGCTGAAATGAATGATGAACTGGAAAATTTCCATGTGAACTGGAAAGACCTGCAGAAATTGATGCAGAATGAAATGAGCAGAAACAGGAGAACATTGTACACAGAAAGTAAAACATTATGGCACAATCAAATGTAATGGACTTCTTTACTAGAAGCAATGCAGTGATCCAGGGCAATCCAGAGTGACCTTAGAGAAAGAATGCTATCCAAATACAAAAAAAGAATTGTGGAAGTAGAAACACAGAAGAAAAATATGCAATTTTTCAAATCAATGGGTACATGATTTGGGGATTTTGACTTTAAATGATCAATCTATTGAAAATACTAATAATATGGAAATAAGGTTAGAAGAATAATACATGTATAGCCCAGGGGGATTGCTTGTCAGCTCCAGGTGGGGAGAGAGTAAGTTACTATAACAATACAAAAACTAGAAATTGTAACTCCGGTATTACCCTGATAAAACATTCTTAATCTGGTTATATTCATGGATTTCTGTCTAGAATTAAATTCTCACACCACTTATTCTTAAGTAGTCTCTACTGGAATGATTGTCTAAATCTTCTGTTTTGTGAATGAAATGTTTCATATTTTCCTTACTTTTTTTTCCTTAATGTTTCATATTTTCCTTAATTTTTCCTTTAATTTTTTTCATTTTTTAAAAAATATTTTTATAATTTCCTGCTGCCTCATGAAGTCTATTGCTTCTAATTGTTGGATTCTGGTTTTTCATGACTGAATTTTATCCCTGCCTTTTTGGTCATCCTTCTCCTTCTGGTGTGATTTTCTTTGGAGGTCATCTTTCATCTTCTTTGCCTCATCTTTAATTCTCTTTGACTCATCTGTCATCTCCTTTGCCTCATATTCCAGCTGATTAATTTTGACTTTCAAGACATTATTTTCTCACTTCAGTTTAAGTGCCTCTCTTCCAGATGACTTATCTTGCTTTTTAAGTTATTTTCCCAGTTGTCTTCAGCCTCTCTTAATTGCATTTTGAATTATATTTTAGTTCTTCCAAAGCCTGTGACCAATTCACTGGAGTTTTGTGTTTTTGCTTGGTGATCCTTGATCTTTCTCTATTACATTTGCTCTTTGTTCATTGCCTACATTGAAGCTGGCGATTTTAATTTCTTTTTTCTTTTTCTGTTGTTTGCTCATATTTGCCCCTTCTTTCCCCCATGTATTTCCCTGAACTCTTGTTCCTCTCATTGTGTGCTGGATCTGTGGATTTGGGCTTTTCTATCAGCCTTCACCCTTGGAGCTTAGAAAAGTTCTCAGAACAGTCTGTGGGGGAGGGGTATTGGAGCTTGAGCTTCCCTGTCCTCTGAAGGCTTGAAGAGATTAAGCCCAGCTGAGTTGAACTTGCAGAGCTGGATGTGCCCTACAGCCAAAACCTCAGGAAGGGATGGAGCGGGGTTATGGAGTGTCTCTGCTGCTGCAACTAGGCTGCCTCCTCTATGCTTCTCCTCAGGCTTCCTCCTGCATCAGATCCTTGAGCCTGGCACAGCTTTGCCCACAAGGTACACCCTCCAGGCTAGCATCCTTGCTGGCCCAGAGATTCCAGGCACTGCTGGGGACTCAGTACTATGGGTCATGGAGAGGTCCTGGGATCTTCCTTCTTCCTTCCCCTTAAATCCCCGTGTTCTAGAATTCAGGCTTTTGGGGGTGGCATATCTTTTAAGTTGAGTCCAGCAGGAGGGTTCCTTCAGAGGTCTGAACTTTCACTGCCTCTAAGCCACCATCTTGACTCAGTCTCTCTACCATCAAAATTTCTAAAGGAGAAACTAGTGGAGATAAAGGAGGAAATAGATAATGTAATTGGGGGTGGGGGAGGATCACACTCCTTAGATGGAGAAATGATGGTTGAAGGCAGTGAGGAAAGGGTTGATGAAAATGGCTTCCCTCATTTCTCCTTCCCAGAGTCCCTGAATTACTTGAGGGAGACAAAATGGAGATCTCCCTTTGGTGAAGGTTTGCCCTTTGGTAGCTGTGCTGGCCCTCAAGCGTGGAAGGGAAGTCTTCTCTAAAAGGAGAAGTATGAGGGACCTCAATCTAGATATCCACTGGTTTGGGGAGCTCACAAGCCTCCCCCTTGTGTCTTCTTGAAAACTGGAAACAAGATAGTATCTGCCAATAGGCTTACTCTCTAGATATAGATAAATGAGATTGAATTCTCTGTCTTACTGCTTGTTTGATTTGATTTGGGGAAATGGTCGAGGTAAGAGGGGTTCTGGTTGCCTTAAATCTCTTTCTAAATCAAACTAATTACTGAGGTACAAGGTTTTCTCGAATGAAGGGGAGAGATAGAATAGGGGAGAGCACTGCTCATCAATTTGAGTCCATTATCTCAATAGTTCATGGAATGAAAGTCTTTTTAAGAAATTAGGTTTCTTGACAGGAAATACCAATGTTCCAATAGGAATCCTCAATGTTAGGATTTCTGTCAGTGACAGAAATCTTCCCAGGTGTCTTGAAATGGCCCTTAGAAAAAGCCACTCCTTCCACTCTCTTCTGTGTCTCGGCCCTCAAGACCCTGCTCCTCAGGAGAATTTCTAAGAATTCCTTGTTCAGTTCCTAATTGTGGCTCTTGGCTCATGCCACTGTTGAACCTCAACATTCCATTCATCTCAATGGTTCTCTTTCCTACTCCCCATCATTACAATACTAAAACTATACCAGTAAGAGATTTGAATCTCCCTCTATCAGATCTAGATAAATCAAACCAAAAAATAAATAAGAAAGAGATAAGAGATATGAATGAAATCTTAGAAAAATTAGAGTTAATAGCAATGTGGAGAAAAACAATAGGGGCAAAAAGGAATACACCTTCTTTTTAGCAGCACACAGTACATTCACAAAGATTGACCATGTACTAGAGCACAAAAATATTGAAACAAGTGCAAAAGAGCAGAAGTAATAAATGCAATCTTCTCAGACAACAATACAAGAAAAATAATAATTAGTAAGGGTACATGGAGAGCCAAATCAAAAATAAATTGGAAAATAAATAATATGATTCTCCAAAACTGGTTAAATACAAATTATAGAAATAATTAATAATTTCATTGAAGAAAATGACAATGATGAGATATCCTTTCAAAGTCAATGGGATTCAGCCAAAGCAATACACAGAGGGAATTTTATATCCTTGAGTTCATATATTAACAAATTAGGAAGGTCAAAATTAAAAGAATTGGGCATGCAAATCAATAAACTTGAAAGGGAACAAATTAAAAATCTCCAGTAGAAAACTAAATTACAAATCCTAAAAATTAAAGGAGAAATTAATAAAATAAAAAATGAAAGAACTATGGAATTAATGAATAAATCTAGAAGCTGTTATTTTTTAAAATTAAATAAAATAAACAAAGTATTGGTCAATTTAATAAAAAAAAAAGTAAAGAAGAAAACCAATTTGACAGTATCAAAGATGAAAAGGGAGACCTCACCTCTAATGAAGAAGAAATTAAGGCCATCATTAAAAAACTATTTTGCCCAATTACATGGAGATAAATATGGCAATCTAGGTGATATGGATGAATATTTACAAAAATGTAAATTGCTTGGATTAGCAGAAAAAGAAATAGAATACTTAAATAATACCATATCAGAAAAAGAAATTGAACAAGCCATTAAAGAATTCCCTAAGAAAAATCCCCAGGGCCTGATGGATTCACAAGTGAATTCTATCAAACATTCAAAGAACAACTAATCCCAATATTATACAAACTATTTGACAGAATAAGCAAAGAAAGAGTTCTACCAAATTCCTTTCATGACACAAATCTTGTACTGATTCCAAAGCCAGAAAGGTCAAGAACAGAGAAAGAAAACTATAGACCAATCTCCTTAATGAATATTGTGAACCTTAAAAATTCTCAGACCCTACTTCATAAGGTTAGGGCTGTGAACCTTAAAAATTCCCCATTGGGACCATTCCGCATTGGGACTATTCCCCATTGTAAACAATGAAGGTACTTAGATCAGGAATGTGAGAACTCTACTTAGGTCAGGAATGTGAAAACTCTACTCCATCCCTACTTAAGCCTGCTTTAGGGGAAGAAACTCCTTGCTGAACAATGTAAAGTACTTAAACCCATACTTATAGTAAGACAAAAGTTCTTTAAGCCATGCCTATTTTTAGGACTAATATAAAGGGGTGCTAAGTACCTATAAAGGTCAGGCAACTTGTAAACTTACATGGGACAAAGAGGTGAGAACTTACTCAGAGATTTTAGTCTACTCAGGTGTGGATTACTCAAAAGTTTAGTCTACTCAGGTTTGAATTCAGAATGGACTGTCCTTTGGAAAAACATCTACTCTGATTGGTAGATGAAAGAACTTAAATAAGAGCTCAGATTCATTCAGAGGGGCATTCAGATTCAAAACAGGCTCTTGAGAACAGTCTCTTTAGACAGTCTCTTGAGGACAGTCAGAAGAATCCCTCTCTGGAGAAGGATGGCTGGCTGAACTGGTGTCTATATTCTTGTTTGGACAGATCTTGTGGTGAGTGATTAAGAACTGTCTGATCTCTCTCTTAAGACTTAGGTCTAGGCCATGTTGGCTTAAGGCCCTTCATACTTATGCCTTTATTATTCTCTCTCTCCTTCTTTAATTCCTCATTTGTATGAATTAAAATCTCTATATACCCAGTTGACTTGGGTATATTTTCATAATTGGGAATATTTCCCTGGTGACCACCTTATATTTGATTTGAAAGAAGACACTGTAGTGAAAACATATTTTCTGAGGTCACAATTTACTCATCCACTCTTATATCTACTACAATTTAAGTCTTCAACTATTTTAATTCTTACAGTTTATGGCCTAAACCATTTTAACTATTACAATATAGATGCAAAAAATCTTAAATATAATACTAGCAAAAAGACTCCAGCAAGTGATCACTAGGGTTACTCATTATGACCAGGTAGGATTTACACCAGGAATGCAAGGAAGATTTAATATTAGGAAAATCACCCACATAATTGGCCATATCAACAAGGAAAACAACAAAAATAATTTGATTATCTCAATAGATGTAGAAAAAGTCTTTGACAAAATACAACACTCATTCCTATTGAGAACACTAAAAAAGTATAGTAATAGAAGCACCTTTCCTAAGAATAATAAACAGTTGTAACAGTTAAAATTTAGTAATATTGGGGAGACTGAGGCAGGTAGACATTAGTTTCTCTCTGCAAGGAGTATTATATTTTTAGAGGTTTATTGAAGATTAAAGATTAAAGATTAAAGAATATACAAGTAAGAAACATGTGCCTAGGCCAGAGGCCTAGACAAAATAACCTCACATCACGCAAGAGACTAGCCTGCTCCAAAACAGAAGTCCAAAAAGAGCCGAGAGAGAGAGCCACTCAAAAGCCTTTGAATCAGCTTAAATACCTTCTCAATCTCGGCCCAGGTGAGATTACAAGGCATTCTGGGGAAGTGGAGCAAAGGCTCGTGGGGATTGTAGTCCTGTATTCGAGTCTATTTTTTACACAGTATATATCTAAAACCATCAGCAAATATCATCTGTAATGGGGAAAAATTAGAAGCATTCCCAAAAAATGAGGAGTGAAAAAAGGATGCCCATTAACAACTCTATGATTTAACTTTTGTACTAGAAACACTAGCAGTAGCAATTAGAGAAGAAAAAGTAATTGAAGGTATTAAAATAAGTAAGGAGGAGACCAAACTATCCCTCTTTGCAGATGACATGATTGTCTACTAAAAATTCCTAGAGAATCCACTAAAAAGCTAGTGGAAATAATCAACAACTTTAGCAAAGTTGCAGGTTACAAAATAAACCCACATAAATCATCAGCATTTCTATTTATTTCCAACACATTTCAGCAGCAAAATTAGAAAGAGAAATTCCATTTAAAATCACACTAGACAATATAAAACACTTATGAATCTATCTGCCAAGACAAACACAGGAACTATTTAAACACAACTACAAAACACTGTCCACTCAATTAAAACTAGATCTAAATAATTTGAAAAAAGCATTAATTTGTCATGGGTAGGTAAAGCTAACATAATAAAAATGACAATCCTACCCAAACTAAATTACTTATTTATCACCATACCCATTAAACTACCAATAAACATTTTTACTGAATTAGAAAAAAAAAACTGTAACAAAGTTCATCGGGAAGAAGAAAAAATCAAGAATATCAAGGAAAATATTGAAAAGAATGTGAAGGAAGGTGGCCTAGCAGTACCAGACCTCAAACTATACTATAAAGCAGTGGTTATCAAAATAATGCAGTATTGGCTAAGAGACAGAAGGGAGCATCAGTGGAATAAACTTGGGGTAAGTAACCTCAGCAAGATAGTCTATGAGAAACCCAAAGATCCCAGCTTTTGGGACAAAAATCCACTGTTTCCCAAAATCTGCTGGGAAAATTGGAAAACCATATGGGAGACATTAGGTTTAGATCAACATCTCACACACT
Organism: Monodelphis domestica; assembly: GCF_027887165.1. NCBI lineage: Eukaryota > Metazoa > Chordata > Mammalia > Didelphimorphia > Didelphidae > Monodelphis > Monodelphis domestica. The sequence goes on from NC_077230.1 coordinate 158,341,263, forward strand.
ACACCAAGATAAACTCAGAATGGGTGAATAACTTGAACATAAAGAAGGAAACCATAATTAATTAGTTGAACACAGAATGATATACTTGTCAGATCTTTGGGAAAGGAAAGATTTTAGTACCAAAAAAGAATTAGAAAAAATTGCAAAATGCAAAATAAATAATTTTGATTATATCATATTAAAATGTTTTTGTAGAAACAAAACTCGTGCATTCAAAATTAGAAGGGAAGCAACAAATTGGAAAATAATCTTTATAATGAAAAAATTTGACAAAGGTCTAATTACTCAAATTTATAAAGAGCTAAACCAGTGGTACAAAAAGTCAAGCCATTCCCCATTTGATAAATGGCAAGGGACATGAATAGGAAATTTTCAGATAAAGAATACAAAACTACAAATAAACACTTAAAAATGTTCTAAATCTCTTATAATCTGAGCAATGCAAATCAAAACAACTCTGAGGTACCACCTCACACTTAGCATATTGGCTATCACGATAGAAAAAGAAAGTATTGAATGTTGGAGGGGATATATTAAAGTTGGGACATTAATGCATTGCTGGTAGAATTGTGAATTGATCCAACCATTCTGGAAGGCAATTTGTAACTATTCCCAAAGGGTACTAAAAGACTGCCTATCCTTTGATCCAGCCATAGCACTGCTGGGTTTCAACCCCAAAGAGATAATAAGGAAAAAGGCTTGTAAAAGAATATTCGTAGCTGCGCACTTTGTGTTGGTAAAAAAGAGAAAATGAGTGGATGCCCTTCAATTGGGGAATGGCTGAACAAATTGTGGTATCTGGTGGTGATGCAATACTATTGTGCTCAAAGAAAATGAACTGGAGGAATTATGTGAACTGGAACAACCTGTAGGAATTGATGCAGATTAAAAGCAGCAGATCCAGGAGAACATTGTACACAGAGATTGATACAATGTGGTACAATCAGACTTAATGGACTTCTCTAAGAGTAGTAATGCAATGATCCAGGACAATTTTGAAGGACTTTTGAGATGGAACACAATGCACATTCAGAGGATAATCTATGGGAGCAGAAAAACAGAAGAAAAACAATTGCTTGATCGTATGGGTCAATGGGGATGTGATTGGGGTTATAAATGCTAAATGATCACCCTATTGCAAATATCAATGATATGGAAATACTTCTTGACCAATTACACATGTAAAGTTCAGTGGAATTGTGCTTTGGTTATTGGAGGGAGTTGAGGGGAGGGATGGGAAAGCACATGTTTTTTTTTTTTTTTAATCCTGGAAAAATACTCTAAATTAATCAATTAAATCTTACTTACTTAATTAATTAATTAATTTTAATTTTTATTAATTAATTAATTAAATTAAAAAATAAAATTAAAATCAAAAGCAATAAAATCTAATTGCTTCTTCAGATTGCTCATTCCATTTCCCCTCAAAGGAGAGATACCAACCTATTGGCTAGGTGGTACAGCAAATATAATTCCAATCCTGGACATTAAATGACTCATTTTCCTGAGTTCCAATTCTACCTCAGACATTAATTGCATGACCATAAGCATGTCACTTCACACTGCTGGCCTCAGTTTCTTTAACTATAACAGGAGCAGGTAAAGAAAATGGCAAGCCACTACTATATCTTTCCCAAGAAAACTCCAAATGGGAGTTACTAGGTGGCTTAGTGGATAGAGTGCAGGGCCTAGAATCAGGAGGACCTAGATTCAAATCTGGCCTCAAACAATTCCTAGCTGTGTCACCCTGGGCAAGTCACTGAATTCCCATTACCTATCTCTTAACCATGGTCTGCCTTTGAATCTATAGAAATTCTTAGAAGGTAATTTTTTTAAACGAAAAGAAAGCCTCAAATCCATTAATGAAAAGTCAGACACAACTCAAATGACTGAACAATAACAATAACATAAGAAAGATACACAGTGAAAATTTCTTTCTGAACTTCCTGTGGGACTGCCTTATATGTGAAGCAGATTCCTAGAAAAATCTGTTTTATTCTGTGTGTGAACTTGGGCCTATAGGTATTTTGTCCATATTCTAATTAGTATAAAGATGATATTAGAAATTATATCTTGTTATATTACTTTAGAGATAAGAAGTAGCTGGCTTGAGAAAAAATTGGAGTTTGAAGCAAATCTGAGATAGAGTGTCAGTTTCAAATGTTGACAGTCTAACAGCTTTTTTGTGGCAATTGGTCTCTGGGAGTGGTAGTTACTTTCTCTGGGTGTGGCTATTACTCTGAGGAGCTGGCAGTTACTCTCTAGGATGTAGTTATTCTCTCTCTGGGAGGACTGGGAGCAGGTGACATTTTCTCTCTCCTCCCTGCCTGAGGTAGAAGGAAAGAAGGGAAAAACCTGAAAGAGCTAAGTGATTTCCTTTTTCAACTTGGGAAACAGTAGTGACTGTCTTTTGCTTTTACATAAATTGTTTTTATATCTGAGGAGACCAAAGAAAAATCTGTTCTTTGGTTTGGACTCTAAATCTGTTAAGGCTCAGCATACTAACTTGGTTCTTGCTGAGGTTCAGAGAGCTAGCTTTTGTGATTTTTACAACTTGGAGACAAAGTTAAGAAGTATAATGATAATAGTGTTTAGTTTGTTGTAGAATAATGAAAATTTGGATTAATCAGATCAGGAAGGATCAGTGTAACCTGTGGATATAGGAGAAGTGGTTCCTTGCAGAATCAGGGAGTTTTATCTGGTTGAAGTTAGAATCCCTTAGAGTTATAAATCTTTTTATATCCTTATACACTCAAAAATAGTTTATTTTTATATAGCAAGAGTCTCCTTAGCATCTTTGTGCCTGGTCCTGGGGAGAAGTTCACTTATGAGCTTCACTTCACTTGAATAAACTGAAGATACTTTGTAAGCACAAGAAGCAGAATATCTAAATCAGTTTATAATCAATAATCAATTCATTGCACATTATTTTTATATTAGCTTGACCTATACTGTAAAGTGAATCATGGAAAACTCCTTATTTGGGACAGATAGATTTCTCTTAAGTCTGAGGGGAATTATTTTTAGTTGACAATAGGTTCCTAAATCCTGCAGAGAGACCTATATAGTCTGGGAGTTTTATGGGGACCAGATTTTCCCTTTGATGTGGGAGACTTAATATCCTGTTCATTTTTCTTCCCTCTATTATTTTTTGTTTGGGGAAATGCAAGACAGGTTTTTTTTTATGAAAACCGTGTCAAGTGAGAGCTATTGCTTCATATTTTTTGGTTACATTTGTATTTGAAAGTACTAGTGTTAATTCTCAGGGGTAAAAAAAATGAACCTCTTCCAGGGTACATGCAGAGACTTTTTTTGGCCGATGGTCACTAAGCATCTCAGATCTGTGGTCTAAATACATTCTTGCTCTGAGGTGAGAGAAATAAAATTGTAGCCCCATTCTGCATCTAAATGCCTTGCCCAGGTCCATGGCCTTGCTTCAGCACAAGAACATTACAACTACTAGTTTTAATAGCTTCTCTCCTTGTTCTTTGTCTTTACTTAGCTTCAAGACATGCCCAGTGGCCAGAGCCTTCTTGACTGGATTTCCCTTCTATTCCACAGTATCTACAGATCTCAAACTATTTCCTTAGACTTGTAGCAAATAACGCACTGTGGTTTCTCCTGAATTTCCTATCAACCTTTTTATCTGGTGCTCTTTCTCAATAATTATTGGAGTAATTGTGGGAAGGGGCAGGGCTGCAATGTTTCCTCTGTCTGTGCTCTCTTTGATAGTCTCCTATTCTGTTCACTCTTCCTGAGGTCACTTAATCAGAGAAGAATGATACCATTCCTTGGTATAGGAACTCTTTTTCTTTCACATCACAAAGAGCTAAAGTTACTTTACATTTTTCTGTTCTAAGTAGACTGGGCTTTGTTTTTATCAGAATGATATTTGCCCTCTTTATGGGCAGTTATGCCTTAGGAGATTTATGGGAGGAAAATTTTTAGTATAGGATTGATGTCCTGCCAGAAATGCTTATTTTGAACTATTTTGATGCTTAATGAATAGCCTTTATTTGCATGCAATTTGAAAGTTTTTATTAATGGGAACTAAAAGACAATGAATCAAGTGTGGGCATCAAAAATTGATTTTTTTAGCTTCATAATTTTGTGATAATGAATGAATCTGTAATTTTACTGACCTGAGCAACTCTCAAATGTGCAAACTCCCTTTACCAAGACAAGCCAGCCTCTTCTTTATAACTTAACATCTTAGAGAGTAAGTGTTCCAGAACACTGAGAAGTTTTAAACAATTTACCCAGTGTCAAAAGGCAAATTGTTTTAGAGAAAAGATTTTCAGTCAAGCATTCTGGATTACTTTTTTCTCTTCATACTACACTATATTCTTTCTCTCAAAAGGAAGGGAAATTAAATATTTACATATATATACTTGGTGGTCCAAGTGCCTTATGGTCAAAGGTACCCCCCAGTGAGTAAATTACCCACATTAAATAAACATCCACCCGAGGATTCTTGTTTTACTGTGCCTAAATTTATGCAGACATGGAACTTCTATGGAACTGAGGTACTGCATACAAGTTGAGAATGTAAGATCATAGCTGGCAATTTTGGTCAAAATTTATAGACCTCTCATTTCAAGGTCAAATTTCACATTGGGTCATTACTGAGATTATCCAGAGGCACAAGTAAAAGTCAGAGTAGAGATCTTGATTGGGAGATAGTCTAGGAATTACAAATAAAAAATAGAAGATAGATAAAGAAAAATGTCGCCTAGATATTGCTGGTGAAAGTGCATATAGAACCAAATGACCAAAAATTATGGCAATTCAGAGAGAGCAGACAAAATTGGGAATTGATAAAATAATTTTTGCTAGACCCAACTCTTGACTGTTGTTTGAAGACTAGTGATGAAATCTACCCATTTTTTTCGGGGCATTCTTATTTATACATTTCTTACATCTGCTATCTTCTTTGAAGGACTTGATAGTAGTACCTCAGGGCAAGTTGTTAGAAAACTGCAATGACATCTAATTTAAACCATGCAAATATTTCCACAAAAGACTTCATATTTCTTCATAAAATGTTCCTTTATGTCTATATAGGTAGTTGTTCAGAGGCCAGTGTATCCTACATTACCAATAACATTCCTTCTCCAAACAGTCCAAGAAAATGTGAGCTAAGTGTGCTCTACAGTCTGAACAGCTTAAGAAGGACTTGCTTCCTATAGCCAATGAATAAAAATTAAAAAGCATATCTAGTACTTGCATGCTATCTCTACAATGTATTTTAAGTGGGAACTGCATAGTAATTACAGAGATGTTCAACAGTTTCATTACCTCTTAGAAAAAGGCCATCAGCATTTCCTTTGAAACAGAGCTGTGGATTAAAAATTGTCTGAGTTATAAAGGAAAATGAAGAGAGTAATAATGGTCCTTAATGTGCTGGGTGAAAGGGCATCTGTGGAAAGGAGTGTCAAAGACATAGGAGGAGAAAGACCTACTATTTAACATCTCCCTCAGTAATCACCTGAAAGAGAAGGTAAACAGACATTAATTAACTTTGCAGATGGCACTAAATAAAACTCATTGTTCACACTAATTGAGGACAGAGAAATTATACAGAGACTGAATGAATTGGGAAATAAGGTCAGAAAAATTACTACATGAATGTTGACTCCTAAATAATTTGATCTTCTAAGGTTACAGGCATCCTGAAGCAGAGGATAGAGCATGGCTTACTGTGAAATGTCTTCTTAATTATTCTATTTCATAACTATAAGTAAGTACATATAATTTTTCTTTTTAAAGCATTTTCTTTTCTTTTTATTCTTTAACATATTAATATGATTTTTATTAAATATTTTCTGACATTTTGCAATTTGTATTTTCTTTCTTCTTCCTTCTTACCCCTCAGATGACAAGTGATATGATATTGGTTACCCATGCAATACATATTTGCATGTTCACCATATTGTGAAAGAAGATCAATATCACTTAAAAAAGGAAAAAAAAACTCAGGAATGAAATAAAATGAAAAATATTTTCTTAAATTTACAGAAACTACCAGTTCATGAGTGTCTTGGAGTTTTCATGGATTCCTGCATTTCTGATAACAGTTGTTATTCATAATTGAACATCTTATACTGTTGGTGTAATTGTGTGCAATGTGTTTTGGCTCTGCTCACCTCACTTTTTATCACTTTGAATAAATCTTTTGAGGTTTTGTTTTGTTTTGCTTTGCTTTTGTGACTATTCTGCTTGGTATTTCTTAAGGTACAATAGTATTCTACTATAGTCATCTATCCCAAGTTTTTTACCATTCTCCAACTGTAGACATTTCTTCATTTTTCAATTCTTTGCTGTGCATATATTTTCAAATAAACTTCAAAGTTATTTTGTCTATCCAAATTCAGGCAAGAAGATTGGGGTATTCTGATTGAATGCTCCACTTAATTGTTTTTCTAAACCTCTGATTTTGTCTTTCTAAGAAACTCCTGAGAGAAAATCCATTCAACCAATGAAGATTTGAAAGGCGTAGTTTCAGTGAGTGGCCTGAGGCACAGAGAGACTAAGTAGTTTTCCTATTGTGACTCAGTTAGTATGGATTAAACATAGGATTTGAAACTGGATCTTATTGATACCAGGAGCAGATTTTTATCCACCAATTCACAACATACTTTATCAAATTTTCTCTTCCTGTACTGACTTAGATCACTTCCCTCTCTAATTTTCAACTATGCCTTGATCTTAAATAGATATGACCCTTGGAAAATAGGTTAGAATTGAGGAATGGAAGAGATGACTTGGAATATATATGTCCTAGGACCCTGAAGTTCTGATTTGTAATCATGCATTATAATTTTCTAAAATTTAGATTCATAGTTGAACTTCCTGGACAACCTTTTGCCATGTCACCTCATCTATATCATCATTCTTTTCCATAAATAGTATTGAGAATGTTAATTAAATAAAATTTATCAATCTAGGAAAAAGACAAGTGAATCATTAGCACTATAAATCTAGTCACCTTCTCTGTGACTTCCCTGATCAAAACAACCTTCCCTTTGTGACTATTTTTTTCACAAATTGACTATGAGTTCTTTTTTATTTCTTTATATTTTTCTATATTTTATTTATTTTCCATTTATTTTCTCTTTTGTTTATTTTCTATTTATTTATTTATTTTCTATTTTATTATTTTCACAATTACATGTAAAAACAATGTTAATTATTTTCAAAACTTGTATTTAATTCTCTTTGTCCCCCTCTTTTCCCTTCTTGAGAAAGTAACAATCTGATACATATTATACATATATAGTAATGAAAAATATATTTCCATATTAACCATGTTCCAAAAGAAAATTCTGAAACAAAAAAGACAAGAACAAAGAAAGTTTTTTTTTTTTAAGAGCATGCTTGAATCTGATATATTTAATATTCATCAGTTCTTTCTCTGGAAGAGGATAGCATTTAATAGAATGTAATTTCAGTAGTAGAATGCATGGAGGATAAGGACTGATTGTATTGGGGTTTATCCATTTGTGCCTTACACATATAATTGCTTAATAAATGCATCTTCCTTTATTTGCCCATGCCAATATTGCTTTGGGAGTTCCCTCAAGTATGCAAGACAATTGTTTTATAACATATAAATAATAGATACAAAAAGAGACAAAATTTGTAAAGTTCTTATCACAGGGCCTGGTGTAGTAAATATCTATAATTATTTATTCTCTTGCCCTTTCTAGTAATTCATATTCTTAGAGGGTTACTGAGGCTTAGAAAATTCAAATGATTTGACTGTGGTCACATATTATCTGTGAAAAGTTAGTGTAGAAACCAAGTTTTCCTTATTTCAGTTTTAATACCATATCTACTTTGCCATTCTGTCTCATTTTAACTCTATACAGATGACCCCAAATAAACCAGATTGTGACCAATTTAGTCAATTGTTTAATTTATTTGGTTTATCTTTCACCAAATTTTAGGATATTTTGGTGACCAAATAGATTTTTTTTTCATTTCTCTATGCATGTTTGATAAAATCAACTTAGCACAAATTTATTGATACACTAGGAAGGTCAAAATCTCCTCACTCTGAATGGTGTAACAGTTAAATTAATTTCTATTAATAAAAGTATTATATTTTTAGAGGTTTATTAAAGATTATTAGAAATCAAGGATACAAAATAATAAGCCACATGCTCAGGGCTGATCAACCTATTCACAGTCTACTTACAACATGTTGCAATCTCTGAGTAGAGGAAGAGAGAGAGGTAGGCAGAGAGTTCTTTAAATAATAATTTGTCATCTCGCACTCAGGTGAGGACACTCAGGTGAGATTATAGGGAATTCTGGAACTACCATGGACTTCTGGGGATTGAAGTCTGGGGATCAAATCACCATTTTTAAATTCCCCCATTTTATTGTAATTGGGAAAACAGGTTCCCCAAAGGGATCATGAAAACATAATCAACTTAAAGATTACATCAATTTGAGGATAAGAGAAAAAAAAATAAAACCAATAATTGCTAGACACATTGACAAAAAACAGTTAGGCGGCAGTCCCCTTTGTCATGAAAGTATACATACAAATAAATGTTCAATCAACCATACCCAAAGGTTATTCTTGATCTTCTCATGCAGCTTGTGGTCTGGAGACATCTTTATGGTGTCTTCTCCAAAGAGTTCAGTTTCTGGATTCGGAGAGGTAACATGTTTCTTAACCTAAAATTCTTCTCAAAAGGAATTTAAACTTTGCAATTTAAAAATAATAATATTTTTACATTCCCCCCCTTGAAGAGGGTAATTGAAAAAACACAGGGATCATTTAGGGATGCATGGCTGAGTTATGAGGTATATGAATCAATTAGGAAGAGAAATTAAAAAGACATCAGAAAAATCTAAATATAAAAAGATAATTTCTGGATGAAAATATAGATGATCAAAGTCTTAAGTGTAAAAATTCTAAGTAAAGGAAAAATAAATCTGTAACAGGTCCTTGAATCAGGGCCCAATTAAAATGATATAAGCAAGTAAGTATTTACCTAATCAGTAGCCAGGACTACAGAAAATTTGCCACAATATGAAAGACAGAAAAGGGAATAGATTATAGAAGCCACATAGGAGCCAAGTTAGGGATACTTGTCTGTAAGTATTTTCACAAAGAATGTGGATACAAGGAAGGCCTGTGTCTTAACATATGTTAAGCATCGCAACCTTGACTCTTCACATTAGGTTCAAGTCCTTTGTATTGGCTTAGAAATGCATCAATTCTTCCTGTATTGATTTATTTGTTGACCTGTGTGCTCTTTTGGCACTATTCAGATTTAGCTTTGTGCTTTTTTGGCCCTATGAAATGGCTCTTTTAGTATTCTTTGTCCTGGAATCAGACAGAATCATTAAGCAAAGTCCCATAATTTTTTTTTAAAACAATCAGTAGCATCATTTTTATAGTCTTAAGCTTTTGGGGCATGCATTGACATTATAGCAAATATATTTTAAACTTATATTACTGCTAAATCAAAAAGTTAAAGAAAATCAAAATACTTGTTATATGCTTCAAATATAAAAAGGAGAGAAAAAAACTGAAATAGTATTTTGCACATGCACGAAAAATATAATAAAAGAGTTTTAAAAAATAAAAATATAGCTTATAATCATTGATACACTGTGTCAGCTAAGAAAATATAGAATACAAAGTTTTCTCACCAAAAATGAGATCCATTTCCTCTTCATATCTGGCCATGATCCCCTGTGGGTACAAGCAAATGAATTTTACAATGTAAGGTTGTTTTTTTTTATGAAGAACAATAGTACAAATATGTAGGTATCAATATCCCCAAAATTCTCAATAGTCCAGTTAATTACAATGACAAACAAACCCACTATCATAATTTCACATAAGTTGCTATACGGCATTTTTAAAAGCCTATGAACTGATGGATATTTGTCACAATTTTTACAAATGTAGCAAATATTTCAACCTTGTAAACATATTTAAACAAAGTAAAACTCACTTGGGTGTAGAACATCATCAAAAATCTAGATATCATTACAAAAAATGTGGCAGAGGAGCTAGGAAAAACCCAAACCTCCATACTGTTGATATTGGGTAAAGTGAGCTAAAGATTTATAAATGAGAGATGCTCCTCTTTGGGGAGTCATCCAGGGGTACTATATGCCCTGGCATTAACTTTCCAGCCTCCATTCACATTTTTATAAATGTGGGAGGTGGGAATTAAATTTGTATTTCACTTCAGCTACCTAAATGGACCTTACCCTCTGTTAGGGGCAGGCAAAATGACCAGAGTTGTTGGAAAAAGATATAAAAATCATGTCTAAAAGACTCCTTAAAATCAATTTGAGATATTTAGCTCATTAAATTTTCCAAAGGTTGTTATACAATTGTAGCAATGTTCTGATGGAGTCCATCTATCCTCTATGTGACAATTTACAAAGTCAAAACAGAAAAGCTGTTTTTATATGGGCTTACTCAATAATATTTGTTCAGTGTATTTATAGGGGGGAAAGCAACAGAATATAACAGTAGTTAAAACCCAGTACATTAAAATGATTCAGTGTAACAGAATAGTATTGATTACATTAATATATGAATTTAAAACCACAAAATTAAATCTTAAACAAAATAATCAGCAAAATGCAATAAAATACAGAGATTTTTATAAATCATTGGCATCTGAAAAGCCTCAAAAATAACCTCCCATCTCTTTAGACTTCCTTGGGTTTTTTTTTTTTATCCATTTAGATGCCTATTGTCATAAGGCAGAAAATTGCTAAGGGATAGGCAATGGGGGTTAAAGATCTGCCCATGGCCACAATGCCAGGAAGTTCCTGAGGCCAGGTTTTAACCCAGGACCTCCTGTCTCTAGGCCTGGCTCGCAATTCACTGAGCCCCTGAGCTAGCTCCCCATAGTGAGGGTGAGTTTTAGGAATCTCAAATTCTGCCAAAGAATTGCAGGGAGTTGAATTTTTCTCCTGACTCCCAGGTGAGCTAAGTAAAAGAATCAATGTAGTCAAAAGATATCCTTTTAAAGCAGCCATGCTTTTAAGTTCCTGTTTGGAAAAGTCTCTTCCTTCTCCTCTTTCTCCCCACCTGTAATCCACTGCCTCCAGTCCACGTGGAGGCTAATTGTAGCCTAAAGAAAAATCACCCCCATTTTTACCAGCTGGTGGACGTGAGTCCTGGACCTAGGGTGATGAGTGATCTAATCAGAGGCCAGAGTTGCTGGGGCCCAGCAGGTAGGTACCAGGTGAGCAAGAGAGAGATCAGGAGCAGGAGCCAGAGCCAGACCCAGGTTGGGCAAGGCCAGGAACAGGTGAGAACAATCTGGGTCCAGATTGCAGGAGTTCAGAAGCAGGCAGCAGTAGGAGTGAGATGTGTCAGGAAGCTTTGCTAAAAAGCCTTGGAGAAACATGGCTTAGAAATCATTATCTATGCTATCTTTAAAAAAATTTTTTTGAGAAATTTTCATCCAAACTAGTGGTTGCCATTAACTGTAACAGTTAAATTAGTTTCTAGTAATAAAAGTATTATGTTTTTAGAGGTTTATTAAAGATTATTAGAAATCAAGGATACAAAATAATAAATCACATGGCCAGGGCTGATCAGCCCATTCACAACCTACTTACAACATGTTGCAATCTCTGAGTAGAGGAAGAGAGACAGGTAGGTGGAGAGACCTTTAAATAATAATTTGTGATCTCCCTCAGGTGAAGACTCAGGCGAGATTATAGGGAATTCTGGGAACTACCGAGGACTTCTGGGGATTGAAATCTGGGGTCCAAATCTCCATTTTTACAATGGTGCCTGAAATCTTACTGGCAAAATGCTATCACTTGAACTTAAAGGTTTAGAACAGCATTACTTTGATTACTCTTTTGGAAAAGGGGGTAAAAAAGATGAGGAGAACATATAGATCACAATATTCTTTTCTCCAAGAAGCCCATTATAGTGTGATGTAAGCTTCTGAGGAGAATGGAGTAGCTTCCTTACTTTGTCCAGGCCTGTTCACTCAGCAATAGAGCAAACAAAAGACTAGAAACATAAAGACATTTACTATCTCATGGAAATGAAGGGTAAGGGTGAGGACAGAGTTTGATAGAGTACCCCAAATCCACTCTTTCTGTTTCACTATTTTTAGATGCAAAATGAGGGCAAGAATTATGAAGCTACTTGCTCAGTTACAAAGCTAATGAATTGTATGGCTTTGATGTTCTGAACACTATTTCACAATTCTTATTTCTTATGTTACACATTTTATACATATGAAGTGAAACATTAACTGATTTAATAATCACATGTGATTATTTTACAGCTAGAGTAGAAGGGCTAAAAGCGTAACTGAAGTGAAAGCCATGTATAAGAGATGAATAACCCAACCCATTAAATAAGGGAAATATAATAAGAAATGATGAATGTCAGATTATTCTAAATATAGAAATATATATATGAATATTTTAAGGTTTATAAGAAATCCCAAAAGTCTTAGTGTGTTTTTAAACTTCAAAAACTTCTGAAGCATAAATTATCCAAATTTGTAATTTAGAAGACTATTTAATTTTATTAAGAAAATATTGATGTGGTTTTCATTAAAATTCACCAACCACCATGGTACTATATTTTGTGCTAGTCAAATTTTTTATATCTCTTAAAATCTTTAACAACCATAATTTAATGACTGAAAGGAATATATCTGTAATCCTATTCTTACTATCATCCAAAATGTTTTTATTCCTATGTGACAACTTTGATGTGATCCTTTAATAAAAATTCTAAGGGAAAATGTCAAGTGACCATAGTGGGCAAACAAGAGGACCTCCTCTACTTATCCTCTATTCAGAGAAACTGCCATCCAGAAACTATCGCAAGCAATGCATATTGACTGAGTTTCTTATCTTGTCAAAGTTAACATTCAAAATTATAAACTAAATAATTGTATTAGAAAATAAAACAAAATTTCAAAAATTGTTTTTGTGATTCTATAGCATCTATTATTCCAAAATTATTCAAGCATAAAACTGTACTATGCACTAATCTTAATCTAATTTAATTTATTTTTGAGCTATCACAATGAATTATGCAAAATTCATTCCAAAATTTGTTTAGCAATTTTCCAATTAATAAGTACTCATTTTATTAATATTTCTTCCTTGTGATTCCTTAATCAAAAGGCATTGTTTGATCACTCTATTATATTTAATTTTTCCACTTCCAGAACAGTTGTCTGGATTCTAAGTTCCACTAACAGTACATGATTGTGTCTGTCTTGTCACAACCACTCTAACATGAACTACATTCATCTTATGTCAGTTACCAAACTTATGGTTATGAGAAAAAAACAATTGGTTTAATTTGCATCACATTATTTATAATGATTTAGAGTATTATTTCTTATCTTTTTGGAAAGTTTGTATTATTTTTCCTTTGAAAATGGATTGTTCCTCATTCTTTGCACAGTTGTATACTGAGAAATTATTATTATTATCATTAATTTGCTTTAACCTGAATGTATTTCATGTATCACACCTTTATAATAGATGCTTGATGTGAAAACATTTTGTCTAATTGATAGGTGATTTTCTTGTTAAATCATCGAATTAGAGATGAGAGAGATAAAAATAGTCATAATCCTAATGCCTTGTTTTATAGTGAAGGAAATGGAGGACTAAAGAGGTTTCATTTGGAGTCATACTCATGGCAAGTAGTAGAATCAGGAACTGAATCCAACTTCTCTGATTCTCAATGCAGAGATTTTTCTAATGTTTCAAGTTAGTTTTATTGATATTATTTGGGGAAATCTTTTCATTTTATGTCATTGAAATTTTCTGTTTTATCTTTTATGATCACTTCTATTTTTGACTATTTAATGAATTCTCCCATGGTCATACTTATGAAAGTTACCTTCTATTGCCTCCAGGATCATATACAATATCCTCTATTTGGCTTTTGACATTCTTCATAATTGGGACACTTCCTACCTGCCCAGTCTATTTGTACCTTAATCTTTTCCACTTATGCCATGTTCCAATGAAACTTTCATAAAGGCTCATTCATTTTAAATGTTTTATGTAAAGAATAAATTTTAGTTGTATTGATGTAAGTGCTGAGTTTGTTTCAATAGGTTGGAGGCAGTGTGATATGGTAGAGAGCTATATTGGGAATCAAGAACACAGGTTTAAACCATTCTTTACACAGATGCTGGAAGTCTAATCCTTCATCAGTTACTAAATGCAACCTTTTAAAATTACTTAACATCTATAAGCCTCATTTCCTTATCTATAAAAGGGAGATATTAGTATCATATTTTCAAGTACTGAAATGATTAAACAAGATGATGAATATTCAACTACAGTTGGATAATATTTTCTAAGGCCCTATCTCATGTAAGAAAGGCTATTTTTCCTTACTATATGTTGCAACCATCCACATAATTTGTTTGACTCGGGAGACTAAGTCTTAGGTCATCAAAGTATCTTCCTAATGGCCCAAGAACAAAAAAGAGCCAGAATGTGAAGGGTTGGTCCTTTTCCCTCAGGCCTCTGATGAAGAGACTGGCAGAAGACAAATACCAGCATAGGAGAGCTGCATCTAATTGAAGGTTAAATTTTGCATGATCCCTTTGCAGCAATGTCCTTCCCTTGTATGACTAAAGAAACTTATTTTTCTTATCTATAAGATTAGCTTTGAATGCCTCAATTCTTTATAATTTTGAATATGTGATGCCCAAGTGACCTTGTCATAACTAAGCCAGTCTTGTCAGAACAACCTTTCCAAAGCATGAAAAGTAGTTTATAAATGTTAAATATGAGATATATATTTATTATTACAATGATTGCCTCGAATACAGATTATTCATTATGTAGTTATTTTCAATGGGCTTTCTTTTTCTATCTTCTCCTCCTGGGTTTTGTTAGTAACATACAGAGGCTTATGATTTTGTGGGCTTATTTTATATCCTACTACTTCCAAAAGTTATTAATTGTTTTAATAATGTTTTTCATTGAATCTCTGGTAGTCTCTAAGTAATCATCGTATCATCTATAAAAAGAGAATATTGTGTCTTTTCTTGCCAATGCTTATTCCCTCAATTTCTTTTTCTTATGTCTATAACTAGCATTACTAGAATAATGTCACATAATACTGAGAACAATGTCCCCCCCATCTTAAGAAGAAACTTGTATTTTACAAATAATACTAATTCTTTGCTTTAGAAAGTTCTCATGTTTCATATTAAGGAAAAGTCCATTAATTCCTATATTTCTTAGTCATTTGTATATAATGAGTACTATGTTATTTAAAAGATTATATAATATGATTTTGATTTTTAATATAATTCACTATTACTAATTTTGAACCTTTCTTTCATTTCCTACATTTATTGCAATTTATATATCTGACAGGTCTGATGAATATTTTAAAATGTATTGTAGTTTCTTTGCTAATTTCCTATTCAGCAATGTAAACCTTAAAATTTCTTAGACTTATAAATGTTGGAAATTTCACCATTGGGAAATTTCATACTTGAAAAATTTCCTACTGATAGCCTATTGGAATGTGAACCCCCCCTTGACATGGGAGGGTCTTTCTCCTCCCTACTTAAGATTACTTTAGGACAGAAACCTTTTGCTGAACAATGGAAAGGGCTTTGACCTATGCTTAAGCATAGAACAGGAATTTCTTTGAGTCATGATTGATTTTAGAATTGATATAATAGAGATACTTGGAATGACAGAACCAGGTCTTGGAACTTACAATCTCCACCCTACTCACTCCTAACAGGTTTTAGGAAGGGCTGCAGCACAGATCAAAATTTAATTATTTGAGAATATGACCTTCAACAGACATGTGCAAAGCCACAGACCTCTGGGAGGTCCTGGGTTAAGCTAGAGCCACCATTGGCACAGGGAAGACATGGACAGTGATTGGTAGATGTGAGAACTGAGGGGAGGGAACTTAGATGGTTTGCTTAAAGATATCGGGGTCTGAGGACTGAAGGTGGTTGGAGAGGTTTTGCTCTGAGAGGCTGTACTCTGAGAAGCTTGCTCTGAAGGAAGCTGGAGGTGGAGGCCCCTGAGACTGTTTCTCCATTTTGGTCACGTGAGTGATAGGGACTGATCTCTTTTCTTTGCCTCAGCTATCTAAGGGCTTGGGCCTTTTGGCCCAGCCTAAACAGAGGGGGTATTTAAGCCCTATTCCCTTCTCTCTCTCTCTCTCTCTCTCTCTAATACCTTTCTTCCTCCTGTTTGTAATTAAACTCCATAAAAGGTTGACTGCTGACTTGAGTTTTCATTAAGGAATTACATAGCTGAATTCTTTGGCGACCTTAAATTAATATATATCAGTCTTTTAAAGTGATTTCCTTGTCACAGTAACTATCCATGAGTAATCATTATTGGTATTGCCCTATATTTCTATTTTTCCATTTCTTTTTTACTAGTTGATATTTATACTTGCATCATTGAATTTTTTTATTTCTGCTTCCTCTATTTTTTTTAAGGAGAATATTGCTATGCTAAGTTTTCTGAGCATCTCTTCTAGGTTATCACTTCAAATCCTTTCATTTTTCTTTGATTTCTTTATAAGAATCCAAGCATTCTTGGCATCCTTGTGATCATTTCACATTCTTTTCTAGGGTTGTCATAAGATTGGACAAGTTGTCTCTTTTTGATTCGTTGTTCAACCATCCTCTGCTATTCTTGTGGTAACTGCTGAATATTTAGTCACTGCTGATCTCGTTAGGGCTTCCTGCTGTCCATTTCAGCTTTACTATAGTACGGTGACTAGAAAGTCTCTTATCAATATTATTTGGCTAAAATAGACTAGTTTAGAGCCAAAGGTATGATTCCCTTTACTAAGATAAGAACTTTGAATAAGTGTTGGCATGTTGTGCTGCTATATATCTTTTGATTTTCTTATATCTGGGTATAAATCTCAGGCCTTTGTACTGAACAATTAAATGAATTAAAGTGAAAAAGTCCAAAAAACTTCTGAGTTGTAAAGCAAATGAATTTGATCGACAGTATTGTTAATAAATGTAGGATTGTTGAAATTAATTTAAATTGACCTACTTGGAATTAGCAAGTATGTAAAGCTCAGTACTATAAACAGGAATATAAATGTTATATTCTCTTACCAATTTAAAAACATGTGAAGTTTGATCCCACTCTCTCCCTTTTTAAGTTCAATATAAACTTGAAAAGATTATAAAATCCCCAGTGGTATGGCTATGCTTTGATAAAATATCTTCTGGAGATACCTAAAAGCCTTGTATGCCCGAATCAAAGATTGGGACCCAGGAGTGAAGCAGATGTGCATGTGTCTTCTTCTATGCATCAGTTCATCTGTAGACTGTGTGTAGTTTCCAGTAAGCCCTGAAGTAAGATAAGTTTAATGTAAGGCTTTTTCGATTTCTTAAAATTCAAAACCAACACAGCACATATATTATAAAAAACATTTATGCCTCCAGGAACTGTAACTAGGTATTCACATAAGACTTAGATGACTTCCCCTGATGTTAGAAAACAAAAATTTGGCCTATTTTATTCACATTGTAACAAATGCTAAAAAGTTCAATTTAATAGCTGAGGAAGACAAAAAAATGAAGTATAGATAACAATATCATAAGAAAATCTCTCCTGAATGTAATACATATGCTTAAAAATAAATATTCCTTTTAATAATTTAATTTAATTATTATCAGTATCCATAAAATAACAAAATTTGTAATTTCCAGGTTTAATCAATTTTATTCAATTTTAATCAACTTTATTCTTTAAAATATCATGAGAACATCTTCAGTTTTGTCAGACATATAACATAATTAGTGCACTTAATATTGCTTCTTATATTTAATAAATGTTAAATTTGTACTTTTGTAATTGTGATATATAAATTTATACAACTATGTACATTGTGTAGTGATTATTGTGGTGCTACTAAATATTTAAAATTATCATTAAGGAGACTAAAATTATAAGATACATTCATTTAAAGATATTTCACAACTATGTAGTTTGCTTTTTTTTTCCTAGTGTGGAGTTATGATTCCAGTGATTTTGGGAACATTCAGTATTCAAGTTTGAAAGTATTATATAAATTTTAACCACAGAGAATTTTCTGGGAATGATCACTAAAAGATTAAGTGAGTTGTCCAAAGTCACGCAGCTAGGATATTCAAGAGTTGATATTTTAACTTAATTCTTCCTACCTCTAAAGATGACTCCCTTTCAATTATACTGCAATGTCCCTCTATTGAAAATCTATATTAGTTTTCAATTATATTCTTGAATATGTCAATATTGGTACAAATATAAGGCTTTGTTGTCTTTATTTTCTAATCCTTTCCATTAGAACAATACTTATGTGTACCTATGTGTTGGCAAAGCCATGAAATTCTATTAAAAGTGATATAACTTAGAAAACAGTAGTCCTTAATCCTATTGTATAAAAAGGTTATTTGCAAAATAATGATCCTATAATGCATCAAAAAGACATTTATGATTTCATTGATGTTGATAGTCGAACCAATGGTATAGTTCACAACCCTTACAGAACTTAGTAGATTATTTCTTTGGCACCCAGAAACTGTATAATTGAAAATCTGTTACCCTTAAAAAGAACTTCATTTCCCCAAAGTCCACTGACTTCCTCTCATTACATACTTCCTTTAGACAGAGGATATTAGCAAGCCGGTAGTCCTCTTTGGCCACTTTCCTGGGCTTGCAACCAGCATGGTGGTGGTAGTAAGCTAAGCATGGGGATTATTGAAATGACTAATCAGCCATGTGCATGTGGTCTTTATTTTGTATCTTCTTTATTCCTTGATTTCTAAATATCATTTAATAAACCTCTAAAATATAATATTTTTATTATTGACATTAATTTTAAATCTTATACAACTCATCTGACATATAATAGGTAATTAAAAATGTTTGTGATTGAAAATATTATGATTTGCTATGGCCAAAAAAATCACTTAGTAGTGAGGTTTTTGGTGGCAAGTCTTCAGAAAACAGTAAATAGTAATAATTAGTCTTCCTATGTCACTTAAAGTTTGCAAGGAACAATTTATATCTTATCTCACAACAATATTGTGAAGAAAATTCTATTTTTTTTAATTCATAGATGAAGAAAATCAAGGTATAGAAAATTTAGCACACTTTTCTGCAATTGTGCACAGTCTGCTATTTAATGTCTGTGACTGGATTCAAACACAAACTTTTTAAGTCCCAAGTTTCATGCACTGTTAATGGATCCACCCACCTAACTCCTTTGGAAGAAGTAATCATAACATGCTATAGTGTTTATAATTTCCACCTTACTATTAATAACATGACATAGCATAGCATAGTAGATAAATTGCTGGATTTGGAGTAACAAAGATCTCGTTTCAAATTCCAGTTTTAAAAAATACCAACTAGTTATTTCACTTCTCAGTACAACTGTGAAGTTTCTTTTACTTTTTTTTTAAACTTTATTTAGTCAATTTAGAACACTATTCCTTGGTTACAAGAAACAGATTTTATCCCTCCCTCCCATCCTCCCACTCTTCCCATAGTCGATATGAAATTCCACTGGGTCTTACATGTGTCCTTAATCAGAACCTACTTTCATGTTGTTCATGTTTGCCCTAGGATGTTCATTTAGAGACTATATCTCCAATTCTATCCCCCTCAACCCATGTAATCAAGAAATTGTTTTACTTCTGTGTTTCTACTCAAAAAGTTTTTCCTCTGAGTGTATATAGTGTCCTTTCTCCTAGAACCCTCCAAGTTGTTGAGAATCAGTGCATTGCCACTAATGGAGAATTTCATTACATTCAATTGTATCAAAGTGTATCAGTCCCTATGTACAATGTTCTCCTGGTTCTGCTCTTTTTACTCTGCATCAATTCTTGGAGGTTATTCCAGTTTCCATGGAAGTCCTCCACATTATTATTCCTTTGAGCACAAAAGAATTCCATCACCAACATACACCACAATTTATTCATCCATTCCCCAATTGAAGGTCATCTCCTCAATTTCCAATTTTTTGCCACTACAAAGAGCACAACTATAAATATTCTTGTACGTGTATTTTTCCTTATTATCTCTTTGGGGTACAAACTCAGCAGCTCTATGGCTGGATCAAAAAGCAGGCAGTCTTTGAGCACCCTTTGGGCATAGTTCCAAATTTCCCTCCAGAATGCTTGGATTAATTCACAACTCCAGCAGCAATGCGTTAATGTCCCAATTTTAATACATCCCCTCCAGCATTCATTACTTTCCATTCCTGCCATGTTAGTCAATCTGCTAGGTGTGAGGTGATACCTCAGAGTTGTTTTGATTTGCATTTCTCTGATTATAAGAGATTTATAACACTTTTTCATGTGCTTATTAATAGTTTTGATTTTTTGACTGAAAATTGCCTATTCATGTTCCTTGCTCATTTTTCAATTGGAGAATGGCTTGATTTTTTGTACAATTGATTTAACTCTTTGTAATTTTGAGTAATTAGACCTTTGTCAGAGGTTTATGTTATGATGATTTTTTTATCCCAATTTGTTGCTTCCCTTCTGATCTTGGTTGCATTGGTTTTGTTTGTACAAAATATTTTTAATTTCATGTAATCAAAATTATTTATTTTGCATTGTATTATTTTTTCTAAGTCTTGCTTGGTTTTTAAATCTTTCCTTTCCCAAAGATATCACATGTATATTATTCTGTGTTCACCTAATTTACTTATAATTTCCTTCTTTGTGCTCAAATCATTCACCCATTCTGAGTTTATCTTGGTGTAGAGTGGGAGATGTTGATCCATACCTAATCTTTCCCATATGGTCTTCCAATTTTCCCAGCAGTTTTTATCAAATAGTGGATTTTGGTCACAAAGGCTGGGATCTTTGGACTTATCATCATAGACCGTCTTGCTGAGGTCACTTACCCCAAGTCTTTTCCACTCATCCTCCTTTCTGTCTCTTAGCTAGTACCATATTGGGTTTTGTTTGGTTTTATTTTACCATATTGTTTTGATTACTACTACTTTATAATATAGTTTGAGGTCTGGTACTACTAGACCAACTTCCTTCACATTTTTTTCAATATTTCCCTTGATATTCTTGATTTCTTTTTTGTTATTCCAAATGAACTTTGGTATAGTTTGTTCTAATTCAGTAAAAAAAGTTTCTTGGCAGCTTAATGGATATGGTACTAAATAAGTAAATTAGTTTCAGTAGGATTGTCATTTTTATTATGTTACCTCATTATACCCATGAGCAATTAATGCTTTTTCTATTATTTTGATCTAGTTTTAATTGTGTGAATAGTGTTTTTTAGTTCTGTTCAAATAGTTCCTGTGTTTGTCTAGGCAGATAGATTCCTAACTATTTTATATTGTTTAGGGTGATTTTAATTGGAATTTCTCTTTCTAATTCTTGCTGCTGAGATGTGTTGGAAAAATATAAAAATGCTGATGATTTATGTAGGTATATTTTGTATCCTTCAACTTTGCTAAAATTGTTGATTATTTACACTAGCTTTTTGGTGGGTTCTCTAGGATTATTTAAGTATAGCATCATATCATCTGCAAAGAGTGCTAGTTTTCTCTCCTCATTGCCTATTTTAATACTTCAATTTCTTTTTCTACTCTAATAGCTACTGCTAGTACTTCTAGTACATGTTAAATGATACAGGTGATAATAGGCAACCTTGTTTCATTCCTCATCTTATTGGGAATGCTAATTTACCCCATTGCAGATAATGTTGGCTGATGATTTTAGATAAATACTGTTTATTATTTTTAGAAAAGACCATTCTATTCCTATACTTTCTAGTGTCTTCAACAGGAATGATTGTTGTATTTTGACAAAGGCTTTTTCTATGTCTATTGAGATAATCATGCAATTTTTGTTGGTTTTCTTGTTGATGTGGTCAATTATGTGGATGGTTTTCCGAATATTGAACCATCCTGGCATTTCTGGCATAAATCCCACCTGATCATAGTGAATAACCCTATATATGACTTGCTTGAGTCTTTTTGCTGGTATCCTATTTAATATTTTTGCATCTATGTTCATTAAGGAGATTGGTTTATAGTTTTCTTTCTCTGTTTTTGACCTGCTTGGCTTTGAAAGCAGTACCAGATTTGTGTCATAAAAGGAATTTGGTAAAACTCCCTATTTGCTTATTCTGTCAAATAGTTTGTATAATATTGGGATTAGTTGTTCTTTGAATGTTTAATAGAATTCACTTGGGAATCCATCAGACCCTGGGGATTTTTTCTTAGGGAATTCTTTAATGACTTGTTCAATTTCTTTTTCTGATATGGGATTTAAGGATTCCATTTCTTCTTCTGTTAATCTAAGCAATTTATATTTTTGTAAATATTCATCCATATTACCTAGATTGCCATATTTATTGCCATATAATTGGAAAAATATTTTTAATGATTGCCTTAATTTCCTCTTCAGTAGAGGTGAGGACTCCCTTTTCATGTATGATATTGTTAATTTGTTTTTTTTTCCTTTTTTTCATTAGATTGAGCATTACTTTGTCTATTTTGTTTGTTTTTTTTTCAAAATACCAACTCCTAGTCTTATTTGTTATTTCAATACTTCTTTCACTTTTGATTTTATTAACTCCTCCCTTAAATTTTAGGATCTCTAATTTAGTTTTCTTCTGGCTATTTTTAATTTGTTTGCTTTCAAGTTTTTTTTTATTTACATGTCTAATTCATTGACCTCTGCCCTCCCTAATTTGTTATTATACCAACTCTAGCATATAAATTTTTCCTTTGGTACTGCTTTGGCTGAATCCCATAGATTTTTTTTTAATATATTTTATTTGATCATTTCCAAGCATTATTCGTTAAAGGCATAGATCATTTTCTTTTCCTCCCCCCCACCCCCCATAGCCGACGCGTAAGTCCACTGGGCATTAGATGTTTTCTTGATTTGAACCCATTGCTTTGTTGATAGTATTTGCATTAGAGTGTTCATTTAAAGTCTATCCTCTGTCATGTCCCCTCAACCTCTGTATTCAGGCAGTTGCTTTTTCTCGGTGTTTCCACTCCCATAGTTTATCCTTTGCTTATGAATGGTGTTTTTTTTCTCCTGGGTCCCTGAAAGTTGTTCAGGGACATTACACCGCCACTGATGGAGAAGTCCATTACGTTCGATGATACCACAGTGTATTAGTCTCTGTGTACAATGTTCTCCTGGTTCTGCTCCTCTCGCTCTGCATCACTTCCTGGAGGTTGTTCCAGTCTCCATGGAACTTCTCCACTTTATTATTCCTTTGAGCACAGTAGTATTCCATCACCAACATATACCACAGTTTGTTCAGCCATTCCCCAATTGATGGGCATCCCCTCGTTTTCCAGTTTTGGGCCACCACAAAGAGCGCAGCTATGAATATTCTTGTACAAGTCTTTGTGTCCATTATCTCTTTGGGGTACAGACCCAGCAGTGCTATGGCTGGGTCAAAGGGTAGATATTCTTTTGTCGCCCTTTGGGCATAGTTCCAAATTGCCCTCCAGAATGGTTGGATCAGTTCACAACTCCACCAGCAATGAATTAATGTCCCTACTTTGCCACATCCCCTCCAGCATTCATTACTTTCCTTTGCTGTTATGTTAGCCAATCTGCTAGGTGTGAGGTGATACCTCAGAGTTGTTTTGATTTGCATCTCTCTGATTATAAGAGATGTAGAACACTTCTTCATGTGCTTGTTAATAGTTTTGATTTCTTTATCTGAGAACTGCCTATCCATTTCCCTTGCCCATTTATCAATTGGAGAATGGCTTGATTTTTTGTACAATTGATTTAGCTCATTATAAATATGAGTAATTAAACCTTTGTCAGAGGTTTCTCTGAAGATTTTTTCCCAATTTGTTGTTTCCCTTCTGATTTTAGTTACATTGGTTTTGTTTGTACAAAAGCTTTTTAGTTTGATGTAGTCAAAATTATTTATTTTACATTTTGTGATTCTTTCTATATCTTGCTTGGTTTTAAAGCCTTTCCCCTCCCAAAGGTCTGACATGTATACTATTCTGTGTTTACCCAATTTACTTATGGTTTCCTTCTTTATGTTTAAGTCACTCACCCATTTTGAATTTATCTTGGTGTAGGGTGTGAGGTGTTGATCTATTCCTAGTCTCTCCCACACTGTCTTCCAATTTTCCCAGCAGTTTTTATCGAATAGTGGATTTTTGTCCCAAAAGCTGGGATCTTTGGGTTTATCGTATACTGTCTTGCTGAGGTCGTTTTCCCCCAGTCTATTCCACTGATCTTCCTTTCTGTTTCTTAGCCAGTACCAAATTGTTTTGATGACTGCTGCTTTGTAATATAGTTTGAGGTCTGGGACTGCAAGGCCCCCATCATATGTGTTTTTTTTTTCATTATTTCCCTGGATATCCTTGATCTTTTGTTCTTCCAAATGAACTTTGTTATGGTTTTTTCTAAATCAGTGAAGAAGTATTTTGGTAGTTCAATGGGTATGGCACTAAATAGATAAATAAGTTTGGGTAGGATGGTCATTTTTATTATATTGGCTCGTCCTATCCATGAGCAGTTAATGTTTTTCCAATTGTTCAAGTCTAGTTTTAGTTGTGTGGCGAGTGTTTTGTAGTTGTGTTCATATAGTTCCTGTGTTTGTCTTGGGAGATAGATTCCTAGGTATTTTATTTTGTCTAAGGTGATTTTGAATGGGATTTCTCTTTCTAGTTCTTGCTGCTGAGCTGTGTTGGAGATATATAGAAAAGCTGATGATTTATGTGGGTTTATTTTGTATCCTGCAACTTTGCTAAAGTTGTTGATTATTTCAATTAGCTTTTTGGTTGAATCTCTAGGATTCTTTAAGTAGACCATCATGTCATCCGCAAAGAGTGATAACTTGGTCTCCTCCTTGCCTATTCTGATGCCTTCAATTTCTTTATCTTCTCTAATTGCTACTGCTAGTGTTTCTAGTACAATGTCAAATAGTAGAGGTGATAATGGGCATCCTTGTTTCACTCCTGATCTTATTGGGAATGCATCTAGTTTATCCCCATTGCAGATGATATTAGCTGTTGGTTTTAGATATATACTGTTTATTATTTTTAGGAATGACCCTTCTATTCCTATGCTTTCTAGTGTTTTTAATAGGAATGGGTGTTGTACTTTATCAAAGGCTTTTTCTGCATCTATTGAGATAATCATGTGGTTCTTGCTAGTTTGCTTGTTGATGTGGTCAATTATGTGGATGGTTTTCCTAATGTTGAACCAGCCCTGCATCCCTGGTATGAATCCTACTTGATCATGGTGAATGATCCTTCTGATCACTTGCTGGAGTCTTTTTGCTAGTATCCTATTTAAAATTTTTGCATCTATATTCATTAGGGAGATTGGTCTATAGTTTTCTTTCTCTGTTTTTGACCTGCCTGGTTTTGGAATCAGTACCATGTTTGTGTCGTAAAAGGAGTTTGGTAGAACTCCCTCTTTGCTTATTATGTCAAATAGTTTGTATAGTATTGGGGTTAACTGTTCTCTGAATGTTTGATAGAATTCACAGGTGAATCCATCAGGCCCTGGGGATTTTTTCTTAGGAAGTTCTTTGATGGCTTGATGGATTTCAATTTCTGATATGGGATTATTTAAGAATTCTATTTCCTCTTCTGTTAGTCTAGGCAGTTTGTATTTTTGTATATATTCATCCATTTCTCCTAAATTGGTGTATTTATTGCCATATAATTGGGCAAAGTAATTTCTAATGATTGCCTTAATTTCCTCCTCATTGGAGGTGCTGTCCCCCTTTTCATCTTTAATGCTGTGAATTTGCTTTTCTTCCTTCCTTTTTTTAATTAGATTGACCAGTACTTTGTCTATTTTGTTTGTTTTTTCAAAGTAGCAGCTTCTTGTCTTATTTATTAAATCAATAGTTCTATCACTTTCGATTTTATTAATTTCTCCCTTAATTTTTAGCATTTCTAATTTGGTTTTCTGCTGGGGGTTTTTAATTTGATCGCTTTCGAGTTTTTTCAATTGCATTTCCAATTGATTGATCTCTGCTCTCCCTTGTTTGTTAATATGAGCTTTCAGGGATATGAATTTGCCTCTGATTACCGCTTTGGCTGCATCCCAAAAGGTTTGAAAGGATGTTTCGCCATTGTCATTTTCCTTGATGAAATTATTAATTGTTTCTATGATTTCTTCTTTAGCTAAACGGTTTTGGAGTATCATATTGTTTAATTTCCAATTGGTTTTAGATTTGGTTTTCCATGTACCATTACTAATCATTATTTTTATTGCCTTGTGATCTGAGAAGGCTGCATTCATTATTTCTGCTTTTTTGCATTTGTGTGCTATGTTTCTGTGACCTAATGTATGGTCAATTTTTGTGAATGTGCCATGTGGTGCTGAGAAGAAGGTGTATTCCTTTTTATCCCTATTTATTTTTCTCCATATGTCTATTAATTCTAATTTTTCTAAGATTTCATTCACTTCTTTTACCTCTTTCTTATTTATTTTTTCATTTGATTTATCTAAATTTGATAATGGTTGGTTTAAGTCTCCCACTAGTATGGTTTTATTGTCTATTTCTTCCTTCAATTCTCCTAGTTTCTCCATTAGAAATTTGGGTGCTATATTATTTGGTGCATACATGTTGATTAATGATATTTCCTCATTGTCTAGAGTCCCTTTTAACAAAATATAATTACCTTCCCTATCCCTTTTGATCAGGTCTATTTTTGCATTGGCTTTATCAGATATCATGATTACCACTCCTGCCTTCTTTCTATCAGTTGAGGCCCAGAAGGTCTTACTCCATCCTTTAATTCTGACCTTGTGGGTGTCAACCCGCCTCATGTGTGTTTCTTGAAGACAACATATGGTAGGGTTTTGGATTCTAATCCATTCTGCTATTCGTCTACGTTTTATGGGTGAGTTCATCCCATTCACGTTCAAAGTTATGATTGTCATTTGTGGACTCCCTGGCATTTTGATTGCCTTCCCTAATTCTAACCTTTTCTTCTTCGGCTCTACCTTTTAGTCCAGTGATTTACTTTGAATCAGTCCCCCTTGTCCCCTCCCTTGATGTTTCCCTTTTTAGTCCCTCCCTTTTTGTTCCCTCCCCCTCCCCCCTCTCTTTCCCTCCCTTTTTGTTCTCCCTCTCCCCCTCCCCCCCTTGGTTTTCCCTTCTCCTTACCCTTGTTGGGTAAGATAGAATTCAAGATCCCAATGGATCTGGATGTTTTTCCCTCTCAGAGTTGATTTCCCTGAGATTGAGGTTTAAGTAAACCCCCCCCCTCTCTTCCTCTCCTTCTTATAGGAGTTTTCTTCCCCTCCCCTTCCCCTGTGAATCTTTGTGTGAGAACCATTATTCTATTTGGTCTTTCTTTACCCTCTATTTATACATTACATTTTCCCCACATATTAGTATACATAGGTTGATATAAATGTAGTCCTTATAGAAGAGAGTTTGAGTAAAAGAAGATAACATTTTTCCCCTTTCCTTAATATTTACCTTTTCAGGTATTCCTTGCTCTTTGATTTTCGGTATCAAACTTTCCACAGAGCTCTGGTCTTTTCTTTGCAAAAAGTTGGAAGTCTTCTATTTTGTTGAATGCCCATACTTTCCCTTGGAAGTATATAGTCAGTTTTGCTGGGTAGCTGATTCTTGGTTGGAGACCCAGCTCTCTTGCCTTTCTGAAGATCATGTTCCATGCCTTACGATCATTCAGCGTAGAACTTGCAAGGTCTTGTGTGACCCTGATTGGCATTCCTTTATATCTAAATTGTCTTTTTCTGGCTTCCTGTAGGATTTTTTCTTTTGTTTGATAGCTTTGGAATTTGGCAATTACATTCCTGGGAGTTGTCTTTTGGGGGTTTAGTGTAGAAGGTGTTCTGTGAGCTCTGTCAGTGGATGTATTGCCCCCTTGTTCTAGAATCTCTGGGCAATTTTCTTTGATTATATCTTGTATCACCATGTCCAGTTTGGTGTTTATTTCTGGCTTTTCTGGGAGTCCAATTATTCTTAAATTTTCTCTTCTCCCCCTGTTTTCCAGATCTATCACCTTGTCAGTGAGATATTTTATGTTCTCTTCTAATTTCTTGGTGTTTTGGCTTTGCTTTATTAGTTCTTGCTTTAAAGCCTGGTTTTCTTTTACAGTTTGGTCAAACTGGTTTTGTAGATGCGTGAATTTCTTTTGCATCATTTCCCACTTTTCCTCCCAGAGGGCTTCCATCTTTTTGGTCCTTTCTGATTCAAATTCTTCATGTTTTTGTGGAGAGTTTCTATTTCCTTTGGAAGATTTTGGAGAATTTTCTTGTATATCTTCTTCTATCTGCTCTGTATTTTGTATTTTGGCTCCATAGAATGTGTCCAGAGTCGCCCCTTTCTTCTTATTTTTCTTGGTATTTTGGGGCTTCTGTGCTTCTGTAGAGTTTGTCATCTCTGAACGTGGAGGATTGGCTTTTCTTGTCTTTGTCTGGTGATCAGAGGCTTTAGTCCTGGGCAGATGTTGGTTCTAAGAGCTTTCCCTGGGTTAAACTGAATATGCCTCACTGGAGCTGGAATGGAAGGGTCGGACCACGAGGCCACACTCTCCCCCTGGCTCGATTTCCGGAAGTTGCCTTCAGAATCCCTGGCCATGAGGCTGTTTCGTCGGCCTGCGGGGGGATGGGCTGCCGCTTCCCCAAGCTCGGAGAGCACAGACTTTCACTGAGACTTGGATAGCAGGATCCAGCCCGTGAGGCTGTCTTGCCCGCCCTGAGGGTTGCTGTTGTTTTGACCAGCTCTTTGCAGCGGAGGCCCCAGGCAGTAACTTTCACCCGGACTGGGACTTGGGTAGAAGACCCTGAGGGTTGTTGTTCCTCAGACCCTGCTCTCTGAGCCCGGCGCGGCTGCCGCTTCCGGGAGCCTTGGACTCTGCGCTCCTACCCCTGAGGTCCGAGGGATCTCGGGTTCTGGCTTTTAAGGGGAGCCGTACCTTTTGAACCGGGTCCAGGTCCAGGAGGAGGGTTCCCAGGGTCTGTGCTGTTGATCGTTTTGAATTTCGGCGCCTTAGGAGCTTCTAGTTTGAGATCGGTCGGGAAGGGTTTTCCGGAGATCTGAACTTCAGCTTTCTCTAAGTCGCCATCTTTACCGGAACTGAGTCCCATAGATTTTTAAAGGATGTCTCATCATTGTCATTTTCTTCAATGAAATCATTAATTGTCTCTATGATTTGTTCTCTCACTAATGGATTTTGGAGAATCATATTAATTAATTTCCAATTATTTTTTGCTTTGGTTCTCCATGTATCCTTATTGATTATTATTTTTGTGTTATGATCTGAAAAGGTTTCATTTATTATTTCTGCTTTTATGCATCTGTTTGTCATGTTTTTATGACCTAGTATATGGTCAATCTTTATGAATGAACCATGTGCTGCTGAAAAGAAAGTGTTTTCCTTGTTGTCAATATTTATTTTTCTCCATGTATCTATTAACTCTATTTATTCTAAGATTTCATTCACATCTCTTACATCTCATTTTTTATTTGATTTATCTAAATTTTATAGTGGTAAGTTCTGGACTCCCACTAGTATAGTTTTACTCTCTATTTCCTCCTTCAACTCCAATCATTTGTCCTTTAGAAATTTGGATGCTATATCATTTGGTGCATACATGAATATTACTGATATTTCCTCATTGTCTATACTGCTTTTATCAGGATGTTGTTTTCTTAGCTATCCATTTTAATCAGATCTATTTTTACTTTAACATTGTCAGATACCATGATTGCAACTCCTGCCTTCGATCTAACAGTTGAGACCCAATAGGTGTTGCTCCAACCTTTAATTCTGACCATGTGAGTATCTACCCACATCAGGTGTGTTTCTTGTAGACAAGATGTGGTAGGATTTTGGTTTCCAATCCACTATCCTATTTGTTTTCATTTTACAGGTGAGTTCATACCATTCACATTCAAAGTTATGATTGCCACTTGTTTATTCCCTAGCATTTTGATATCCTCTCCTAGTTTTGTCCTTTCTTCTTTTGCTATTTCCTTTTAAACCAGTAGTTTGCTTTTAATAAGTAACCCTAATCCCCACCCTTAATATGCTTCCCTTTCTTCCTGCTACCTTTTTGTCCCCATCTTCTTATTTTTTAGGATCTGTTAAATTCCCTCCACCCTCTCCTTCCCTCCCTTTTTGTACTCCCTACTCCACTACCCTCTTAGTTTTCTCTCCTCACTTTCTCTGTGGGGTAAGATAGAATTTAATACCCCAATGCATCCAGATGTTTTTCCTTCTCAGAATTTATTTCACTGAGAGCAAGGTTTAAGTATTACCTATTAGTACTCTCTTCCTCTCCTTTTTATAGGAGTATTCTTCCCCTCCCATTCCCATGTGTATCTTTGTGTGATAAAGATTATGATATTTATTTTATTTCTTCAAGTATCTCTTGGTGCCATCTTCAATTGCTCCCGCCATTTTTCTTTTTTTGCATATCATCTTATACCACTTATTTTACCCCAAACTCTTCTGTGAATGATTCTTCTAATTACTATAATAGTGAATATAATTTTGAGAGTTATAAATAACATTTCCCCCATATATTAATATAAATAATTTGATCTAATTGAAGCCCTTAAAAAGAAAGTTTGAATAAAAACATTTTGCCCCTTTCTCTCTCTTTCTTATTTACCTTTTCATGTTTCTCTTAATCTTTGTGTTTGGATATCAAACTTTGAGCTTAGTTCTGATCTTTTCTTTACAAATACTTGGAAATCTTCTATTTGGTTGAATGACCATACTTTTCCCTGGAAGTATATAGTCAGTTTTGATGGATAGGTGATCCTTGGTTGAAGAACCAATTCTCTTGCCTTTCTGAGTATCACATTCCAAACCTCATGGTCCTTTAGTGTGGAAGCTGCCAGATATTGTATAATCCTCATTGGTGCTCCTTGATATCTGAATTGTCTCTTTTTGGCTTCCTGTAAATTTTTTTTTTTAGCTAGGAAGCTCTTAAATTTGGCCATTACATTCCTGGGAGTTTTCTTCTGAGGATTTAGTGTAGAGAGTGTTCTATGAACTCTTTCAATGTCTCTGTTTCCCCCCTTGTTCAAGAACATCAGGACAGTTTTCTTGGATAATTTCTTCTAGTATGATGTCAAGATTTCTGTTTATTTCTGGGTTTTCAGAAAGACCAATGATTCTCAAATTGTTTCTTCTTTTATTTTTTTCCTGTTCCCTCATCTTCTCAGTAAGATAGTTCATGTTTCCTTCTATTTTATCAATCTTTTGACTTTGCTTTATTAATTCTTGCTGTTTTGCAAGATCATTGACTTCCAGTTGCTTAATTCTGGTCTTTAAAGACTGATTTTCCATTTTGGTTTGTTCTATCCTGCTTCTTGTGACTTCCAGCTGTTTCTCCAATAGGGAGTTCTTGTCCTTTAACCTGTTATTTTCTTTTTAAACTATTTCCCTCTTTTCTTGCCAGAAGGCTACCATCTTTTTGATAAGCTCCAATTTAAATTCTTCAAAAGATTTTGGACAATTTCTACTTTTTTGGAAGGTTTTTGGGGCCTTTATTTGTATTTCTTCTTCTATTTTCTTTGTATCCTCCATAAAAATTATCCAGGGTCAAACTCTTCTTCTTGTTTTTCTTGGTGTTGGGAAATTGTTGTTCCTGGTCACTGTTTGCCATTACTATGGTGGTTTTTCCTTCCCTTTCCAGCCAGAAATCTAAGTGAGATGGGCAGGCTCTCTGTGTATGGAGCTAAGGAACAAGGATTTTGCCAGAGGGCAGCTTTTGAATCACTGCAGCTTCCACTGTTTGCTGCACTTTGCTGTGCTATCTCCTGAGAGAGCCCACCATCTGAAATCTTCAACCTGTTGGGGTTTCAGGTCTAGCTGCTCTCAGGGGTAGGTCTTTGGTGGTCTTAGTCAGCTGCCAAGAACCTAGAGGTGCTTCTCACTCACTAGTGTTGCACCTTGCTCACTCACTGATTCTAGAATTTGCTGGCTCTGACTTTGACTCTTTTGGTGGGGTGGGGGAGTGTAGATTAGCTCGTGTTTTTGTGGGAGCATTTTCATTTCCTTATAGTTTGGAAATGCCAAAATCCCATGTACCTTCAAGGTTGCACACTACTGTAGAGTCCCTTCATTCATATGTTTTTTTTTTATCTTTTGAGGTAGTCTATATTGATAGGTGCTGAGGAGAGAAAGAATTCTTCATCAAACTGCTGCCATGTTTACCCCCTGAAGTTTCAAAGACTTTAAATCTTAGTTTCTTTAATTATTTGCCTTGGTTGAGGAACTAATGAGAGTTTTCTAATCAAAAGATTGATCTAAGATAATAATTACCTATATTTATATGGAACTTTATAGTTTAAAAAAATTCTCAACAGCAAAATACCCTGAAAGGTAGATAGAAAACTGGTATTATCACCTTGATATAAAAGATGAACAGCCTGATATTCAGAGAGATGAATTCAGTTGTTCCTCTTCTCAGAGCTATTAACTTGTGTAAAGTTTAAATTTAATGGTTGGATGCAGTTTATTTACCAAAAGAAAGGGGAAACAATAAAGTAGAGAAATGTGAAAGAGGTTAGAGAAAATACTCATACTAGTCTTCAATCATTATTATTGGGGAATAAGTGTGAGTAGTTGTAGACAACTTTCAAAATTAATTATATACTTAGTTAAGTTCATAAATAACATTATATTCTACTTTTCTTCATTTTATTGTTATTGATCTCCTTTTCCTCTCCCTCCCCTCTTCCTCTTCCTCCTCCTTCTTCCTCCTCCTTTTCAAAAGAATTGCTTCAGAAATTCACTGCTGAATACAATGAAAACTATAACTGAATATAACCGGAATAAGAATTTATCTAATGTTCTGTGTATCAGACATTGTGCTAGGCATTTTTCTAATATTATTTCATCTTTGAAACAGTCCTGCTTGGCAGTTTCTATTTTTATCCATATTCAATAGTAGAGGTAACTGAGGCAAACAGAAATTAAGTGACTTGACTAATATCACAAAGCTTGTAAATATCTGAGGATGGGTATGAACTTAAATCTTTTTTACTCCAGGCTCAGAGATATATCCACTGTGCCACCTCATTGCCTTCATGATTCAATTTGACATTAGTATGTTCAACTCTAAAGCTTTTATCTCTGGGACTGAAAAAAAAAATGCCTCTGGCATTCATATAAAATGCCCTTTTGCTCTAATTTAATGAAAAAGTGTTCAAATACAACTGAGTATATTTTTTCAATTATATTTAAAAACTAGTGTTGTAATTTGCATGTAATATTGAATAGTCTAACAAACTAAAACGAATTAACTGGATATTCTATTTTAATGAGTTTTAGAACAGGCATATGGTAAAACTCTGGATTAGTGATACTTCTGAGGATTTACTAATACAAATTTTGGTTGACAAAATTTATATTACTCATAGGTGGCTTCCCACTATGTAACTTTCCTTTGCCAGAATAAGAAAACAATGCTGTTAATCTTCTCTACTTGTCAAAGAAATAATTTCTGTTGTATTGTTGCTTGGCCATCTTCACTGAGTTAAAGATTTCTCAAAATCATGTATACTACTTAAGTCAGAGTACTGGATCTGAATGTGTCTGAAAAAAATTATCTAGTTCTAATCATTTGTATTATGGTTTACATGCTTACTTGGTCTTCTGAATGGAAACTTGGCCTGGGCCTTCACAATGGAGCACCCAGTTGAAATTTAGCTGTGACCAGTAGCTGTGAATGGCATGTGAGCCATTCAATAGCATATGAGGATGAAGCAGTGACTATGTGCACCATGATGATGTTAAAGAATCAGTAAAATAAAATTCAGGGAAAAGAACATGAAACATGTTTGAGGAACAATGATAAGGCAGATATAAAGTGAAAAAAATATAGTTCAAGGGACCAGGATCAAACAGTAAGATTGTGTAATGTATAAATTGTACCCAGAGGTTAGATATGATGGATTTAAAGTCAATGTCAAAACAAGAAATCAAGAACCCTTTAATAAAGGAAGATCAAAGATATCAACTAGCCAAGGAAGCAATTTGTTTTGCTTAAATGCTTGGACTACCTGTTTCCCATTAAAAATGAGAATACAGACAATCTAGCCTACTTAGTCCACTTATAGAAGTGCTCTTAGAAATGATGGCTTATTGTATCATCCTTCCTAATCATTAATATCTGTAAGAGTATTTGAATTTATAGTTTAATTAAAATGGCAGGCTCAGGAAAGAGCATAGCTGGGTCAGGATATCCCATACATGAACATCAAACATAAACAGAGGGAAAGATATACTTGCTACCTTAAAAGTCCTCATATCAATTCTTAACTAATTAAAGTTTCCATTTTGTCAGTAAGCATGTCAACACAACTTTTGATACCCTCCTTGACTTAAAATCTCCCATCCATCTGTTGACCTTCCTAATTTTCCCCCTAATTTTGAATTCTGGGATCTTCTGAGTTAACCTTATCCCCTGATCTTGCTTAGAGCTAGCTTGTTTTCCTGCTTGAATTTATCAATGAGAAATTTGAATGACTCAATTTACCTCTACCCTTTGAGAAACCTCAGTGCCAATCACCCCTGTTTTTGGTTTGAACTATGGATGTTAGAGCTGTTTGGGAACCCTTAGCATAGGTGGGATTTGTGGACATAGCTAAAGTTAAGTGCCTTTTATTTGTTTTGGAGGCTTCCCTTATTGTGTTAAGTCTCTTCTCAGGAGCACAGCTCCTGAGTTTGACCCTTCCCTTTGATGTGACAGCTGACCCCTTGGTGATACCCCTGAGGCTGGCTCCAAAGAGGTTTGCAAATTGTTTGTGGTTTGTCTCTGCAGGCTTACCTTAGCAAATTCTCCAGAGGGTATGAGACCCCTTATGTTCTGTTTCTCTTTGAAGTCTGAACTTAGCATGGCATTTTCTCCCTGGGCAGAGTAAGCATTGGAGCTGGCATTGTGTGAGCTGTCTTCCCCTGAAGGAATATGGTTCTGAGAATCCCCAGGGTGTGGGCCCTGTGTGGTATTTGGCACTGGGCTCTGTGTGGCAGCCAAAGTGCAAACCTATCTTTTCCTGATTAAAGAGTAGTTTTCCTGACCACTTTGGTAGTTCTGTGTTATTTTGAAGTCAACAGATTCTATCTTGAGCCTCTTCTTTTTCTCAGGGATTGATTTCTGAAGAAGTATATCATTCCTTAAAACCCAGTAATTGTTATATTATATCCAAAACACGCCCAATCCCCATACAGATGTGTCAAAAGATGCCCTTAAAATATCTTCCTTTGTGGCAAAGTTGGGCATTAATGCATTGCTGGTGGAGTTGTGAATTGATCCAACCATTCTGGAGGGCAATTTGGAACTATGCCCAAAGGGTGCACAAAGATAGTCTGCCCTTTGATCCAGTCATAGCACTGCTGGGTTTATACCCCCAAGAAATAATAAGTAAAAAGACCTGTACAAAAATATTCATAGCTAGACTCTTGGTGGTGACAAAAATTGGAAAATGAGCGGATGCCCTTCGATTGGGGAAATGGCTGAACAAATTGTGGTATATGTTGGTGATGGAATACTATTATGCTCAAAGGAATAATAAAGTGCAGGAATTCCATGGGAATTGGAACAACCTACAGGAATTGATGCAGAGTGAAAGGAGCAAAACCAGGAGAACATTGTACACTGAGACTTTTACACTGTGGAACAATCGATTGTAATGGACTTCTCCATTAGTAGCAATGCAGTGATCCTGAACAACTTGGAGAAATCATTGAGAAAGAAATACTTCCTAAAAATTACAGACATCTAAAAGGGATGTGAGCTATATTGAGTCATCATAGTGTTGTGGAAGAAACATACCTAAGTTTGTAGCAGGGTTTGTCCCCAAGAATGGGATGACCAAACTTCCTTCAATTCAGAAGTAAGAAAAGAATTTTGTTTGAAGAATATTTTTCCTTTGGTATAATGGGCTAGTAGCTGGAGGACTAGCTTGGGGGTTAATCTGATAGCATCAGGACTGATGGATTAACCCAGAGGTAGTAGAGTAGCCTCTTTGGAGCTGATGGAAATACAGCTATCCAGGTGTAGAGAAGCAGCCCCAGGTGTGGAGTAGCAGTTCTCAGTGATGGTGTAGCCTTTGGGGCTGATGGAATAGCGCAATAGGTAATGGAGTAAAAGACCCAGGTGTGGAGTAGAAAACCAAAGTGTAGAAAAGGTTTTGCATATTTATTGATGGTCTGGGAGCTTGTTGTCTCCTATTTCACATAAATTTCTGCCTTCTCTTATTATAGACAAAAAATCAGGGAAATGGGCATTGTCAAATTTAGGTAAAAGTGAATTTTGGGGTACATATCATAGATGAAGTTGGGGGCACCAGAAAAGGAATATGGACAATGTGCAGGTTTGGGGGTTCTTCTGGAATGCCAGAGCCCTTATTATCCATGTCCCATGTTTTCTCATTGTACACCTGTCATTATTTGGAGAGGTCTCACTACCCATTTAGAATGGGAACATGGAGTTGAGGTGAGGGAAGGTACAACACAGTAGACAACAGCTAACGGTAATTAGTACTAGTAATGCCTAACAATTTAGAACTGTGAAGAAAGGATTAGCTCTCCCCTTGTCTATTTTTTTGCTCATCAAATCAAGAATTTAAAGGACCCATACTTACCATTAAGTACCAGAGTTTACAAGTCACTTACTAGAGTAAGCTGACACCTCCAAAGGCCACTGTCCTGCCCTCCTCCAGCCTTGGGCAATGTGAGGCAAATTGAAAGACTGTAATTGTTTTTTGGGAAGAGGAGGAGTGACAGGAATGGACTTGCAAAAAGGAGAATAAAAGAAGAAACCAAAATGGTCAAGGGATAATTCCTTTCCTGGCCATTAGAAGACACTTTTCCCCTGGATCCTGCCTTGGCTTGCTGGGTGTAAACCTTAAAATTTCTTAGACTTATAAACGTTGGAAATTTCACCATTGGGAAATTTCATACTTGAAAAATTTCCTATTGAGAGTGGGAACTCTATTGGAATGTGAACCCCTTTGGCATGGGAGGTTCCTCCTCCTCCCTTCTTAATATTACTTTAGGACAGAAACCTTTTGCTGAACAATGGAAAGGGCTTTGACCTATGCTTAAGCATAGAACAGGAATTTCTTTGAGTCATGATTGATTTTAGAATCGATACAATGGAGATACTTGGAATGACAGAACCAGGTCTTGGAAATTGCAATCTCCACCCTACTCACTCCTAACAGGATTTAGGAAGGGCTGCAGCATAGATCAAAATTTAATTATTCCAATCTCTACCTACTCAGGGTAACAGGATTTAGGATGGGCTGTAGCAAAAGATCAAGATTTAATTATTTGAGAATATGACCTTCAACAGACATGTGCAAAGCCACAGACCTCTGGGTGGTCCTGGGTTAAGCTAGAGCCACCATTGGCACAGGGAGACATGGACAGTAATTGGTAGATGTGAGAACTGAGGGGAGGGAACTTGGATGGTTTCCTTAAAGATAGAGGGGTCTGAGGACTGAGGTTGGTGGGTTGGAGAGTTTTGGCTCTGAGTGGTTGGAGAGGTGCTCTGAGAAGCTTGCTCTGAAGGAAGCTGGAGGTGGAGGCCCTGAGACTGTTTCTCCATTTTGGTCACGTGAGTAATAGGGACTGATCTCCTTTCTTTGCCCCAGCTATCTAAGGGCTTGGGCCTTTTGGCCCAGCCTAAACAGAAGGGGTATTTAAGCCCCCTTCTCTCCCCTCTCTCTCTCCCTCTCTCTCTCTATCTCTAATTCATTTCTTCCTCCTGTTTGTAATTAAACTCTATAAAAGGCTGACGGCTGACTTGAGTTTTCATTTAGGAATTACATAGCTGAATTCCTTGGCGACCTTAAATTAATATATATCAATCTTTTAAAGTGATTTCTTTGTCACATGGGTCAGTGGCTGAGATTCCTGCCTTGGCTTTGAAGGATCAGTTTTGGGGAAGCCCCTGCTGGTGCTGAGCCAGACTTTACTGATGAAGGGCTAGTAGGCTTGTTAGGAATCTGTATCTATCTACATTTTATATTTTCACTCTTTCTACCTCTGTAAATAAAAGCTACTAAAAGTCATTTTGGCTTAACTATAATATTTTAAAATTGATGACCACAATATTATTTTATAACTCTCTTATTTAATAAAAAACCTAAATTTAAACCTTACAGAAATAAGGTAAATAAAGAACAATATGAGGAATTAATAACACAGAGCAGGCACAAAGCTGATACCCAGGATAGAATATTACATATGCATTACCAGTAACTGATGATACTGAATGGGTAAATAATAAACAATACAGATTCTGTAATCAATGCTTGACTAATGCTGAAACAGATCTTGCAGTTCATGTTTAACTAATGCTAACTGGTGAGAAATACAACAGAGTATGAGTGTCCTGTTTCTATTACTGCTGTTCTGCCTACTACCTGCCTCTTTCAATATGTTTTTCTCTCACTCACCATCTGAAAGCAAAGATTTGAGATACTCTTTTGAAGTATATTGTGAGAAAATTGTCTTGATTAAGGATAAATTGGATTAGATATATGCTTTGGTTCCTTCTGACTCATAGAATCTGATACTGAACTGGAAGCTGGTGTTCAAAAAAATAAGTAATAAATAAGTAATAAAAATAAAAAAGGAGATAGACAAATCTATGAGAGAGAGAAGAGGAAGAAAGAGGAGGAGCAAGAGGAGGAGGAGGAAAATGAAATTGAGTTTTCTAGGAAGAAATACTTGGTAATTGTAAAGATAACAGTGTTACTCAAGCTGTGAGGACAAGATCTAGGTGTTAGAAAATTAAAGAGAAAATGAATAGTGAGAAGACGCAGGCAGCAAATTGAAAGTAGGTGTTTTATGAAACTTTGAGGTCTCAGTGTAGGGCAGAGCTGGGATAGTAGTTGAAATAATCATTGCTTTAGTCATCTCCACCGAGTTGAAGCCATTTTCCACTTGTTTTATTCCAAGGTTCATTTTTTCATATTATCTATCATACCTTTCTGTTCCCCAATGCTTTTAGGTTTTTCTTTGCAATGCCACTTGTTTTAAATATAGCCTTAAAAAGGTCAAATCCATTAAGAGAGAAAGTCCTCAAAAGATGTTTCCTTGTTCCCACTTTCTGCCTTACTCTCATTTGGATGATTAGACACCAAATCAATGTCAAATGCTTGAGTTACAGTTAAAGGCAAACAACCCTCCAAAACCAGGTAGAATTTAGTCTATCCATCTATTGTTTGACACTGTGAGCAAAGCAAGTAAGTTGAACGGCCAGCATGGTGGTAAAATTATAACATTTCTACCCAGCCTGGCTGACATTTCTTTTAATGTGGTGAGGGGTATATTCAGTGTTTTTTTTTTACTAGAGTAATCAAAGGACACATATATTCAAAGTGAAAAGCATTCATTTGAGATAAAAGACAGGATAAACAACAAAAGAATAAACTGACACGTTCCTTCCTCCCATTCCTAAAAGCTCATTCTCCTCAAAAATGTTTCCTGCTTTAGGATCCTTAATCAGGCAAGAGGAGAGCCACTGCTTCCATATCACATAACAAAAGCATATAAGTCACTTCAACAGGAATTTTAATATTGTTGAAACCTTGTATGTGCTATATCTCTACTATGCCCACATAATATACTCAGAAAGAAAAGGATGCAGACTGTTAATTCATGCATTGGTGCTACAGCAGAGTATCTGGTCATCATGGTCAAGGGCCAAATGATTTCTCTTCTTTTTTTAAATGTTTATTTTCTGTCAGTATCAATTATAAGAGAGAAGAGCAGGAAGGGCTAGAATACTTGCCCAAGATCACATAACTAGGAAGTGTCTGAGATCAAATTTGAACCAAGTCCTCCCAACAACATAGTGCTTTGTGCATGATTTCTCCTGTTTTGGACCAATGCCTTAATGCTTGAACTAGTATTATGCTCCCCTCTGGTTATCAGGTTATCAGCTTTCTAGACAGTGGTTCTCATTTCCTACCATTTACACACTTTCAACTGTTTTTCTTTTTTCTTCTTTGTCCAGCTCCTCACAAAACACTCTTAGAGGTAATCTCTTCCTAAATGCTTGTGCATAATGGAAGACAAAGAGAATCCCTGTCCCTCTAATTTTTTTTTAATATTTTATTTAATTAGTCAATTTAGAATATTTTTCCTTAGTTACAAGAATCGTGTTCTTATCCTCCCCTTCCCACAACTCCTCCCATAGCCAATGGGCAATTCTACTGAGTTTTATATGTATCCTTGACCAAAACCTATTTCCGTATTTTTGAAGTGTGCACTAGGGTGATCATATAGAGTCTACAACCCCAACCATATCCCCCACATATCCATATGATCAAGTTGTTGTTTTTCTTCTGTGTTTCTATTACCACAGTTTTTCCTCTGAATGTGGATAGTGTTTTTTCTCCTAAATCCCTTCAAATGGTTCTGTATCATTGCATTGATATTAATAGAAAAGTCCATTATATTACATTGTAACACAGTGTATTAGTCTCTGTGTACAATGTTCTCCAGGTTCTGCTCCTTTTATCTGCATCTATTCCTGGAGGTCATTCCAGTTCACGTGGATTCCCTCCAGTATATTATTCCTTTGAGCACAATAGAATTCCATCACCAACACATAACATAATTTATTCAGCCATTCCACCAATCAGAGGGCTTCCCCTCATTCTCCAATTTTTTACCACCACAAAGAGCCCAGCTATGAATTTTCTTTTTATTAATTAATTAATTTAGTCAATTTAGGACATTATTCCTTGGTTATAAGAATCACATTATTTCCCTCCCTTCCCTCTACCCACCCTTCACGCAGCCAACACACAATTTCATTGGGTGTTACTTGTGTCCTTTATCAGAACCTATTTACATGTTGTTGGTGTTTGCATTAGGATGTCCATTTAGAGTCTACAACCCCAGCCATATCCCCTCAACCCATGTATTCAAGCAGTTGTTTTTCTCCTGTGCATCTACTCCCACAGTTTTTTCCTCTTAATTTGGATAATGTTTTTTCTCCTAGATCCCTCCAAGTTGTTCAGGATCATTGCATTGCCACTAATGGAGAAGGCCATTACATTAGATTGTACCACAGTGTATCAGTCTCTGTTGTCAATGTTCTCCCTAGTACTGCCCCTTTTGTTTTGCATCAATTCTTGGAGGTCATTCCAGTTCCCATGGAATTCCTCCACTTTATTATTCCTTTGAGCACAATAGTATTCCATCACCAACATATACCACAATTTTTTCAGCCATTCCCCAATTGAAGGGTATCCTTGAAGATGGGTTCTATGGAATTCTGAAGTTTTGTTGCCTCAAAGCCGCCATCTTAACTCCATCTCCCCTGATTATTTTAAACCATTACCTTCCACCTTAGAATTAATACTATGTATTGGTTCTAAGGCAGAAGAGTGGTAAGGGCTAGGCAGTGGGGAAGGGGATAAGTGACATGCCCAGAGTCAAACAGCTAGTAAGTGTTTGAGGTAAAATTTGAACTCAGGACCTCCTATCTCTAGACCTGGCTCTCAATCCACTGAACTACCCAGCTGCCCCCACTGCTGGCTGGCTCTTTTTTAAAAAGTTATTACAATTAATCAGCATGTAGCTAAAGGAGGTAATTAATTTGAGATAATGTTTTTAATTAATACAATTCTAGTAAATATTTTATAGTTACTGAGTTAAGGTGATGTCAAATATTCAGCTATCATCTCTAAGCTAGCATTTTATAATAGAATCTGACTCATCAAGTAAATGGAAAACCAATCAGCAATATAAGGCATGTCCAAATGATGAGTGGTGAGAGGACTTAAATCTTTGCTGACTTCCTGATTTATGGGTGACTGTCATATAGGGCACATTGAGAGGAGCACTTGTGACCTCAGAACTCTCATGGCCAATCAAGTAGTTGAGATATCTTCTTAAGAAGCTAGAGCACATAGAAAAAAATATCTGGGCCACCCACCAATCAAGAAGTTCAGATAGAAAATATATCTGGATCACCCACAGATTCAGATTATATAATTAGGGGGGGAAACCTCATCTGATTGCCTTAGATTGGGAGGAAAACATAATAACCCAGCTTTTCTAGGAGATATGTCCATTACTTATATATTAATAAAATATATTTACAGTTTAATTTTAGAGAATATGGAAGAACGTTAAAATTGCTTTTAAAGAATAAATCTGAAAAAATGTAATTTTAAATCTATGTCACTAACCATCAGGTGCCTCTAGAGATGGTTGGATGCCAATATTCTGTAGTCAAAGTCTCGTGTAAAGCAGTGTTAGAGACCACACAGTGAGGAAGTTAATTCACTCTGATTTGAGTACCATTCCTGGGAACTGCCTGACATAACTATTGAGTGAATGAGAGCAAAATCACTTAGCCTTTTAAATGACTCCCAAGGATGTCACTATTTTTGTTTTTCTCTTTTAATCTTCAGTACTTGGCATTGTTTAGTAAATGCAAATTGATTGATTGATAGTCCACCATACCTACAGTAGGTAGCCCTAAACCAGAACATTCTTCTCTTCACTTTTCATTCAGCTATTTACCATAACCAACTTATTTCCAACTACCCAGCTGCTAATAGATCACTCCATTCTACTTCTACATTGACAATTTTCTACTTCTTTCTCTGAGAGCAAAAGTAAAATAGAGATTGTCATTGCTTCAGAAAAGATCACAGCAATTGATGCAACTATGACTTTACTCACCATTCTTATGTCTTCTCACTCAGAAACATTCTCCTGAAACCATCACTCTCATATATGTATTGATTTCCCTTATTAGAAAGTAAGCTCCATTAAGACAGGAACTGTTTAAGTGATACTTAGAGTAGTATCACTAGCACTTAACTCAATACCTGGCATCTAAGAAGCACTTAATAAGTACTTTCATTTATTTACTTATTTATTCATTCCATTTATTGTACTAGGTAGAACACTACTCTTTTCTAGAAGTCTTGTACCTAGTTCCATTTTGCATTTATCACCTCTGTGTTACTGAGCCAGACATATGTATTCTCTGCAATTAAGTTTCTTCATCTGTGAAATGAAGAAGCGAGATTAGGTGATCTCAAAGGTCTCCAATTCTCACATTAAATGATTCTAGGGAGTAATTTTTAAAGAATCTCCATTATATATATAATATCACCTACCCTTCTTGAAGTCCTTCCTTTTTTATTTTTCTCATTTTCTGGGATTCTATTCCTCCTCTCATTTCTGAGTTTTAAAAGAAACTAAAAATCTCAACTATTCTGGAGACAAGAAAAATTGTATAGTGATATTCCCTAAGAGAGTGATGATTTCAAGTATAAACTGATTTCCCTCCTGGAGGTAACAACTCTCCATACTAAAGTTCTTAAAGTAAGTGAAGGAAAGGGAAGCATGGCATCATTGAGAAGAACAGTAACATTTCATTCAATCTACAAATTTTAGTATGGTTGGGGACTTAACACTTTTAAAGATGTTAGAGGGCAGAAAAGTATTACATAAAACAAAAAGCAAAGTGAAATGACATGAATATAACTTTAAAAAGATTTGAGATTATTTTTAAGGAGCTGGAGGGCACAATGAAGGTGCTAAAAGAGGAAGAAGAAGAATGCCTTAAGTTTTCCAATAAAACTCTATAGGGAAAGGGTCCAGACTGAGTATTGTTGCAAGATTAAAAAAAAAAAACAGACCACAACAAATCATATTTCAAACCCAACTCAGAATAAGGAAAAACAAAGATTTTTGTACCACCTTGTATCAGGGTCTGACCAGAGACAAATTTGGAGCATTTCAGCAGACTGGAACTTAAAGAAGACTGGATCTATATACCAGGGAAAGAAAATATTCTAGACCCATTTATTGAGATACTCAATCTTGAGGATTTAGGGGAACATATGTCACTTTCAGCTCTGTTCTTCATTACTAACTCCCAATATCCTGGATAGATTGTAATGGCAAATTATACTTAAGAACAACATACCAGGTTGACAAGTGATTGGTGATCCTAGATTATGTACTGAACTGGGAACAAGTTCATCAATAAAGAGTAGTAGTATGACTTTGAGGCCAGAGACAGAATGGAGTATTAGTTCCATCCCCAGGCTAATTTGAAGTTTGTAGCTGAATAACTAGGGTAAGAATTCAAGACTAAAGGGTATCGCACCATTTTATCAGTGAACCAAAAGAGCTTTCCAACTGATTTATACTGGAAAAGTCCAGTTGCAATCTACTGGAGCATTGAACCAAGGGCAAGCCAAAAGGCATGTTACAAACTTGTAATTC
Source organism: Monodelphis domestica (assembly GCF_027887165.1). Classification (NCBI taxonomy): domain Eukaryota; kingdom Metazoa; phylum Chordata; class Mammalia; order Didelphimorphia; family Didelphidae; genus Monodelphis; species Monodelphis domestica. The sequence goes on from NC_077230.1 coordinate 158,385,511, forward strand.
TAGATAAGGAAGTTACAAAACTCAGACCAAAACTGTGACCAGACTTTGCAAAGGAATAGACCACTTTGGAAGCATTGAAAACCTGCAAGTCCCTCAGATGAGTTTTCCTTGAAATTCTGGAATAAAACAACTCTCAATCCCCTAGTTCATTAACAAAAGAACCCCAGAGGACAAAAGTTTAGTCAAAATATTCTCCTCAGAGGTACTCAGAACTCAAGTCTAAGATAAAGTTCAAAGTGAGAAAATAGGCTAAAAGAATAAACAATGAAAAAGTTAAAAATGAATCCCACTACAAAGAACTTCTATCAAAAAATACCCTAAGGCATACTGGGAACTTAAATATCAGAGTAAATGAATCTCTACTCTTCCTCTAGACAAACATACACACACTTGCACATGTGTATGAAAACAAATTGCCTCAAAAATAAAGGAGAGCAAAAGGAATACATATTATTGGGGTAAGAAGAGAAAGAAGTCCAGACAGCACATCAACTGTGGGAACCAGCAGAACATGGACCAGCCCAACATGCTACTACTTCACCAGACAATGAGGAGACAACATACCAAAACTTATGATACACAGCCAAAGTTGTACTGATGGGAAAATTTATATGTCTAAATAATTAAATCAATAAAATAGTGAAAGAACAGATCAATGTATTCAACATTTGGCTAAAAACAACTAGGAAAAAGTGAATAAGAAACCCCAAGCAAACAGCAAATTGGAAATCCTGAAAATCAAGGGAGAGTTTAAGAAAACTGAAAATAAGAAAACCATTAAATGAGTAAAGACAAGGAATTGCTTTCATGAAAGAAATTTTTAAAATAGATACATTATTTGTTAACTTAATTTAAAAAGAAAGAAGAAAACAAAATTACCAGCATCAAAAATTAAAATACAAAATCACAACCACTAAAGAAGAAATTAAAGCAATTATTGGAAGATATTTTGCCCAAATATGTGTCAATAAATCTGATGATCTAAGTAAAATTCATGAGTAGTTACAAAAATATAAACCACCAAGATCAACAAAAGAAGAAATAGAATAGTTAATCCCAACACAGAAATTTAAATTGAATAACTATCAAAAAAGTTCCCTAAGAAAGAGGCCATAGCAGAATATTAATCCACAAGTGAATTTTACCAAACATTCAAAGATCTACTCACTCCAATACTATGTAAACTATTTAGAAAAATAGAGAAGCAATCCTTCAAAAATATTTTTATAGTACAAATATAGTACTGATGCCTAAACTAGGAAGAATTGAAACAGAACTTAAAAATTACAGATCAATCTCCCTAAAGATCATCAATGTAGCAATTTTAAATAAAATACTCATGAAGAGATTACAACATTATTCACAAATATTATATAGCTTGGTCAAATGGGTTTTATAACAGGAATGCCTGGATGATTCAATTTAAGGAAAATCATGAGCATATTTGACCATATCAATAACAAAACCAATGGAAACCTTATGATTATTATCAATAGATGGAGAAAAACAAATTTGACAAAATAAAATACCCATTCCTTATAAAAGCAATAGAAAAAAACATAAGAAGAAATGGGCCTTCCTCAAAGTGAAAAAAGGCATCACTATAAAACCATCAGTAAGCATTATCTGTAATGGGAATAAATTAAAACTTTTCCTAAAAAGATGAGGGGTAAAGCAAGTATGTCCATGGTTAATGCTACTATTTAATATTAAGCTAGATAAAATAACTATAGCAAGAAGAGCAGAAAACAAAATTAAGGAAATTAGAATAGGCAATGAAGAAAGAAAATAGAAATAATTAACAACTTTAATATTATAACAGGAAAGAAAATAATCCCATATAAATCATCAACATTTCTATTTATTATCAACAAAATCCAATAGAAAGAGAGGGAAAAGGAAATTCCACTCAAAATAACTCTAGACAATATAAAATACATAGCGGCATATCTACCAAAACAAACCCAATGACTACATGAGCACAATTACAAAACACTCTTAAAACAAATAAATTCAGACCTAAACAATTAGAAAAAACATTATAGTTCATACATAGACCTAGCCAATATAATAAAAATGACAATAATGACAAAAATGACCTAAATTAATTTACCTATTGTATTTTAATTTAAAATCTAAGAATTTTGATTTTTTGTTTAAGATTGTACTTTTATAAAAATCCAAGATTTTGATTTTTGTTCAAGAAAAGATCTTCAAGGAAGAAACTTGTTAACTCCTAAATCCAGAGAATGAATTGTTGCAGAAAGATGCAGAAAACCTATACTTCATCAAGAAGATCAAGAATGAACTTTGGATATGGTTGATTGAACTGAACTTTGATTGAACATTTATTGTAAATGTATACATTTATGCCAAAAGGGACTGCCCCTAATTTGGGTTTCTGTAAATGTGCCTAGCAAAACTTTGGTTTTGCTTTTTTTCTTTTTCTATTTCCTCCCTCACTACTCTAATTTCCTCTTAGAAAATTGAATATTGTATATATCTGTAGTTAGAAGTGCATTTAGGATTACAAGATGATTATGTTAAATGATCAATGGGGAGACTAGTCTCCCAATGATCATCAGGGGGGATTGTGAACCTTAAAATTCTCAGACCCTGATTCATAAGGTTGGGTTAAGACCATTCCCCACTTTAAAACAATGAAGGAACTTAGATCAGGAATGTGAAGACCTCTACTCCACCCCTAGTTAAGCCTGCTTTAGGGGAAGAAACTCCTTGCTGAACAATGAAAGATACTTAAACCCATACTTATATTAAGACAAAGGTTCTTAAGCTGTGCCTATTTTTAGATATAATACAAAAGGGTGCTAAGTGCCTATAAAGGTCAGGCAACTTGTGAATTTACAAGGAGCAAAGAGGTGAGAAACTTACTCAGAAGTTTTCTGGTGTGAACTTAATAAAAAATTTAAGCATTCTTAGGTGTGAACTAAGAATGGTCTGTCCTTTGAAAAACATCTACTGTGATTGGTAGATGTGAGAACTTAGGGAAGGTGACATAGGAGAAAACTCGCTTTAAAGGGGAGCTCAGATAAGAGCTGGGGACAGTCAGATTCAGGATTGAGCTGATGGAGTCAGCTGAGATGGAGCTGGTGTGGTGTCTCTGAACACTAGAATCCTTGCTTGGACAGATCTTGTGGTGAGTGATTAAGGACTGACTGATCTTTCTCTTAAGGCTTAGGCCTGGGTTGGCCAGGGCTGCCCTGGGTCGGCCTATCCTTTTCTCATTATTTCCTTTTTTCTCTCTCTCTTTCTTAATTCCTCATTTGTATTAATTAAAATCTCTATAAAACCCAGTTCACTTGGGTATATTTCATAATTGAGAATATTTCCCTGGTGACCACCTTATATTTGATTTAAATAAGACACTGTCTTGAAAACATATTTTCTGCAGTCACAATTTACTCATCCACTCTTTTAACTGCCACAATTTATGGCTTCCACTATTTTAATTGTTGGGCAGGTTGTGAACTTCGAGTTGAGGTTGTAGGATCAGAAGCATGAGTAGGGTTTTCTGAGGCTGATGGGGCAGGGGGAGGGGTGGGTTGGTTAAGAGCACAGGGTTCTAAGGCCGAGTTGGCAGGAGGAGCAGTGGGTTGGCTAGGAGGGTTAGTGTTTTTCATAAAAGCTATAAGCTCCCCCAAACTTTCCTCCATAAGTTCAAGCTGAGTATTTAGTTCTGCATTTTGTTGACTATTAGAGGGAACAATTGGTTGTTTTGACTGAGAAATGAGTTCTTCAAGGAGATCCAATATTATAATTACAACAATCAAAAACTCAGGGGAAAGTAGTATGTCAATTAGATTTTGCCATAAGTTCCATGGGATGAGCCCTTTCAGAGAGACAAGGAATTCTGTATTTATAAGATTGGTCATGGAGCTGATGAGTCAGCTGTTAAGTAAGTTGTAGACCAATGCTTGTACTTAGAAAAGAACAAAGTATTTACTGAAACACCAGTTGTTAACTAAGTTCTGAACTGGTTGTAACTCCATATTTCTGAAGTAAACACATGGGAAGCAGGACAAGGCTAAAAGCTTTCCCAGGTTTTTCTAGTCCTAATTTAGGCAGTTGCTAGCCAGGACCTTAGGGCCCTGTTGCTAAGATCTAAAATAGCTTAAATTAAGGAGAATCAAAAAGGTTTTTTACTCATCCATTCTTGAAGCTGTATTTTTGAAGCCAAGTTAAAAAAGAAAACAAAACTGACTGATAGAGCAAGTAATAAAGCAAAGAGATAAAGGAAAGACATTTCACAGAATGTTTTTGAGGGTTTTCTCACCAATTTCGTAGTCAGCCATAAACTGTAATAATTCAAAATAGTGTTTGTCATAAATTGTAATAATTAAAATAGTGGAAGATATAAATTGTAGTAGATAAAAGAGTGGATGAGTAAATTGTGACTGCAGAAAATATGTTTTCAAGACAGTGTCTTATTTAAATCAAATATAAGGTGGTCACCAGGGAAATATTCTCAATTATGAAATATGCCCAAGTCAACAGGGTTTTATAGAGATTGCCTACCCCTTAGATCCGAGTGATCTCAGATTCTGAGTTTTGGGGGGGCCTTACCTTTTGATCCAGGTCCAGGAGGAATGTTCCTGGGGTCTACTCTATTGTTTGTTTTGAATTTCCATGCCCTAGGAGCATTCAGTTTGAGACCAGTAAGGAAGGGTTTCTGGAGCTCTGAACTTTAGCTTTCTCTAAGCTGCCATCTTGACCGGAAGTCCCAAAGATCTTTTCTCGAACAAAAATCAAAATCTTGGATTTGTATGTAAAAATACAATCTCCAACAAAAATTCAAAACTCTTGGATTTTAAATTAAAATGCAATCCCCCCTGAAGTAAGTGTTAAAAAACATCCAGTTAAGCTAAATGTTGAGTTATGGGGGTGTTTGAGTCATTTATCAAAAGAATAGAAAAATAATCAAAAACATAAGGAAAAAATTCAAAAAAGGTCCTTGTAGAGGTCCAACTTAAAATAATTTCTATCCCACAAGTCTGTAGGACAGAATGCAGTAATATTTCATTTAGCCATTTGTAGCCAAGACTACAGGAAGTTGCCATAGTATAAGAAGAAAAGAAATTAGAATTCTATTTTGATAGGGAAATGTCATTCCCTTGTCTTATTTTTTACATTCTCAGGGATATAGGGTGCCAGCATGATAGTCAAATTTTGTACTTGTATGAATACTTCACAAAGAGTGTGGATACAAGGAAGTCCTAAGACTTAACATATGTCAAGCGTCACAACCTCGAGTCTCACATCATTATTTCCTGTGTGCTCTTTTTGGCACTTTTCAGGTTAAGTCTGTGCTCCTTGTTTTTTATCCCTTTTTCTGGAATCATACATAAACATTAATCACAGTCCCATAATATTTTATCAATAAATGGCAGATTCCCATAGTTTAAAGCTTTTGGGTATGAATTGATATTATAGCAAGAATATATATGTTAAACTTGTATTACTGCAGAAAAATATTAATTATGTGTACCTTTAGTATAAGAAATGAGAAAAATCAAATATTCTAATCAAAATAAAGAAAAGCAATAATAAAAATAAGGAAAATATCAATAATTCAATGTGTTCTCGAAAAACAACATCCATTTGTCTAAGGATTATTATTTTCAATGCATATGATAGGATACAGTCAATCAGTCTCAGCAGAAGATGCTTTCCTCACATATGAGCAATGAATCCAAGAGTCCTTTTCTCCAACCTTTATGGATGTTGGAGTAGTTAACAATATTTGGAATGGTCCTTCCCACGAAGGCTGAGTTGTGCCAGTATGCTTGAAATGCTTAATATACACATTGTCTCCTGGGTTCAGGTCATGAAGTGAAAAGCCTAATGGTCCAGCTTGTACTGCAGTTCTGGATTCATGAAGTTCACGTAGTTTGTGCTGTAACTCCTTTATATAGGAAGCAATAGTATTATCTCCCCCTAATAGTGATGTATATGCAGGGGAAAAGGTTTAGCCTGTATAGGCAAATGTCCAAAAAGCATCTCAAATGGTGAGATGTATAGGTCACCTCTAGGCCTGCTTCTAAGATAAAATAGGGCCAGAGGGAGAATTTCAGGCCATTTTAAATGTGTCTCAGTGCATAATTTTCCAATCATAGTTTTAAGTTCTTTGTTCATCCTCTCAACGTGGCCTGAGCTCTGAGGATGATATGGAACATGGAATTTTGGAGTTATTCCCAAGCAAGAATATATCTGATTAATACGTGCTGGCAGTCCAAAGTGAGGAATAATTTCTTTTAAAAACATCTTAGCAACAAAATCCGTTGTGGCTCAGGTCCCAGGAAATGCTTCAGGCCATCTGGTCAGTTGTTCTACAATGACTAGACAAAATGTATAACGTCCAGCCTTTGGCATTGTTATTAAATCTATCTGTAGATGTTCAAAAGGTGTGTAAGCCAGAGGATGTCCACCAAAGGCTTTTCCACTAAATGCATGTTGGTTATATGCTTGACATGTAGAGCAGGCTGAACACACTTTAGAGGCTATAGTAGTTATACCAGGGGTTATCCATACTCTGTTAACAGAGTCCAATATGCCCTTGGTGCCAAAGTGACCATTTTTATGAATAGATTGGCAAATTTGGTGATAGAAACTTCTAGGGAGCAGGGGTTTTCCTTCAGATGACACCCATACTCCATTAATTTGTTTTGCTTTAAATTTTTGTTTCCATTTTTCCACTTCCTTTTCATTATAGGAAAGTGATAAATTTAAATTATCAGTGGTTGTTAATGTTAAAATTAATTCAGGTCCTTCTTTGGCTGCTAGTCTTGCAGTAGCATCTGTTCAATCATTTCCTCTAGAGATAGGGCCAGTGCCACCTGTATGGGCAGAGCAATGAACTACAGCTAGGGCTTCAGGCAGCTTTAGAGCAGAAAGAACTTCATTAACAATTTCTGCATTAGCTATAGATGTTCCAGCTGAGGTTAAAAATCTTCTCTGGAGCCATAGCATTCCGATTGAATGACAAATGCCAAAAGCATATCTAGAATCTGTATAAATTGTTGCCTTTTTATCCTTGGCAATTATACAAGCATGCTTCAGAGCTATGAGTTATGCTCCTTGAGTGCTAATGTTAGAAGGTAATGAAGCTGACCATTCAGTGGCAAATTCTGAGACTAAAGCAGCTCCAGTGTAGCGTATGCCATCCCTCATAAAAGAGGAACAATCGGTAAATAAAATCAGATCTGCATTGTCTAAGGGAGTGTCCAATAGATTATCTCAAGGCTTTTCTGCCATGGACACTAATGTTTTACTATTGTGTAATGGTTCTCCTGAAGTTGGTAAATCTAGAAGCAAGGTGTCAGGGTTAAGAGTTATACAGCATTTTAAGGTAATGTTTTCACTATTTAACAATGTTATTTCATATCTTGTAATTCTTTGACTGAGAAAGCCTGTATTCTATGTTTTGTCAACAATGCTTCTACCTCATGTGGGCACATAATTGTTAATGGACATCCCAATACTAGATCAACAGTTTTTGTCACTAGCATCATACCAATCTTACTGCAACAAAATTATTTCATAAATCTAGACAAAACAAAAAAAATCATCTGGAAGAAGAAAATAACAAGAATATCAATGTAATCAATGGAAAGAAATATGAAGTAAGGAGCCCTGGGCATACTAAATATCAAATTATACTATAAAGTGTTAATCATGAAAACAAAATACTATTGACTAAGGAATAGAGTAGCAGTCCAATGGAATGAATTGGGTAATCAATACAAAGGAGTTAATGACCATTGTAAACTATTCTACTAGTATTCAATAAACCCAAATATACAAACTTTTGGGGGAAGAATTTGCTCTCTGGCAAAAAACAAAAACAAAAAACAAAAAACCCTACAAGTAATACTAGAAAACAGTTATGATGGAGACTTGGTCTAGTTTTATCTCACTCCAGACACCAGGATATTTGATCTAGAAATAAAGGGTGACCCCATAAACAAATTAAGTAAAAATGAAGAAGTCTGCCTATCAGATTTATGGATAAGGGAAGAATTTATAACCAAAGAAGACATAAAATATTACAAAAAAGAAATGGATAATTCTGATTACTTTAAAAAAGGTTTTGTAAAAACAAAAGCAATGCAAACATGATTGGTAGGGGGGAAAAGCAAATTTGCAAAAACAGTTGTTAGCAAATATATGACAAAGGCCTCATTTCTCAAATATATAGAGAATTGAGTCAATTTTAGAAGAATACAAGGCACTCCCCAAGTGAAAAATGGTCAAAGGATATGAATAGGCAGTTCTAAGATATAGAAATTAAAATTATAATCACATAAAGTGTTCTAAGTCTCTATTGATTAGAGAATTTCAAATTAAAATAACTCTGAGATACTACCTCACACTTATGAAATTACTAACATGACCAAAAAAGAAAATGTTGGAAGTGATGTGGAAAAATTGGGACATTAATTCACTATTAGTGGACCTATGGAATTGATAAAACCGTTCTGGAGAGCAACATTGAACTATGCTCCATGGACCATAAAGTTATGCATACCATTTGACTTGGCATTACCACTGTTGAGACTGTAACCCAAGGAAATCAAAGATAAAGGAAAAGGACTTTCATAAACCAAAAGACTTTAACAAATCTTGTTGTAGTGGCAAAGAATTGGAAACTGAGGTGTTGTCCATCACTTGGGGAATCACTGAACAAATCATGGTATATGGTTGTAATAGAATTCTATTGAGCCATAAAAAATTATGAACAAGATGCATTCAGAAAAATCTGGTGCAAAGTGAAATGACCAGAACCAGAGGAACAATGTAAACAGTAACAGAAATATATGAAGATCAATTGTTAATGACTAAACCATTATCAGCAAAGTAAATTTTGAAACTATATTGTGGGAATTTTGGAAAGATGGCAGAGTAGTATATGAAGCATCATTGCCTTCATAATACTGCAAACAAATAATAAAAAATAACTACACACAATCAATGCTAAAGGCAGCAAAAACATATATGAGTTTGGGATGAAGCAGAGAAGCCAGAAAAAAATAGGTAGGAAGGGCTATGACTTCCTTGGTTTCAGTCCTACAGTTACAAGCCCTTGAGGCAGCACAAGAGCAAGCATCATGGAATCAACAAGGCAGCCCCTGGGATTAAGAGTGAAAGCCTCAAAAAAGCCTTTGATAAAATACAATACCATTCCTATTGAAAACACTAGAAAGTATAGGAATAGAAGGGCCTTTCCTAAACATAATAAATAGTATATATCTAAAACCATCAGCAAACATCATCTGCAATGGGGATAAACTAACAGCCTTCCCAATAAGATCAGGAGGCAAACATGGATGCCCATTATCACCTCTATTATTTAACATTGTACTAGAAACACTAGCAGTAGCAATTAGAGAAGAAAAAGAAATTGAAGGTATTGAAATTGGCAATGAGGAGTCAAAGCTATCACTCTTTGTGGATGATATGATAGTTTACTTAAAGAGTCCTAGAGAATCAACCAAAAAGCTATTCGAAACAATTCACAATTTTAGCAAAGTTGCAAGATACAAAATAAACCCACATAAGTCATCAGCATTTCTATATATCTCTAACCCATTTCAGCAGCAAGAATTAGAAAGAGAAATTCCATTTAAAATCAACCTAGACAATATAAAATACTTAGGAATCTATATGCTGAGACAAACACAGGAATTATATGAACACACCTACAAAACACTCTCCACACAATTAAAACTAGATCTAAACAATTGGAAAAACAATGATTGTTTTGGGTGGGATGAGCTAACATAATAAAAATGACAGTCCTACCCAAATTAATTTACTTATTTAGTGCCATACACATTGAACTGCCAAAAAACTTCTTTACTGAATTAGAAAAAAAAAAACATAACAAAGTTCATTTGGAAGAACAAAAGATCAAGGATATCAAGGGAAATCATGAAAAAAAATGCAAAGGAAGGAGGACTTGCAGTCCCAGATCTCAAACTATACTATAAAGCAATGGTTATCAAAACAATTTGGTACTGGCTAAGAGACAGAAAGGAGGATCAGTGGAATACACTTGGGGTAAATTACCTCAGCAGGGCAGTCTATGATATATCTAAAGATCCCAGTTTTTTAGGATTAAAACCCACTTTTTGAAATAAACTGCTGGAAAAATTGGAAGATAGTATGGGAGAGATTAGGTTTGGATCAGCATCTCACACCCTACACCAAGATAAACTCAGAATGGGTGAATGACCTGAATATAAAGAAGAAAACTATAAGTAAATTAGGCAAACACTGAATAGTATACTTGTCAGATCTTTGGGAAAGGAAAAACTTTAAAACCAAGCAAGAGCTAGAAAAAAACACAAAATGTAAAATCAATAATTTTAATTATATCAAAGTAAAAATTTTTTGTACAAACAAACCTAATGCATCCAAAATTAGAAGGGAACCAAATTGGGAAACAATCTTCATTACAAAAACCTCTGACAAAGGTCAAATTAATCACATTTATAAAGAGCTAAAGAAGTTGTACAAAAAGTCAAGCCATTCTTCAACTGAAAAATGGGCAAGGGACATGAATAGGCAATTTTCAGTTAAAGAAATCAAAACTACTAATGAGCAAATGAAAAAGTGTTCTAAATATCTTATAATCAGAGAAATGCAAATCAAAACAACTCTGAAGTATCACCTCATGCCTAGCAGATTAGATAACATGACAGCAAAGGAAAATAATGAATGCTGGAGGGGATGTGGCAAAGTTGAGACATTAATTCATTGCTGGTGGAGTTGTGAATTGATCCAACCATTCTGGAGGGCAATTTGGAACTATGCCCAAAGGGTGATAAAAGACTGTCTGCCCTTTGATCCAGCCATAGCAGTGCTGGGTTTGTACCCCAAAGAGATAATAAGGAAAAAGGCATTTACAAAAATATTTATAGCTGTGCTCTTTGTGGTGGTAAAAAATTGGAAAATGATGGGATGCCCTTCAATTGGGGAATGGCTGAACAAATTGTGGTATATGTTGGTGATGGAATACTATTGTGCTCAAAGGAATAATAAAGTGGAGGAATTCCATGGGGACTGGAACAACTTCCAGGAATTGATGCAGAGTGAGAGGAACAGAACCAGGAAAACATTGTAGACAGCGACTAATACACTGTGGTACAACCGAATGTAATGGATTTCTCCATTAGTGGCAATGTAATGACCCTGAACAACTTGGAGGAACCTACAAGAAAAACCACTATCCACATTCAGATGAAACACTGTGGGAGTAAAAAAAAAGAAGAAAAACAACTGCTTGAATACATGAGTCGAAGGGATATGGGTGGGGATGTAGACTGTAAATGAACATCCTAGTGTAAACAACAACATGGAAATAGTTTCTGATCAAGGACACAAGTAATACCCAACAAAATTGCATGTTGGCTGTGGGAAGAGTGGGTGGAGGGGAAGGAGGGAAATAATGTGATTATTGTAACCAAGGAATAATGTTCTAAATTGACTAAATAAACTCATTCAAATGGAAAAAAAAAAGACTGGAAACCTCAACTTGTCTGTTGCACCTTTGACCTTCTATCCCAGAAGATACAACTGGAATAAAGCAGAGGGTCCTATGACCAGCTTTGTCCGGCTGTGGCCTTGACTCCAGAGAATCCTGCTGGTACCTATCTGGGAGTTTAAAAGGTGTACTTCCTTGGATCTTTGGCGTTACTTATGACCAGACTGGGACTTTTGGGGTCCAAGGAATGCATATTAGACACCTTGTTTATCCCAGTGTGTAGCATCAGGAGAAGAGGAGTGAAGTTAGATAATTCACTAGTGAGCATGATTGCTTTGGGACTGGAATCTCTTTAGTTATGGTCATTCCAAGAAGAGTAGAGGCCCCAGTTGCTATAACAGTGGGAGGTAAGGTGTCTGTTTGTAGCTACAGTAGCAGAATCAAGTGGCTCTTTTTGGAGTTACTTGAGGATATTCATGAAAGGGAGCTTGAACAGAGGATCAGATATTACATCTGACCCTAGATTATAGAAATTGGGATAATCATATAGGGCCCAGGAACTAACAAATACAAAAATATCCTGGAACCCGAGGCACCATTACTCCAGCACCTTAAGAATTCAAGGACTCCAGTATGAAGTTAATTAAATCTTTTGGTATTGTCACATTTTTTAATGAGTAAGCAAATGAGAAAGAACCCAAATATTGATAGCCATTATGAGGACAGAGAAGATCTGTGTTCAGAGTTAGAGGACAGTGAATTAAAAACATGTATTTAAAAGCAGCAAAGAAAAACAATGAATAAGTGCAAAAAAATCTCAGAGGTAAAGGAAAAAATGGGGTAAAATATGAAAAGAGTGAACAGCTAAGGGAAAGAGACACAAAAAATACCAAAGAATATGATGCCTTAAAAATGGCCAAATGATAAAAGAGTAACCAAAAAAAAAATCCACTAAAGAGAAGAATCTTTTAAAAAGCATAATTGGTCAATGGGTGAAAGAGGTACAAAAGCTCACTGAAGAAAATAATTTTCTTAAAAGTTAGAATTAGACAAGTGGATGAATAAAACAAAATGAAAAGAATGAGAAAAAAGAAGAAAATGTGAAACAACTCTTTGGGAAACAAGTGTCCCAGAAAATAGATTAAAGAGAGAAAATTGAAGAAATATTATACTTCCTAAAAATCCATCATCAAAAAAGAGGCTAGATATTTTATTGCAAGACATTATAAAGGAAAATTGGCCATATACTCTAGAACTAGAGGCTAAAATAGAAACTGAAAATCACACCAATAAACTGCTGAAATATATTCCTAAATAAAAATCCCCAGAATTAGAGTCAAATTCCAGAACTTCCAGGTCAAGTATAAAATGTTGCAACCATCAAGAAAGAAAAAAATTCAAATATCATGCAGCAAAGATTAGGAAGATATAATATCAAATAGCTTACATATGAATGTATTACAGAAGACAAATAATTTAAGATTATAACCAAGAATAACCTATCCAAAAAAAAAAAAAAACCTGTGAAGTCTTTCAGAAGAAGATGAGGATTTAATGAAATAAAAGACTTCCAAGCATTCCTGAGGAAAACATCAAAGCAGAATAGAAAAACTGACTTTCAAATATAAGACTCAGAAGTAGCATAGAAAAGTAAATATGAAAGAAATAATGAAGAAATCAATGAAGTTGAAACGTTAATATTTTTATATGGGAAGATGATTTTTTTTTTATTTTTAAGAACTTTATCATTATTAGGGTAGTTAGAAGGATTTTACATAGACAATAGGAATAAAAGTTAGTTGCTATAATTGTACAATTTAAAAAATAAAATTAAGAAGTAATTAAAAAGGTTATACTAGGAGAAGAGGGAAAGGAGTAGAAGAATAGGGAAAATTATCTCACATTAAAGAGGAATGAAAGAAAATGCTTTTACAATGGAGATTAACATGGAATGAAACAGGCAAACTTAACTCATGTTGGAATTGGCTGAAAGGGGTAATACCATACATTCTGTGGTCATAGAAATCTATCTCATCCTAGAGGGAAATAGAGGAGGAAAAGGTTAAAAGAAGGAAAGGGAGTCTTAGAGAAGGGAGCAAAGATTAAGGGAGATAGTAGTGAGCAACAAAAAAATCGTTGAGAAGGAATAGAGTAAAAAGATGAAAAAAAAGAAAAAGTAAATAAAGAAAAATGTAAAAATACAAAATATGTACTTAATAATCATAACTATGAATATTAATGGGATGAATTAATCCATAGTAATAAAAGCTGATAATGGAATGGATTAAAAACCCAAGCCTAGTGACTATATGAAGATCAAACATTTTCACACAAATAAAGTCAGATCTAAACAATTGGAGAATGATAATTCCTCAAGAAATACACTGAATTTATTTAATAAAAATGACAATTCTCCCCAAACTAATGCATTTATTTAATGGTGTAAAAATTATCAAAAAATTAATTTACAGAACTAGAAAAATAACAATAAAATTTATCTGGAAGTACAAAGGATCAAAATTAAGAAAATCAATGAAAAAAGGGTGAGGGAATGTGTATTAGCAGTATTAGATTTCAAACAGTAGCACAAGGAGATAATCATTAAAACAACCTGGTACTGGCTAAGAAATAGCATGGTAGATAAGTTAGAATTTGTATATAATACACAGTAGCAAATAACTATAGTAATCTAATATTTGATAATGATGAAGGTCTAAGCTTTGGGGACAATAAATCACTACTGGAGAAAAAAATCTTATGAAAATTGAGAAGCAATTTTACAAAAACTACATAAATACCAACAACTCACATAGTATGCTGAGATAAGAGCAAAATAGGTACATGAATTAGACATGAAGAAATTATATCATAAACAAATTAGGGGATCAAGGAATATTTTACCTGTCAAATCTACATAAAGAGGAAGAATTTATGGCCAAACAGCAGATAGAGAGCATTAACAGATGTATAATGAATAATTTTGATTACATCAAATTTTAAAAATTGCACAAAGAAAACCTGGTGCATACAAGATTGGAAGAGAAACAGGCATCTCTAAAGTTTTCATATCATGTTTCTCTGATAAAGGCCTTATTTCTCATATATGTAAAGAAGAAAGTCAAATTTATAAGAATACATCATTGTACATTATACATTGTAGAACCAGAGAAGCTATAAAGTGAGATATCACCCACTCAGTCAGAGGAATAAGTAGTGTTTAGTGATTCCCTAGAAGTACTGAGGCAGATATTGTTCTACCTTGGGCTGCTGTATTCTTTACTTATGTATCTAAGACATACTAAACATTCTCCAAAGGTTACAAAGAAGGATGACAATTATCTGCTTCTACTTCTTATCATTCAGAAGAGTGAAAATGATACCTATCAAAGAAACCTAATTTTTTTTCCCAAAAAACTGATATAGGCTTGATCATGAAAGCATATGAGTACAGGTTTGTTTTCATTGCTCTGTCATAGTAAAAGCTAAGTTTGAAGAAAAGAAAAATAATTCATTTAGGAAGTAATCTATTGACAAAAACATGATATCTGAGAATCAGTTTTGGATTTCTGGATAACAGTTTAAAATAGAAGCAAAGGTTGCTAAGAAAGTGTTTTTCAGATGCCTTGCAATTGTAATAAAAATGCTTAAAAATTAAAAAAAAAACCATGAAGGTGAGAGAACACTTTTTCTACATCCCCCAAATAATAATACCATAGAATAACTTAAAAAGGTGAAAAACAGTAGTTTAAATAATTCTAATATTCTCAGGAAAAGAACATGTCATAAAGCATCCATTTATAAAATATATAGTCCTAAATATATGTACACAAATGTACCAAGTTTAGGCAAGAGAGAGCTGTCTTTCAATTTCCTTGGAGTTCCAGATTCAAACCATTAAATTTAACTTTGCAGATAGGCTAGTTCATGAGTTTTGATTTGCTTCTTGTGCTTTTTGGTTCTTTTCCTGAGAACTGATGATGCAATCAAAATACTGAAATTGGTGCTTTTGGCCTTGGCAGAAATTTTGTGAGTTTCAAAGCTGACAGGGTTCATAGGTCTGGTTGTTGATTCTGTTAGATTTAAAATAGTTTGAGCATTAAATAGTTGTAGATAAGAGAGTGGGAGCTATAAACTGTGATAATTAAAATGTTTGGGAGCAAGGGAAATATATAACAATTATGACCGCTGAAATATGTTTTCTACTGTGTCTTGATTTTATATAAATATAAGATGGTCGCCAGGGAATATATTCCCAATTTATGAATATGCCCAAGCCAACTGGGTTTTATAGAGAAATTTAATTTATAATACACTGATTAATCAATAGAAAAAGAGAGAAAGTAAGAAAGAAATAAGAATGAAGGGCCTCAAGCCAATAAGGCCTAGACCTCAGTACTAAGAGATAAATCAGTCAGTTGGTTTTATCACTCACCCAAGATCTCTCTAGGTAAGGCTTCTCATGCCAACTTCAGGCTCCACCTTCAAGAGAGCCTCTTTTCAAGAAATGTTTCCAGAGAATTCTCCTCCTGACTCCTCCTGAGTTCTCCTTCCACAGCCTCCTTCAAGACCTCTCCAGGAGCTCTCCTTTCAGGACCTCTCTCCTCTCAGACCTCCTTCAGAGCATTCACCCCCCCTCAGTCCTCAGACCCCGCTATCTTTAAGCCAAAAATTTCAGTTCCCTCCCCTCAGTTCTCCCATCTACCAATCACTGTCGATCTCTCCCCTCTGCCAATGGTGGCTCTAGCTTAACCCAGGACCAACCAGAGGTCTTCCCCCTTTGCACATGTCTGTTGAAGGTCATAGTCTCAAATAATTAAATCTTGATCTATGCTGCAGCCCTTCCTAAATGCTGTTACTCTGAGTAGGGTGGAGATTGTAGTTTCCAAGACCTGGTTCTGTCATTCCAAGTATCTCTATTGTATCAATTCTAAAATCAATCATGACTCAAAGAACTTCCTGTTCTATGTTTAAGCATAGGTCAAAGTCCTTTCCATTGTTTAGCAAAAGGTTTCTGTCCTAAAGTAGTCTTAAGTAGGGAGGAGAAGGATCCTCTCATGCCAAGGAGTTTCATATTCCAATAGAGTTCTTACTATCAGTAGGAAATTTTTTCAAGTATGAAATTTCCCAATGGTGAAATTTCCAACATTCATAAGTCTAAGAAATTTTAAGGTTTACAATTCCCAAGACAGAAATGATTATGTTAGCTCACTGAAGGTAGTAAGCACCAAAAATACTACTTTAAAAGACAGATCTTTTAGAAATCTTAAACTTTGCCTTGCATTGTGAAGTGACCCAAACTTCTGATTTGCCCAGAAAGCACATGTCAGAATTGATAGTGAAATATCAGTTACACGTTACTTGCCTGAGAATCTAATACTAAGGGAAATGGATTACTATGCCATGTTTTAAATATTTGTCAATAAATCTTCTATATTGATGTTTTAAGTATTTCTTTTGAGGTAGAAGAAATAAGAAGCTATTTTAAAATGGATATATTTTACTTTGTACATTAAGTACCTTTCTAGATGATGCTCTATTAATTCCTTCAATGTATATTCCAGACAGGAACCTAACCTAAGCTGTGTTTTTAAGAAGGGACTGGAATATGTTTTTAATTGTATTTAACATTTATAAAGAATTTACATCTCATTTGATTCTCAAAACTGTCATATGTGGTAGGGGAGTAAACTTATTAGATGCCTATTGATTGATTGATTCTCATTTTATAGACAAAAAGATGGTAGTTTATCTATTTATCCAGTAAGAGTCAGAGGTGGGGTTTTAGTGCATTTGTTTGCTCATTGCCAGTTCAGCATGTTTTCACTAACTCACAAAGACTGGTCTTAGAAAGGGAAGTTTTTAGAAGGGAGTACTAAAAGACAGATTGGAAAGATCACATCTTATAGTAATAGACTTAGAAGTAGAAGGGACCTTGGGGAACATTCATTTCAACATCCTCATTTTGCTTATGAGGAAAATGAAATTTAAAGATGTTAAATAACTTTTCAAAGGTCACATAAGTCTGAGGCAAGGTTTGGATCCAAGGGACAAGCCTAGTACTCTATCTGGGCGGAGCAACCATTTCTAGTTGAAGCAAGATTTTGGAGAGCTCAGGAGTTTGGTCTTAGAAGAAGGAAAGTCATAGATGATACCAAATAGGAGATTTTTTTTGGCTGCTGAATTGGAGGTTATAATCATCTTCTTGCCCTGGGGAATGTTTTGATGCACATCAATATGCACATATAAACATAATCTATCTACACATTGCAGGGATTTTTAAAGGAATTTTTTCACCCTTTTATTCCAATGTTGTAATTATTCTTTTGATACCAGTAAAAGTATGTCTGTACAAAATCTAATGCTGAGGAAAGAGAACATTGGCTTTTTCTTGGCAATTCTAGGAGAGATTATTGTGTTCATAAAGAAAACTGATATTCTGTAGGCTGGGTACAGGAGTGTTATGCTATGTAACTTTCTGTAAGCTTGGCATGTATAGTTCTGTAGATTTTCATCTAGAACAATAAGTTAGGTGATTTATTTGTGCTACTACACTCCTAAGCAAAGATCAGACATTATTTCATCAAATAGTACTCCTTAATAGGCCCATGCTAAGTTTCCCTCCTTGGCATGCCCCCTCCTTCCTTCTGCTTTCCTTACTGTCTATATCAATGATTTAAAAATTAGAGAGGTTGACCCAAGTTTATTATATCTTTATAATGGTTTATGTGGCCCTAATTGAAATACTGTTAACATTTCTCCTTATAAATTCATATTTTTAGAAGTTTTAGTCATTACTTGTAAAGTCTTCGTTAAAGATAAAACTTGGCCTTCATGAGATTATTCCAGACACTAGTTCCCATGTGCTTATTTCTCTTTTGAAAAACATTTAGTTCATCATCACATCTTCTCCTTATGAATGATTTTTGTAAAATATTTTTATTAATTCCTATTACATATAAAAAGAATTTTACAACATTTGTTTTAAAAATTTCACTTTTAAAGTCATTCCTTTCCTTCCTCTCATTTCCCTCTCTTTGAGAAATCAAGTGATTTGATATAGGTTATTCATTTGTATAAATTGAGGCAAAAAAGAAAAATTAAGTTTAGAAATATTTCTCTCACTCTGCATTCAGACTCAATATTTTTCAGTAGAAGTGGAAAATATTTTTTTATCATTAAAAAATTCAAAATTGTCTTGAATTCTTGTTTTGCAGAGAATATCTAAGTTAATCAAAGTCAATCACTGTGAAACATTGCTGCTATTAGGTACAAAGTTTTCCCAGTTCTGCCCACATTACATTGCAGTTCATATAAGTCCTCCAGGTTTTGTGAAAACATTTCTAATAGCACATTAGTGTGCTGTCACAATTTTATACTACAACTTGTTCAAAAACTTCCCAATTGATAGCTATCCCCTCAATTCTTTCCTACCACAAATAGATGTGCTGTAAATATTTTTATACATATAGAGCCTTTCCCATTTAAAAAAAAAATCTCTTTAGGGTACAGACTTTCGACTGTATTGCTATCTCAACATGGTTTTACAAATCTTTGGACATAGTTCCAAATTGTTCTCCATAAGGGTTTGGCTAGTTCAAAACTCCACAGAGCTTTGGTGTCCCAATTTTCCAAAATCCTCTCCAATATTTGTCTTTTACTTTTTCTGTCATATTAGCCAATCTGATAGGTATATTGTGATTCCTTGGAGTTGTTTAATTTCTATTTCTCTGATGACTAGGGAGTATTTTTCACATAAATATAGTATGTTCACATATATATATATATATAGATGGCTTTAGTTTTTCTTCTGAAATCTGACTTCATATCTTTGATCATTTATCAATTGAAGAATAATTTATATTTTATAAATTATAATAAATACTCCATATGTTTTAGAAATGAGACTTTAATCAGAGAGATACTCTTTTTCCCAGTTTTCCAATTTCATTCTAATAGTAGCTACATTTTTGTACAAAGACTTTTTTAAATTTATCCACTTTTGTCTGATAAATAATCTATTTTCCCCTTATCCATAGGTCTGCCATATAAAGTATTCCATGCTCTCCTAATAGATGTATGGTATTATCTTATCATCTCTTATGAATAAATCATGAACTCATTTTGACATCATCATGGTATACAGTGTTGAACATTAATTGTATATTCTTTCTGCCAAATTGATTTCAAGTTTCTGAGCTATCTTTGTTAAATAGTGAATTCTTGTTTAATAATTTATATCTTTGAGTTCATTGAATACTGATTTATCATGGTTATTTATTATGGTAATGTGTGTAGGGTTTCTATTATATTCTACTGCTCCACTAATCTATTTCTTGACCTGGAGGATTATAAAATTATAAAATTTCACTGGATAGTTTATTCTTAGTTGAAATATTGGCTCCTTTGTACTCTGGAATATTGTATTTCAATGTTTTGGATTATTTAACATAGAAGATACTAAATACTGTGTTATCCTGACTGTGGTTCCATGAAACTTGTTTTTTTTTCCTGGTTGGTTGCAATATTTTCCTTTAACCTAGGAAGTCTTAAAGTTAACTATATTATTTAAGGGAAAGTTTATCTGAAAAATCTCTTTCAGGAGATGATCAGTAGATTCTTTCAAATTCTACTTTACCTGATTAGAGAAATGAAAATTAAATCATCTCTGAGATATTATGTCATACCTATCATATTGACTAATATGACCAAAAATTAAATAATAAATATTGGAGGGAATCTCTGAAAATTTTGACACCAACACACTTTTGGTGGAACTGTGAACTAATAGAATAATTCAAGAGAGCAATTTGGAAATATACAAAGAAAATCATGAAACAACATATATTCTTTTACCTAGTAGTACCACTACTAGATCTGTGTCCCAAAGAGATAAGAGATGGGGGAAAGGACTTACTTGTATAAAAATATTTTAGTATCTCTTTTTGGAGTGGGAAAGAATGGGAAACTGACAGAATGTCCATTGATCAGGGAATAGCTGAACAACTGTGGTATATAGTTGTAATGAAAAACTCACCAAAAGAAATGATAAGCTGGATGATTTCTGGAAAAAATGGAAAAACATATTAAATGATGCAAAATGAAGTGAACACAGCTAGTTTAATACTATAAACAGTAAAATAAATAGTTTAGGATGATCAACTGTGAAATACTAAACTGTTATGAGGGAAAATAAGGTTCCACGATAACCCAAGACATTCACGAACTTAAAAAGAATCATCAACAGCCAACAAAGGAATTGTGGGGATCTGATTACACATCAAAGCATGCGATCCTTTATTTAAATCTTTCATGAGTTTTTTTTTTTTTCTGTGTGATGTCTTCAGTTGTGATATCGAGAATGTGGAAATATTGCATGAAAGTATTGGTATAATCAATATTAGACTATTTACTATCTCACACAGGTGGAAGAGAGAAGGATCATGGTTTTCTTATTTGCAAATTTTTCAGAAAAATATTAGCAAAATTAGTTCATAAATGGGAGAGAGCCAAGATGATAGAGAAGATACACAGAAGCATATGATCTCTACCAAATTAACCTCCCAAAAACTATGATATAATGCCTCAAAATGAATTAAGGAATAACAAAATCCACAAAAATATGAGGTGAAATATTTTTATAGATCAAAAATAATTAGAAGGCCAACACAAAAACTTTATATGCATGTTGCATAAAGCAGCATGACAAGAACCCCCCCCCCCCTCTGCTTTAGCAACAGGTCTAGTGGGGAAGGACTGAATCACCAACAAATATTGCTGGATCTCTCAGCCATAAATGTTAAAGGGAGTTTGGAAAATGCTTAGGAGATTACAGGGGTCCCTTTGATGGCTCATAGTATAAGTTTTGTAGCATTGCTCATATATGCAAATCCAGGTCATAGTCCTTTGTCACTATTTCAGGGTAGAAAAGAGCACTAGCATAAACAATCAAATATCATGACTGGAGCAGGGAATCCTAGTCACAATTCAAAAGCAGAAAAGAGGCTCATTAATTGCAGATAAAAGCATGGGGCAGGAGTGTATTAAACACATTTCTCCTTACATTATACCACTTGGGAGAACTGAAAGCTCATGCATACCCAGAGTAAGCTCTAAAGGAAGCTGCTCCAAAGAACCTGAAATTTGAAACAGTGCTCCTTTCACCACAATTATAGAGTCCAACTTTAACAATATTTAAGTTTAAAAAAAAAGGAAAAGCCTGTAAAATGAGCAAACAACAACAACAAAAGAAACTCAATATAACAAGTTTTTGGTGACAAGAAGACCAAAACACAAACTCAGAAGAAAACAACAAAGTCAATTCTGCTGCATCCAAAGAATTAAAGAAAGCTATGAATTCATCTAAAGCCCCCCCCCAATTAAATGGAGTTCAAAGGGGATTTTTAAAATAAAATTCGGGAAGCAGAAGAAAATTGAGAAATAAATGAGAGTGGTATAGGAAAATCATGGAAAAAGTCAATAGCTTGGAAAAGAAAGTACAAGGAATAATGAAGAAATTAACACTTCAAAAAACAGAATGTGCCAATTGATAAAGGAGGCAAAAAAATCCATTGAAGAGAAGAACTTCTCAGAGAGTAGAACTGGTCAACTCAAAAAAAAAAAAACACAAATACAAAAATATACTGAGAAAATTCCTTAAAAGGCAAATTTTGCCATATGGAAAAAGTGGTACAAAATTCACCAAGAAAATAACTTTTTAATAAGTAGAATTGGCCAAATGGAAAAAAAGATACAAAAGCTTACTCAACAAAATCATATGTCAAAATTATAATTGGGCAAATGGAAGCTAAGGACTCATGAAACATCAAGAAACAATTAAATGAAAGAAAGAAAGAAAAAACATGACTTTTTCATTGAAAAATCAGCTGTCCTAGAAAAAAGAAGCAGGTGAGATGATTTAAGAATCATTGAACTACCTGAATGCTACGATCCAAAAAAGAGCTTTAAAAAAATCTTCTTTCAAGAAGTTCTCAAGGAAAATTGCCAATATTCTATAACAAAAGGATAAAATAGAAATTAATAGAATCCACTAGTCACATCCTGAAAGAAATTCCAAAAGGATAACTCCCAGAAATTTTATAACCAAAATCCAGAACTCCTAGGTCAAGGAGAAAATATTGTGAGCAGTCAGAAGTAATTCAAATATTGTGGAATCATAGTCAGAATAACACAAAATTTAGCAGCTTATATATTGAAGAATCAATGAGACTTCATGTGATATTGTATCAGGCAAAGGAGCTATGAGTGCAACCAAGGATAATTTACCTAGAAAAACTGAGCATATTCTTTCAGAAGAAAAAAAAATGAGTATTCAATGAAATAGGAGGACTCTTAAACATTCTTGATGAAAAGACTAGACCTGAGTGGGAAAATTCACTCTCAAATGCAAGACTCAAGAGAAGGATAAAAAAGGTAAACAGTGAAGAGAAATCAAAAGACATTCAGTAAGTTTAAACTGTTTAAATACCTACATGGTCATATGATTCTTGTAACTCTTAAGAACTTTATCATTACTAAACCAGTCTTAGAAGTAGTATGAATGAGGTGAATATGATGAAGATATATGTAAAAATAATAAACTAAAGGAATGATGAGGAATACATAGGAAGAAGCAGAAAGAGTAAAACAGAATAAGCTAAACCATTACACATAAAAGGCATGAAAATACTTTTACAGTAGAGGGGAAGATGGGAGCGGGTGGGAAGTGGAACATGTGGACCTTACCCTCATCAGAATCAAGTCAGTGAGGGAAAAAAAAAAACACACTCAATTTTGTATTGAAATCTGTCTTATCTTATGAGAAAGTTGGAGGGGAAGATGATAAGATAAGGGGAATGAGACTGATAGAACTTGGAAGGTCTGGTGGTCAGAAACCAAAATGAATGAAATATTATATACTATCATCATTCAAAAATACTATATATAACTATTCATTAGAGAAATGCAAATTAAAACAACTCTGATGTACCACCTATTCAATTGGCTATTATGACAGAATAGGAAAATGACAAATCTTGGAAGCAATGTAAGAAAATTTAGACATGAATACACTGCTGGGGGTGGTGTGAACTGATTCAAGAGCAATTTGGACCTATGCCTAAATGGCTATAAAACAGTACAATTTTTTAAAAGTCAGAAATGCCATTACTAGATTTATATCCCAAAATGATGAAAAACAAAAAGAGGAAATCCATATATGAACAAAAATATTTAAAATAGCTCATTTTTGTGTGGACAAAGAATGGAAAGTGATGGGATTCCCATCAATTGTTGTTTGGATGACTAAATTAAAGTATATGAATTTAATTAAATTCTATTTTACTGTAAGAAATGATGAAGAAATGGAACTCATAAAACCTGGAAAGATTTACAACAAACCAAAGCAGAGTGAAGAAAGCAGAACCAAGGGGAAGATTGTACACAGTGGCAGGTATACTGTATAATGATAACTGTGAATTAGCTATTCTCACCAAAGCAATGATCCAAAACACTCCCAAAGGACTCATGATAAAAATGTCATCTGCTTCCAAGGAAAGAATTGATAGTCTTAATCCAAATCAAAATAAACTTTTTTCACTTTCTTAGTTTCTTTTCAAGTTTCCTTCCACAAAAGGATTAATACTGAAGTTTTATTTAGATAGTATAAATTTAGGTTAGTCAGATCAGGGAGGATTAGTGTAGCCTGTGAAACACAGGAGAAGCAGTTCCTTGTGGAATCAGGGAGTTTATTTGGGTGGATTTAGAATCCCTTAGAATTAGAAATCCTTATTATCCTTATATGTTTCAATAAATATTTTATTTTGTATAAAAAAAGGATTAATACTGAATAACATTTTCATGATAGAATATACAAAATCTATATCTGATTGTTTATCATCTCAATTTAGAGTGAGAGAATTAGAGACTAAAATTCTTTTTTAAATGTAGGAAACTACTCTCTTGCATTGTGGAAAAATGGTAGAGTACGAAGTGAAGCTGTCTCCCGACTTTAATCCCTGCCCCCATCAAACAAAAATAACCTCATAAAATCAACACCCAAAATTGCAAAAACAGAATGAAGCCCAGTGTGAAGATAAAAAGCCAAAGACAAACAAGGGAAAACATTTCTGACTTCCATGGCCTCGGTCTGACTTCCTTTGGCCCTAGGGTCAGAAACAGAACAAACAGAGGAAATCCACAAAGCAACATTTGAGGGCAGGATTTAAAACATCAGCTTGTTTTTTGAACCGAGAGAGCTTTTATCCCAAAAGATACTACTGGAATATGACTCCATTGGCAGAGGTCCCTGGAAGTAGCTGTTTTTGCTGTGGCCTCTGCTCCAGAGACTTCAGCTGACCAAAATTTGGGTACTAAATTGGTAGTCATCTTGAAGCTGGAAGGCACCAGAACCTAAAGGCAGGAACTCAAGGTTCATTGTGGGCAATGAGGGACATTGGAGACACAAGCAATGGGAATAGGAGAACTGTTCTATCCAGGACTGTGGTGCTAGGAGAGGAGTAGTGTGAAAGGAGCACCAAAAAAAGGGTATATTTGCTGATGGACTGGGGCACATCACTAGTGATCTCTTCCAGGAGAGTGGAGTCCTTGGTTGTTACCACAGGGAAGGCAGACTGCTGCTTGCATTTGCAGTCTTGCATTTGCATTAGCAGTGGGCTCTGGTTGGAGGACCTGATGTCAATCACTAACTGGGGCTTAAGCAGGGGATGGGGAGTACAAATGACTCTGAAGTATAAAAACTTCTATACTAAATAAGAACTGCAGAGAAAACAAACACACACACACACACACACACACACACACACACACACATCCTGAAACCTAAGATAATATACATCTACACAATAGGAACCCTGGGACTTCAGAAAAAAGTAAATAATCAAGGCCATGCAGCTAAAATAAAAATAAGTTAAAATGACCAAGCAAAGAAAGAGCCCAACTATTGATAGATATTATTGGGAAAGAAAAAACTTGGGTTCAAATTCAGAGTTCACAGACTTCCAGGGGAGGATCTAAGATGGCAGAATAAGGCAGCCAAGCTCAACATCATCATCAAAATCCTGCACAATCAATATTTTTAAAATACCACAAAACAAATACAGGAGCAAAAGAACCAACAAGAGGAGACAGAGAAACATCTTTCAAGAAAAGGAAAATTTAAAAGGTAGTCAAGTAACATCTGGGGTACTGGGGTGAGAGGGGGAGCACAGTTAGCAAGACTATAGCAAGGAGTCAAGAACAAGTCAAATACAAGCCATATACCTCCACCTCACACCTGCTATTCCAGGTTCATATCTAATCCCAAGACAATATTCAGACCCTGAGGCCCTACCTGAACTAATAGAGGTCCAAACCAACCCAAATCCCTTGGGGTTTCAAACATTTTTGGAAGTCTGGAATACCAGCAAATGGTACTCTGTGCTGATAAAAGATTATCTGTGTGGTTTCAGAGGAAGTCAGGAGTCCCAGTCTGTGCCTGTTGTGAGGATATAGATACTAGATTGAGGTAGTTGGTTGTCCAAAGGTGGTTCTGGATCTATTTGCCAGGAGCTCAGGGCAAAGCTCCAGGACAGGGCAATCAACTGTGTGCCTGATTGGATCAAGTACATAATTAGACCAAAAATCTGTGCCTAAGCCTGGGACAGAATGAAATCAAAATTTTGACCATAACTGAGGCAAATCCTTATGTTGTCAGTATCTCAAGGGTTAATTGAATCAGCAGTGGACACGGTCATCAGAGTTCCCATTCCTTGGTCCATCATACCACCTTGGAAAAACTAACTGGCAGAAACCCAGAAAACGAGCTAAGGGCAGCATCGTAAAAGGACTGAAATTTAATAGAGTACTCTAACCGCCCAGAAAATGGAGCCTACCTTCAAAAAGGTAGGGACAATGAGCAAGCAACAACAACAAAAAAGCACCTAATTTTAAAGAATTTTTATGTATATAAAGGAAAAGGTACAGATAGAGGAGGCAGTGAAAGCAAAGGAAAAACACTCGAAGTCCAAAAGGAAAATACATATTAGAAAGAGTCTGGAAAAAGTCAAAAAAAGACTTGAAAAACTATTTAAGAGAGGCATAGTAAAAGTGGGGAAGAGAAAAGAAAGCAATGCAAGAAGAAATGGGCCAATTGAAAAAGGAGATAAAGAAAATAAAATGGAAATGGAAAGAATTCATAAATCACCTCCAGAAAGAAATCCTCAAATGACAATGTCCAGGAATGTAATAGTTTGTTGGAGGGTCTCTGGGCAGCTTTCTTTGAAAATTTCTTGTAGTGTGATGTCCAAGGATTTTCCCCCCTTGATTATGGCATTCAGATAGTCCAATAATTCTCAAATTGTCTCCCCTAGATCTATTTTCTAGGTCTGTTGTTTTTTCAATGAGATATTTCATGTTTTCCTCTGTTTTTTTCATTCCTTTGATTTGCTTCATTGTTTCTTTATTTCTCATGAAATCATTAGTTTCTAGACGGTCAATTCTGATTATTAAGGACCGATTTTCCTCTGTCAGTTTTTGGTTCTCCTTTTTCAATTGGCCCAATTCTTCTTGCATTACTTTCCTTTCTCCTTGTATCACTTTCACTTCTCTCATCACTTTCATTTCTTTTCCCCACTTTTCCTCTTCCTCTTTTAATTGGTTTTTGAAGTCTTTTTTGAATCCTTCCAGAATTTGCCCAATCCATATTTTTCTTTTGGACTTTGGGTATGGTTCCTTTGTTTTCACTGTCCCCTCCTGTGTCTGTTCCTTGCTCTTTGTCTCCATAAATATTCTTTAGAGTTAGGTGCTTTTTTGTTGTTTGCTCATTTTCCTATCTAATTATAGGTAGGATTGGGGGGATAATGTGATGATCTGAGTGCTGAGAGCTATGGGAGTCCCCTCTCCCTGTTGATCCAATTGACCTTTGAGATGTTGATAGCTTAAAGACTTGCCTCAGGCTTAGGTTCAAGATTTCGTCTCACTCTGATCTTGATCAGGTCAGGGACTAATCAAATTCCAGCCCCAGGCTTAGGCTCAAGTTTTTGGTTTCACTGTGAACTCGATCCAATCAGGCACACCATTGATTGTCCTGTGTTGGAGCTCCACTCTGAGTTTTAGGCAAAAAGATCAGTATTTAGTACTTAGTATCATCAGTCATCCCAAAGTGTGAACTAATTCTTTATCCCAAGCCCAGACCAGAATTCCCTGTGCAGGGGCCACAGACTTCTCCACAGGTTTAAAATTTTAAGGGGTATGGGTTGGTTTGTACTACTATTTGCCCAGGCAAGATCACAGGGTCTGGATGTGGCCTTTGGCTTAGATTCTGAACCTCAGACAATGTGGAGTTGGGGTGTTTGGTTTGCTCTTGGCTTGCTATTCCCTCCTTGCTGGCTCAGCTCTCCTTTCTCTTCTCAGTTCACTGTCCCAGATTAAAAGTCAGTTTTTCAGGGAAAAATTCATTATTTATTTTCTTTTTTACCAATGCCTTCACTACACCTCCACTTGATAATTCAACCATTACCCCACAAAAGACATCAGAACAATTAACAATCCCTATCTAAATTTGTAAAATAGTATCCTAATCTGGTTAACTTTAATATTGACAACCTAGGTCTACTTAGGTCCTATGTTAGCAATTGGAAAATAAATTAGTTTTCACTAAAACCAAGAAACTGAAGCTAACAATATCTATCTCCATCTATCATACTTTCTATCTTTCTATCTGCTTATCTATATCTCTAGCTGTCTTTTTTTAATCAACCAAAATCCACCACCTTATCCTCATGCCTCATCCCTTTTCCCTTTCTCTCTTCTGTAGGAACAGAAAAAAAAAACAATTACTAGCATAGTATAGTCAATCAAAACAACTTTCAACACTGACCATACCAAAGAAAGTTTTTGTCTCAATATGCCTTCTGAGTTATTTCTCTTTCTATCAGAATGTTAGTGACATGTTTCCTTATTAGACTGTATAGACTTATATATACTGTCATTTATATGCCACAACTTGTTCAACCATTCACAAGTTTAGGTACACTCCATCAGATTCCTATTATTTATCACCCCCCCAAAGAGTAATATCTTTTTTAATATCCATAGAAAGGTTCTATTTGTTTAGGTCTAATAACTCCTTTACTTTTTTTCTTTGCTTCTTTTCTTTTCTCTATTAGCTGTTGAATAAAACATAATTTTTTTTCCTTTCCATGTTTGTGTTATTTTCTTTTTTCTCTAGTTTAGATGAAAGTGAAATTCATATGTCAGTCACTTCCCAGACCCATCCATTCTTTTTTGTACAGATGTCTACTTATATACCCTGATTGAATGAGAGAATATTTTTTATCCCTCCTTTACATTACTCACAGTGTATTCCTCTTCCTCTCTCTTTTCACTCTTTTCTCAAGGTCATGAAGACATAACAATCTTCTCCTAAGACTGTTCTAATAAGGACTCCTTGAACTCCTAATAATGATAACATTCAGAAGGGACCAATATATCTATTGATTACACACACACACACACACACACACACACACACACATATATATATTTGTTGTTGGTTGTCTCTCGAATGGAGGATGACGATTGTCTTTGTGCGTTTTTGTGCACAAAGACACCTGTGCATGAAGATTTAAGTGGAAAAGTCGATGCACAGAGACAGTCCCACTCTCTTGGCGTTGGAAGTCTCGGTCCATTGGCACAAAAAGTCGTTACACCTGGAGACTTCCTCAGCTGCATTGGATGGCCGTGTTGTCTTTTATGCTCCATCACGCCCTAAGCACTCCACAGTGCCTTGCTGCATCGCCATCTCAGCCGTTGAACCTTCTTGTTGGTTTCTTCAGCCTGTTCCGCCAAAGCAGTCTTCACATGCTGGGTGAGCAAAGCCCTAGTTCACCAGGGGTTGACGTTGACCGATGGCTACCCTCACAAGGTTTAGCCGGCCTGTCGAAGCCTTTGCCCGGAGTGTGGCCGCTGCCCCATGCTAACAGCTACTAGGAGCCACAAGTAAGAGCTTATATATATATATATATATACAAGCATACATATATGTGTAGTTTACTTGTTTGTAATGCTTTATTTTATGCATACATGAATACTTTTAAGATGTTTCTCTTATTTCCTTTGTTCAAATTTCAATTTTTGCTCAAATATTATTTTCATCAGAAATTCTTGGAAGGCTTCTTTTCATTAAAATTCCATCATCTCCTTCTTCCTCAATTCTGTCCCATAGTATTATGCTCTGGTTTCTTAGTTAAATTATTCATGGATGTAAAGATAACATCAATCCCCCTCTAGAATATTATATTCTAGGTTTTCAATTTGTTTAGAATGGTAATTTTTAATTCTTAAGTCATCCTGAATATGCCTATTTGATGTTTGAATTCCTTCTTTCTGGCTGCTTATAAAATTTTTATTTTCTCTAGGAACTGGATTTTGGCCATGAGATTCCTAGTAATTATTATTTTGAATTTTCTTTCAGTAAGTGACTGGTGGATTCCTTTTATATCCACTTTTCCCTCTAGTTCCAAAATATCAGGTTTGTCCTTGTTTAAGATTTCTTGAAATAAGATGTCTAGGCTCTTTTTTTGGTGATGGCCTTTGAATAGACAATAATTCTTATATTTTTCTCATTCAGTTATTTTGCTATCACTTTATATATTCCTTTTTGTAGTTTTATGACTTTTAAAAATACTTTTACTATTTCATGGAAATGGCTCCTATTTAGTCCATTTTAATTTTCATGCAATATTTTGCTGAGATTAGATACTTCTTGAGCCAATCTGTCAACCCCCTTTCTAATTCTTTTTTTTCCCATATCTCTCATTGACTTACCAACTTTTATTTCCCTATGTACTCTCATATAATTCATAACAAAATTTTTAAAAATTTTCATCATTCCTTTCATGAATTATATTTGCATTTTTACCAATCTATATTTTATATGAAGCTTTAGTTATAGATATTTTTGATTCATTCTATTCTTCTAGGTTTCTGTTTTATGCTTCCCTACTACCATAATAGCTCTCTACTCTTGGAATATGTTTTTGGTCATTGTTTATTATTCCAGTCTACTTCCTTACTCTGAACTTGATTTTAGGGCTAGATTATACTCCACTTTTTGAGGAAAATCATAGGCTGGATCCATTTTTTTTTCTTGGGATATTAAATGATATGCTAGTCTAATATATAAGGGAATGACTAGGAATCTATGAATTTTCAGTGGTCCCAAAGTAGTCTGATCCAGATAAAGGTCTAACTGATGACTCCCTTATCTGAACTCTGCAAGTTCTTGACTTCAATTTGGGTCTCTGCCAGAGAAGACTGCTATTAGACTCGGCATTTGTCAATCAACTATAAAACTTCTTTTGATTCAGAATGGCAGAATTGAAGACTTCTTTTTGATTTGGGATTTCTACTTTGATTATTCCTGTGTAGGCTGGGTTAGCTGACTGGAAATGAGGCCCTGCTCTGCATAAAAGGAATGTGCAAGGCTGTTGTTTCTCTTGACTTCTGAACTTTCTCCCTTTGTGGTACACAATTCAGGACTTTTTGAGCCAAGATTGCCACACCCATGAATAGTTTCCCTTCTCAGTCTGCCCTGGATCTGTCACACAAAACCAGTTAATCATCAGCAAAATCCCAATTAGCACCTATCTCCATCATAGCATGTCAGTTTGTTCTGGTATTGCTTCCACCGGATGGATCTGATGATGCTTCAGCAGAACTCTCATTCTAATGCCCAGGTTCTTCCTTATGATAGAGATTTTTTCAATTATTTAAGTAGCTGTACATATAAAATGGCATGAAAGTATTAATGGTCATCAACATTTTTAAAGACATCCCATAGAAATGATCCATTAATTCATTTGCCTCAAATGGACACTACATATAGATAATGAGCTGGTCCCAGAATTAAATTAAATTAAATTAAATTAAATGTAACATTGTCTTTGGGAATTTGTCCAGGGCCTTTATTACCATGAAGTTTTCCTGTGAAAAAGTTCATATGTTCAAAATCAGTATTCTCCAGTGATGTCATACAGCTGAGCGTCATAGAATACTACAATATCTGATTAATTAAAATTGCCTGAAGGGCAACGTAGATGCACATGATAGGCATAAGATGGATACAGCATGTTCTCAGACAGAAAATGAATAAGAGAAGAAATACCAAAGCAAGTTGTATGACAAATAAAAGAATGTGAGAGCAAGACATAACTGATAAATGACAAATATGCTCCACTAATATTGACCTGATCTCAAGATAGAAAAAGAAAGGAATGTAAAAATTTGGAGGAGCCCCTGAGGAAGATTTATAGAATGAGCAAATAATTACTCTTATTGAGATGATATGATTGCCTCATGATCTGCATAAATGGAAATATATATTGATGAATTGACAGATTTGTTGAGGTATTGAATATATAATAACATGATTATTCATTATATAAAAGAAATGCATATTTTATTAAAAAATTAAAATTAAATGCAATAATTTTACATATGCACACATTCAAGTGCATATATAGTTTGTGTATGTATATTTTAAAAAATACATGTAAAACTATTTTGATGTTTTGATGTGTTCTTAATGATGTATATTGACTCCAGTCATGAAATCTCAATTATGTTTTCTCATACTACTCTGTATGTATCATTCTATAAATCTCTCAAAGGGAGTGAAATAATTTTTGTTGTGCGTGAAGTTTACTCTTTAATTTCTTGATATGTCATAGACACCAAGAGAACACACAAGTGTTCTGTTGATTACCTTTAATTCATATTACCTGACCAACTTTTCCCCCCTGTTTATGTCCTTTCAGTGATAGTCTTTTATATTTAAAAGATGAATATTTGTTTCAAGGAAAATTTCAGGTCATTCAAAGGCCAATATAGTGTTCCAAATGCATTGCTACCTGCTGTTTAATTCAAATCCTAATTAATTGCATATCCAGAGCTTATCTAATAAACATGAAAAAATGGACTGGCTCTATGAATTTTTCATACAATTTTTTGTCATAGTTTTCATAATAGACATTTTTCCCTCACTTGATTTATTATTTATATATATATATAATAAATTGTTTAAAATTAGTTTAAATATAATTTTAGAAGTATGGGGGTGTTCTATATCTGGATGAATTCAACACAATTTTATCCAGAAATTGGAATAATTGAAGTATCACACAATCAATACAAAATTTCTTTTCCACTTGCAGACTGGGTTGCTCATCTTCTATTATGGTAGAAAACATTACTGGTGAGCATGTTCCCCTGTTTTATGTTTTGCTTAAAGTTAATTAATAAAGGATAATTTGAAAAAAATGCCCACTGTTATTGTGTCATTCAACAAATCCTTTGAGATTTGATCCCATATTTTCAAAATTATATGACAGACTTCTTCTGGGTTTAACTAATCTAGTTTATCTACTTTTGCTGTATTCAAGTGTATGTCTTCTTTATGTATTTGGATAGGTTTAGACACTCTTTCTAACTTCATCTTTACCACTTCTGCACATAATAATACATCATGCTTTGTGGTAGAAAAGTTAAAATTCAATGGTTTCTCTAAAATTCATAGCCATACAATTTCAGCAAATCTCTTCTGGTTAAGACTTGATTTCCTTCTATCAGTGCTATTGGCAAATAATTTTAAAATGACTTGTTTAGCTTTATCTCAGACATAGGCTAGGCCAAGATAGACTCAGCTGTGAAAGAGGATATAGACAGAAAAAGATATATTTGTAAATGGACATATACACACATAAACATATGTTACTTATCTGTATATATGCCATATGTGTGTTTGTATATATATGTATATATATATATTAATATATATATATATATAACCTATGTTATTGGTTTGAGAAACACATAGCATATAATAAGATGTTAACTGGAGAAAATGATTTATTTCTTAGGATAACAACCACAAATTTTTGTTTATATTATTGTTTGCTGATTGACTGGATTGATGGTAGGGTTAGGTTGTTTTTTTTTTTTATTTTTAGTGTGGTTTTGCTACTTCTGACATAGTTGCTATAGTAGTTATTTTTCTTTAGAAGATTTTAGGATGAGAATATTTGATGATGCTTTGATTTTGATAGAATCAGATTAATTTTTGGAGATCACATTTCATGAGAAACTGTTTTGTGCAAGAGATTTCTTTTCAATATAATTGGTAAGTCAAATGTTAGGCAAGATTTACACTTTTCCCAATTTATCTCCATAGTTTAAGATGAATGGTTTAAAATCTTTACTAGGATACTGACCAAAAATGTCCATTACTACAAAGAGGCCAAATCTTCTATGAAAAAGAAAAGTAAGGAGATTTCTAGCTGAAAGGAAAGCCTAGACAAGAATCCAGACATGTATCCATAAAACTGTTACATATTGAGGCATATTCCCAATTCCTTGCCCAGTATCTCTTTCCAAAGATGTGTTTAATATATTTAATGAAGGTCTTGCCTCCTGATAATTACCTTAATTTATTTACTATCTTGGTTTGTCCTAGTTTCTGTTTCAAACCCTACTATTACTTCTTATTATTATGAGCTTCAACTACATTAGGGTCACTCTGAATTTTGTCCTTGAGCAGATAGTTTAGTAGGTACTGACAGAAGCTTCT
This sequence comes from Monodelphis domestica, assembly GCF_027887165.1. NCBI lineage: Eukaryota > Metazoa > Chordata > Mammalia > Didelphimorphia > Didelphidae > Monodelphis > Monodelphis domestica. Next base: position 158,419,635 of record NC_077230.1, read on the forward strand.
TGAGGTATGTGAAATCTATTTCTAGAAACCCCAAGTTTATCTCTTGTCCTTTAGGAAATTGTTTTTGGGGAAGCACCAACTGAACTGAATGATCCTACCTATGAACTGAACAACAGACTTTGAAGTATTTAATGATCCCAGTTTAGTTAAGTTTAGTAGTCAATTAAGTCTTTGGTATCCTTGTTTAGTTTTAAAAGTTTATCAACCTTAACCTGGTAGTACAGCTCCTGGCTGGAAACATCCTTTTATAGCTATAACAAAGCATAAGGTTCATCCTGTCAGTCAAGTCCTGGTCTCCTCCCCTCCTTGTATCCAACTTAGAACTAGTCATTCATTCTTCCCTCTCCTTTGTTACCCCAAAAGTATATAAAAACTCCAAGTTCTACTGAAATGACCTCCAGGAATTGATGCAGAGTGAGAGGAAAAGAACCAGGAGAACATTACACACAGAGACTGATACACTGTGGCACAATCGAATGTAATGGACTTCTCCATTAGTGGCAATGCAGTGATCCTGAACAACCCAGAGGGATCCATGAGAAAGAACATTATCCACATTAAGAGAAAAAGCTGTGGGAGTAGAAACACCAAAGAAAGAACAACTGTTTGATTTCATGGATATGGTTGGGGATGTAGACTCTAAATGATCATCCTACTGCAAACATCAACAACATGGAAATATGTTCTGATCAAGGACACATATAATACACAGTGGAATTGCACATCAACTACAGGAAGGGATGGGGGAGGGGAGGGAGAGAAAGAATATGATTCTTGTAACCAAGGAATAATGTTCTAAATTAATGAAATAAAATCCCCCCCCAAAAAAAAAAACTCCAAGTTCTGTTACTCTTTGGAGAATCATCTTTGGTACACTGTTTCTAGAGTCCCACAGCCCTTGGTTCTGTGTAGTTTTTTAAGCACTTGACTCTGTGTGCTGGACAAATATCAAGAATTTGTCTCTTACCTGATTTTCTGATGATTTTAGTGGTTCTGTGTTTTTCCAAGTTAATAGATAGAACTTCTTTAATTGGATATTTCATAGACATCTTATCATGTCCAAAACTGAACTCATTTTATTTTTCCCCAATTCTTCCATTTTTAAAATTTAAAATGGGTTTGCCATTACATCCCTTGCCAATACTGGAGAAGATACATTTAACAAAGAGCTTTGTTTATAAATAAAACTGACTTATTTATTTCTATTCATCAATTCTCTGGAGGTGAACATACATAATTCTTCAAATAATATTTCTGTTGCTATATATAAAATATATTTTTGGTTCTGCTCATTTCAATCCTCATAATTTCATTTAGGTCTTCTATGTTTTTTAAAATTATTTGCTTATCATTTCTTTCAATACAGTAGTATGCATTGCAATCATATGTCACTACTTATAAAACCATTCCAATTCCTTAATTTTCTTATTACTGTTAAAATTCCATCATTTTTCCAGTCCCCAGGTTCACAAGCAAGGTTTCATCCTCTGCTTATCACTCTCATTCCTCACATTCAACTTACCATGTCTTCTGGTTGGTTCTATGTTTGTAGCATGTCTCATATGTGAACCATTATCTACTCTAATACTGCTATCATGCCGGTCCAGATTCTAGTCATCTAATACTTGGATGACTTCAATATTCTGCTGTTTAATCTTTCTTCTTCAAGTCTCTCCACTTCCAGTCCATTCTTCACTCACCAAATTTGATATGACTCCAACCCCACCCAATTTAATCAATGCTAGCAATTCTTTGTCAACAAGTAGACCAAAGATAATATAATTTGACTCCAGCAAGTGATTAGAAGGGTCATTCACCATGATCAAGTAGGATTTATACCAGGGATGCAGGGCTGGTTCAATATTAGGAAAACCATCGACATAATTGACCATATCAACAAGCAAACCAACAAAAATCACATGATTCTTTCAATAGACGCAGAAAAAGCCTTTGATAAAATACAACACCCATTCCTATTAAAAACACTAGAAAGCATAGGAATAGAAGGGTCGTCCCTAAAAATAATAAACAGTATATATCTATAACCATCAGCTAATATCATCTGCAATGGGGATAAACCAGATGCATTCCCAATAAGATCAAGAGTGAAACAAAGATGTCCATTATCACTTCTATTATTTGACATTGTACTAGAAACACTAGCAGTAGCAATTAAAGAAGAAAAAAAAATTGAAGGCATTAAAATAGGCAAGGAGGAGACAAAGTTATCACTCTTTGCGGATGACATGATGGTCTACTTAAAGAATCCTAGAGATTCAACCAAAAAGCTAATCAAAATAATCAACAACTTTAGCAAAGTTGCAGGATACAAAACAAACTCGCATAAGTCATCAGCATTTCTATATATTTCCAACACAGCTCAGCAGCAAAAACTAGAAAGAGAAATCCCATTCAAAATCACCTTAGACAAAATAAAATACTTAGGAATCTATCTCCCGAGACAAACACAGGAACTATATGAACACAACTACAAAACACTCTCCACACAACAAAAATTAGACTTGAGCAATTGGAAAAATATTAACTGCTCATGGGTAGGATGAGCCAATATAATAAAAATGACCATCCTACTCAAACTTATTTATCTATTTAGTGCCATACTCATTGAAGTTCAAAAAAAATTTCTTTACTGATTTAGAAAAAAAAATAGCAAAGTTCATTTGGAAGAACAAAGGATCCAAGGATATCCAGGGAAATAATGAAAAAAAATACAAAGAAAGGGGGCCTTGCAGTCCCAGATCTCAAACTATATTACAAAGCATCAGTCATCAAAATAATTTGGTACTGGCTAAGAGACAGAAAGGAGGATCAGTGGAATAGACTTGGGGCATGTGACCTCAGCAAGACAGTATATGATAAACCCAAAGATCCCAGGTTTAGGGACAAAAATCCAGTATTCGATAAAAACTGCTGGGAAAATTGGAAGACAGTATGAGAGAGATTAGGTTTGGATCAACACCTCACACCCTACACCAAGCTAAATTCAAAATGGGTGAATGACTTGAACATAAAGAAGGAAACTATAAGTAAATTAGGCAAACATAGAATAATATACATTGGAGAATGACTGAACACATTGTGGTATATGTTGGTGATGGAATACTATTGTGCTAAAAGTAGCAATGAAGTGGAGGAATTCCATGGAGACTGGAACAACCTCCAGGAAGTGATGCAGAGCAGGAGGAGCAGAAACAGGAATATATTGTACACAGAGACTGATACACTGTGGTACAATCGAACATAATAGACTTCTCCATTAGTGGCAATGCAATGTCCCTGAACAATCTGCAGAGATCTAGGAGAAAAAACACTATCCACAAGCACAGGACAAACTGTAGGAGTAAAAACACTGAGGAAAAGCAACTGCTTGACTACAAGGGTTGAGGGGACATGTCTGAGGAGAGACTCTAAATGAACACTCTAATGCAAATACGAACAACATGGAAATGTGTTCGAATCAAGAACACATGTGATACCCTGTGAAATTGCATGTTGGCTATGGGAGAGGTCAGGGAGGGGGAAGAAAAGAAAATGATCTTTGTTTCTAATGAATAATGTTTGGAAATGATCAAATAAAATATTGTTAAAAAATAAAAAAAATAAGTATAAAAGAGATAATATAATTTGTTTAGCATTGAAAAATGTTCATAACTTATCTTCCTACTATATTTTTACATTTATAACATCCAAGCCACCTTCTACTCCATTATTCAAGCCTTCCTGGTGGTGTTTAGCACAACACACTGTTATCTCTGGACTGTAAACATTTTCACTACTCTCTTTGATTTCTTCAATTCCCTTCTTCCTCATTTGTCTCCTGGTACCCCTGTCTTTTTTTAAAAACCTGGATAAATAGCCAACTTCTGGAAAAAAAAACTTCTCCAATCTTCCTTAACTCTAGTACCTTCACCCTATTGATTATTCCAAATGTATCCTATCTATATCTTGTTTGTACATAGTTATTTGTATTTTTGTCCCCCATTTAAATGGGGGGATTGTTAGCAAGGATTCTTTTTGTTTTTTTTTTTTAATTTCCTTACTTACTATAATGTTTAGCACATAGTAGGCACTTGATACAAATGTTTATTGACTGTGGCAGTTGATACTATCATCATCTATTAAGGTTAATATTTCTCTGCACATCACTGAGCCCTTCTCTCCTTTGTAAACCTTAAAATTTCTTAGACTTATAAATGTTGGAAATTTCACCATTGGGAAATTTCATACTTGAAAAATTTCCTACCAATAGTGGGAACTCTATTGGAATGTGAACCCTATTGGCATGGGAGGTTCCTCCTTCTCCCTTCTTAAGATTACTTTAGGACAGAAACCTTTTGCTAAACAATGGAAAGGGCTTTGACCTATGCTTAAGCATAGAACAGGAAGTTCTTTGAGTCATGATTGATTTTAGAATTGATACAATCTCCACCCTACTCAGTCCTAACAGGATTTAGGAAGGGCTGCAGCATCAATCAAAATTTAATTATTTGAGAATATGACCTTCAACAGACATGTGCAAAGCCACAGACCTCTGGGAGGTCCTGGATTAAGCTAGAGCCACCATTGGCACAGGGAAGACATGGACAGTGATTCGTAGATGTGAGAACTGAGGGGAGGGAACTTGGGATGGTTTCCTTAAAAATAGCAGGGTCTGAGGACTGAGTGGTTGGTTGGAGAGGTTTTGCTCTGAGAGGTTGTGCTCTGAAAAGCTTGCTCTGAAGGAAGCTGGAGGTGGAGGCCCCTGAGACTGTTTCTCCATTTTGGTCACGTGAGTGATAGGGACTGATCTCTTTTCTTTGCCTCAGCTATCTAAGGGCTTGGGCCTTTGGGCCCAGCCTAAACAGAAGGGGTATTTAAGCCCTATTCCCTTCTCTCCCCTTTCTCTCTCCCTCTCTCTCTCTATCTCTAATACCTTTCTTCCTCCTGGTTGTAATTAAACTCCATAAAAGGTTGACTGCTGACTTGAGTTTTCATTTAGGAATTACATAGCTGAATTCCTTGGCGACCTTAAATTAATATATATCAGTCTTTTAAAGTGATTTCCTTGTCACACCTTGCAGTTTGGGTTCAGAGATATCAGCTTGTACTGTGGTATGTTTCCTCCCCAATACCTCCCCAGTGCCCATCCTCTTACCCTCCCAAAGTTTCTCTTGCTCTATACCACTTAAATCACATCTTTGATGTGGCCCTACATTCCTCAATTATTATGGATATGTTCAACATCTTTATTTCAACTTGATTTTATCTATTGTCTACTCAGAGATATAACTAAGGGGGATAATGGATAGATTAGATCTTGTTTATAGATCATTATCTTGTAGAGCAAAGATGTATTAGCAAGAGTTATATTTTTAGTTTTTTAGAAAGCTTTGTCATCTTCTGCTGCTTAGACTGGGGTTATGCTGCAACTACCTACCTGGATGAGAGACTTTTGGATTGATAATCATACAACAAGGATGGAATCCATGGGGGAGGGAGGTTATAGAAGTGGTAATGAACAGAAACGGAATGGACAATTTGTAAGAGGGACTTATAAGGTAGTGTTTGGGATGGAGAGAAAGGAGCTACCTTTGTATCAAAACAGCTACTTCTTTGTACCTAGGGTCAACTCTCTTAAACTGCTTCAAGCACTTGATACAGAAACCAGTTAAACGGGTCTGAACACATCCAGGGTATAGCATCAAATACCTTTCTTAAAATGAGAATGTAGTTAATTCTGTGTTCCCTTCTTTTGTTATTCATTAAACACAGTATAATTTCTCAGTTCTAACAGGAACAACTATGTTGCCTAGGCAACATTTAGCATGTTCAGCAAAACTAATTTCTAAGAAATGACTGGTCAGGCCAGACTGGTAAAACATTACCCAGCTCCCAGCTTCCTCTGTAGTGTGCCAGGTGACAAAGGAGTAATAAGAGGACTGATTATTATTTTGTGACTATTAAAAGTAGTGGAGCGAGCAAGATAACCATAACACATGACTTAGGAGAAAACAAAAGTAATCAATGTTCTCATGGCAACTTAAGCAGGAGCTTTTGTGTTCCCTTGTTGCTCTTCCCAATGTAGAACTTGGATTCTATTGAGATGTTCAGGTCAGGAAGCAGTAAATTGTCTTGTTCAGATAGAGCTGTTTTTCTAAATCTCTATTCTTTCTATCCTGCTTGAACTTGTGCCCAATATAATTTGTGGAGATTGATTTGGTCCCCAAGTGAAGATAAGATTTGCCCATCAAACTAAACATCGTTGACTTTAGAATTTTTTTATCCAAAGTATCTGCCAAGCTAGGCAATCACAACTTAAAAAGGAAATGAATGGGAAGATTCATGAGGGGAAGACATTCCTGTTTAAAACAAAAGCTTAGTAGAGGTGGCAAGTTCAGAGGTACAGAAGATAACGGCAATGCATCACTGATACTCTAGAAATACATTCATACTGCTAGATGCCAGGAATTAGGGTTAATTAAGCTAGGACACACCAGGCACAATTCATGTTTTTCTGTAAACGTGCATGCCAAAGAAGGAGAGGTCATACAGCAAGCCAGCATGAGGAAAGCATGAATGTTAATTGTAAGAGAGAGAAGGATTGGTAGTAAGAAAGCTGAAAACATGTTTCATTGGATAATCAGTCCATCTCCTACCAATTACCAGGAAGGGGTTGGGAAAAGTAGAACCTATTTAATAATCTATAGTGACACAGAACAAATTATTTTTAAGTGGTGATCCTTTTCTAGGAATGCTTTCAAAACAGTTCAAACCATGGGATACTGACCCATGGTGTTAGGGAGCTTCTTCTATTCTGCCTATTCATGAATGTCACTCCCACTCCCACAAAAATAAGTGATTCATACCTGTGTCTTAAAGTTGGATCCGTATCTTGTTTTTGTGTTACCCAGAAAAGCAGGGATTCAGCTTAGAGTCCCATTTCTTTAGGAGTAAATGGACAGAATTGAGAAACAATCCTCACTTCTGCAGATACATAACCTGAGTAATACTGATGTGAAATGAACTAGGTGGGCTTGGTTTGTTTCAAAAAGTGATGTTTCCAATCTCTGTATTCTTATCACAGTAGCCTATTAAGAAGTAAGCATCTAAACAGAGAATAGCAGCAGTAATACTATGGGGGAAAGAGAGAAAAACAATTTTTAAGTGGAAATCAGAATAGATACAAAGGTCAAATCCTAGAAGCAGGCCACTCAAATACATAATGGACTTCCTCAGGCATAGGCATACACACATACATGTACACATATGCACACATAAACACTTACACTTCCTTATTTATTCCCATATCTCTGTATTTTAAAACAAAACAACTACACTGTATGGTCTCTGCAGGAATATTACAATGTTATATAGAAATGGAAATTAAAATAGAAAAGTCAACAGATTGGATGGGTAGATGAAATAACTGCATAATTCATTAAGGAATAAAAATTGTGTATGCTTAATAACTGAAATTTTGTTTAAATTCATTTAATATGGGCATACATCAGATAAGAAATGTTTCATATTCATAGAATCCATGAAGTGCAGAAATATAAATATATGTATATATATTATCCTATTAAAGAATTTGCTAAATAACAAGTTTTTGAATTCTCCTAGTGCATCTGAGGTTTCTGGCAGAAGAGAACATGTTATAAGTATTTTAAAATTTAGATAATTTTAAATGGGTCAAATGCTTCAAAAAATTCTGAAAAAAATTATGCATTTTAAAAACCAAGGCTTTAAAAATAATTGTATTCTTCAGTACACTGTGGTACTATCGAATGTAATGGACTTCCCCATTTGTGGCAATGCAGTGATCCTGAACAACTTGAAGAGATTTAAGATAAAGAACACTCTCCACATTCAGAGGAAAAACTGTGGGAGTAGAAACACAGAAGAAAAACAACTGCTTGATTACATGGGTTGAGGGGGATATGATTGGGAATGTAGACTCTAAATGAACATCCTAGTACAAACATCAACAACATGGAAACAGGTTCTGATCAAGGACACATGTAAAACCCAGTGGAATTGTGGATCAACAAAAGGAAGGGTGGGGGAGGGGAGGGAGGGAAAGAATGATTATTTTAACCAAGGAATAATGTTCTAAATTGACTAAATAAAATTTAAAAAAACATAACTCCAAGTTTTGTTATTCTTTGAAGAATAATCTTTTACAGTGCCCTTTCTCAGAGACACTGTTTCCATATTCCATCCTAGAATAAATAAAAGGATTTTTCAATGAGTGAGAATAAGTAAATTTTAAATCAATCTCTCATGCAGTCATAGAATTTGGGAATTGAAACTGCCTTTATTGACTATATGGTCCAACTCATACCTAAAAATGGATCTGTCTTATGAGATATCACATGGACATAAACAGATAAATCTTCTAAGAAGAAAAATTTAACTGTATATTAAAACTAATATTTCTTTCTTTTTTTTTCTCCCAGGTGATTGTTAGTTTTTGGTGATGTGTCTATGTTAGAGGTGACTAGGTTGGGAGAAAAGAAAATTTTAAAAAGGAAAATCAGCACTTAGAGATCTAAGTACACATGCATACACATTTATTTATACTATCACATATATACACATTTAGACACATAAATTATGTGTGTATATGTGTGTATTCCTACAAATAAGATAGAGAGGATAGAGCTTACTAAATAGAAGAGGGTAATGGTCAGACATACACTTTAACAAAATTCCTTTCACAATTTTATGAAAGGTAGATTTGAGTGTAAAGAGGCTAGAGTCAGGAAGATCAAATAGAAGGCTGCTGGGATCTTAAAGATGAGAAGCAATGATGGTGTTAAATAGGGCAATGACTTGTTAGAGAGAAGAGTACATACACAAGTAATGTTTTGAAGAGAAACATGACAATATTTAGTATTGAATTGGATATGAAGGATGAAGGAAAGTTAAAAGTTGAGGATAACACAGAGTTTGCAAATTAGGGTAACTGGGGAATTCGTTGTTTCCACAATAGTATAAGTAAAATTTGAGAAAGGTGTAGGTTAGAGGGAAATATGTTTGGAATATTTTCAATCTTATATGCCATAAAACAACTAGTTGGAAATAGTAGAGGAAAGAATCAAAATGGCAGAGTAAAGGTATCATTCTCATTGTAATCTTCCAGAATTCTTTGTGAATACCTTTGAACTAAATCATCAAACTCTAAAATCACATAACCAACAAAAAGTTAGGATGAGACATTTTTCAGTCCAGGAAAATTCATGAAGTCAGAAGGAAAAGTCTTATTTTGGTCTGTGGGATGAGAGATGAACAAGAATTAAGCAAGGTCTACTAGGCTTTGGAACTTTCAGTGGAAGTGGCAGCAAGAGGATTGGAAGTTTTTGCTACATAGAGATAGTAAGGGAATGAAATACATGTTGAAAGATTCCAATGGATACTTGTGCTAGTAGAGGGCACAGTACCAGGTTTCAGGAGGCAACTCTATTCTTCATTCCCAGTTCTGGGTTGTAGTTCCAAGTTGGAGAGGAACGCGTGTAGTCCAAAGGAAGCAGAGGCTCTAATTGCATTTGTAAATCTAAGAAGTGTTGTGTGAGTGATCAGGGATCCCATCCTGCTAAGGATCAAAATATAGGCTAAGGTAACCATAACCACACCTCTCCCTAAATTATATCACTTTTAACATATCAAAAACTCACAGGATCCCAGAACTAGCTATGAAAACAACAGGGTGAAAAAACCTGAAGCTTAGAATAGTAACAACTCCCCCCCCTAACAGTAGAGTCACTTATAATCTGTAACTTGAACTTCTAAAGTTCAAAGTAAAAGAATTGGCTGGGAAAACTGACAAAAAAAGTTTTAAAAGAACATAAAGATAAAATGCTATTAGGACAACAGGGAAGGTCAAAACACAAACTCAGAAAAAAATTCTATATTGCATGAAATATATTCAATCAAAGCCTCTAATAAAAATGGAGATTGGGAAGAAAATCAGGAATAACTCCAAGAAAAGTCAAAGAAAGAGATAAAAATAAAAAATGAATAACTAATGAATAACTTGGTAAAACCATGACAGAAACACAAGAAAATTTTAGATGATTAATAACTTAATAAAATAACAAAAAAATACTAAAGAACACATGACTTTAAAAAACAGATTGTCCAAATGATTTTTTTTTAAAGGTACAAAACTACACTAAAAAATGATTCTTTAAAATTAGAATTGGCCAAGTAGAAGCTGATTACTTCATAAGTCACCAAGAAACAATAAAACAAAGTCATAATAACAAACAAATGGAAAAATAAATATATTAAATATCTCACCAGAAAATTAAAAATCTGAAAAATAATTTGAGGTGATTTAATTTAAGAATTTTTAGATTATCTTTGAGAAGCAACAAATAAAATATCCTTGACAACATTTATCAAGAAATTATAAAGGAAAATTGCCTAGATATATTAGAATCAGAGCTGTAAAAATATAGGTATTTACTGATAATTTTCTGAAAAAAAAATCCTAAAAGGAAAATTCCCAGGAATTATATAGCCAAATTCCAGACTTTCCTTATCAAGGATAAAATGCTGAAATAAGATAGATAAAAACACAATTTAATTGTTTTGCAAAGTGAAAAATTAGTGTGTTATTCTCAATATTTTCTCTCTCAATATTTCTCAATATATCTCAACTATTCTCATATTTATTAAGATATCCAAAATGAATATGCCTAGAACCCAAGGAAATTGATCTCTCCTAGGATTGCCTCAAAGTATCCAGTATACAAAGTTCTCTTAAATACATAAGTGAGGCAGAAACAAATTATGTCTTTACTATACTATACAAAGTATTTTTGGAATTGTAGCATGTATCCTTCAAGTTGGTACTTTAAGATCATAATAAGTTTGTGTTTTCTCCCAGTTTCTATAAATCTTAGTCCATGTATATGCACTCTGAGTGAATATTAGGATTACAACATCTAACCAAACCCAAATCAGAATTTTCCAATAAAATATGTGTGGTTATGTAAATTAGAACCTCTAACTGGCAAAAGTGTGTTTTAACTGAATTCTGTGGGAGTTAGAGAGAGAGTTCCAATGGAGTAGGTAGCAGGTCAAGGATATGAGGGACTTTTCCCTAGGTTTTTCTCTCTTTCTCTCTCATTAAACAACTCCATTGTGATTGACAGCTTCCCAGTATCTTGAATAGTGGCTAGACCACCACTGCACATAGTTAGCATGAAGCCATAGAAAGATCAGTCTAGATTTATCAGCTAGCCAAATTAAAGAAAGGAAAGCTTGTAACATGATATTCCAGAAAACAAATGACTGAGGATTGCAACAAAGAATATCCTACCAAATAAAACTGAATTTAATCCTACCAAGTGGAGAAAAAAAGATATTAAAGAGGAAGTAGAATTTCAGGTATTAATATTAAAATACCAAAGCTGAATAGAAAATTTGACTTCAAACATAGGACTTCAGAGGCATACAAAATAAACTGGAGTGACTAACTACAATAAACTTAATCAAATTAAATTGTTAACATTCACAATGAGAAGATACATGTAACTTTTAAAGATATCCATCAGTGCTTGGTCAATTAGAAGAAGTATACTTGGGCAATATAGGTGTAAAATTATTTCTTTGGGATGATCTCAAAAGAAAAAAGTGTAGGGATGATAAAGAGGGGGTAAGGGGAAAGGATGAGGAAAAATAGGAAAAATAATTTCACATAGAAGACCTAGGCAAGAATTTTTGTGGTGGAGAGGAAATTAGGGTATTGTAGATAATGACTGAATCTTATTCTCATCTGTTTCAAAAATGAAAGAATATGTATATATTTATAATATATGTACATATACTCACACACTTAATTGGAGATGGAAATCCATCTTACTTAATATAAAGTATTAGAAGAGAGGATTAAGAGAAAAGGAGGTCAAAAGTAAGAGGCAAGATTAAGGGAGAAAGTTATCAGAAGGAAAACAGACTTTTGAGTAGGGAAAGGGTAAAAATACAAAGAGAAAGAAAGATCAATAGATGAAAATAGAATGAAGGGAAATACACAGCAATTCTAAATATGGATGTCAATGGAATGAACTCATTCATACAAAAGAATTAGATAATCAAATAGATTAAAAGCAGAATTCCACAATATTCTGTTTACAAGAAACAAAAGATTATCTGTTGGTGATAGAATATTATTTTGCTAAGGAATAATGAACTGGATGTAAAAATTCAAAATAAATCTCAATAATAAAAATATATTTTAGAGATTTATTAATAATTATTAGAAATAAAGGAATAAAAATGTAACAAACAAAGAAAAAAACATGACCATGACTGATCAGCCAGTTCAAAACCTGCATGCTTACCATCCTTGCCTTCAAGACCAAGAGAATGAAGCAGAACCACCCACTGAATATTTTTATTCCTTGCCTAAAGAAAGTACATAATGACAGGAAGTCAGTGGGTTCCCAAAAGATGTAGTTCTTTTTTAGGGTAACCGATTTTCAATTATACATTTCCCCCTGATGATGATTAGGAGACTAGTCTCCCCAATTGAACATTCACCATAATCAACTTTTAAATTACAGTAATTTGTGTATAAAAGGGAAAAGAACAAACCCATGATTGCTAGGTGCATTTTCAAAAAGCCATTTAGGTGGCAGTCCCCTTTGGCATAAGAGTACATATAAAACAAATGCATTCAACCCCACACAGTTCAAATCACCACATCCCAAAATTCACTATGGATCTTCTGGTGCAGTGTGTGGTCTGTGAAGGCATCTTCATAGTATCTTCTCCAAACAGTTCACTTTCTGAATTCAGAGATGTAGCATGTTTCTTATCCTAAAATTACTCTCAAAAAGAATTTAAACTTTGCAATTTAGAATAATAATATTAATACATTCTCCTCCTGAAGAAGGCATTGAAAAACACAGGGATCACTTAGAGATGCATGGCTGAGTTATATGACTCAATTGGCAAGAGGAATCAAAAACATCAAAAAATCCAAATAAAAGAGAAAAAATAACTTGTGGATAAAATATAGACTATCAAAGTCTTATGTGTAAAAATTCTAAGTAAAGGAAAAATAAATCTATAGCAGGTCCTTGAATCAGGGCCCAATTATAATGATTTAAGCAAGTATGCACTTACCCAATCAGTAGCCAGGACTGCAGAAAGTTTGCCACACTATGAAATTCTGAAAAGGGACTAGATAATAAGAGCAAATGGGAGCCAGGATAGAGCCAGAATAATTGATGCTATGTACTTGATATCAAGTGTGTGTTACAAGAAAGACCTGCACTTAATGCATTTTAAACCTCCTCAACTTCGAGTCTCACACATGATCAAGTCCTTGCACTCTTTGCTCAGAATGTCATCAATCGACTTAGGACTTGTTTGGTCTCTTTGACCTTGTGCTTGATTGACACTATGCAAATAGTTTTGTGCTTCTTTGGCACTGTGTAGTGACTTTTTTTGTATTTGCTTCTCATGGAATCAGACAAATTCATTAAGCAAAGTTCCATAATTTTTTAAATCATCAATGGTATTGTTTTTATAGTTTAAAGCTTTTGGGGTATGCATTGATATTAGGGCAAATGTTAGGGCAAAAAAAATTAGGGCAAAAAAGATTTTAAACTTATATTACTGCAAAATCAAATAAAGTTTTAGAAAATCTCCTCAGTACTGGTGACATGTGCTTCAAATACAAAAAGGAGAGAAAAAATAAAACTGAAATACTGTATTGCACATGTAAGCAAAAAAATAATTAAAAGGTGTTAAAAATAAATATATATGTATATTGCTTATAATCATTAACACACTGTGTCAGCTAAGAAAAGGTAGAATACAAAGGTTTCTTATCCCAAAATAAGATCCATTTCCTCCTTCAACTTGGCCATGAACCACTGTGAGTTCAAATGATTTTTTACAAATAACAGGTTTTTTTTTTTTTTATAAAGAATAGTACATCAGGTAATGCACATTCAAAAAGTATCAAAATACACCCTGGTTTTTACCAGCCGCCTGGAGAGAGACTCCAAGTTTGTGAGTTCTGAAGATACAGCAGCAGTTACCAGCAGCCCAGCAGGATCAACAATAGGAATCTGGTTTGTAAGGATGATATTAGAAAATAAGTATTCTTTTATTAGTTTAGGGATGAGAAGTAAAATGACTGGCTTGAGAAAAGAACTGAAGTTTGAATCAGAGCTGGGAGAGCATTTTTTATTTTTTTTATTTTTACAGGGTTGGGGGCCAGAGGCCAGGAGGAGGATTCAGTAGCAGTAGTAAGAGCGGGAGCAGAAGCAGGCCACTGAGGTTTAGCAGAAAGAGCAAGAGGAATCAGGAGAAGCAATGCCAGCCAGAGACAGCAGCAAGAAACACTGCTCAAACAGATGGGTGAGAGAAGCTTATATCTTCTCCACCAAGAGTCTCAATCTAAACCAGCTGGGCTGGTAGGGAGAGCAACTAGGCAAAAGGTGGGGACAGCAGAAGTAAGTTAACAGGTCTGAAGAGAGTTTGGAGTTCTTTTGGAGTTTGCAAGGGGGCACAGGGGGCAAAAAGCCTTGCCAGCAGAAACGTGGCTTAAAAACATATTTCTAGGCTATCTTAAAATATTGGGAATTATTTTCTCCAACTTCTGGTTGCCATAAATGTAAAACTTAAAATTATATTTCAATAATAAAACTATATTTTTGGAAATTTATTAATGATCGTTAGAAGTAAAGGATTAAAAAGGTAACAAATAAAAAAATGTGCCCATGGTTAATTAGCCAGTTCAAACCCCCCACTCTTACACTCTTACCATCCTTGCCTTCAATCCCAAGAGAGCTCACATGATGGCCCATTCAATATTTATTCCCTGAATACAGGAAGTATGTAATGACAGGAAGTCAGTGGGCTCCCAAGAGATGTAGTTCTTTTTTAGGATAACAGATTTTCAATTATACATGAAGGAATTCCATGTGAACTGGAATGACTTCCAGGAATTGATGCAAAGTTTAAGAAGCAGAACCAGGATAACATTGTACACAGAGACTGATACACAGTGGTACAATCTAATGTAATGGACTTTTCTACTAGCAACAATGCAATGATACAGGATAATTCTGAGGAACATATAAGAAAGAACACTATCCATGTCCAGAGAAAGAACTATGGGAGTAGAAACATTGAAGAAAAGCATTTTCTTGATCCCATGGTCCAATGGGGATATTACTGGGAATCCAGACTCTCAATGATAACTCTACTGCAAATATTAATAATATGGAAATAGATCTTGATCGATGATACATGTAAAACCCAGTTGAATTGCTCATTGACTAAGGGATGAGGAGGGGAGCGAAAGAATATGAGTCATTTAACTCTGGAAAATATTCTAAATTAATTAAATAAATTTTAAAAAAGAAACAAACTTGAAAGAGAAAGATTCCCCCAGAGTTAAAATAAGAGACTGGAGTAGGACTGGCTACTAATCATTATCTCAGAAAAATCAAAAGCAAAAATAAACCTAATTAAAACAGAAAAGCAGGGAAACAACATGTTGCTAAAAGTTATCATACATAATGAAGTAGTGTCAGTTTCAAATATATATATAAGTAAAATGGCATAACATCAAAATTCTTATGAGAAAAGGTAAAAAATTACAGGAGGAAATAGAAAGTAAAACTATATTATTGGAGGTGCATTTATTCTTTTTGGAGTACATAAATATAACCACAAAACAAATCACTAAGAAGATAAGGAGATGAATAGAAATTTATAAAAGTTAGATATAATAAACCTCTGGAGAAAATTGTATAAGAGTAAATAAGTGTAGAAGAGGAGGAAGTCCAAAGACTTTTTTTGTTTATGCAATGAACCTGGAATGGATGAAAAAAATCATAGATGCAACTGCAGGGGATGGGTGAGGTGATCTTGGAATTCTGAGAAAAAAGAATTCAGAGAGAGACAGTTGTACTCTGACTGTGGAGACACTCTCCCTCTGGCTCTGACATAGTTGGGACATTTGTCTTTGGCTTTTGAAACAGCTAAGGATAAGATATAGTCTTGAATTGGGTCCAGACTCCAAGGAACCTCTCTTTTCATTTACTCCTGATATCTATCACCACAAAACCTCCAAAAAGTAGAGAGAGATTAAGAAAGAAGGAAAATCTACAAGAAGAAATCCGTCTCCTCTCCTGAATTGAGTCTTCTCCAGGGCATAGCTAAAAGTCAGTGTTTAACACCTTGAAACCCTCAGGGGCTTGAAGCTTTTGAGCTCAAGCCACCTCAACTTTGGGAGAAAGGGTTTTAACAGGGACCCCTTTTTTCCTCTTTTCTTTACCTCAATTCACTCCCTTCTCCTCCCTCTACCTTGTTTATCACCTCGTATAATAAACTTATGATTTTATTATTAACTAGCCTAAAGACCGAGTGAGGAACAGCTTAAACTGAGTTGGTCATGAATTGATCTCTCTTCACTTAAGAAAAGGGGCTTGCTTAACATCAACAAAGTGATAGAGGATAATAATATGGCAGGCTAGGTGAGAGGCCATATTTAAGGAAGGTAGAAGGGGAAACAAAAACAGATTCACTCCTCTTCTCCTTCTGGATCAATTTTAATAGCAGAGATACCTCCTCTGCTTTGTCTTGAGGGGAGATAACTCTATTCTCCCTCTCTAAATCTTTATCAACTGAAAAATACCCTCTATTACATAAGATAGTATTTTTTTTCCCTTAGATTGACAAGGCACCTTCACAAAAACTGACTATAAGGCTTTAAAATCTCATGTGTAAGTACAGAAAAGCCAAAATGTCAGATACACACTTTTTGGACCATAATGTAATAAAATCACATTCAATAAAGTCCTAAAGATATAGATTAAAATATTTGTAAATTAGATTATAAAATCCCAAGGAATGAATAGTTTCAAGATAAAAATCACATTAAACATGGTAATGAAAATGAGACCACATATCAAGTTTGTGAGAGCTAAACAAAGTGGTACTTGGGGAGTAAAAATGTATATCTCTAAACAATTGCATCAATAAAAGAAAGGCCAGATGAATTAATGAGGCACTCAACTAAAATTTTTAAAAAGAATAAAATTTAAATCATTCGCATGACCTCAAAATGAAAATTCTGATAATCAAAGGAGATACTAAGAAGTTGAAATTTAGAAAAGAATTCTATTTAAAAAAACATAATAAAATAAGAGTAACCATTCATTAATTTGTTTTGAAAAAAAGGAAATCAAACTATCAGAATCAAAACTGAATATGGTGAATATAAATAAAGATGAAATTAAGAGGATTATTCTGTTCAATTACATACCAACAAGACTGAAAAATTAAATGAAGGAATATTTATCAAACATTTTAATTACTTTCATTAATAGAGTAAATAGAATATTAAATAATCCTAATTTAGCAATAGAATTTGCATGTCATAAAATTCTACCTAATGAAAAACTGAACTAAATGGATTTATAAGATAATTCTAACAAACATTTAAAGTACAATTGATTCCAATATTACCTAAATTGTTTGGAAAAAAGGTAAATAATGAGTTCTCCCAAATTCCTACAATGACAAATACAGTTTTTATCTCTAAACACGGAAGAGAGAAAAAACAGAAAGGAAACTGTAGCAGAGCAAGTTTCAAATTGATATCAAAGCAAAGTTTTAAAATAAGATACTAGTAAGGAGATTATAGCAATATATTGCAAAAATCATACTCTGTGAACTGGTTCAATATTAGGAAACCTACAAACATAATTAATTCTCCCTTTTATTTTTTGTCTTCTTATATGTGACCAAATATTTTCCTGCAAATTTTTAAAATTCCAATCACATTAATTTATCATTCCACTTTACTGTCATTCTAAAATAAATAACTTCTATTTTTGCATTAATCTTAGTCATTGTTAAAAACAGACCCTCGGGTCATCATATTAGAATCCTCCTTTTAAACTGGCCTAAAATCATTATTTTCTACTGTAAAAGATGAAATTCAGAAAGAACTTGGACTTCTCTCAATGAATCATTAAGATGGAGTCAGGAAGCCTTTATGTCAAAATAAGTTAAGTTTCATATTCCTAGCTTCAGCCCCACTTCTCCAATAGCTAATTGGAGCACACTAATTATTCAAGTGGTTTTTAACCAATCAAAACAAGGACTGTTTATCTGCATACAGATAGAATTTAAACTGTCCTTGTTTTGATTGGTTAAAATCCACTTGAATAATTAGGAAAATATGCTTAGTAAAATTGCATGTTCCAATTAGATAGCTTGCAGGATAAAATTGTAATTCTTAAGTAACCAGCTAATGGCGAACAAGGGAAGAGACCATCTCTGCATTAGAGATTAGGATAAAAGGAGCCTGTGGGCTCCCATATTTGGTACTTGCTTACTGGCTATAACACTGGCTCATGAGTACCCATTTTGAAAAGATGAAATTAAAAAAAAAATTTGCTATATTATCAGAGAGTTCTTGGATCAACATCTCACACCCTACACCAAGATAAACTCAAAATGGGTGAATGACCTGAATATAAAGAAGGAAACTATAAGTAAATTAGGTGAACACAGAATAGTATACATGTCAGATCTTTGGGAAAGGAAAGACTTTAAAACCAAGCAAGAACTAGAAAAAAATCACAAAATGTAAAATCAATAATTTTGATTACATCAAATTAAAAAGGTTTTGTATAAACAAAACCAATGCAACCAAAATTAGAAGACTATCAACCAATTGGGAAATAATCTTCATAACAAAAACCTCTGACAAAGGTCTAATTACTCAAATTTATAAAGAGCTAAACAAAATGTACACAAATTCAAGCCATTCTCCAATTGATAAATGGGCAAGGGACATGAATAGGCAGTTCTCAGATAAAGAAATCAAAAGTATTAATAAGCACATGAAAAGGTGTTCTAAATCTCTTATAATCAGAGAGATGCAAATCTAAACAACTCTGAGGTATCACCTCACACCTAGCAGATTGGCTAACATGGCAGCAATGGAAAGTAATGAATGCTGGAGGGGATGTGGCAAAGTTGCGACATTAATGCATTGCTGGTGGAGTTGTGAATTGATCCAACCATTCTGGAGAGCAATTTGGAACTATGCCCAAAGGGCGATAAAAGACTGTCTGCCCTTTGATCCAGCCATAGCACTGCTGGGTTTATACCCCAAAGAGATAATAAGAAAAAATACATGTACAAGAATATTCATAGCTGCAATCTTTGTGGTGGCCAAAAATTGGAAAATGAGGGGATACCCTTCAATTGGGGAATGGCTGAACAAACTGGTATATGTTGGTGATGGAATACTATTGTGCTCAAAGGAATAATGAAGTGGAGGAATTCCTTTGGAACTGGAACAACCTCCAGGAATTGATGTAGAGCAAAAGGAGCAGAACCAGGAGAAAATTGTACACAGAGACTGATACACTGTGGTAAAATCAAATGTAATGGACTGCTCCATTAATGGCAATGCAGTGATCTGAACAACGTGGAGCGATCTATGAGAAAAAAAAAAAACAACTATCCATATTCAGAGGAAGAACTGTAGGAGTAGAAACACAGAAGAAAAAGAACTGTTTGATTACATGGGCTGAGGGAATATGGTTGGGGATATAGACTCTAAATGAACATCCTAATGCAAACACTAACAACATGTTAATAGGTTTTGATCAAGGACACATGTAATAGCCATGTATTTGGATATTGATGAATTTGTGTGCTGGCTGCGGGAAGTGTGGAGGGAGGGTAGGGAAGGGAGGGAAATAATATAACTCTTTTAACCAAGGAATAATGTTCTAAATTGACTAAATAATTTAACTTAAAAATGGAGAGTTCAAGGTTCTTTTGAGTATGTTTTTGTTCCTCTATGTACTTACTCTTTGACTCTTGGTACTTAACTGTTTTCAGGTCTATCTATTCAATACATCAACAAGCATTTAATTAATACCTGTGCCAATTACTGCTCTAATCCCTGGGGATACAAGTATAAACTATTGGCAAGGAACTTATATTGTATTGAGGAGGAAAATGTACACAGAATAAAAATACCTAATTCAATACTTCTTTCAAAAACCATGGATTCTACTGTGTATCTTGGAGAAAATAGCTATATTAACAATTATTACTCAGGCAGAAAAAAATATACCAAAAATCATACAGGAAGTACCATCACAAAGGATGTGGGTCAATCAGATATCTAAAGTGAGTGATATAAGCTAAACAGCAAAACATTAAACTTACCCATGTAATGTTGAAATATCTAATTTAGAACCACCAGAATATTATTACAATCTTTTTATGGGTAATTTATTGAAGAACATGTACAAAAATAAAAGGTTTATAAGAATATGATACACATAAGTGAAGGTAGTAATGCTGATGATATATAGATATAAATAGATATAGATATAGACATAGACATAGACATAGACATAGACATAGACATAGACATAGACATAGACATAGACAGAGATAGAGATAGAGATAGAGATAGAGATAGAGATAGAGATAGAGATATAGTGGGGAATCAGGAACCAATGTTTTTACAGGTAACAGAGAGAGAGAGGGAACAGATAAAGAGGAACACCAATTCACCCTTACCCCAGGCAGAGTTGTCTGGAAAATGGAGTTAGATCTGACCAGAGCTGAAGGGTAAGAAAAAACTCTCCTTCAATCTCTTTCTTCATAGTTGATTGTATCTATGATTCCCCTCTAGTACATTTAAGATATCTGAGTTCTCAGTAAAGTGAAAATATCTATTTGTTAGATAAGGGATTGTGTATAATAAATTAGGAAAGAGGAAACAGGAAATCCCTGATCAATCTTCCTCCTATATTTTTTCTTCAGGGGTTTGAGGTTCAAGTCTAGGGACTAAGTCCCAGATGATCTCAGTATCTTTGTAGGTTCAAGATTATGGTATTTCTTATCACAGAGATATAACTTTGAAGGAGTCTTCTGAAGGATAATCTGTTATCTTTCCCAAAGGGTAAAAAGTCTCTATCCAATCACTATGAGACACGTGATTAGGTTGAATCTTTTCTGTTGAAATGAGGAATTGGTAGCTAAATATGCTCAGTGGAAATTGCCCCTTTCTCTTCTCAGTTCAAAAGCAAAGACGCTCAAAGCTCCAACTGCTCAGCTCCTCCTTTTCTTAGCTGGAGGTTCCATTCCCATCCCCCATTGACAACCAGAATTCTATCTCCTCTTTTCCATGAGATAACACTCCCATCCAATTTTTGCATTACCTTCGATATTTATCTTTCACAATACACAGAAACACACACACACACACACACACACACACACACACAGACACACAGACACACACATACTGAGATATAAGGATTGACTTGTGTTTCTGTTCTCTTGCTTCTCATTCTTACTTTGTGACCAGATCTCTTGTTAGATAGTCAGAAAACACTATTTGGTCTTCTGTATCAAAAAGGAGAGGAGGAAAAGGGAAAGGGAAATGTCTTTTATTATTTATTTTTAATTACTTTTTTAAAATTAATTCAATTACTATTTATTATCAAAAAAGGAAAAAGGAGGGAAATGTCTTTTATTATGTAGTCCCTATAATGGTAAAAATCAAGGAAGAAATCATAGGTGAAAAATATTTATTGAATAGCTTTGAGTTATTTAAAAAAATTTAAAGACTGATTATTAAACTAAAAGCACTTCAATCCAACACATGTGAATTGGTAGCATGTTGTAGAAGGGATTTTATAGTGCTCCTTCTTTGACTATTTTTTAGTATGACTTATATAGTATTAGAATTAACGTATTTAAATGTCTTGTAGAAATCATTTGTGAATCCATTTGGCCGTGGAAATTTATTTTTAGCTCATTGATGGTTTATACAATTTTTTCTGAGATATGATTATTTAATATTCTATTTCAGCTACGATCTGGACAATTTATATTTTTGTATTGTATTTGTATTTATCCATTTCACCTAAATTTTTAAATTTTTTGGAATATAATTGTATAAAATAGCCCCTAATAATTGCCTTAATTTCTTCTTTATTGGTGGTGCATTTACCTTTTAATTTTCAATACCTGTCATTTTGTTTTCTTCTTTCTTTTTCTTATCAAATTAACCAGTTCTTTATCTATTTTATGTTTATTTCTTAGTACAATGTTTTTTTTTTCCTTTCAATTTATCAAACTCTAATTTTTCATGATTTTCAACTTGGTAAAAATTCAGATTTTAACTTTATCTCATTTTTCATTTTAGCTTCCCCAGTGCTATCCTTGGAGTACTTTTAAACCTTTGTATTTGCTTTTAATGACTTCCCTTTCATTATATCTTCTATAAGTATAATCAAATTTTGAATTGGTTAGGGAATTCACTGTGTATTATTGGGTTTTTTTCTTAGGCAATCTTTATTTTCCTCTTAATTAGTATTGTTTCCTTTGCATCTCCAGAACTTCATTCTTGAGAAATTCTCATCTCTCCTGGACTTATGGCCCAATGACATTTCTTCAACAAATCTTCACTGCATGTTACATTATCTCCAATGTTTTATTCTGTTTATCTGGAATAAATTTTAAAGTGGAATATTCACTTCCACCACCATCACAACAAAAAATATCTGTCATTTCAATTCCAGTCCTCTCTTTTTCTTCTTAGTGAAAAACAGTCCCCAAATGCATGAATCCCTTGTCAATCAGGTTGCACAATGGAAAAAATGATGGGTCTGGAGTCACGAAGACTCATCTTCATAATTTTTAATCTGGTCTGAGGTAATTATTATCTGTTTGACCCTGAGGAAGTCATTTAAACTGATTTGACTCAATCTCCCCCCATCAATAAAATGAGATAGAGAAAGAAATGGCAAACCTTTCTGGTATCTTTACCAAGAAAATCTCTGAGTTCACAAAAAGTCTGAAACAACTAAAAAACTGTATAATGATTCACTTCTTTATTTTTCTATTAGGAAGAGTAAAATGATAAATAAGATGCATCAAGAACTAAATAGAGTCTTTGTTTTTGACAGAATATGAGTTCTAGCAACTATTTGGATAATTGAATTAATTCCTCATTCTATAGCATTTTACACACACACACACACACACACACACACACACACACACACACACATTTTGCTTTAAACCCATACATTCCTTTTGAATATATTGGGTATCCTTCCAGAGCATCTCACTAAATCTACTAATAATAAAGGGTTAAATATATAAATATGATTTATGTTGTATTTTTGAGAGTAAAGTATATGTGTGTATATATATATATGTATATATATATATTTAAATAAGATATTTTGTTAGAAATTTAACAAATGTATACTATCCAAATTAAATGTCACCAGTCTCACTGAATTTCTATTGCTTTTCAGTCTTTAAATCCTCTTCTATTTTTCTTATCCATCCATGGTAACTTTCAAGAGGAATATCACCATTTCTGTCCCACTCTTGGACAAAGAGATAAATATGTCATGAAACAGTATTTATATTGCAACATTCTTACATAACACACACAAACTACCATATTCTGGATGCCAAATCTGATTATTGCATTCTCCTGTTATTATTGGCAAATGTTTTATTTTTATTTATATACAACTGATACACCTATAGCATTGAATGTATATATATTTGATTGTTTATATTACATTTTAAAAGTTAGCAATGCAAGTAATCTAGATTGTTAACATTAAAAATTTACCAAACACAATGAGCTAGTCTCCAAGACTCCAAGTCTCATCATGTTTTTATTAGTAATATAGGAATAAGTAAATTTTAACTAAATAAAAGTTACCAAAATTTTATCTATATTTAAAATTTTTAGAAATGTCTTGGTTGGAGCCAATATGAGTAGAGTAATCCAGAGCAGCTCTGTGACACCATGAGAATTCTCACCCCAAAACAAATACAAGAGTGAAGCAACTAACAAAGAGAGAATGAAACAACTTTCAGGAAAAGGAAAAAAAAACCAAACAAACCAAAGTTAGTCAAAGAAAATCTGGGGCACAGGGGTGAGAGGATAAAAGAGGCATTAAGAAGATATAGCAAGGAGGGAAGAGCAAGCCACACCCCCTCCATGCTACATCTGCTATCCAAGGTTCCAAAACTGTGTCTAAGCCAACATCCACACAATAAGATCCTGCCTGGGCAAATAGTGGTAAAAGCAAACCCATACTCCTTGAAATTTCAAACCTGTGCAAAAGTCCTGAGTCTCAGTACAGGAAATTCTATTCTGATCTTGGGAAAAGGACTTAGATCACACTTTGGGAGGGCTGATAATACTAAGTGCTAAGAATTAAATATTGATCTTTTTGTCTAAAGCTCAGGGCAGAACTATAACATAGGCCAATCAAAGAAGTGCCATATCAGATCAAATACACAGTAAGACCAAAAATTTGAGGCTAAGCCTGGGGCAAGTCTTTAAGCTATCAACATCTCAAAGGTCAATTGAATCATCAGGGGGAAGGGGCTTTCAGTGCTCTCAGCCCTCAGACCATCACATCATGCCCCCAAGCCTACCTATAATTAGATAGGAAAAATGAGCAAACAACAACAAAACTTGACTCTAAAGAATTTTTATAAAGACAAAGAGCTTGGTACAGACACAGAAGGGGACAACAAAAGCAAAGGAAACATCCTCAAAGTCCAAAAGAAGCTGATGGATTGGACACAGATTCCGGAAGAACTCAGAAAAGACTTCAAAAACCAATTGAGACAGGCAGAGGAAAAGTGGAGAAGAGAAATGAAAGTGATGCAAAAAGAAACTAGCCAGTTGAAAAAAGAGAAGCAAAAACTGACAGAAGAAAAGCAGGTCTTAAAAATCAGAAGCAGCCATCTAAAAATAAATTATTTAATAAGAAATCAGTCAAGAATAAAGCAGAACCAAAATAATGGGAAAAAAACAGAGAAAAACAAAAAATAGCTTATTGAAAAAATAGCTGACTTAGAAAATAGATCTAGAAGAGACAACTTGAGAATTATTGTATTACCTGAAAGCCATGGTCAAGTAAAGACTTTGGAAATCACATTAAAACAAATTATCAAAGAAACTGCCCATAGATCCTTGAACAAGAAAAATACAATTTCAGTGGAAAGAATTCACAGATCACCTCCAGAAAGAAATCCTCCAATGACAACTTCTCTAAATATAAGAACCATCAAGCTAAGGAGAAAATCATTCAAACAGCCAGAAAGAAACCATTAAGATACCATAGAACTAGAATCAGGATCACACAGGACTTATTGGCTTCTACATTAAAGGCTTGAAAGGCATGGAATGTAATATTCAGGAAGACAAAGATTTGGATCACCTATCCAGAAAAACTCAGTATATTTTTCAGGGGAAAAATGGATGTTCTATAAGATATAAAAATTCCATAAATTTCTGAGGAATAAGACAGACCTAAAAAAAACTGAAGTCCAAAATTGAGTCACTAAAGAACCCCAAAAATGGTAAAAAAAAAAGATAAATTTTAAGGAACTCATCAAAGTCAAAATGTTTATATGTTTATAAAAGGGAATAGAGAAGAATGAAGGGGTTAATATGATGGAGGGCAATACCTAGTAATCATAGCACTGAATGTGAATGGTATAAACTCACCCAAAAATGGAAGTAGTAAGCAGAGTGGATTGAAAAACAGAATCCTAATATATGTTCTTTACAAGAAATCCATTTGAGGCAGGGTGACACACACAGATTCAAGGTAAATAGCTGTAGCAGAATTTATTATATATCAACTAAAGTAATTAAAGCAGGAATAGCAATCATGATACCAGAAAAAAAAAGATAAAGTAGAAATTAATTTGATAAAAGAGATAAGGAAGGAATTTACATTTTGCTAAAGGGCATTATAAACAATGAAGTAATATAATTGCTAAACATTTATGCACTAAATTGTATAGCATCTAGATTTCTAAAGGAGAAATTATGGGAGTTCAAGGAGGAAATAGATAGTAAGATCATATTAGTAGAGAATCTCAAACTTCCCCTTTCAGAACTAGATAAATCAAAACAAAAAATAAACAAGAAAGAAGTGAGGGAAGTAAAGGAAATGCAAGAACAATTAGAATTAATAGATATATGGAGAAAACTGAACAGGGATGAAAAGGAACATACCTTCTTCTGAACAGTACATGTACTAGGGCATAGAAATATTTCAAATAAATACAGAAAAGGAGAAATAATAAATGAAACTTTTTCAAATGATAATGTAATAAAAATACAATTAACAAGGGTCCATGAAAAGGCAAATTTAAAATTATTTGGAAACCAAATAGTTTAATTCTTCAAAACTGGTATGTCAAAAAAGAAATCATAGAAACAATTACAGAATTCATTAAAGAGAACGAAAATAAGGATATAACATATCAAAAACTATGGAATATAGTCAAAGCAGTAATATTCCCTGAGTGCCTATCACAACAAAATAAAGAAGAAGGAGATCAATGAATTGGACTTGAAACTTAAAAAGTTTTAGAAAAAGAACAAATTAATCATTTCCAGATAAAAACTAAATTGGAAATCCCAAAAATCATTGAGAAACTAATAAAATTGAAAGTAAAAGGACTATCATCTGCAATGAGGACAAGTTAAAAACCTTTCAAATAATATCAGGAGTGAAGTGAATGCCCATTATCACCTCTATTATTTAATATTGAACTAAAAACTCTAGCAATAGGAATTAGAGAAAAAATTGAAGAGATTAAAGTAGGCTATGTGGAAACTAAACTATCATTCCTTGCAGATGATATAATGGAATATTTAAAGAATCCTAGAAAACCAACTAAAGGGCTAGAGGAAATGATTAACAACTTTATAATAGGTGCAGGGTACAAGATAAACCTACATAAATCATCAGCATTTCTATATATATTCAGAAAAATTCAGCAGCGAGTTCAAAAGAGAAACTCCATTTAAAATAACTGTAGACAATTTAAAATATGTAGAAATTTATCTGCAAAGAGAAACATAGGACTTACACAAAACAACTACAAAACACTTTTAACACTATTAAAACTTGATCTAAATAATTGGAAAGACATTAATTGCTCATGGGTAGGATGAACTAATAATATTAAAAATGACAATCCTACCAAAATTTATCTACTTATAACAAAATTCATTTGGAAGAACAAATGATCAAGAATGTCAATGGAAATAATGAAAAAAAAATATGAAGGGTAAGGGCCTAGCAGTACCAGACTTAAACTGTACTATAAAGCAGCAGTCATCAAAACAATATACTACAGGCTAAGAGACAAAAGAGTGGATCAATGGAATAGACTAGGGCTAAATGATCTCAGCAAGCTAGTGATCCATAAACACAAAGATTCCAGCTTTGGGGACAAGAACTCAGTATTTTAAATAATGCTGGGAAACTGGAAAAAAGTATGAGAGAAATTAGGTTTAGATCAACATTTTACACCCTACACCAATATAAATTTAAAATGGATGAATGACTTAAATATAGAGTGAACTCATAAATAAATTAGGTAAAAATAGAATAGTATACCTGATAGATCTTTGGTAAAGGAAGGAAATTAAGACCAAGCAAGAGACAGAGAACATTACCAATATAAAATCAATGACTTTTACTATATCAAATTAAAAAGGTTTTATAGAAACAAAATCAATGCAAGCAAAATTAGAAGGAAGAAGACAAACTGGTAAAACATTTTTATGACAAAAAGCTCTGACAAAGATATAATTTCACAAATATATAAGGAACAAAGTTGAATTTCCAGAAATTCAAGTCATTCCCTAATCAACAAATGATCAAGGGACATGAATACGAAGTTTTCATGTGAAGAAATCAAAACTATTAATAAGCACATGAAGGAAGTGTTCTAACTCCCTCTTGACTAGAGAAATGCACATTAAAACAATGCTGAAGTACCACCTCAGACCTAGCAGACTGACCAATATGGAACAATGGAAAGCAATAAATGTTAGAGAGGATATGGTAAAATTGGGATACTAACACACTGCTGGTGGAGTTGTGAATTGATCTAACCATTTTGGAGGACAATTTGAAATTATGCCCAAGGAGCTTTAAAATTTTGATTTTGATTCAATCATAGCACTGGTGGGTTTATACCTTAAAGAGATAATAAGGGAAATACTTGTTCAAAAATATTTATAGCCACACTCTTTGTGTTTGCAAAAAATTGGAAAATGAGGGTATGTCCATCTATTGAGAAATGGCTGGACAAATTGTGGCATCTGATGGTTATGGAATACTGTTGTGCTAAAAGGAATGATGAACTGGAAGATTTGTATATGACCTGGAAAGATCTCCAAAAATTGATTCAGAGCAAAAGGAGCAGGACCAGGAGAACATTGTACATAGAAAGATAAATTGTGGTACAATTTAATGCGGTAGACTTCTCTACTAGTAGCAATGCAATGATCCTGGACAATCTAGAAGAACTTATGAGAAAGAACATTATCCATATCCAGAGAAAGAAATGTGGCAGTAAAAACAGAAGAAAAGCATATGATTCATCATGTGGTCAGATAGGAATATGATTGGGGTTTTGATGTTAAAAAATTATCCATTGTAAATATGAATAGCATGGAAATAGGTTTGAACAATGATACCCATATAACCTCATGGAATTGTTTGTCAGCTCTGGGAAGGGAGAAGGAAGAGGGGTGGAAAATTATGGAAAAATATTCTATATAAAAGGAAAAAAAGAAAATTTAGCTTATATTCATTTTTAAATGTCATTTAAAAATCTGTCAGGATAGGATTTCTAACTTACTTGTGCAGCATTATTCACTAGTAAAAAAAAATTAATTCCATTTGATTTTCCTTACTTATATTCTAGAACTGGAAAACTATTAGAATGAAATGTGCATATCCTCTTATATCCTTAATAATAACAGTACTAAGTCACTATACCAAAGATGTCAAAAATAGAAAATAAGTACTTACTTGTACAAAAATATTTAGCATCTCTTTTTGTGGTGGCAAAGAACTGAAACCTATAAGGGATGTCCATAAATTTCAGAATGGCTGATTAAGGTATATGATTTTATTGGAATACTATTGTACCTAAGAAATGATGAACAATGTGATCACAAAAATTTAGAAAGACATATTAAATGATGCAAAATGAAATGAAGAGAACCATAATAAAATTATAAACAATAAAAATCATAAAGTATGATGATAAGTATCGAAATATTTAATGATTATCAACAGGACAAAGATTTATGACAACTAAGAGAGATTAATTAAGCTATTTCATGTTTTCATCTGTTTTTTCATTCCTTTGATTCTTCTTTATTGTTTCTTGATTTCTCATGAAATCATTAATTTATAGATGGTCAATTCTAATTTTTAAGCCCTGATTTTCCTGTCAGTTTTTGGTTCTTTTTTCAATTGGCCCATTTCTTTTTGCATCACTTTCATTTCTCTTCCTCACTTTTCCTCTACCTATATTGGGTTTTTTTCAAGTCTTTTTTGAGCTCTTCCAGACTCTGTGTCCAATCCATATTTTTCTTATGGAATTTGCAGCTATTTCCTTTGCTTTTGTTGCCCCCTTTTCTGTCTGTACCTTGCTCTTTGTCTCCATAAAAAATCTTTAGAGTTAGGTGCTTATTTTGTCGTTTGCTCATTTTTCCTATCTAATTATATGTAGGCTCTGTTTTCTGGGAAGTTGGGTTACCTTCTTTAACTTCAGTCCTTCCTGATGTTATTCTCAGTTTATTTTCTAGGTTGTTACTAGTTTACCAGATGACCTGAGGGCTGAGTGCTATGAAAGCCTCCCATCAGCCTACTGATTCAGTTGACCATTGTGATACTGATAGCTTAAAGACTTTTCTCAGGCTTGGGTATAAGCTTTTGATTTCACTCTAATCTTTTTCAGGTTAGGGGCTGATGAAATTCTAGCCCCAGGCTTAGGTTCAAGTTTTTGGTCTTACTTTGTTCTTGATCCAGTCAGGCACACCCTTGATTTCCCTGTCTTGGAAATAAGGCCTCAGTTTTAGGAAAAAAAATGGGAATGGGACTCTTCTTGTGAACTGTGTCCTCACACCAAATTGTGGATTATGACTTCATCCCAAACCCAGACTGGGATTCCTGGTTTTGTTCTGGACCCATACACCAAAGCCTCCTTCAGCCCAGATTTTCCTGGGCTGGGACTCCAGTCTTCTCCACAGATTTGAAATTTCAACAGCTATGGGTTGGCTTGGACCACTATTTACCCAGGCAGGATCTCAGAGTCTCAATATTAGCCTAGACTGAAGTTTGGAATTTGTGACAGCAGGTATGTGAAGTGCAAGTGTGTGGGTGTGTGGCTTGCTCTTCACTGTTTGCTACAACCTCTTCCTAGCTGTGCTCTCATCTCACCCCAATGCTCCAGATATTGTGTGCCTACCTTTTGATTTTTTTTTTTCTTGAAGGTTGTTTAACTCTGTCTCCTTATTGGTTCTTTCACTCCTGTATTGATTTTGTGGCCATATTTTAATCTTGGTTGGAAAGGATTCTCATGGTGACACACAGTTGCTGCTCTTGTTACTCCTTAATCTTGACTCAACCACAGGAACTCTTTTGCTCCAAGAGATTTATGATGAAAAATGTTATCTTCACTTTGGAAGGAATCAATGGATTCTGAATGCAGATTGAAGCATGTTATTATTCACTTTTTTTCCTCCACAAGTTTTTCTCTAGTGTAAATGATGTGTCTCCTCTTTTATAGCATGATTAACATGGAAATGTGTATGATGTGATAGCATTTATACAACCTATATCATATTTCCTTTCTATCTTGGGAATGGGGGAAGGTTGGAGAGAGGGAAAGGAAATGTATCACAAACTGTCTAGAAAATAATTATCAAAAGTTGTATGGACAAGTAATATGGAAAAACTATAAAAATATATAAATAAAAAACTAAGGAGAAAAAACACTAGAATGAATCTGATAATGATAGCTAAAATTTTCATATATAAGCATATATATGTATACAAATATATGTATGTATACACATACATATCCATATTTATGTTTTGGGCATACTTTATGTTTTCTAGTTTTATCTTTAAAAATTTTATGTAGATTTATTATCCTCATTTACATATAAGGAAACAGAAGAAATACATTAATTGACTTCCCCAGAATTACCCAGTTAATAAGTAAAAGGATTTAGACTTAGATCTCTCTAATTCTCCAATAATTTTATATATTATTCTACTTTGTCCCTATTTTCAGTTATTCATAGCACTTTTTGGTCTTCATCAAGTTTTTCTCATGTCTCTTTTCTGAATTACAGAAAAAAACATGTGGTAAGTCCCTGTTTTCACCAGAGAAAAACAAATTTATACAATAAATAATCAAGCCAACTTTTTTTTCTAGTACAGGTAAAGGACATAGCCTAGTGTTATTGAATATGCTATAGATTTAAAATCAAAATTGGGTTAGCTCTACCATTAATGCTGTGATCTTGGACAAGATCTTGTACAAGTTACCTGGTTACCTGACCTTTCCAAGTTTCAGATTTTTAATCTATAAATATGAATGAAATATATATATGAATGGTTTAGCTGTCCGATATAGATTTCATTCTAACACTAAAACTGATGTTTAGGGTTTAAAAAAACTTTTTGATTGATTCATTATATGTACAACTTAGAATAAAAGTTTATTATTTCTCCTAGCTATCTTAAGAATCTATATGTTTACAAAAGAATTGGATATGGCTATAAGGCTCTGTGGGATTGATTTACTGACATGTCTACAAGGCTTCAAAAATGTCAGCTCTGAACAAATACTGCTTAAAGCAGCAAGGGTTAACCTTCTGTGACTGTTAACAGATGGATTAATTGTTCAAATGACTGCTTGAGAGAAACTTGCATCCAAGAAATATGCTTTGCAGTCAATTTCAATAAGTGACCAGCTTTTGAGGAAGAAGATGCTAAAACTAAGGAAGAGATTAACTTTTAGTTAAAATTCAACAAAGCTGAATTGTACTTCATCAAAGTACAATGATGGAGTCCATAAGAATGTAGCTAGGGCTATAATGGGGGAGAACTCATCCCCAAAGAGGTGAAAACAAAGCTAATGAGGTTACTTGAGCGGAGAATATTTATTAATATCAATTTTTTAAATTGTAAATAGATTTTAAATTATTTATTTTGTTATTTCTAATTGTTTAAAAATGTTTAAAATAAAATACATCTAGGAAATGATATATTGTATAGTAAGGTACTGAAAAGTAGAGAGGAAGTAAAACCCAGAAACAGGAAAAAACATACATGAGCACAGAATACAAGCCAAAGTGCAAATTCATGCATCAGAACTGATAACTCAACATAACTGACTCAACATAAATGAAACTGTGTCCAACTCCATTTAATATGGCATTGAATAAAGGCCAGAAAAATGAATAAAGAGTACTTTACTGATTCACTTGGGGAGTAGCATGAGAAACTAAAAGAAGTTGTAGAAAAATTATATACTAACAAATCTCTGTGGTTTTTTAAATCATATGATCTAACTATCAGGATATGCAATTGGATTAAATCTTTTAGTTCTATATAATTTTGCAACAATAGTCTGTGTAATATGCCTTCTGATTCACATAGCAGCCAATTCTCTTTCACAGGAGATAAAAAATGAAAATAATCTATATTATGCTACACTTTTCACTCTGCTGGACATGAAGTTGCCTTTGTCTCCAAATTAAACCATGAGAAATTACCCTAAAATGATCCAAACCACTTAATTCTATCCTCTCTGGGACATGACCCTGACCTTTACTCTAGTCAGTTTCCACCCTGCTACTAAGTGAAAATTCTCCTTCCCACTTTTAAATTAATTATTTTTTTTTCTGAGAACTGCAATTAATTCATCATGCTCATTGCTTCTGGTTAATAGTGATAATATGTTGCTCTACTGTTCCACTCACCATGTTGGGTCTTTAGAATGTAACTTTCCCATTAATTTCACTGAATATTACTCCTCTTTAAATGTTTCACCCATTAGAATGTTTCACCCACTTACATTAGAATGTAAGTATTAAAATGGGGAAGATACTGTCTGATTTAGTATTTGTATCTCAAGCAGTTGGAATTGTACTTAGTATATAGTAAGCATCCAATGAATTATTTTCATTCCTTCTTAATTCATTCATCCTCAAGTAAGTACCACACTACTAACAAATCATTATCTTTTTTCTTTAAAGGAAAAGTAATCCCAAATTGGTAATAATAAAATATAAAGACACAAATGTACAGCACAACAATGATACCATTATATATTTCCAGTCTTCTGATATTTGGTATAAAAGAAATTTTGTTTTGTTTTCTTTTGTTTTTCCCCTAGTGGAGAAAAGAAATGAATGGCTTTCCATTTTATTTCAGTAGACTATTCATTAGAGTTTTTTTAATTAATTAATTGGTTTGTAGCACTTAAAATATTAAGATACTTAATTCCTTCCCTCCCCTCCTCCTATTACAAATATTACAAATCAAAATAATAATAATTCTATTGATGTTTCCCTCAGGGGTTACTTGGTAGATTCCCTGTTTCATATACTGCTTCCAGGGCGATGGCTATGGGACACTTACTCTCTCTGGGGTTGCAAAGGTACAAAAGAAATGAGTTAGGAGCTGAGTATTTGTATTTATTTATATGTTTTCTGAGGAATTTATACTATCAGTGGTTGTCACTCCCAGGAGAGCAGAGTTCCTGCTTATTGCCACTGGGAATGGCAGACGGGCTATTTCCAGTGCAGTTGTGATGTTAAAACTGCTAGTGGGCTTTGTTTGGAACACCTGAGATTAATTACTAATTGGGACTTGAGCAGAGGAGTGGAAGTATAACTGACTGCACTATAAAAGTTTCTATAAGAAAATAGGACTGAGAAAAAAAAAACAACAAAAACTAATTCAAACAAAATCCTGAAACCTGATATAACATACATCTATACAATAGGGACACTGGGAATATAAGAAAAAGCCAATATTTAAGTCTATTGGCCTGGTAGCTTAAATAAAGAAACAAACAAATAAATGAATGAAGAAATAAGCAAACAGACAGGCAGATAGACAGATATATAAATAGATAAAAATATGAATAATTAAAAATCAACAAAAAAATGAGAAAGGACACAAGTACTGATAGCGATTATGGGGACAGAGAAAACCTGGGTTCAATCTCAGGAAATAGTGAAGTAAAAACATTAACTTCAAAACCAAAAAAAATAAGTGTTCATGAACTTGAAAAGACCTTTTGGAAGAGCTTTAAAAAGACCACACAGGCAAAAAAAAAAAACAAAAGATGAAGGGAAATTAGAGGGGAAAAAATAAGAGGAATACAAGAAAATTATAAAACAAAAGATTACCCAAGTGGAAAAATAGATCCAGAAACATATGGAAGAAAATAATACTTTAAGAACTAGAACTGGACAAGGCAAAGGTAATGATTTCCTAAAATAACAATATAAGAAAAACCCAAAAAATGAAATAATGGAAGACAATATGAAATATTTTATCACTATACAACCAAACTGGAAAATAGACCACGGAGGGGAAATATAAGAATAATAGGTCTCTTGTAAAGTTATGATCAAAAAAGGATTTAGATACAATACTAAAAAAAATCATCATGAAAAATTTCCCAGAAATTTTAGAAACAAAGGGTAAAATGAAAATTGAAAGAATCCACATATCACTGCCTCAAAGAGACCCAAAGAAAAAGATGCAGGAGTCAGAGCCAAGATGGTAGTTTAGTAGCTGGGAAAATTTAGAGCTGCTAAGAAATTTCTTCCAAACCAGTCATTACAAAGTATCTCAAAAGGTCTTAGGTCAAAACAGGACAAGTAACAGGACTCTCCTGGACACAACATGAAAGGTAGGCAGTGATAGGGTATTTCCATTCTATAAGGGGGTAAAACTACAAAAGAGACTACCCCTCCACCCACTCACCACACTATTTAGAACCAGGGTTAGAGAAATCTCCAAATTCGTGGGAGCTGGCTGAAAGCACCACAAACTCACCCCTGAGCACTCTGCCAGACTTGGGCCAGCAGCAGTAGTAGTAGCTGAGGAAAATAGTCTAAGGGCAAAATGGAGTACAGCATGATACAATATAGATACACTCTTGAAAATACAAGCCATAGGAGGTGAGGCTCAAAGCTGAAGCAGCAACAGTAGCAAGAGACAGCAGCTGAGAAAGATAGCCTCAGGGCAAAAAGCTCTGAAGCACATTACAGGAAAAAAAAAACATCACAAATCTACCTTTCCTCACTCAGGCTTCTAACAGGGAAAGGAAGATAGGTCCAAGGTGTAGCCCTGTGAGATAGAAATGAAGATATCAACGATGACTAAAATGCAGGAATCCCAAACCACCAGTGGGAAAAGAGTAAAGATTAGAAAATAAAGCTCTTAACACTGAAAAATGGAGCAAAATACAGAAGTAACAGAAGAGAGTGAGAAACAAACAAGCGCATTCAAACTCCCTCCCCCCCAAAAAAATGGAAATTGGTTAGAAGCTCTGGAGGAACTCAAAAAGGAATTCAAGAACCAAGTAAGAAATAGAGAAGGAAAATGGGAAGAAATGTGGGAAAAAGAAATGAAAGTAATACAAAAGGAAAATAATTTAAAAGACAAAATTGTCCACATGGAAAAAGAAGCACATTAATCAAATGAAGCAATTAACAAATTGGAGATCAGTACTGACCTGTTGGAAGCCATTTAAGTAGGAAAGGAGTTGGGAGTAGAGGGAACCAAGATGGTGGAATGATCTAGAATAGCACTCTGTCACCAAGAGAATCTTCTTCAACCAAGACTAAAATATCACCATGAAACAAATACAAGAGTAAATGAATCAACAAAGAAACAGAGTGAAACAAATATCAAGAAAAGAAACACCCAAAAGGGAGGCAGAGAACATCAGGGGCACTGTGGTGAGAAAAGATCAGAGCCAGCAAGCAGCTATAGCAAGGAGGGAAAAGCAAGATAAGAGTAAGCATCACACTCCCACCCCACACCTGAATTCCCAGGTTCATAACCTAAGCCCAAGCAAATATTCAGACACTAGGATCCTGACTGGGCAAAGGTGGTATAATCCAACTAATACCCCTTGAAATTTCTAAACTGTAGAAAAAGTCAGGAGTCCCAGTTCAGGGTACTTTGGACTGAAGTGGGCTGATCCATGTGGGCCCAGAGAGAAGCCAGGAACCCCAATTTGGGCCTAGGATAAGGACATAGTTCACACCCTTGGGTGGGGACAAAGTTCACAGGAGAAAGGTATAAAAATGGACTCGAATCCAGGACTTCAATCTCCAGAAGTCTTTGCTCCACTTCCCTAAAATGCTTTGTAATCTCACTGAATTCTCACCTAGGCCGAGAGCAAAATCATTATTTAAAGGGTCTCTGCCCATGGCGGACTCTTCTCTTCCTGGCTCCACCAGCAAACAGACGGGTCTCATGATGTGAGTGAAATTTGGGTGGGTCTCATGGCCCACCTAGCAGGTGCTTCTCTTGCTTGTATTTTCTTTAACCCTTGACCTTTAATAAACCTCATAAAATATGATACTCCTTGCAGAGAGAAACTAATTTCTACCTCCATCAGCATCCCTCAAAATTTTAATCTTTACAAAGGGGAGGGGTGGACTGGATCCTCTTTTTGCTTAAACATAAGGGCAGATCTCCAAATCTCCAGGAAGAGGCAATAAAGAACGTGCCTGATTAGATCAAGAACAAAGTGAGACCAAAAATTTGAACCTAAGCCTATAGCTAGAAATTTGATGATCCCCTGACCTGATTAAGTTCAGAGTGAGATCAAAAGGTTATACTGGAACTTCTGGGTAAACATGGCTGCAATCTAGATGAGAATAGCTTCCTCTCCCTGGCACTGAGCGAAATAGACTACCTCAAAAGAGCATAAAAATCACCTTTGGAAGAATGGAGGGACTCTCTAGTACCCCACATAAAAGAAGGTATGTGGGGTTTGAACATTTCCACACTATAAGAAGGGGGAAAAACTTGCACAAAAATGTGAACTGAGCCGCCCTTCCCCTCCCCACCTCTCCCACCAAATCAGAGTAGGGTATCAGACTGGGACAGCAAGTGAGTGAGGAACGTCTCTGTCTGGGGTGGGGGTGGGGGCACACCAGGGTCCTTTGGATCTAAAGATTGCTAGAAAACGACCTCTCAGGTCAATTTCTTGGGAGAACCCTGGGAACTGTAAAGCACACAGACGGCGGGTCCCCTGCAAACTGGGAACAGTGAGGAGTCTCGAGATTCTGTAAAAACTGCCTAAGGCCAAAGCATTGCCCTTCGCTTTAGTGAAGGAGGGAGCAAGGCAGGCTCCCTGGAACCTGACAGGGAATACCAGAGTTCCACTCCTCAGCAGCACGGG